>NW_027362767.1:374076751-374697584 GCF_046119375.1 Phyllobates terribilis
TAAAATGGACATGGACACTGTGTTTCCAGGGTCCTTACCAAGAAGGACTTGTACTTTTGAGCACTGTTGAAGGTTATGACAATGGACTGTCTGCGTTGCTGTTCCGGTGCCCTTAACCGAGAAGGGCCGGTCTCCATCTGAGAAGACTTCAAGAGTCATCGAGTACTAAAGTGTTTAAGTAATGTGATATATGCTAAAAGTGTTAATGTGTGATTTGTTGCCTCGTATGGTCGAGGACGACCATCAATAAAGTGTGGGGGAATGTAGTGGTGGGGAAGGACATAGCCTTCCTTTGGCACTGAAAGAGTTAAAAGAGAATGTTCCCATAGTTAGATCTCTCTGAGCTGCCATTAGGTCCAGTTAAGGGGTTAGCTGTGATGATCCAGCCAGTAGAGTAGAGGGGGAACTTAGTGCCATGATCAAGCATAAAGTGTGTATAAAGCTTGTCCCTGATATATTTCCTTGTGGGGCTGTAGTACTTTTAATTGACCACAAGATGCCACTGTCGGGCGCAGCTGTTAATGAGAGCCTGCTACCAGAATGACAGTGAGGAATTAACTGTCACAGGGGGCGGGGCATCCTAGGTAACGTCTGGGGAATTTTCCAGAAAGTGTCAGTTGGAGTCCTGTCAGGGTTGTGACAGGAAGCATTATGGACAGTCGGAGAAATTGGCTGCTAGGGTAAATGGGAGCTCCCTACTCTTAGACAGTGGATCAACAGTGTAAATATCTCCTCATGCAGGAGTCTTATTAGCTGGCCGGAGAAACTCAACAGAGGTATTGAGGACCCGGGGCACGTCTAGTCTGCAGGTAGCAGAGGAAGATAGGACTCCAGGGTAAGTCGTGAGGGAGATATAGGATCTGGATACACTGTCACTGGTGAGGAAACTTCTCTTCAGCTAGAGAATAGAGTTAGAGAGATGCTTCACCTAAAGAGGGCACCAGGGCTGAAGATGTTTCTAGCACATGTATGGGAGATGAAAACCTGTTGGGCCTTATCCAATGTACCTGACTGTAAATACTGTATATACTCCTCTCTCCCAAGTAAAATCCCAGTTATGGTTAAGAACTTTGTGTCCTCTGAATTTATTGCTGCCCTGGTCCCAGAAGAGAAATGCCTGGAGACAGCCGCGATCGGATGGTTTGAAGTAAGTGAAGAATGTCACATACCCAGCCACACATCAGAGGGAGGACACAAATTGTCTGTAGGGTGTCAAAGCGAGCAGGGGCTACAACTCGCCTACGACTACCTCGCTGGGGCACCTTACACTAGGACTAACTGGAAACACAGGATCAAATGGACATATGGAGTGGAATCCAGAAGGGAAGGATGTGAGTTGAAACATAGTAGTGCAGATAATGGAGCACACCAAACAAGGAACAATAGAGTTTCAGTCCCAAAACACATGTGTGTGTGTCAATGGGCCTTAAATAGGTCTAGAGAGATGATGTCATTGATCCACTCCAGGCAATCTGCGAAATTTGACTTGGAGCACAACAAAGGGCAGAGGACCCAGGAGAAGGGAGCAGAGCCGGGGATATCCAGGCCAAGTGTGTAACAGTTAGCAGCAAAATGTCTCTGTCTATTTCTAGCTCTTCCCTCTACATAAAATTTTAAAAGCACCAACTCTCATCTCCCCTCAGGGATGGGAAAATTTGCCTTCTCTGAATACAGATTTTACCCATGCATTTTAGAGAGAAAGATCAGTCCAGTAGCAGAAAGAACCAGATTTCTCA
Source organism: Phyllobates terribilis (assembly GCF_046119375.1). Lineage (NCBI taxonomy): Eukaryota > Metazoa > Chordata > Amphibia > Anura > Dendrobatidae > Phyllobates > Phyllobates terribilis. The sequence goes on from NW_027362767.1 coordinate 374,078,488, forward strand.
GATCAGATATATTACATTGCTTATTTTCAAATGTACTATTGATTTATGAAATATAAAAATTAAATGATGGTAACTCTTTAAAGATTATCTGTGCCACATTCAAATGAGGACATTTTAGCCTTCTTGGTGCTTCTTAATGTCTGAAGGGAATTGTGTGAGTGCTCCTTCCCGCTGACAACAATCTGGCTTTTCGTCTCTTTAGTCAAATTTGACAAAGTAACTACATGTATAACCACAATGATTTACTAAGTTTAACATGCAAGCCTACGCTACAGTTGATAAGTGGAGTGTTTTTATTTTTATTGTATGGTTTTGTAGAATCAAATAAAACATATTTTGCTGTATTTTCCCCATTCCATAAACTGTGTGACACAGATATGCCTCGCTGTATTAAAACAGGTGTTTGATTCCGTTGTTTTGTGGTTATTTTTCTACAAAAATGTTCCATATTTAAAGCAATGCAAAAAAGAAATAACAAATATAAACGGTCTGCATTTAGAGGGGACACTGTGAAGCTTCTTCTTTCTTGTTTCCCATGTATGGCTCCTATTGACAGGAAATGGATTTGTGTTTTACATCGGAGTATAATAAATATTCATTTTTTTTACTGTCTGTATACATTCTAAAGGCTCAATGAATCCATGTTAAAAGATAGTTTTAGTCTTCAGTGCTATTAAAATTAATGATAATTAAGTAAACATCCCTAAGTTACATAAAGAGAAAATTAGAAAAAAAATTGCTGAATGTAATTTTTACTTGGTAATTGCCAATGAGTCATAGGGTGCAACAATTGGACAACAGGGAGAACTTTTTTCACCCCATGCTAAATAATATATTTTGTATCACCAATAAAAAAGGAAGGGAAACAAAGTAATATAACTATTAATAACTTTACTGGCGCCATAAAAGTAAGGATTAGAGGTTAAGGGAAACTTCTATTATTCATGGCCCTTACTAATATAGAGAGAGACTGGAGCCAAAAAATCCCAAAGTAAAGAAAAAAAAGAAAGAAATATCAAAATTATACTATTAAAATTATCATTTTTATTAATACATAAACATTTAAAAACCTTTCTTCAGTAGAGAAAATGATACACAGAAAAATTGTACAGTGACAACACAAGAAGAATGTGTGACATTTACAGGCGAAACATATCTATCTCCATCATACAAAATAGAAAGATGGATAACATATAAAGGGATATAGTAACTCTAGTATCAACACTGATTTAAATATCTCTCCAAAAGTAAGGTGTCTAACATAGTGTCCTATATTTACTCTAATCCCTATTGTATACTATAATGTATAACATGGAGTTAAAGATGTCCCATCCTAGACCGAAGTGAAAAGTATGTGTATGTATACATAAAGAGATCGGCTGATGGTGACAAGCCATCAAAAAAGTGGTGAGAGCCAAACCGGCACTAGGATGAAGACATGCTTACCCATAGAGTGATTAATTCGTCCTGAATGTCAGACTGCCCCGATGCGCATTTCGCATACCTTGCTTCCTCAAGGGACCTAAGTGTCAACTGTGTCGGTCTGCATTTAAATACCCCCTCACGTGTAAGTCCAGGTGTGGCTAATGATGGGCAGCGCCGCATCCAATGGGCGCATGTAGGTGGGATCACAAGCAATGCACCAGTTACATGATATGACTGGTGATAAGCAGCCCCACATCCAATCGGCGCGTGTGGACGGAGTCACAAGCACTTACACCAGTCACCTCCGGCAGATCTTTGACAGTCGTGCGTTCCAGGAAGAAATACTTCCTGTAACGTCATGTGGAATGCACGGCTTCGTAACAGATGCCCGAGGCAACGGGGATCACAAGAATTCCGCCTGCACATGCGCACCCAACGGATCTGCAAATGGGTAAGTGTAGCATATGTACCACTGAAATATAGATATAGTGAGATATACTATATATCTTTTCTTCAGGGCAACCACATATTATTACCAATCCCATTCTCAATTCAGAGTAAAGTTATTACTAGTCGACAATGGATTATCGAGCACGTGAACAGACGTGGCTCACTAAATTGGATAAAATGTTCAGTGATGACACAAGTGTGATTTTAGATTGTAATTCCAGCGACGTTGAGGATATGATTGTCAAAATGAAGGGTCTACTTAATAAGAAGACGAAACTTTGGTGGAATAAGTCATTCCTGGAACAGTATTTATTGAAAGGATTAATACCAAGAGGGTTGCGTATTCAGGTTTACCCCTCATTTGAAATTGAAGACGAAACCTTTAAACAACAATGGGAAGAGGTTTTATCCACTTGCTCCAGGGGCTTTATGAGTCTTCTAGTTCGCTCTAATGAAGTCTCTTTGAGCCATATTGATATGGAAATTACCATGCTCCAGGAGAACTTAACTCAAAAACTCTCTGCTGAGGCACTCAACAAGCTTAATGAGGAGCTTGATGATATGTTCCAAAAATGGGAAAAGGACATCTTAACAGTTAAATCTAAAAAATATCAAAGAGATTGTACTGATTTTAAGACGAATCGAGTGTACAAATGGAGAAATAAAGGTACCATTAGACATCGTTCACATGCCCGCTCCAACTCAGTCACTTCACTGTCATCTATGGAGGAGGATTCGACTTTGAATGGAAATACGAGTATCAGTTCATTGGGGAAATTGGGGCCCAGCAGACAAATGGATCCATGGAAGGGCAAAGTTAGCAAATGTAAGACCACACCACCTCAATCAATGGAGAGAAAAAGTAAACATCAAAATTTAGAGGTAATTAATCTGTCTAATCATAAGCTGACTGACGATCAACGTCAGATAGATATATTTCGCCTGTAAATGTCACACATTCTTCTTGTGTTGTCACTGTACAATTTTTCTGTGTATCATTTTCTCTACTGAAGAAAGGTTTTTAAATGTTTATGTATTAATAAAAATGATAATTTTAATAGTACAATTTTGATATTTGTTTATTTTTTTCTTTACTTTGGAATTTTTGGGCTCCAGTCTCTCTCTATATTAGTAAGGCCCAAAAGTAATATAACTGTAGAAAGGGACATGGACCACACATCCAAAACGTATACATTGATCTATTGCGAAAAAGCAACAATTTAGCAAACTGAACATGAGGCTCTTAGTTCAAAAATACCCCAAAAATGTTTGAACATATTGTCACAAATACATATGGTCCCAACATTTGTCACTTCCTTTCTTCCCATTAGTAGGGGGGAAAAAACTGTCACTCTCCTCCAACTGGTGCAATCTAAGGCATATAGGGATTTTCCACCTTTAAGGCATAGAGGTTCATATAGTCCGATCAGAATGTTAAAGGAAACCTGTCTGGTCCGATAATGCTATTAACTTGCAGATATAGTGTTAATCTGCAGGTTAATAGCATCATGAAGGTGCCCAGCCGCTGTAATGAAAATGCGGCTGTCACGCCAGGTGTGGGAAAGACTTAGTGCAACACAGAGGGAAGAGTGATTTCCCCCAAGATAGCAGTGAAGTACACAGTGTACATCACAGTTGTACACACACAACCCCGGTAATGTAAATTCATCAATGCAAAAACATTAGCAGCAGCAGTGTAAGTGGCAGAAGCAATTTCTGTGACTTCTTTCACAGAAAAATTTTGTAGACCAGCCCATGCACCAGCACAACAGAGTACAAGTCTAACACATGGTGAACGACTAGAGAGGATGGTGCAGGAGTATCTCGAGCTCAATATAAATGCCATCAGCGAGGGTTTGAGAATCAGTGAATGTGAATAGCGGTATCAGAGCGCCAATAACAGGGCAAAAATTAATTTAAATGACTGATTTATTAATTAATAAATTAATATTAATAAATCAGTCATTTTAATTAATTTTTGCCCTGATATTGGCGCTCTGATACCGCTATTCACATTCACTGATTGTCTTTTTCCCCCTGCTGGGGTACGGTAGAGCTGCCTTTATTTACTTGTTCAACCACCTGTGGGATGAAGTTAACTAAGAGTTACTACCCTGGTTTCCAAGCTGCGTTGCCCTAACCCCTCTGGAACACTGCCGTGAGTGTTGGTGAAGCTGGGCGTCCATCTCGGCGGTATGCGCAACTAACCTGATCACGTGACCCTCCACCGTGAGATCAGGATCTGTGAACGCCGCTGAAAGCAGATGACAGCCACCAACAGAGCAGAGCTTGTGGAGCTTTACACTGGGTTTGTGCAGAGGGGCAAAACTCCATAAGGTTAGTAGCCATTCCCACACCCCTCTACAAATTGCATTACTGAGTCACCCATTGCGCCCTGTTCTCTCCTTTTTTTTACATCAGTGAGGGTTTGGACCCTTTTACATTTTGGTCTTCAAAAATTGAAGAGTGGCCTGAGGTCGCCTGTCACGCCTTAGAGGTTCTCGCAGAAATTGTCTTCAGCGTTGCTGTTGTTGATTTATAATCACATCCAGTTGTCCCTTGAAAGTGTAGACCACCTAACTTTCATCAAGATGAACAAGTCATGGATTTCCAAAGACTTTTGCAGACGGGGTAGTTTTTAGTGTGCTGCATTGTTGTGGCTTCTGTGCCTACTGTTGCTACTGATGCTGATGTCTGCCCTTAATTTTTTGAAATGTGGAGACTCCTGGTTGGGTCTCCATCTGGTGGGTTGACTGTAGTGAAAGGTGTATCAGTCGCAATTATACTATTTCTACTCTGGTAAAATTGATGCAACTTTGGTGGTGTCTGCCCCTAATTTTTGGAAATGTGGAAACTCCTGGTTGGGTCTCCATTTGGTCTGTTTCTTGTGGTGGAAGAGGTGTCCATCCCCATCATACTATTTCTACTCTGGTAAATTTGATGCCACTCTGGTGGTGTCTGCTCCAAATTTTTTGAAATGTGGAGACTCCTGGTTGGGTCTCCATCTGTTGGGTTGGCTGTAGTGGAAGGTGTGTCAGTCCCCATTATGCTAATTCTAATCTGGTGAAATTGATGCAATTTTGATGGTGTCTGGCCCTAATTTTTGGAAATGTGGAGACTCCTGGATGGGTCTCCATCTGGTGTGTTTCTTGTAGTGGAAGGAGTGTCTGTCCCCATTATACTATTTCTACTCTGGTGAAATTGATGCCACTTTGGTGGTGTATGGCAATAATTTTTTGAAATGTGGAGACTCCAAGTTGGGTCTTCTTCATGTGTGTTGCCTGTAGGTAGCTAGGAGGGCTCCCAGACCTGCAGGCCTGCACTTACTTTCAGTCAACTACCTTTGTTTCTATCTTTACATTTTCTACCAATAGTAGTCAATGAAACTGATGTTTGTGCCACCTGATTGTGTCTGAGCAGAAAAGTAGCTTGAGCTGTTGCATGGTTTATTAGGGATCTCAGCACAGCAGGCATATATACCGATCCCTCAGCCACCTCATTTTACTTTGAAGTTCAATTCAAAGCTGTAAATGCAGGCCCTGACCCTGATACCTCATGCATGGCCCATGGCTGACTGCTGCTGTGCCATTATAAAATTTTCAACTGTGGGTCAATTGATGCCACTTTTCCTGGTGTCTGCTCCTAATCTGAGCTGTTTTAAGCAGCTTTTCGGGCCCTTTGAAGGTGTAGTCTTGGCGTTTGGTTTTGCCTCCCATTGAATTCAATGGGATTCGGATATGTTTGACGAACCGTTGACAAACTGTTCGGCGAGCTTTAAGAAATTCGTTGATCGGAATCAAATCGATCCTTGAAAGGTTTGCTCATCTCTAATCATAAGCAAAACCAGAAATCTCAGAGGGTAAGGAAATTTGTGCAGCTATTTTCAATGTCCAGAGAGCACTGAGCTAAACCGTGGACCGGGGTTACGCAACGTGATCCACTCATCTCTAGTGGTCAGAAGCTAGATCTAAAATGGAAGTTCCAAAGGCACCTTTAATCATGTAGAGCTCACTCACACACACCAAATAATAACAGTAATGTCTAGAGCAGGTTCAAGACATAGACAGTAATCGGAATCAGATCAGGTCTTAGAATTGCCGCTTAAGCAAACCTCCAACACTGATCCTCAATGCTTTCGCTACAGACAGATGAGCCTTATCTAGGGACACTTAGCCCAATACACTCACTTGCTTTTACTATTTCCACTTTTATTGCTATGTTCAGATGCTGACAGTTCAAAGCCATTGACTGTTTCCACTTTAACATTGTCCTTGGTCAATGGTTCATGGATCCCCGGAGAAGCCAAGTTTCTTTGACCAGTCTAAAGAAATTTCACTTGATAAGATTATAACTAGAGTACGCTCTTTCTGTGCAATACCGTTAAATATTGCATTTTTAATATGTTTGGTGAAATAGCTGAATCCAGAATGTTTGCATAGCATAGAAGAACCTGCAGGTCAGATTTCAAACAGCCACTCTGCGCAGGAAATGGATGTTTTTATAGCTTGTCGATTTCAGATATTCTTACAATGGCAAAGTCTTATAAGGCAAACCACACACTGAGCAATGTGCTGCTATTAAGGTGTGACTGAAAGACCCCCCTTGAATCTATTAGTCTGGGAATGAGAGCAGAGGAAATATATTTCTATTCTTTGTATTCCTGACTTACCACAATATTATTTCTGGGTAACCTCGGAGCCTTTATTTTTTCTGAATAAAAGGCTTGGCCACTCAGGCCGAAGTTGAGCACGTAATCATTGAAATGAATAAGAAATGTAGCCCAAATCCTGATGAAAAAGACTAAAGTATGACCAGAAGCTCTATCAAATCAGTATATTCTGGAACTGCAATCCAACAAAACATCGGATCACACCTGGACCAATATTATTTTATGGGGCCATGCACGAGTCCGATTTTTTCATCGGATAGAGCCGTTCTGGGGCAAAAATCGAAACATGCCAGAATTTGAGCCAATATTCGGATCGCACTTGGCCATGCAAGTGAATGAGTCCGTGGAAAAATTGGACTGCACTCGAATGACATCTGAGCGCAGTGCGATTTCCATGGTCTGATAGAATGGAGAAAATGGAGAAATATTTTTTTCCATCTTCTCTTTATCCGAGAGAATCGGAGCACACTATGATCACACTCTGATCATAGTTTCATCAGAGTGTGATTTAGATAATCTTACAAATGAGAGAATATATGCTCATATAACTCTAGCCTAAACAGGAATAATAAATAGGGAAGGGATGGGATGCATCTGCAGTTGCTCTCCCTTGGGCTTATTCACACATCAATTTCATGTACGAGTGCCATCTGTTTTTTTGCATGGATAGCTCTCATACCGATGACAGTCTATGGGGTTGTTCACATGTCAGATTTTTTCCTCGGACAGAGTGGTCTGTGCAAAATTGCAGAAACATGTTCGATATTGATCCAAGCGTTGGATCAAAATTGGCAATGCAAACCTAAAGGTCCGTGAAAAAATCTGACGGCATTCGAATGCCACTTTGTGCTGTCTGTTTTTCACTAACTAATAGATAGGAGAAGGTGGAGAAACTTTTCTTTTTTTTCATCAGTAAAAAAAACTGATGGAACTCTGATCAAACTCTGATGAAGGTCTGATGAGACTGATCAAACTTTTTACTTGTGCGTCAAAAAATTGATGTCTGAATGAGGTGTGTGTGCGAGAGGGGAGAAGGTACAGCAGCAGGAAGGCCTGTGATTGACTCAGCACAAGTCTACATTAGGGAGCCTGACCACTCACCAAGTGTGGAGAGAGAAAAGAAAACCAAGAAGATCTAAAATATGCAAGCTTCAGTTGCTTCAGAAAAAAAGCATCAAACCAATCTGAAAATTCCAACATTTCTATGAACAGATTTAATTGCAAATTATAAATATTAATATTAATTTCAGATGAATTATTAATGAATTATTAATCTAAAGCATTTCCATTTTTTTTACTCATCTCTCCTTGCTCCAGCGCTAGGCTCCCAATCTCTCTCCTGCTGCGGCTGTCTCCCTCTGTTCTTCTGCACATTGAATTATTATAGTAACCGTGTGCACTCCAGGGACATTTTACTCTCTGGCCAAATAAGCCTACTCAAGCGTCTGGACAACACCTGAGTATTTAGGTAGTTGGCTTTCTTCAACTACTTACACACTGATTCTGCTTTAATCATACTGTAAGACTCCTGACCTATACATCTCTACTCCACACTCTGAGCTCTGCTACATTAGCATTATGAGAATCCAGGCCTATTAGCTTTACTCCACATAATGAGCTTGTCTACATCTTCATTCTGTATCTGTGACGGGTGTGTCAAAGGTGACAGACAGTCGCCCTGCAGTTGGTTGCAGGAGATCTCTACATTTGGCATTACAGACATTTTCTTAGAGGCTGGCTGTCTCTAGGACCCTGCAGCTACCTCCCTCTGGATAATTAGCTCCCTGGGGCCTGGGTGTATAATACAGTGGGTACGGATCCTCTGCCATTCTTCCTTGCAGAGCCTCTCCAGTTCCGTCAGCTTGGATGGTGAATGTTGGTGGACAGCCATTTTTCTGGTCTCTCCAGAGATGCTCAATTGGGTTTAGGTCAGGGCTCTGGCTGGGCCAGTCAAGAATGGTCACAGAGTTGTACTGAAGCCACTCCTTTGTTATCTTAGCTGTGTGCTTACAGTCATTTTCTTGTTGGAAGGTGAACTTTCGGCCATGTCTGTGGTCCAGAGCACTCTGGAAGAGGTTTTCATCCAGGATATCTCTGTACTTGGCCGCATTCATGGTTCCTTTAATTGCAACTAGTCATCCTTTCCCTGCAGCTGAAAAACACCCCCATAGCATGATGCTGCCACCACCATGTTTCACTGTTGGGATTGTATTGGGCAGGTGATGAGCAGTGCCTGGTTTTCTCCACACATACCGCATAGAATTATCACCAAAAAGTTCTATCTTCGTCTCATCAGACCAGAGAATCTTATTTCTCATAGTCTGGGAGTCCTTCATGTGTTTTTGAGCAAACTCTATGCAGGCTTTCATATGTCTTGCACTGAGGAGAGGCTTCCATTGGGCCACTCTGCCATAAAGACCAGACTGATGGAGGGCGGCAGTGATAGTTGACTTTGTGGAACTCTCTCCCATCTCCCTACTGCATCTTTGGAGCTCAGCCCCAGTGATCTTGGGGTTCTTCTTTACCTCTCTCACCAAGGCTCTTCTCCCACGATTGCTCAGTTTGGCTGGACGGCCAGGTCTAGGAAGACTTCTGGTGCTCCCAAACTTCTTCCATTTAAGGATTATGGAGGCCATTGTGCACTTAGGAACCTTGAGTAATGCAGAAATTATTTTGTTACCTTGGCCAGATCTGTGCCTTGCCACAATTCTGTCTCTGAGCTCCTTGGACAGTTCCTTTGAGCTCATAATTCTCATTTGGTCTGACATGAACTGTGAGCTGTGAGGTCTTATATAGACAGGTGTGTGCCTTTCCAAATCATGTCCTATAAGTTTAATTAAATACAGCTGGACTCGAATGAAGGAGTAGAACCATCTCAAGGAGGATCACAAGGAAATGGACAGCATGTGACTTAAATATGAGTGTCTGAGCAAAGGGTCTGAATACTTATGACCATGTGATATTTCAGTTTTTCTTTCTCAATAAATTTGCAAATATTTCTACATTTCTGTTTTTTTTTCAGTCAAGATGGGGTGCAGACTGTACTTTAATGAGAAAAAAATGAGCTTTTAGAATTTACCAAATGGCTGCAATGAAACAAAGAGTGAAACATTTAAAGGGGTCTGAATACGTTCCATACCCACTGTACCTGGTGTGTCTGAGAGGGAGGTGCAGGCTATATTCATTACTACTTGTACTTCATCCTCTCTGGAGTTTGAGGCCGTGTGCGCATTTGTTTGGAGTCGTCTAAAGCTAAGCAATTCCCCCCTGTTTGTCTACTCTTGTTGTCTATAGAGTTTAGTGGAGATCGACTAGTGCTCATCTCTTTCCTTACCTAGCCTTAGCTATATGCAAGGGAAAGTCAGGGCGAGGCACATGTGCGGCGATTGGTGAAAAGCCAATATAGAGACGGTAGTAGAGTCACTAGACTAGAGATGGAGGTCTCCACTCACCCCTTTCCCTAGTGTCTGGGTTCCCTTTCCCTCTTCCCTCTGTGATGCACTAAGTCTTTTCCATACCTTGCGTGACTGTATCTCGTGTGACAAAGTCACTGGTAGTGTGTCAGAAGGGAGACATGGGTTACTGATACTCTTAGCCTCAGTGATGTGAAAACATGGAAGTTTCTCCTGCACATTAGGTGCAGAGAGAGCTAACAGGACCATGTTTACAAGGGAATGTTTTCTAGTGAATGACAAAGTGCAGGGTGGGACGTCATCCACCCTATCTACAATCCACGGACGGTCTGGGCTTTAAATAGCCAGCCCTGACACTCAGGTGCGTTCAGTACCCGAGGAAATCTTGCTCCAGAGAGGAGCTCACACGTGCAGTGCTGTACCGTGAGAGCTTAACTGTGAGTGGCCAGACCTTGGCCCCAGATACGGACTGTCCTGCAAGTTTTGTATTTTGTTTTGTCTCTTTAGCCGAATGGGCTGTGTTTTCTTTATGGACTCCAGGGTAGTTTATGCCTGCTGAATAAACTAACCCCAAAATTTAAAGGGACAGTATCCTGTGTTTACCTCCGCATACAACCGAGCTTGTCTCTTTATTACACTCCTTACCAACCGAGCTCTGCTTCCCACACTGGCTCTGCTACATCCACATTGAGAGTCTCCTGACCTGTCTAGCTCTGCACTGTATGACAGGTTATATCTTCATTGTGTGTCTCCTGACCAAGACAGCTCTGCTCCACATGTTGGGGTTTGCCACATCCTAATTGCATTCCTCCCAACTTTTGAAGAACAGAAAGAGAGACAAATTATACATAGCACACCGTAACAAATTTTGGTCACACCCTAATCCATGCTCATTTACTATTTTTTTAGACCCCCGTAGGAGGAGATGTCAGAAGGGCGGTGGTAGTGAGGGACATTCAGAAGACTCCCGAAACTGCAAGGCGTAGACCCAAATCCGTGACTGTCCCTCTGTATCCAGGACAGTCATAACTAGAGATGAGCGGATGTATTCACAGGACTCCAGTCCAGCGTGCAAGTCAGTGTTACCTGGTGGCTGGACAGGAGGCCGCATATCTCTTACCTTCCGGTGTCCCTGGAGCAGCATTTGATTAACCAGGGCTGGCGGACGTCATCTGTGTGTCCTGCTCATCTCTAGTTGGGACCTATGGATTTATTTTTTGTTCATTCATTCACAGTCGTAGCAGCAAGAACTTTCTCATCCTTATGTAGCTTCACTATACGACATCTGTCTTTTTTTTTGTCTGTATGGCTGTGTTGCACAAATACTGTGTTTTTTGTTTTCTGCAGGTGTCCGCACCAAACTACATAATAACAATCATCTCTGATTATTGTGTAACATGGCGTGGGGCGGTAGCCATGGACGAGGTACCCGACTTCCACGCCCCAACAAACTACATGAAAATGGGGATCTTGGCTGGGTGTTTGGACTTTAGCTGTGGTGGCGATACGCCCTTGCAGCTCGCATGGTGCCGTTGTGTTCGGTCGGCCAGGATAAGATGTTACAGCGTTCAGGGAGGGAGGCCAAAGTTCATAAATAAACATATTTTTACTGGAAAATAAATTTTGAGGATCTACAGTATGTACAGCAGGCTGTAGGCATTCATCTACGTGAAAGTTATCACATTATTATTATCACACAGTCTCTCCTCTCTTTACTGCAGTGACAATAACTTTCTACTTCGCTTAGCTCTTCTGTCTCAACACAGCCCAGCACACTATTCCGGGAGCCTTCTCGTCCCCAATAATGGCACTACAGTCCAGCAAGCAAGAGTCCTATACTTCCATATGCAGTTCCCTGTCCTTCTCCTATTGGGGCAGTTTTCTATGCCAATATTTCCACTACTTAGCTGTCCGCTTTATTGGCGCCTCAGGACCACCTCACAGGGCATTTCCTCTTTGTCTCGCTTTCCTTCCTCTTCCATCCCGTTACCCGACTGACAGACAACTCCGTACCGTCCTATTAGGCTTCCTCCCCGGTCCCCAATACTTCTACCTTTTCTCTCTTTTGCACTAGACCAAATCCAGACACTACTCACTGTCTCCTTGTTGTCGTTTCTCTGAAGGAGCTTATTACCTACCTTGGTCGTCTCCCCCTTGTCACAAAAGCACCCACTGCATGCAGTTCTACTAATCGGCCAATCTTGAGGTCTGCTACTACCGCAGGCGCGAACCTCTCTGAAGTTCTGACAGGAAACTCTCTGCTGTGCCCTAACTTATATGCTCTCACTCTGGGCTAGTCCCAACTATTAACTACAACTATCCCTGTCAACTACCTAGTGCTGGTATGTATGTTTTGCTCTGTGCTTCTAGGTCCTATTATTTAAAGAAGCACGTGTACATGTTGGGTTCAAGGATGGTTTACCATGTTTAATGTTTTTGACCTGAAGAACCCATAGAATGCTAACATAGGCAGAGTAAGACTGCAAAACCAAGCAACAGGTCTATTTATTAATTTCCTGTTAAAACCACTAACTGGAGCAGATAACTTTTCACAGCTTTTCACCAAGTCCAGATAACAAATTATTAAAAGTAATTTTCTTACCTATGCTTATACAGTACATATTTAGATATCCAACCACTGGCAAAAATTATGGAATCACCGGGCTCAGAGAATGTTCATTCAGTTGTTTAATGTTGTTGAAAAAAAGCAGATCACAGACATGGCACAAAGCTAAAGTCATTTCAAATGGCAACTTTAGGGCTTTAAGAAACACTAAAAGAAATCAAGATTAAAAATGTGGTACTCAGTAAGGGTAATTTTTTTCAGACCAAGTAGAGGGAAAAAAATATGGAATCACTCAATTCTGAGGAAAAAAATATGGAATCACCCTGTAAATTTTAATTTCCAAAACTAACACCTGCATCAAATTAGATCTGTTCGCTAGTCTGCATCTTAAAAGGAGTGATCACACCTTGGAGAGCTGTTGCACCAAGTGGACTGACATGGATCATGGCTCCAACACGAGAGATGTCAATTGAAACAAAGGAGAGGATTATCAAACTCTTCAAAGAAGGTAAATCATCACGCAATGTTGCTAAAGATGTTGGTTGCTCACAGTCAGCTGTATCTATAATCTGGACCAAATACAAACAGCATGGGAAGGTTGTTAAAGGCAAACATACTGGTAGACCAAGGAAGACATCAAAGCGTCAAGACTGGAAAATTAAAGCAATATGTCTCCAAAACAGGAAATGCACAACAAAACAAATGAGGAACGAATGGGAAGAAACTGGAGTCAATGTCTGTGACCGAACTGTAAGAAACCGCCTAAAGGAAATGGGATTTACATGCAGAAAAGCTAAACAAAAGCCATCATTAACACCTAAACAGAAAAAAATAAGGTTACAATGGGCTAAGGAAAAGCAATCGTGGACTGTGGATGACTGGATGAAAGTCATATTCAATGATGAATCGCGAATCGGCATTGGGCAAGGTGATGATGCTGGAACTTTTTTTTGATGCCGTTCCCATGAGATTTATAAAGATGACTGCATGAAGAGAACATGCAAATTTCCACATTCATTGATTATATTGGGCAGCATGTCAGGTAAAGGCACTGGGGAGATGGCTGTCATTACATCTTCAATAAATGCCCAAGTTTACATTAATATTTTGGACAGTTTTCTTATCCCATCAATTGAAAGGATGTTTGGGGATGATGACATCATTTCTCAAGATGATAATGCATCCTGCCATAGAGCAAAAACTGTGAAAACATTCCTTGAAAGAAGACACATAAGGTCAATGTCATGGCCTGCAAATAGTCTGGATCTCACTACAATTGAAAATCTTTGGTGGAAGTTGAAGAAAATGGTCCATGACAAGGCTCCAACCTGCAAGGCTGATCTGGCAACAGCAATCAGAGAAAGTTGGAGCCAGGTTGATGAAGAGTACTGTTTGTCACTCATTAAGTCCATGCCTCAGAGACTGCAAGCTCTTATTAAAGCCAGAGGTGGTGCAACAAAATACTAGTGATGTATTGGAGTGTTCTTTTGTGTGTTTGTTTTTCATGATTCTTTAATTTTTTCCTCAGAATTGAGTGATTCCATAATTTTTCCCTCTGCTTGGTCTGAAAAAAATTACCCTTACTGAGTACCACATTTTTAATCTTGATTTCTTTTAGTGTTTCTTAAAGACCTAAAGTTGCCATTTGAAATTACTTTAGTTGTGTGCCATGTCTGTGATCTGCTTTTTTTCAACAACATTAAACAACTGAATGACCATCCTCCGAGCCCGGTGATTCCATAATTTTTGCCACGAGTTGTATATACAGTGGTGTGAAAAAGTGTTTTCCCCCTTCCTGATTTCTTATTCTTTTGCATACAGTCATGACCAAAAGTATTGGCACTCTTGAAATTGCTCCAGAAAGTGAAGTATTTCTCACAGAACATTATTGCATTACACATGTTTTGTTATACAGAAGTTTATTTTGTTTGTATGTATTGGAATTGGTATTTTCAGAGGAAAAAAGGCAAATTTGACACAATTTCACACAAAACCCCACAAATAGTCTGGACAAAATAGTTTGCACCGTCAACTTAATATTTGGTATCACCCCCTTTGGAATAAATAACTGCAATGAATCGCTTCCTATAACCATCAACAGGCTTCTTACAACTCTCACCTGTCATTGTGGACCACTTTTCTTTTACAAACTGCTCCAGGTCTCTCAAATTTGAAGGCACCTTCTCCCAACAACAATTTTAAAATCTCTCCACAGGTGTTCAATGGGATTTAGATCCGGACTCATTGTTGGCCACTTCAGAACTTTTCAGCGCTTTGTTTCCATCCATTTCTGGGTGCTTCTTGAAGTATGTTTGGGGTCATTTTCCTGCTGGAAGACTTATAATCTAGGATGCAAACCCAGTTTTCTGACACTGGGTACTACATTGCGACCCAAAATTCTTTGGTAATCTTAAGATTTCATGATGCCTTGCACATGACTCGCCCCCTGGGCCGTGGGGCACTCGGATCCGGGCAGTAGGGGAACGATGGGAGTAGTAGTGGCAACCCGGTTCCGTGGCTCAGGGTGGTCAGGCCAGTGGTAGCCCGTTATGTGCTGTTGATTATGTCCGACTACGCCACCCGTGGATTTGCAGTCATTAGGAACCGCCGCTGCAAGGCAGACCGCTGGGGCTGATGATGTATGCAGCTGAGATGGTGTAACTCCCCACGGGAAGAGTGCGGCCCCAGGGCAGTGTAGTGGATGGTGGGAGCGATGTTAGTGAGAGTCCCAGTGCTGATAGTGCTGGAGGAGCAAGGAGCATGCAGACAACAGGTTGCAGTCCAGGGTTTTTACTAGAACAGGTAAATTGACCCACAAACAGCCCCAGCTAGGAGGGGACCTGAATGTCTGAGAGCAACGGGGAAATTGGCCCTGGTCAGGGTGAGGGTGTAGGCCTACCGTGCTTTCTGTGCTCCTTCTGGCTATCTCCTCGTTATAGGGTAACAGCCCACATTTCCGAGCTTTACATGTATTATCGCCTGTATGGCCTGCGACGTGGGTTCCTTTCTGTTCCCAGCCTTGTACGGCTTTGCTGGTCCCTTCTGTTGTGGCAGTGCCTCCAGGCTTCTTAGGCCAAGGAATATACAGTCCCCTGCGGACTGGTTATCTGCTGGGGGATGTGGAATCCTCCCAGCCTCAGACACCAAAGTCTGGTAAATTAAGTCCGTTATCTGCCAAGACAGGCTCTCTTCGCCTCTTGTCTCTGGCTTGTGGCTCTCCTCCTGCCACACTTCCTCTTAGGTGCAATACAACTGTCCCTCTCTGCTCTGGGACCTGAATCCTGAGACAGGTCGTCCAGCTCTCCCTAACCCTGCCCCCAGCATCAGCTTTTATAGGGGCAGCCAGCTCCCCCTACTGGCCTGAGACAGGAGGTACTGCATGCTAATGTTCCCCTGACTAGAGAACCTCCCCCTTGCTCTCAGACACAGCTTTAATATACTTGTGGCATCCAGGCCAGGGTGACACATTCCCCCCTAGTAAAATTTAGTACTCCGGGACTAAACAGTAAACAAAGACAATATACATGACTATAAAACATTATTAGGAAAGTGACGCACAGATTGAGTTCTTAAGGTCACAGTGTGGTCTGTGACCGGGTGTCCATATCACCAATACAACGGGGAGCCTTAACCAGGTGGGGGTCTGTCCTACCCCAAGTCCTTCACAGTCTTAGTTCATTCCTTGGTGAGGCTCCGAACGCAGTCCATACAAGTTCCCGGTTATAAAAAGTCCATAACCTTTGAGTCCTTACGGTAGCTGCAAGAAACTGAAACACAGAATTACCAAACATGCATGTAACTTGGCAAACATTTCAACATTTGGCAACAGGGTTATTTACAATTTTAGTGCACCCTATATTTTCCAGCGAGCGGGTATCTGTCCCTTTGTGCTCCTGGTTGACCTACGTAGCCCACTGTCTGGTGGTGGAAAAACCTGGCTTTCCCCACTAGCGTTAGGGGTACAGCTACCAGCTGGGTGTACAGGTAGGGCAGGCAGCTGTCTGCGGGTCCCTTGGCTTACCGCAGGCATGGCAGGCTCACTGTCAGCAGAGGGTTGACTCTCCTGGGCTGCTGGTACAGGCTCTTCTGACTCGGGAACTGCTTGCTCCTCCTCACCTTCCGGCTCTGGTGCAGGTTGTTGCTGTGCCGGTTGCAGGAAATGCAGGACGGGTACCACTATGGCATAATTTATTCGAGTCCAGGATTGAGGGAACTCTCCGAGAACGGTGCTGATCATTTCTTCCTTGTCCTCTGCAGGTTCAAGGTCACTCTGATCCTCTTCTGCACTACGGAGTTGCTCAGGGCACCTTTTGAGGTGGTCTCTGGAGACGGTACTAGTGGTTTCTCCTCCGTCCTTGGTGATCACGCACACCTTCGGGTTGTCGTGATCAGACTGCAGTACGGTGTAGGGTTCCCTTTCCCACTGGTCGTCCAACTTATGTAGCCTTCTCTTCCGCTTCAGGACTTGCTCACCAGGTTCTAGGGGACCAGCAGGGGCGTGTTGGTTGAAGAGTTTTTTTTGCCTCTCTCTCACCTGGGCCAGGCTCTTCTCCACACTCTCCTGTACCTTCTTGTACTGCAGTTGCCTTTCCGTATCCCAGTCCGCATCCGAGGAGGCGTCCTCAGGTGTTAGGACTCCCATCTCCAGTTCTACGGGCAGCTTACCTGGTCTGGCTCGCATCAGGTAAGCCGGGGTGCAGTTTGTAGCATTCACCGGGATACGATTGTATAAGTCTATCAGATCCGGCAGTTTTTCTGGCCACAGGCTGTGTTCCTCCAGGGGCAACATCTTTAGGAGATCAATGACTATGTTGTTCATTTTCTCACACATCCCGTTGGTTTGTGGGTGGTAAGGCGTTGTACGAATCTTCTTACAGTCATAGAGGTTGCAGAACTCCTGGAAGATTTCGGCTTCGAACGCTGGACCCTGGTCCGTCAGGACCTGTTCCGGATACCCGTGTGGACGGCAGAAGGCTGGAAGGCTCTGGCCGCCGTTTGGGCTGTCAAATCTTTCACCGGGACCACCACTAGAAAACGGGAATAGTGGTCCACGATTGTCAGGGCGTAGATGTATCCTGACCGGCTTGGAGCCAATTTGACGTGGTCCAGAGCTACCAGCTCAAGAGGCTGCGTAGTGACGATGGGCCTCAAGGGTGTCTTCTGGCTGGCACGGTCCTTCCTCCTTAGGTGACAAGGGCCACAGTCTCTGCACCACTTCTCTACAGCCCCTCTCATGCCGACCCAAAAGAACCGTCCTCTTAGCAGGAACTCCAGTTTCTTCCAACTGAAGTGCCCCGCTCTGTCATGGTAAGCCCCCAGGACCATAGCTGCATCCCGCCTTGGCACCACGACTTGCCAGGTCAGCTCGTGCGTCCGGTGGTTGACAATCCTTCTGCACAACTTGCCTTCGTAGAGGAACAACTTGCTCTTCTCCTTCCATAGCTGCTTGGCTTCCTCTGGGGCATCCGGATCCATGCGGGCGTCTTCCTGGGTCAACAGATCTTTCACCAGGCGGATGGCAGGGTCATTATCTTGGGTCTCGGACCAGCTGTGGTGAGGTAGGGGATTGATCATCACGGTTGTTAGATCCTCCTCCTTCACGCGGTGGGAGTATTGAGCGGCTCCATACCGGTGAAACGCAGGGAGTTCTACCTCCTCCTGCTCTTCTGGGTCTTCGTCACCTTCAGGTAAGTGAGGCATTCTTGATGGGGCGTCAGCATTGGCATTGGTTTTGCCAGCCCGGTACTTTATCACGAAGTCATAGTTGGAGAAACGGGCCATCCACCGCTGTTGTAGGGCACCCAGTCTTGCATTGTCCAGGTGTGTCAACGGGTTGTTGTCCGTGTACACGGTGAACTTTGCGGAGGCCAGGTAATGCTTGAAGCGTTCCGTCACGGCCCACACCACCGCCAAGAATTCTAGCTTGAAGGAGCTGTAATTCTCCGGGTTCCTCTCGGTGGGCCTCAGCTTCCGGCTGGTGTACTCGATCACCCTTTCTCTGCCCTGTTGGTTTTGGGACAGTACGGCTCCCAGTCCCACATTACTGGCGTCTGTGTGGAGAATAAAAGGCTGGCCATAGTCAGGGTAGGCCAGGATCTCATCCCCCGTGAGGGCCATCTTCAACTGGCGGAAGGACTCCTCTTCCGGTTTATCCCACTTGAAGGGTGGCTTTTGACTTCGGGACTTAGACTGTCCAATCAGGAGGTCCTGCATAGGAGCTGCCATTTTAGTGAACCCGGGGACGAACCTTCGGTAGTAGCCTACCAACCCGAGGAACTGTCTCACCTCTTTGATGTTCGAGGGGCTTGGCCAGCTCTTGATTGCCGTGACCTTGTCAGGGTCGGGGGCTACTCCTTCCGCACTTACCACGTGCCCTAGGTACTGGACCTTCGGTTTCAGCAGGTGACACTTCGATGGTTTCACCTTCAGGCCGTAGCCTGCCAGGGCTTCAAACACCTCGGCCAGGTGCTTTAGATGGTCCTCGTAGGTCTTTGAATAGACGATCACGTTGTCCATGTAAAGGAGGACCGTCTCGAAGTTTCGGTGCCCTAGACAGCATTCCATCAGCCGCTGGAAGGTCCCTGGTGCGTTGCAGAGCCCGAAAGGCATACAGTTGAATTCGCTCAGTCCCATCGGGGTGGTGAAGGCGGTCTTCTCCTTGTCAGCCTCTGCCACAGGAACCTGCCAGTACCCGCTAGTAAGGTCCAAAGTAGAAAAGAAGTTAGCTGATTTTAGTGCGGCTAAAGACTCCTCTATTCTAGGCAGCGGATATGCGTCTTTGTGGGTGATACGGTTGATTTGTCTATAGTCGACGCACATTCTCATGGTGCCGTCTTTCTTTTTCACCAGAACCAAGGGGGCTGCCCAGGGACTACAGCTGTCTCTAATGACCCCAGCTTCTTTCATTTCCCGCAGCATACCCTTGGCGTTTTGATAATGTGCAGGGGGTATAGGCCTGTGTCTCTCTTTTATTGGTGGGTGGCTCCCCGTGGGGATGTGGTGTTCTATCCCCTTTACTCTGCCGAAGTCTAGCGGGTGCTTACTAAAAATTCTCTCGTACTCCTGGACCACCCGGTAGACTCCTTGTTTTTGGTGCAGGGGAGTGGAGTCAGCACCAACATGGAGTTTCTGGCACCAGTCCTCCTTTTGTTTCTGGGAGCCATTACCCTCCGCCTGTGGAGATGAAGGCAAGGGTTCCACGGCCCTGATAGCTTTGTGTTCGACAACAAACAGTTTGGCAAGTGTAGCGTACCTGGGTAAGTGTACCTCTCTCTCCCCAATGTTGAGAATGCGAACGGGCACCCTCTCATGAAGAACATCAACCACCCCCCTGGCTGTCAAAATGGTGGGCCTGCTGTCTGAGTACACGGGTTCTACCATGGCTTGGTAGTCTCTACCTCTCAACCCGATTGCAGTCCGACACCAGATCATCATTTCACTTTTGGGAGGCATGGAAATGGGGAATGGGTCACTCAGTCTTACGCTACCGATCTCACCACCAGACAGTTCTACCTGCTGCCGTCTCATCAGGGCTTTTATCTCCTTGTTGAGGACTCTCTGTTGGCTGGAACTAGCATTCACCGCCACCTGTTGTAAGATTACAATTACCTCTGAAAGACCATTTTCAATCACGTTAGTACCCACAGTTATTTTAGGGTGACTTTCACGCCGGTCAATGTCCACAATAATCACTCCCTGTGCCGGCAGTTCAACTTTACCAATTTTAATGGTCATCTCCTTGAACCCCATCTGCGGCACGGGTAAACCATTACTGGCGATGATGCTCAAGTTACTGTCTGGATACCGTGTGATATCAGCATCAGTCCAATACTGCTTAAAAAGTACATAAGGGATAGTGGTTACTTGCGACCCAGTATCCAGCAAGGTGCTCATGGGGATACCGTCCAGCACCACGGGTAAAACCGGGCACCCCCCAACGTACTTATTACGCCAATTGTAAGGGCCTGGTGATCTTATGCCTGGGGGTTGGCCCTCTGCCCCAGGTTGGACCCCTTTAAATTACAGTACCTGGAAATGTGTCCGGGCTGGTTGCATCGACGGCAAATGGGCTGTCCATCCTCTGTGTAGCGGTCTGTGGGGCTCCCTCGGAACGACGGGATCCTCCTCTGTCGACGCCATAGGACATCCTCCGGACTTGAAGCCAGCTCGATGGGTCTTGATGGGTCCACTTGCAACGCCTGGACGGTCCTGGTCAACGCCACAACGCTCCTGGTCAGCTCCTGGACTTGGTGGTGCAGGTCTTTCGACGGGGCTTGGTTCAGGGCCTGTGCATCAGCCCCCACGGGGTCCATAGAGGAGGGCGCCGCCTCCTGGTGGTAGGTGAGAGCAGGGCGCCGGGGGTTTATAGCGCCACTGGTTGCAGATTCACGGAGCACCCTTATGGCCCTGTCCTTAAATTGGGTAAAGGTCAGGTCGGGGTTCTGAAGGAACATGAGGCGCAGTTGGGCCCTGTGGGCGCTAGACAGCAGACCTTCTATGAATTGTTCTGTTAGCAGCTTATCCGTTTCCTGCACACTGCCAGGGTCAGTTTGTTGAATAGCCCTCAAGGCTTCCTGCAGATTTAGGGCATAGTCTCTGATGCTGTCCTGTGCCCGCTGCTTACATCCATAGAACCTCATTTTAATTTCAGCGGAGGTACGTGTGTCAAAGGTACCCCGCAGCCGGGCCAGAATACCCTTCACAGTCCTTTTCTCCTCAGTGGGCCATGATTTTACCTCCCTTTGGGCTGCGCCAGTTAACTGCCCTGTCAATATGCTGACCTTCTGTTCCTCTGTCAGGGGGTAAACCTGGAACAAACTGTACAGCCTTTCCTTAAAGTCAGTTAGGGCATGGGGCTCCCCTGAGTACTTGGGCAGCCAGGCCGATCCAGGGATGTAGGGCAGGGAAAAGGGCATCACCGCTGCTGCAGCTGCGTTGGTGGTTGTGGGCGCCTCTGTGTCCGACATCTTCCTCCCCCCTAGTTAAGCGTGGCCTACCTTCCAACGATCCTCTTCTGTAGGCCACGGCTCCGCTGCTGCTGTTGCTCTGGGCGTCCTGATGACGTCAGCGTCGCTCTCTCTTCCTTCCAGGACCTTGCGCAGCGTCGGTGCGTGGGGCGGAGCTTCGGATCTCGCGCGGTTTGGACGTTCACGCCCCTCTTCTTCCCGCGCGGCGTCCTGAAGATGGCGTCCGATGGCGGGAAAACGGCTGAAGATGGCGGGAACCGATGGAAGATGGAGGGAGACGGCTGGAAATGGCGGGAAACAGCTCCGGATGGCGGGAAACCTCTTTTCAGGTAAGTGCAAAGTCTTTTTCAGGCGCACAATACCCGTTTGTGGCGGGTTGGTTACAATCCTGCCGACTACGCCAAAGCTGACTCGCCCCCTGGGCCGTGGGGCACTCGGATCCGGGCAGTAGGTGAACGAAGGGAGTAGTAGTGGCAACCCGGTTCCGTGGCTCAGGGTGGTCAGGCCAGTGGTAGTCCGTTATGTGCTGTTGATTATGTCCGACTACGCCACTCGTGGATTTGTGGTCATTAGGAACCGCCGCTGCAAGGCAGACCGCTGGGGCTGATGATGTATGCAGCTGAGATGGTGTGACTCCCCACGGGAAGAGTGCGGCCCCAGGGCACTGTAGTGGATGGTGGGAGCGATGTTAGTGAGAGTCCCAGTGCTGATAGTGCTGGAGGAGCAAGGAGCACGCAGACAACAGGTTGCAGTCCAGGGTCTTTACTAGAACAGGTAAATTGACCCACAAACAGTCCCAGCTAGGAGGGGACCTGAATGTCTGAGAGCAACGGGGAAATTGGCCCTGGTCAGGGTGAGGGTGTAGGCCTACCATGCTTTCTGTGCTCCTTCTGGCTATCTCCTCATTATAGGGTAACAGCCCACATTTCCGAGCTTTCCATGTATTCTCGCCTGTATGGCCTGCGACGTGGGTTCCTTTCTGCTCCCAGCCTTGTACGGCTTTGCTGGTCCCTTCTGTTGTGGCAGTGCCTCCAGGCTTCTTAGGCCAAGGAATATACAGTCCCCTGCGGACTGGTTATCTGCTGGGGTTGTGGAATCCTCCCAGCCTCAGACACCAAAGTATGGTAAATTAAGTCCGTTATCTGCCAAGACAGGCTCTCTTCGCCTCTTGTCTCTGGCTTGTGGCTCTCCTCCTGCCACACTTCCTCTTAGGTGCAATACAACTGTCCCTCTCTGCTCTGGGACCTGAATCCTGAGACAGGTCGTCCAGCTCTCCCTAACCCTGCCCCCAGCACCAGCTTTTATAGGGGCAGCCAGCTCCCCCTACTGGCCTGAGACAGGAGGTACTGCATGCTAATGTTCCCCTGACTAGAGAACCTCCCCCTTGCTCTCAAACACAGCTTTAATATACTTGTGGCATCCAGGCCAGTGTGACACACACACAGTTAAGGCACCCAGTGCCAGATGCAGCAAAACAATCCAAAATATCTTTTTACATCCACTATATTTGACTGTAGGTACTGTGTTCTTTTCTTTGTAGGCCTCATTCCATTTTCGGGAACTAGGAGAATGATGTTCTTTTACAAAAAGCTTAATCTTGATCTAATCTGTCTACAAAATGCTTTCCCAGAAGGATTTTGGCTTACTCACGTACATTTTGGCAAACTGCAGTTTAGCTTTATAATATCTCTATGTCA
Organism: Phyllobates terribilis; assembly: GCF_046119375.1. NCBI lineage: Eukaryota > Metazoa > Chordata > Amphibia > Anura > Dendrobatidae > Phyllobates > Phyllobates terribilis. Next base: position 374,101,674 of record NW_027362767.1, read on the forward strand.
GCAGTGGGGTAATCCTGGGTCTCCTGTCACAGATGGATAGTTCGTGCTGAAACTTATGCACCCTGAGCCTGAAGGATAGATTGAATTTTTTTGGAATTGCAACCTTTCATTATTTTTTCTCTACCACCCACTTCCAGGGAGATTAGCTACAGTGCCATGGGTGTTAAACTTTTTGATTATTTTGCGCACCGTGGACAAAGAAACATCAAGATTAGTGATGAGCGAGCACTAAAATGCTTGGGTACTCATTGTTCGAGTCGAGCAACTTGGAATGCTCGAGTGCTCGGTCTGAGTAACGAGCCCAATGTAAGTCTATGGGAAACTCGAGCATTTTTCCGGCAGCTCCCCACGGCGGTCTGCAGACGGCCTAAAAATTGCCCAAATTGATGGGAACAGTGCTCAAATGACATGGTAACAGCATGGGGAAGGCCCCTGGAAGCATTTCTGACTCCCAGGTCACTGCTGTCAACGAAACTTTTACGAACTCACAATAAACATACAAAAACGAAACCAAAATAGATTTTCCTGGGCAATATGTTAAGGAACATCCTTTCCATGGTAATGACTTGTATATAAGGCAAAAAAAAAAAAAAAAAATGCTCCTCCACACCTTGGGCTATGTTCACACGTAGCGTTTTTGATGCGTTTTTCCACTTTTGCTTTGCTTTCAACCAAGACAAATGCATTCACCAGGAAATGTCATTTTAACATTTTACTACCTTATCTGGCCATGTGGTATGTGACACATCATCAGACACATCTTGTTTCACTTATGATGGAGGGAGAGACGTAGAGGTCGAAGGGCCTCCTGAAAACATTGTTCCCATTATTAGGAAGTGTGTCTCCCATACTGTTTGCCTATGCAGTGAAGCAAAGGCTGCCAAAAATTTGGAGGAATTCCAATGCCACTTGCAAGAGATGTAGAGGTCGGAGGGCCTCCTCCCAGTATTAGGAACTGAGTCTCCCATACTGCAGTGAAGCAACAGCTGCCAAAATTTTGAAGGAACTCTAATGCCCTTTGCAAGAGACGTAGAGGTCGGAGGGCCTCCTGAAAACAATGTTCCCATTATTAGGAAGTGGGTCTCCCATACTGTTTGCCTATGCAGTGAAGCAACGGCTGCCAAAAATTGGAGGAACTCCAATGCCCCTTGCAAGAAACGTAGATATGTTGATATGGTACATATGGTGGTCATATGGTGGTGGAGGATGAGGATGTGGAGAAGGAGGAGGACAAGAGCAAATAGACAAAAGCAGGAAGCGTATACCCATGTCTGGGTGTGAAGACAAAGGTGCATGGGAATAGAGTTAGACCTCCCCAAAAAAAGACACTGTATTTGAGTTTATGTTATGCTGCTATCATTCGGTGGTGTTGAGAAGTCTGGCCCAATACAGCCCTTGTTCATTTATATAAGAGTTAGCCTGTCAGCATTTTCAGTTGACAAGCGGATGCGCCTATTGGTTATAATTCCACCGGCGGCACTAAATACCTGCTCTGAAAAAACGCTAGCGGCAGGGCAGGCCAGGACCTCCAAGGCGTAGAGAGTTAGTTAATACCACATGTCCATCTTGGATACCCAATAATTATAGGGCACAGAGGAATCATGGAGGATGTTGGTATGGTTGACAAAGTACTCCCTCACCATCTTCGGAAACTTTGCACTCCTTGTGAGAGTACCCTACGCCTCAGGGCCTGTGCAATGGGAGGGTCTGAGGAGACTGTCCCAGAACTTTGACAGTGTTCCCCTGCCTCTGCTGGATTGCATTTATGCCTCTCTCGCCTGTACTCCTTGGTTGTCCAACAAACTGTGACCTCTGTTGCCAACATTTACAGATGGAAATTTTTTTAATAATTCTGCAACAAGGGCCTTCTTGTACTGCACCATTTTATTAGGCCTGTCCTGCAAGGGAATAAGAGACAAAAAGTTCTCCCTGTAGCATGGGTCTAGAAGCGTCACCAACCATTAATGACTGTCACCCAAAATTTGGACAACGTGAGGGTCACAGGAAAGGCAGCGTAACATAAACTCAGTCATGTGTGCCAGACTGCAAAGAGGCAAGACTTCCGTGTCCTCACCAAAAGAATGACTGACCATGCTCTCCTCCTCCTCTTCCTCCTCCTTCCTGTCCTCAGGCCATCCACGCTGAACAGACGATATGACAGTTATGAAGGTAGTACCGTTTATAGCGCAGGAAACTAGCTCCTGTTCTTTCTCCTCCTCCTCTTCCTTATTGTCACCCAATCCACATTGGGATGAGATGAGGCTGGGCTGTGTGTAATCACCCTGTATGGTTCCTTGCTCCATCTCATCATGCTCCGCCTGTAATGCATCCTCTTTAATTGAGAGCAGATTCTTGGTGGAGTCCTCAAAGTTTTGGAGGATGGTACATATGTCTGACATCTATGTCCACTCTTGAGGTCTTATGTGTGGAGTCTGACCTGAATACCGACGGCCTTGTTGATGCTGGTAGTCAACAACTGCCCTCTTCTGCTCACAAATCCTTCCCAACATCTACAATGTAGAGTTCCAACACGTGGGGACTTCACACACCAGTTGGTGAGCCGGGAGCTGCAAATGCTACTGAAGCACAGCAAGGGTGGTGGAAGCTGTAGGTGACTTTCTAAAATGGGCACACAGGGGGTGTACTTTGACAAGCCGATCCGGCAGATCCAGGTAGGTTTTGAGAAACCGCTGAACCACGAGGTTAAGCACATGAGCCAGTCATGGTACGTGTGTGAGCTCGCCTCGCCTCAGGGCCGCCACCAGGTTCTGGCCATTGTCACACATGACCATGCTTGGCTGTAGGTTCAGCGGTGTCAGCCACAGAACTGCCTGCTCTTTCAGAGCTGTCCACAACTCTTCTGCATTATGTGGTTTGTCAACTAACCATATTAGCTTCAGCACAGCCTGTTGCTGCTTGGCTGAGGCAGTACTGCAGTGCTTCCAGCTTGTGACTGATGTGGTCATTTCGGAGATGGAGGCTGAAGAGGATGAGGAGGAGGATGATGAGGTGCAGGAACTGTAGAATGTGGGGGAAACCCTGATTGAACTATCCTCGGTGTTGGAAGGATGTGTTCCGTCCCAAGGTCCGACTGGGTCCCAGCTTCCACTATGTTAACCTAGTGTGCCATAAGCGAGATGTACCATCCCTGCCCACAAGCACTTGTCCATATGTCCCTGGTTAGGTGGACTTTCCCCGTAACTGCATTGTTGAGGGCACGGATAATGTTGTGGGACACGTACTTGTGTAATGCGGGGACGGCACACCAGGAGAAATAGTGGCGGTTGGGGACCGAGTACCCAGGGACGGCTGCTGCCATCAGGTTGTGGAAAGCTTCTGTCTCCACAAACCTAAAAGGCAACATTTCGAGCGCAACCATTCAAGAAATGAGTGAATTTAGTAGTGTGGCCTGTGGGGCGTTAGCTGCGTATTTGCGCTTGCATTCCAAGGACTGGGGTAGGGACAACTGAAAGCTGCACTGGGACAAGGACGTGGACGTGCTTGCTGATGGTGCTAGTTGAGAATGTTCAACGACAGGTGCAGGGCAGGAGGCATCTTGGCATGCTCCATGGACAGGAGATTGTCGTGCACGCACAACAGCGGAACAAGCAGTGGTGTCACCCGCAGACACTGTTGCTGGACCCTGAGGTTCGGCCCACTTAGTCGGGTGCTTTGCTGCCATATGCCTGATCATGCTGGTGGTGATCAGGCTGCTTGTTTTGCTACCCCTGCTGATGCTGGCCTGGCAGGTGGTGCTGTAGCACCCTGGGGGCTCGGTTGCTACAGAGGTATTGCAATTCTTCCAGACGTGCGATATCTCACTCTCAGGTAAGGATGGAGTGTGGATCAGGACCCCGATACCTGCATGCATTACACCACATTTCCGGGGGGGCAGGGCGACCGATATGCTCCAAGTAGAGCACGACAGTCCCTGTCCCTGGCTGGAGTGGGGGGAGGGAACACCGAGGAAGGGGGAACCCTGTAGTGCAGGAGCAGGGAGGAAACAGTTCCTGGGTACACCTAGAGGGAGGTACAAAAGGTGGGCACCATCTTAGTTCGGGAAAGTCGGTTCAGTTCAGTCAGAGAGAAGATGTGACAGAGCAGGACTCTGTGGAGCTCTGCTCCGGACGCGGGTCTAGCCTGTGAGGCCCAGTCAGCACTGAAAGGAGAGAGAGAGAGAGTTTGGGAAAAGGAATGAAAAAGAGCGGAGGAGGCTCCAGGAACACAGAGGAAAGAAGGGACCCCAGGGGTGTGGACCGGCTGGTAGCCACCATACGCCCGCATCTACCTGAGTAGAGGGGTCAGGCCAAGGGGGAAACCGGTCCCCGAAACTAGCGGAGGCGGGGAACTACCCTCAACTAGAAACCGGAGGCTGTGACATTTCATATGGTGCAGCCTCTCACTACACCCGCTAGGAAGGCACCACATAGGGTCAGGGAAACTGGCGCCGAGGTTTACCCAGAGAAGGCCCGAGGCAGCCGGACAGAAGCGTGGTCACTGGTGGGGTATGACGGGCCAGAGGAAGGACACACAAAGGGGGTCCTGCGATGTGCTCCAAAATTATCTGAGAGTTGGCCGAGCCCCCTCATCTGGTGAACATGGTGCGACGCGGGAAGTTACAGCTGGCCGGAGTAACGTGGGATAACGAACTGTGAATAAAGATCCTGGACTGCATTACAGAGACTCTGAGTCATTATTCCCATGCACCATCACCCCCATCATCCACCTACACTGCCCTGGGGCTACACTTCTCCCGTGGGGAGTTATACCATTCCTGTGCTGCTCACCAACACCAGCCCCAGCGGTCTGCCCTGCAGCGGCGGTTCATCCTGACCGCAATCCACGGGTGGCGTAGTCGGACATTTGAAAAATAATGAAAACCATATCAATTGACTGCCACTGGATTGACCACCCTGAGCCACGGGACCGGTTCATCGCCACGGCGACTACAACCATCAGCATCCCACAAAAGGCCCGGTTCCGGGTTCCCCACGCGGCCCAGGGGGCGAGTCAGTGCAAATGGCCTTTTTGTGGTTATTGGCAGAGACTTTAAAAACAACCAGACTCGGGAAGACCTAACAGTTGTACTGGCAACTTCCGTCGTGTTGATGTTACGGGGAACGGTTGCCCACCTTCTGTCTGCGGCCACCACACTGCTTGTTCTTGCCTGTTGTGGTGCTATGCCTTCCTCCCCATGTGTGCTGCTGTCCTTGCTCTGCATGTCACCTTGCCAGGTTGGGTCAGTGACTTCATCGTCCACCAGTTCATCTTCCACTTTCGCACCCTGGTCCTCCTCCTGACTTTCTGGCAATTGTGTCTCATCATCATCCACCTCTTGTGACAGTTTCCCACCGTCGCATTTGTGTGATGGTGGCTGCTCAAATATTTGGGCAGGAATGTGCAGTCTAAACTCACCAATAATGAGACTTGACTGTGTGGAAGACAGGGTAGTGGTGGTGGTGGCTAAGTGACTGGAAGCATTATCTGCTATCCAACCAATAACCTTTTTACACTGCTCTGTGTTCAATAGTGATGTTCTGTGGTCCCCTATTAATTGGGACAGAAAGGTCGAGCGACAAGATGTGGGTTTTTGTTGTGGCACAATTTCAGCTTGCCTATGGCCTCGGCCTCGTCCTCTGCATGCACCATCAGAATCACGTCCACTTCCCAGTCCCTTGCCATGCGCCTTGCCCATTTTAAATGGAGGACAATATTTTCCACGTTCACTACAAATGGCTGGATTTGAACCGCAGTGATATGTGATACGTGTGATTGAAAACCACAGTTTTAAATAGCTGGCCTGTAGGTTACTATTTTTCACAGCAACCTCGTGTCAATAACTTCACTGACACACTGCAACAAAACGTAAATGGAGGCCAATATTTTCCACGTTCACTACAAATTATTGGATTTTTATTGCAGTAATATGGAAAGGATCTGGCTGTATTCTGCAGTGCCAAAAAGCAAATGGAGCAGAAAAATTGTGCACTCTGGATTTCTTTTTAAGAAAATAACCAGGATCAAGATAAAATAAAAATTTTCCCTGGCCCCTGATATCTGGGTCTAAGTCTGCAAATACCTGTAAGAACAGCAGCAGGAAAGTTCAATGGACCCTCTTGCACTATATGCACTGCAGTCTGCCACATACACTGCTTGCCTGCCTAGCACTGATTATATGCAGCTGGATTAGTCCTCAGAAGGACTGTTAGTTCAGATGGATATAGATAATTGTTGTGGAATACCTATACTAACAGGACGCTCAATGCACCTGTGGCACCCCAGGGGTCTGGTTACCACAGTAAAATAAATATTACGTCTGAGAGCAAGTGGGAGGTTTCTCTGGTCAGGAGCCCTTAAGCATGCAACACCTCCTGCCCAGACCTGGGAGGGGAGGAATCTGCCCTTATAAACTGGGTCTGGGGCGGGATTAGTCAGTCAGAGACTGGAGTGAAGTTCCAGACACAGGGCAAGAGTCAGCTAGGAGCTCTGTAGGAGCAGGAGCTGAGTGCCAGGGACACGAAGCAGATATATTGCTCGTCCTGGCTGAAGAGACTACTACCGGACAACGGAGTCCGAGGCTGTGGGAACCTCTAAGTCCAACAGCAGAACCCAGCCGGCAGGGGATTCCAGGTCCTCTGGCCATAGAAGCCCGGAGGCTCAGTCACAAGGAAGGGACCAGCACCGCCATCGAGGAGCGGAGGCTATCAGAAGGCCCCAAGTCACCAGCCATACGGGTGAGCACCACACGGTATACTCAGGGATGTGGGCTACTTCCATTCGCTTACAGAAAGGTAGCCAGGAAGAGTGTAGATAGACGGGGAGGCCTACAACTCCACCTGGCCAGGGGAACTCCTGCTTGCTCGCAGACTGACCAGGCCCCTTATGCTAGCCAGTACTCCCGGGAGGGTCTGCCACAATATCACCAGTAAAGACCCTGAACTGCACTGCAAAGATTCTGAGACGTTCCTGCTTTCTCACGGCATACAGCAGTACTAATACTGGGACGCCCGCGCACCATCACTCCCATCATCCACGTTCCCTGCCCTGAGGCTATACTCTTCCCGTGGGGAGTTATCCCATCCTTTGCTGCGCACACCACACCAGCCTCAGTGGTCTGCCTCGCAGCGGCGGTTCACCCTGACCGCAATCCACGGGTGGCGTAGTCGGACATTAAACCACAAAAACCCTATAAAGACTGCCACTGGTTTGACCACCCTGAGCCACGGGACTGGGTCGCCGCCACGGAGACTACAACCCCCAGAGACCCGGCTCCGGGTAACCCACACACGTGCACACACGGCCCATGGGGTGCGTCAACTTTGGCGTAGTCGGCAGGATTTCGTGCCCGCAACCACCGGGTACTGCGTGCCTTCAAAAGACTGTCATACCTGCCGTGGTGAAGGTTCCCGCCATCCGGAGCCGTTTCCCGCCATCTTCAGAAGTTTCCCGCCATCCGCAGCTGTTTTCCCGCCATCCGCAGTCGTTTTCCCGCCATCGGATGCCATCTTCGGGACGCCGCGCGGGAAGAAGAGGGGCGTGGCCGCCGAAAGCGCGCGAGACCCGAAGCTCCGCCCCACGCACCGACGCTGCGCAAGGTCCTGGAAGGGAGAGAGAGCGACGCTGACGTCACCAGGACGCGACGCAAGGTCCTCGTCCGGAGCAGCACCAGCGGAGCCGCGGCCTACAGAAGAGGATCGTCGGAAGGTAGGCCACACTTAACTAGCCCGTGCTGCAGGTGGGGTTCAAAGAAGTGACCATTAAGGTCGGTAAGGTCGAACTGGCGGCACAAGGACTGATTATTGTGGACATTGACCGTCATGAGAGTCACCCTAGAATAACCTTGGGAACTAACGTGATTGAAAATTGTCTTGCAGAGGTGATTCTCATTTTACAGCAGGTTGCCAAGAACGCCAGTTCCAGCCAGCAGCGTGTCCTCCAAAAAGAAATCCGGGCACTGATGAAACGGCAACAGGTGGAATTATCTGGTGGTGAGATTGGTAGCGTGAGAATGTGTGACCCGTTCCCTATTGCCATGCCCCCGAAAAGTGAGATGATGATATGGTGCCGGGCAGATATTGGTCTAAGAGGTAGAGACTACCAAGCAATGGTAGAGCCCGTCTACTCAGACAGTAGGCCCACCATTTTGACAGCACGGGGAGTGGTCGATGTACGCCATGGGAGGGTACCTGTCCGCATCATAAATATCGGGGAGAGAGAAGTACACCTGCCCCGGTATGCCACGCTAGCCAAATTGTTCACCATAAACCAAAATTCTGTAAAGGCCGTAGAACCCTTGCCTCCATCTCAACCAGAGGAAGGTAACGGCTCTAAGAAACAAATGGAGGACTGGTGTGAGCAACTGCATTTGGGTACTGACTCCACTCCCTCACACCAAAAACAGGGAGTCTACCGGGTGGTTCAGGAGTATGAAAGAGTCTTTAGTAAACACCCGCTAGACTTCGGGCGAGTAAAGGGGGTAGAACATCACATCCCCACAGGAGACCATCCACCCATAAAGGAAAGATACCGACCTGTACCCCCTGCACACTATCAACATGCAAAGGGGATGTTGCGGGACATGAAGGAGGCTGGGGTAATCAGGGACAGCTGTAGCCCTGGGGCAGCTCCACTAGTTCTAGTGAAAAAGAAGGACAACACAATGAGAATGTGTGTAGACTACAGAAAGGTCAACCGTATCACACACAAAGATGCGTACCCGTTACCTAGAATAGAAGAATCTTTAGCTGCATTAAAATCTGCTAACTTCTTCTCCACTTTGGATGTTACTAGCGGGTACTGGCAGGTTCCTGTAGCAGAGGCAGACAAGGAGAAGACTGCATTCACCACCCCGATGGGTCTCAGTGAATTCAACTGTATGCCGTTCGGGCTCTGCAACGCACCAGGAACCTTCCAGCGGTTGATGGAATGCTGTCTGGGACACCGGAATTTCGAGACGGTCCTGTTATACCTGGACGATGTCATCGTTTATTCCAAAACCTACGAGGACCATCTGAAACAATGGCAGAAGTGTTTGACGCCCTGGCAAGCTACGGCCTAAAGGTGAAACCCTCCAAGTGTCACCTGCTGAAACCAAAGGTGCAGTACCTGGGACACGTGGTGAGTGCTGACGGAGTGGCTCCCGACCCCGATAAGATCACCGTGATTAAAGACTGGCCAAGACCCTCCAGCATAAAGGAAGTGCGGCAGTTCCTCGGGTTGGTAGGCTACTACCGAAGATTCATTCCCGGTTTCACCAAAATGGCAGCTCCTATGCAGGACCTCCTGATAGGTCAATCCAGGAAGGCCATAAACCAGAAGCCGCCCTTCAGGTGGGAAAAGCTGGAAGAGGAGTCCTTCCGCCAGCTGAAGATGGCCCTCACAGGGGATGAAATCCTGGCGTACCCTGACTACAGCCAGCCCTTTATCCTCCACACGGACGTGAGCAACATCGGGCTAGGAGCCGTACTGTCCCAGATCCAGCAGGGGAAAGAACGGGTAATCGCTTACGCCAGCCAAAAACTACAGCCCTCGGAGAGAAACCCTGAGAATTATAGCTCATTCAAGCTAGAGTTCCTGGCAGTGGTGTGGGCAGTGACCGAACGTTTCAAGCATTACCTTGGCTCTTCCAAGTTCACCGTGTACATGGATAACAACCCGTTGACACACCTGGACAGTGCAAGACTTGGTGTCCTGGAGCAGAGATGGATGGCCCGCCTGTCTAACTACGAATTCACCATCAAATACCAGGCAGGACGCTCAAATGCCAATGCGGATGCCCTGTCCAGAATGCCAAACTTACCGGACATAGGGGAAGATCCAGAAGAACTGGAAGAATTCGAGCTCCCTGCGATCCACCGTCACGGGATTACCCTGTATTCCCACCGTGTAGGGGACAGGCGCTCTGCTACGTTAAATCCCTTACCCCACTACAGCTGGGCGGAGACACAAGACAGTGATCCCGCAGTCCGTCTGGTGAAGGAAATGCTAACACAGGCTGATGCCCGTCTTGACCCAGACGCTCCGGAGGAGACCAAGCAACTGTGGAAGGAGAAAAGTAGACTCTTTCTTTACAAGGAGAAGCTGTGCCGGAGTATGGTCAACTCTAGAACACATGAGCTGACCTGGCAGGTAGTGGTCCCAAGACGAGATGCGGCTATGGTTCTGGGGGCATACCACGACGGAGCAGGACACTTCGGATGGAAGAAGCTGGAGTTCCTGTTGCGTGGACGGTTCTACTGGGTAGGCATGAGAGGAGCCATCGAGAGGTGGTGTAGAGACTGTGGCCCGTGCAACCTAAGAAGGAAGGACCGTGCCAGCCAGAAGACTCCTCTGCAGCCCATCATCACCAGGCAGCCACTGGAGCTGGTAGCCCTGGACCATGTGAAACTGGCTCCAAGCAAATCTGGGTACGTCTACGCCCTCACCATCGTAGATCACTACTCCCGGTTCCTGGTGGTGGTCCCTGTCAAGGACTTAACGGCTCAAACAGCAGCTAGAGCCTTCCAGCAGCACTTCTGCCATCCACACGGGTATCCGGAGCAAGTGTTGACTGACCAAGGGCCAGCCTTCGAAGCGGAGGTCTTCCAAGAGTTCTGCAATCTGTATGGCTGCAGGAAGATAAGAACAACGCCCTATCACCCTCAGACCAACGGACTATGTGAGAAAATGAACCAGGTGGTGATAGACTTGCTAAAAACATTGGCCCTGGAAGAACGCAGTCTCTGGCCTGAAAAACTGCCTGATCTGGTGGACTTGTATAATCACATCCCTGTAGGTTCCACCAACTGTACCCCGGCTTACTTAATGAGAGCAAGACCTGGTAAGCTGCCTATTGACCTGGATATGGGAGTCCTGACACCAGAGGACACCTCGCCAGAGGCAGACTGGGATACAGAACGGCAGCAGCAGTATCGGAAAGTACAGGAGAGCGTCGAGCGGAGTCTGTCTCAAGCAAGAGAAAGGCAAGAGAAGGCTTATAACCAGCATGCTCCCACTGTTCCCCTGGTACCTAGAGAGCAGGTCTTGAAGAGAAAGAGGCGGCTCCACAAGTTGGACGACCAGTGGGAGGAGGACCCGTACACAGTACTGCCTTCAAGTCATGATAACCCAAAAGTCTGTGTAATCAGTAAGGAAGGAGGAGAAACCACAGCCATTGTTTCCAGAGACCACCTGAAAAAGTGTCCCGAGCAGCTGCAAAGCCCTGACGAAGATCAAGAGAACCCTCAACCCGCAGAGGAAAGGGAAGAAATAATCAGTACCGTACTCGGAGACTTTCCCCGGTCCTGGACTCAAATCAACAATGCAGTCGTGGTACCCGTCCTCACCTTTCTCCAGCCAGCCCCTCAAGGGCCTACAGAAGAACAGGTAGTGTCAGAAGAGCAGCCGGCCCAGGAGGCAGAAGAATCCATACCAGAAGCCCAGGAGAATCAACCCTCTGCTAGTAGTGAGCCTGCCGTGCTCCTAGTGAGCCAAAGAGTACACAGAAAGCTGCCAGGCCTACCTGCAACACCTTCTACACCCTGTAGTGCAGAACCAGATAGTGGGTTACGTAGGTCCACCAGGAGCACTAGAGGACAGATGCCCGCTCGCTGGAGAGTCTAATGTCAAGTATATATTTACCTGTACATAAGTAAATGCTGAAAAAGGTTTATGTTTTGTTGCCTGTCCATTGATTATGTTTTTCTAGTTACCCTGCAGGTTTATTTGGACTGACAGGTTATGGACGCTCAGTAACCGGAACTACATTGTAGATAGTTGCACCTTGGTGCCTCTTGCGAAGATGGCCGCGGAAGAGAAAAACCTGTCTGGTGTGGCCTCCTTGTGGCCCAAAGTAGCTAGCCTCAGCCTTGCAGTCACGCCCAGGGCCAACGTTTGGGGTTTGCTTTGGACAGGTCCCCTACTCTGTTCCAAGATTTCACCTTGTTGGGTGACATGGACACCCGGTTACGGACACGCCGTGACCTCTAAAGACTAAAGCTTCTTGTACATATGTTGTTGTATTATTGTTTATACCCTGTAGTTGTTTACCCACAATTTTGGAAAGGTGCCAAAAATTTTGTGATTTTGTATAAAACGATGTCCAATTTGCCCTTTTTTCTCTGTTTTTTGTATTGTTCCAATACACACAAATGAAATAAGCATGTATATAACAAAACATGTGTAATTGCAATAATTTTCTGGGAGAAATACTTCATTTTCTGAAACATTTTCAAGAGTGCCAACACTTTGAGCCATGACTGTATATACAAAAAAGCATAGGTAAGAAAATTACTTTTAATAACTTGTTATCTGGAATTAATGAAAAGTTGTGACAAGTTACATGCTCTGGTTAGTGGTTTTAACAGGAAATTTATATACAGAGCTGCTGCTTGGTTTTGCAGCCTTACTCTGCCTATGTTAGCGTTCTGTGGGTTTTTCAGGTCAAAACCACCAAAGATGATAAACTATCATTCAACCCTACATGTACACGAGCTCCGTTACATAATAGGACCTAGAGGCACAGAGCAAAACATACAGAAACCATTGGTTCCATACGTAAATTATACGCAGAGGTTAAAGCCAATGCAAAGCGACAATCATCCAAAGTATTCAGTCCATGTAAAATAAGCAAACTTGAAAGACAAGGAGGTCACGGAAAACAAGGCTGTTCTAGTTATCCAAACCTGGGTTTGTTTGAGAATCCAGAATCAACAATATGAAAACTCCACATGACTCTCCATATAATAAACAGTGAATGCTTACAAAACTGCGGACAGAGATGCGTGCCAAAATTATCATTATTTTTATTAGTTTCTTTACTTTCATATAACTTTTACATGGAAATTTACAGTCGTGTTTCAAAATAAGCAAAGCCTAATTTGAAGGGTGGAGAATGTTAGGGTATATTTGTCAGGAATTAGTCTGAAGAACAATTATTATGTGTGCCACTTAGAACAATGACACATCAGCGGTGGTGGCGTTGCTCACTATCTTTCTTAGGCCTCATTCATACATCCGTGTTTCATGTATGTGTTCTATCCGTGGATTTCACAGGGGGAACACGTACCCATTATAGTCTATGGAGCAGTTCACATGTGCATGTTTTCTTGCAGACCGTGTGTCCATACAAAAATCCTGGTGGCATTTGCGTTTTTTACTGGGATCATGGATGAAAAATACCAATATGAAAATAAGGGACAGCACATGGATGAAATTAGTTTGCAGTCCATGTGCTGTCCGTGACTAGCGTTGCAAAAGACAGGAGAAGCTTTGTAATTTTTTTTATCCATATGTGATAATTACTGATGAAAAACTGATGTTAAAACCTGGAACTGATCAAACACTGATGAAACTCGGGAACCAAAACACTGATGACACTTGTGCCATTTTTTTGCGTACGTGAAAAATAACTGACGTCTGAACGATGCCTAAAAAACTAATTCTTCATTCATAAGACTCATTTTATTTTCTATGGAGGCCACAAAAGGGTCTTCAAAAATCTAATTATTATGAGAAAATTGTACAATTCTAAAATTCTACCTCTAGTTATGCAAAAAGGTGATGATAGTGGAGGAGTCTACACAAAATCAGATTTTATAAATGCCTTTGATTAATGATTTTGCTCTCAATAGTAGCACAGATCATCCGTGGTCCGTGTTGTGTCTCAGATTTGTTATTACAGTCATTTATATTACAGTCTAATTGCCCTAGTGATGGAAACCTAACAAAGTGCAGACTACGGACAGTTGGTGCTGTAATGAAGGGCAAAATTAAAAGTCAAAACAATAATAGTGCATGCTTCGCTATAATCATTTTTATGTATAACTGGATTATATTTTAATGTGTACTTGTCATTTTAGGTGACTTTTAAGAATAAACTGCCATTATATGACTTGTATCCGCATGTTTTCACCAGTTTTCCCTCTACAAACTCCTACTGACAGTCGTTTCTGAGCTAGTGAGTGGAGTGTTTTCCACACACAGAGACACATGGTTTCCTGCTCTTCTGTCTGTCTGTAACATGTGTTCAAAAGCAGCAGCGGTATGTAGTATAGTATACAGAAGTTATTAACAGTGTAGCTGTGAATCCAGCTGTGGGATGAAATAAAACACTTACTAGAAACCAGCTATGTGTTAGGTTCACCAGGTGAGGTGGATCCTCTAAGCCTCAGGTCTGGGTGGGAACAAGGTCCTGGGGCTTTGATACAGCAAGCAATAAGGCATGTGGGACGGAAGGACTTGGCACTTAGGGATCTCAGAAGCAGCAGGACGAATGAAGTGGAACCCAGCAAGGATGAAAGAAAGGAAAGCACAGTATGCATAGAAAGTGGAGCACACCAAACAAAGCAGTTTAGAGTCCCAATCCCAAGACACAATTGTGTGTCTTAATGGGTGTTCAATTGGTCTAGGGATATGATGTCATTGATCCATGCCAGACAACTTACAAAACCTGACGTAGGGTACAACTGAGAGCAAAGGGCCCATGGGAAGGAAGCGGAGCCCGGGATCCTAGGGACAGGTGTGTAACACTATGTGTGTCTTCCTCTCTCTGCTTCTACGTCATTCTGTCCTCCCTTCCGTAACAGTATGCGGCCCCACAATTCCTTTCACTTTCATAAAATAAATATCCATGCAATGAAAAAAGCAAAACTTTCTTTGAAAAGTTTTTTTTTTTTATATTGAATTTACATCATACAGAGAAATGAAATGGAACAAAACTTTACAAATTGGTATCTGTAAAATAAATTATTTTACTTACCGGTAAATAATAGCTCTAAACTTATATTAGAAATACATATTCAGAATTAGGAAATCCTTTTTCTTTTTTTTTTTTCAAGTAGTTGTAGATGGGTGGTCTCCAAACTGTATTCTAAATAACTGTGTGGCTCCTCAACCCTATCATTTGCCACATGCACATAGAAGTTAGAAAATGATGTATTATTTTGTATGAAGATTGTGATAGCAAAAACCCCTGTTTCTCTAAACACAGATGGGATATAAACCTTACCACAGTCTAAAATGAAATACAGATTATTTTTTTGAGAAGATTAAAGAATGAAACAATTTTTAAATCATTCTTTTTCATTTAAAAATCGCTATCTATTTTGCATGACAAATCTATTGGATCGTGTGCCATTTCATGTTTTTTTTTATAGATTTGACTTTTTATAACAACTATTAGGGCATGAAGAAAATGTGTAAATCCAGCAAATGGTCTAAGAAAAAAATTCTTCTTTATTTAAAGTCCATTAAAATCTTCAAATATTCATTGCATACTATTATGGCAGCTGCAGAAGACCGTATGTTCTCCATCCTAGAAAACAGATCGATTATGCTAATCAGGCTCTATTCAGAGTCTGATCAGAGTTTGATCAGAGTGGGATCTATTTTACTTGAATATGGAGAATTAAAGCAAAAAAAAAGTTTCTCCATCTTCTCCATTCAGTCTGTCTGTGAAAATCAAACCGCACTTGGATATCATCCGAGTGTTGTTCATTGTTTTCCCCGGACCCATACACATGAATGGGCAATTGCCATACGATTCTCGGATGCAAATCATGCATGTTGCGATTTTTTTTCCTCTGACCACTTGGTCCAGAAATAAAATAGGACATGGGCACTGCCTCATTGAGTAACATTGGCCCGAGTGCAATCTGTTTTGACGGATTGCACATGGAGTAAAACTACGTTCATCTGCAAGAGCCCTTAGCTTTCAGGAGCTAATTGAAATGGGTCACAGAAGTGAAAGGGAACTGATTATTTATAGGCTGTCATTGTGTCAGATGGTAATATTGGTGCCCATACACATGAGATTGCTGTTGGCCAGCAGCGATGTCTCCTGACTCAAGAACGCTTGGCTTGGCTGATTGTTCATCTGTTGTGAATTTGTAAAGAGGAGAAAGCCACAATCAGAAACCTCTGGCATCGGCTTATCTCCCCCTGAAAAAAAAAGGATTAGACATTGTCTTAGACAAAGTGTGACCAGACATGGTAGACCTCATTAGAGTTGAGCCACCCCCGTAGTGTTCGAGTTCGGTTCGGTTCGTCGAACACCCGTATGTTCGTCGAACTGTTCGTCGAACTGTTCGTCGAACACCTTCGAACACCGTTAAAACCAATGGCAGGCAAACAAAAACACATAGAAACACATAGAAAACACCTTCAAAGGTGTCCAAAACCTGGCAAACTGCTCAGAAGACACAACTAACCCATGGAAAAGTGACAAGTACATATAGTCATGCGAAAGAAAAGAGGTGGAGGAGTAAAAGGAGGGGGAGACACAGATATAGGCATGTCATGCCCTTCTAAAACCAAAAAAGTGCGAAGCTGACACGGCCAGTCCGTTCCTGCCTGTGCGACCTCCGTGTCGCCGGGTTTGTGCCAGAGCTGCGGTGGACCCTGATGGCCAGCCGCCCGCTCCCAATACTGGTGCCAGTTCGCTGGTGAGTCGAGCGAGCCCCCCTGCGGTGGAGGCAGGTCTAAGCTTTTTAATTTAAATTGTCTCTCTAATTTGAATGAGTACACTTTAAATCCTTTTACAAGGATCTATTGGAGGGCAAGTTTGATGCCAGCAGCCGCGGGAATTCCAGCTCCAGTAGCGTCCACTAAAGCTGCTGCAGTTCAAAAGCTTTTATAAGGATCGAGCTTGGCGGTCCACCGCAAGGCGTCCTACCGCCAGTCCCAGCCCCTGTGCCTTGGGGTGCCTCCCCGATGCTCTTCACTGAGTGTCCCGGGGGCCCGAAGCATTTCCTTTGAAAAAAATAAGTGTCCAAACTACAGGTGGTGTAGCTTGCTTAACAAGTGGGATAATTCGCTGACTAGCAGACACTGCTACTAGGTCCAAAGTATTTCCTGGGCTAGATGCAGTTAAAAATTTGTAATTAGATACTCTCGTTGGATGCTGAGAAAGCATTCCATAGAGTCTCCTGGCACGCCATATTTATTCTCTTAAAAAGCTTGGGGTAGGGGTCTAGGGGACCCTTTTATAGCCAAAATCATGGCCCTGTATCGCAATCCGTCAGCTAGGCTGAAGATAAATGGAACATTTTCATCACCTTTCATAATCACCAATGGGACAAGGCAGGGATGTCCTCGGTCCCCTCTCTTATACATCCTAGTGATGGAGCACCTGCTCTCATCAATTCGCAATAACCCCAATATTAGGTGGATTGAGGTGGGAGGCACCGAGTACAAGTGCTCTGCATTTGCTGATGATGTCCTAGTATATATCACTCAATCACATATATCCATCCCTGCTGTTATGGCTGAAATAGATCACTTTGTACATGGTCAAATTTTAAAATCAATGCAGTGAAGTCTGAGGCCTTCGATGTCTCCCTCCCCAAATCCATACAGGATTCCATCCAGGCCAACTTTCCCTTTGCCTGGCCCTCACAGGGTATCAAATACTTAGGAATTCGTATTCATAGAGACCTCTCCCATCTATTTTATCTTAATTTTGGGCCCTTTATTGAACAACTCCATAAAGATCTTACTTCTTGGACGGTGAAGGATTTTTCCTGGTTCGGCAGAATAAGTATACTAAAAATGAACGTCCTACCTAAACTCTTATACCTCTTCCAAACCATTCCCATGGTAATTCCCTCAAATTTTTGGAAAAGACTACGCAGTAGCTTTTAGTCTCCCCAGGATGACACAGGAGGGGCAGATGGTGGTTGTCCCGGCCTGCTAGGCCGCATTGTAGCACAGTGAGCTTCGCACTGCAACTTATGCTTCATATCCATATGACTGTTCATGCATGAAGTACTCAAACTATGTATTTTTTGGCCTCTACTTAGCTTTTGGCGACAAATGTTACAGATAACACGAGTTGGGTCATCCTTAGCGATCTGAAAAAATGCACAGGCTATGCAAGGTTTAGAGCCCATGCGACTCTGCTACTAGCAATACTATCAAATGATTGGCTGGGTTATATGCAGAGCGTCTGGGTTTGGTTGGGGGTCCCCACAGTCTGCCTAGGCTAGATGCAGTTAAAATTCTCATTAGATACACAGGCGGTGTAGCTTGCTTCGCAGCTGGGCTAATACGCTCAAAGTATTGGTAGACTCTATACTAAATAAAGAAGGATTCACTGACTGTGGTGGCCCCTCTGTGGGCCGTGGCGATTGGTGGAGATTTGGTGGATGATTATAGGAGAAAGCTCCTTAATAGAGAAAGTTGGTGGATTTATACTTTAAATACACGTGTACCAGCGGGTTTAAACATCAGTCATGTTTTGATGAATCATTATGAGTGATCATTAATAGATTATTATTATTATTATATATCTGTTCCTTTTTTCTTCTTTTCTTTTTCTTTTTGATTATTTACATTTATATGCATTGTTTCTATGCTATATGATTTTAACATGGTATGTGTGTTTAATTTTCTGATTAACTCAGCCTTGAACAGGTGCATAGCAGGACATGACATATAAATACCACTTTCTTGCTGTTTTTTTGCTATGCAATGATTAAGAACTCGTATATATATAGTGCAGAAAGAAGGGTGAAAGTCCGCCCAGGCGGGAGGAAATTGGAGTTTCATAACACATATTTGAACTGGAGAGTGTAACGGGTCTGGGAGGCGGAACCTCTGAGCTACTATACAAGGGGGCGGTCCTTGTAAGGGAGCGGGTGGCGACCAGGGAAGACGGGCAGGCAGTCACAGCAGGTAACCGGGACAGTCTCTGAGTGAACGGGCTGGAGGTCACGCCAAGTGACCGGGGCAGTCTCTGGATGAACGGGCAGGAGGTCACGGCAAGTGACCGGGGCAGTCTCTGGATGAACGGGCAGGAGGTCACGGCAAGTGACCGGGGCAGTCTCTGGGTAAAGGGTAGGTACGACCTGTGATGGCAGAGCCTCCAGGTAGGCTAGCAGGCAGATGGTTGATGTGTGCTCCCAGGTGAGCAAGCGAGAGTCTCTGGAATGGTAGGTGGTCACAGCACGTGACGGCGGAGCCTCCAGGTAGGCTAGCAGGCAGGTAACAAGTGTGTGCTCCCAGGTGAGCGGGCAGGAGTCTCTGGAATGGCAGGTGGTCACAGCACGTGACGGCGGAGCCTAAAGGTAGGCTAGCAGGCAGGTAGCTGATGTGCGCTCCCAGGTGAGCGGGCAAGCTGGTCCATAGACAGACTGACAGGAGTCGGTAGGCAGACCGTCGGACCTCAGGCTAGCAGGCAGGTAAGTAGAATATCAGGCAGGAATCAGACAGCAAACTGGCAGGAATCTGGCAGGTAACTGGCAACGGGACCTGAGGGCTGAAGCAGAGTAGTGAACAGTGCAACAACATTGCTCGGGCACCTCCATTTTGGAGGAGGTGCCTTATATATGGTGAAGTCCTCCGGCCATTGGCCGGGGACTCCTTAGGACGGCGCGCGCGGCCCCTTTAAGAGGGAGGGAGCGCGCGCCCGCGCGCCCTAAGCACAGTGGCCGGGAAGGAGCGCGCGCTGCCAGCAGAGCGGGAGGAGGACGCCGGGCTAGGAGCAGAGAGGTGAGGGGAACAGCGTCCCTGCCTAGCAGAGGGCAGGGATGCCGGCGCTACAGTACCCCCCCCTTTAGGCCCCCCCTTTTATAGGCCAGACAGAAATTTAGCTAGGATGAGAGGGGCATGGATGTTCTCCCGGGGCTCCCACGTTCTCTCCTCAGGACCAAACCCCTTCCAATCTACTAGAAAAAAGGTCTTTCCTCTTACCCTTTTGGTGGCAAGAATGTTCTCTACCTCAAACTCGTCCTCAGCAGAAACCGGAGCAGGAGGCGTACCTGTAGACTTGGAAAAAGAGTTAAGTACCACAGGTTTGAGGAGAGATACATGGAAGGAGTTAGGGATCCGTAAGTTGGCCGGGAGTTTCAATTTATAGACCACCGGGTTGATCTGACTGATGACCTCCAGAGGACCGATGAACCGAGGCCCTAACTTGTAAGAAGGTATCTTGAGTCGGACATATTTAGATGAGAGCCAGACTTTATCTCCAGGACGAAATTGTGGAGGATCCAGGCGTTTTTTGTCAGCGTGTCTTTTCATCCGTTCGGATGACTGAAGGAGTGCGGATCGGGTACTCTCCCAAATGGAGGAAAATTTGCTAACGAGAGATTCCGCAGCCGGGTTGTCCACAGAGGTGGAGACAGGAAAAGGAATCAGAGGATGCTGACCGAAGACTACAAAAAACGGGGATTTGGAGGAGGATTCGCTCTCGTGATTGTTGTAAGAGAACTCGGCCCATGGTAGGAGATCCACACAGTCTGAATGATGGGCATTAACGAAGTGCCGGAGGTAACTGGTCAGGTTCTGATTGATCCGCTCCACTTAACCATAGGACTGTGGGTGGTAAGCGGAAGAGAAGTCCAGGGTGACGTCTAGCAGTTTACAAGTGGCTCTCCAGAAGCGTGAGGTGAACTGTACCCCACGATCCGACACGATCTGGAGGGGCAGGCCATGAAGACGAAAGATTTGACGAATAAAGTCTTTAGCTAGCTCGGGTGCAGACGGGAGGCCTGGCAGGGGAACTAAATGAGCCATCTTGGAGAAGCGGTCAGCGACCACCCAAATGACCGTACAACCGGCAGAGACTGGGAGGTCAGTTATAAATTCCATTGCTATATGCTGCGAGGGGGCAGCAGGTACAGAAAGCGGAAGGAGGCGACCGGCTGGCAGATGTCTCGGAACCTTGTTGCGGGCGCAGGACACACAGGCAGAAACAAAGTCTATTACGTCCTTGTGCAGGGTAGGCCACCAGTAGTGCCGGGTAATAAGCTGGAGGGTCTTTTTCTGACCGGCGTGGCCAGCCAGTTTAGACGAGTGACCCCAGTGAAGGATCTTCTCCCGATCAGGTACAGATACGAACGTCTTTCCGGGAGGGAGACGATTTAGTCTCACGGGAGCCACCTGCATTACTCTGGCGGGATCGATGATGTGTTTCGGATCTTCCTCGAGATCAGACACCAGAAAGGATCGAGACAAGGCGTCCGCCTTGACGTTTTTGTCAGCCGGGCGAAAATGAAGAACAAAATCAAAGCGAGCAAAAAACAAGGACCACCGGGCTTGGCGCGGGTTAAGTCTCTGGGCATGCTGGAGGTAAGCCAAGTTCTTGTGGTCAGTGTAAATTATTACCGGGTGAAGAGCCCCCTCGAGCAGGTAACGCCACTCCTCCAATGCCAGTTTGATGGCCAATAACTCTCGGTCTCCTATGGAATAATTGCGCTCTGAGGAGGAGAAGAGTTTAGAGAAGAAGCCGCAAGTTACCATCCTCCCGGAAGATGATTTTTGAGTAAGTACCGCTCCGGCTCCAGAGGAGGAGGCGTCAACTTCCAGGAAGAACTGCTTGTTGCCGTCCGGGCGATGCAGCACCGGGGCGGAAGAGAAGGCCTGTTTTAAGGAAAGAAAGGCCTCCTCTGCTTCGGGCGGCCACTCTTTGGGATTAGTACCCTTAAGGGTGAGCGCGGAAATTGGGGCAGTCCGGGAAGAGAAGTGTGGTATGAAGAGGCGGTAGTAGTTGGCGAAGCCCAGGAATCGCTGAATGGCCTTCAACCCCTCCGGTCGAGGCCATTTCTCGATGGCAGACAGTTTCTCTGAATCCATTCGTAGGCCGGTCTGAGAAATAATGTAGCCCAAAAACGGAAGCGAGGTCTGCTCAAAGAGGCACTTCTCGTATTTAGCGAAGAGGTGATTCTGCCTGAGCCTGAGCAGGACCTGACGAACGTCCCTCCGGTGAGTCTGGAGATCCGGAGAGAAGACCAAGATGTCGTCCAGGTACACCACTACGCCTACGCAGGAGTAGAGAAGGTCCCGGAAGATGTCATTGACCAACTCTTGAAAAACGGCAGGAGCGTTACAGAGACCAAAGGGCATTACCAGATATTCATAGTGGCCGTCCCGGGTGTTGAATGCCGTCTTCCATTCACCCCCCTGACGGATACGAACCAGGTTGTACGCCCCACGGAGGTCCAGTTTGGTGAATATTCTAGCCCCCCTCAGACGATCAAATAACTCCGGAATGAGCGGAAGGGGGTACTTATTCTTCACCGTGATCTGGTTAAGGCCTCTATAGTCTATACAGGGACGGAGAGAGCCGTCCTTCTTTTTGACGAAAAAGAAGCCTGCTCCCGCCGGGGAGGTAGATTTCCGGTTGAATCCCCTGGCCAGATTCTCCTCAATATATTCGGACATCGACCGGGTCTCAGCAGCGGATAATGGATAAATACGCCCACTGGGAGGAGTAGTACCGGGTAACAGGTCGATAGGGCAGTCGTATGGTCTATGAGGGGGAAGTGTCTCTGCCTCCTTTTTATTAAAGACATCAGCATAAGACCAATAAGGAATCGGAAGTCCAGGTAGATTAGCTGGGGTAGGAGAAGGACGGACGGGATGGACGGGAACCAGACAGGTCTTATGGCAGTCCTGTCCCCAGCGAAGGACTTCTCCGGTCTGCCAGTCAAGCACGGGTGCATGTCTCTGGAGCCAAGGTAGGCCTAGCAAGAGGGCGTGAGAGAGTCCAGGCAGAACATGAAAGGAGATACTCTCAGAATGCAGCATTCCCACCTGCAGAGTAATGGATTCGGTGATGAGTTGGATGGGGCGTGGTAAAAGACCCCCATCCACGGCAGCAACAGACAAGGGTACAGCCAGAGGTTTGGTGGGGATGCGGTATTTCTCTACCAGGGACTGTGAAATAAGATTCCCGGCTGCTCCAGAGTCAAGTTGGGCTAGTTCGAAATAACGGTTCTCCCCGCAGACGATTGAGACTGACAACAGCAGAGATGGAGAGGATTTATTCTTGTCTAGGTCGACCTCTCTGAGCGAACCTAGACACAGGCGTTTCCCGACCTCTCCGGGCAGGCACGGATCCGGTGCTCCTTACTGCCACAGTAGAAGCAGCTCCCCTCGGCACGGCGTAAGTCCTGACGGGTTTTGACCATCTTGGTCTGGTCGACCTGCATCGGCTCAGGAGAGTGTACCTGGGAAGAGACGGAGGGAGTGACGGGTCTCTGAAAAGTAGGAGCTAGAGGTGGAAACCTCCTCTCACGGGTGACCTCTTTGGCACGCTCCTGGAACCGTAGGTCAATCCGGGTGGCAAGAGTTATTAGGTCATCGAGGGTGGTAGGAATGTCCCGACCGGCAAGTTCATCTTTAATACGGCCGGACAGACCCTCCCAGAAGACGGATACCAGAGTGTCGTTATCCCAGGCCAGCTCCGAGGCAAGGGTACGGAACCGTATGGCATATTGGCCCACGGTGAGACTTCCCTGACGGAGGCGTAGCAGTGATGATGCGGATGAGGTCTTCCGTCCGGGTTCATCGAAGACTTTCCGGAAGGCCGTGAGAAAGGCAGGCAAGTCGGACACCAGGGGGTCTCCTCTCTCCCATAGAGGATTTAGCCAGGCCAGGGCCTCCCCGGTGAGATGGGACATGATGAAGGCAATTTTGGCCCGGTCAGAGTTAAACTGGTGGGACAGGAGTTCAAAGTGCAGGGTGCACTGATTTATGAAGCCCTGAGCCTGCGCGGAGTCGCCTCCGAAGCGAGGAGGTGCAGAAAGCCGGGGTCCGGGGTAGGATACCATAGTATTGGTGGGCAGCGGAGCTGCCGGATTGCGAGTCATGGCACTGGCGGAGGTTGCTGGCGGAGCAGTCAGAGTGTCCAGGCGAGAATTGACATTCCGCAGGTGACCCAGGATGGACTCCTGTTGGGACCTCTGACGGGACAGTTCATGACACAGGTCCGAGAGCGAGGGAGCTTGGGTGACACCGGGTTCCATGGCCCGAGCAAACTGTAACGGGTCTGGGAGGCGGAACCTCTGAGCTACTATACAAGGGGGCGGTCCTTGTAAGGGAGCGGGTGGCGACCAGGGAAGACGGGCAGGCAGTCACAGCAGGTGACCGGGACAGTCTCTGAGTGCACGGGCTGGAGGTCATGGCAAGTGACCGGGGCAGTCTCTGGATGAACGGGCAGGAGGTCACGGCAAGTGACCGGGGCAGTCTCTGGATGAACGGGCAGGAGGTCACGGCAAGTGACCGGGGCAGTCTCTGGGTAAAGGGTAGGTACGACCTGTGATGGCAGAGCCTCCAGGTAGGCTAGCAGGCAGATGGTTGATGTGTGCTCCCAGGTGAGCAAGCGAGAGTCTCTGGAATGGTAGGTGGTCACAGCACGTGACGGCGGAGCCTCCAGGTAGGCTAGCAGGCAGGTAACAGGTGTGTGCTCCCAGGTGAGCGGGCAGGAGTCTCTGGAATGGCAGGTGGTCACAGCACGTGACGGCGGAGCCTCCATGTAGGCTAGCAGGCAGGTAACAGGTGTGCGCTCCCAGGTGAGCGGGCAGGAGTCTCTGGAATGGCAGGTGGTCACAGCACGTGACGGCGGAGCCTCCAGGTAGGCTAGCAGGCAGGTAGCTGATGTGCGCTCCCAGGTGAGCGGGCAAGCTGGTCCATAGACAGACTGACAGGAGTCGGTAGGCAGACCGTCGGACCTCAGGCTAGCAGGCAGGTAAGTAGAATATCAGGCAGGAATCAGACAGCAAACTGGCAGGAATCTGGCAGGTAACTGGCAATGGGACCTGAGGGCTGAAGCAGAGTAGTGAACAGTGCAACAACATTGCTCGGGCACCTCCATTTTGGAGGAGGTGCCTTATATATGGTGAAGTCCTCCGGCCATTGGCCAGGGACTCCTTAGGACGGCGCGCGGCCCCTTTAAGAGGGAGGGAGCGCGCGCGCGCCCTAAGCACAGTGGCCGGGAAGGAGCGCGCGCTGCCAGCAGAGCGGGAGGAGGACGCCGGGCTAGGAGCAGAGAGGTGAGGGGAACAGCGTCCCTGCCTAGCAGAGGCCAGGGACGCCGGCGCTACAGAGAGGTATTAGAGGCCTGCAATGGCCACAGGTACTAATGGAGGTAATCAAGGTAGGGAGAGAGGCAAGAGGTCCGGTCATCTTAGTTATACAGGCCGGGGGAAACGACATAGCTTATCACAAGAGCGCATAACTAATGGCAATAATGAAACTAGACACTGAGCGATTCAGAGAATTTTTCACAAAACTAACTATAGTATGGTCAGAGATTGTACTGAGAACGGTATGGCAAGGTGCGTGAGACATCACGGCCATCGAACGGACAAGGCAGGTAATAAATATTCGGATGGTAAAATTTATAAGAGACAGAGGCTGTGTAGTGATACAACACTGACAACTGGAAGGAGATAAAGCAGGCCTCATACGGCCCGACGGTGTTCACTTAATGGATATTGGACAGGACATATTACTGTCAGGACTCCAGGACGGAGGGGAACAAGCGTTAAAAGTGATGGATGGGGGTCGGAGTCCTGCATACGAGTAAGCAGGATCCTCCGTGGCCTGGAAATAGAAAGGACATGTTGGAGAGTTACACTTATTGGCCAACTTTCCGTTGTGGAGACTGGAGACACAGGGCATGCTGCAACAAGCTGAATTATTTTAGAAATAAAATGCATTTCTAATGGAATGAGTATAAACAGTTAATAAAGCTGTGACCGATCCTCACCCATCCAGTTGTAAGAGTACATGATTGTATTGTCAATGAAAGGGGGGCGTTAGGGGGCTGAGCGTTTGGGTTTGGTTAGGGGTCCCCACAGTCTGCCTAGGCTAGAGGCATTTAAAAATCATTATTAGATACACAGGCGGTGCAGCTTCCTTCGCAGCTGGGTTACTACGCTGACTAGCAGACATTGAAGCTTTGGAGCAGACCTCTGAGTAAACAGCTCTTCAGACTCAACTGTAGCACCCCGAGGGTTCGGCCGCTACAGGGGTATTGCACCTCACCCAGAGGTGTGGTATTCCACTCCCGGGTAAGGAGGGAGTGTGGAACAGGGCTCGTTTAGCTGCATGCATCACACACACCCCATTTCTGGGGGACAGCTCAACGGTGCTCCCACGAGACAGAAGTGCAGGCAAGAAAGCATCTGTCCCTGGCTGGAGTGGGGAGTGGGAAGCACACCCAATGATGTAGGAGCAGGAGTGGACGGTTTCTGGGCATAGGGAGGAGCCCATTGGTTGCAAGTCATCTGGGCTCATACACAGAGAGGGAGGTATATAAGGTGGGCACCATCTTAGAAGTTCAGTCAGACAGTCAGAGGAGAGGAGTGAGAGAAGGAGTTCAGCCAGAGAGGGCTGACAGGGAGCTGTGGCTCAGCCAGGGCCCAGCTCCACGAGGCAGGCCTAGAGTGAAGGCCAGAGCCAGAGGAGAAGGGCAGTAACAGCAAGGAACAGAAAGGAACAGAAAGGAAAGAAGGAAAGGAACAGAACACCAAGAGAGGCCCAGAAACACAAAGGCAGAAAGAACCCCAAAGGCCCAGGAGATTGCGGGTGACGTGTTGGCAGAACAGGGTACTGGATCCCAAGTTGGTGGAGGCGACTAATCCTCAGCCAAGGACCGGCGGTCGCTATTATGTCTTGGTGCGACCCCTCACTACACCTACTAGAAAGGCATACCACATAGGGTCAGGGCAGTGAGCACGAAGCCTTCCCAAGAGAAGGCCCGAGGCAGCTGGACAAAAGTAGTGTCACTGGTGGGGCACGGCCAGAGAAAGGAATAGAAGGGAGTCCTGGGCCACACTCCGGAATTACCTGGGGGTTGACCGAGTCCCTTGCCTGGTGGACGCAGCACGGCTCGGGCGGTCCTACCTGCGCACAAGTGACCTGGACGAGAACTGTGAGTAAAGCATTTGAACTGCAACACCTTGTCTCTGTGCTTTCTCACCGCGTCAGCACTATTAGTACTGGGACGCCCGCACCATCACTCCCAACGTCTACTACACTGCCCTGGGGCTGCACTCCTCCTGTGGGGAGTCACACTACCTCAGCTGCATACCCCATCAGCCCCAGCGGCCTGCCTTGCAGCGGCGGCCCGCACTGACCGCAATCCACGGGTGGCGTAGTCGGACAATTAACTTAAAACCCTATAAAGACTGCCACTCGTTTGACCACCCTGAGCCACGGGACCGGGTCGCCGCTACGGAGACTACAAACCCCAGCATCCCCCAGAGACCTGGTTCCGGGTAACCCACTACACGTGTACGCGGGGCCCAGGGGGCGAGTCACAATCATCTGTGTTACCCCAAGCCATAGTGTATGTATTTTCTTACGGTTAAAAGGGGGGAAGACCCAACCCACCTCTAATTGACGATGGCAACGTCACGTAAAACAAAGCAAGGGGACTCCAAAAAGACTCTCCATTTTTTCCAAAAATTTGTGGCACAGACACCACTTAAGTGGCATCAATTGCCCCAGAGTTGCTTAAAACGGTTGGTTAGAATGAGTACCACACACTGCTACTATGCCCAAAATTATTTTCCAGACAAGATGCAGCTAAAAATGATTAGTAATTTGCAAGCTGGTGGAGCTTAGTATACATGGCATAATAGAATGAGTATCGCACACTGCTACAGGCCCAAAATTATTTTCCAGACAAGATGCAGATAAAAATTATTAGTAATTTGCAAGCTGGTGGAGCTTACTATAGATGGCATAATAGAATGAGTACCGCACACTGCTACAGGCCCAAAATTATTTTCCAGACAAGATGCAGCTAAAAATTATTAGTAATTTGAAAGCTTAAAACGGTTGGTGAGGTGATTTTACGAAATCCTCAAGCTTTTACTCTCCCCAGGATGACACAGGGGTAGAAAAGTCCTTGCGGATCCATGATTTGTTCATCTTTATGAACGTGAGTCTGTCTACATTCTCAGTGGACAGCCGCGTGCGCTTATCTGTCAGCACACCACCAGCAGCGCTGAACACACGTTCAAAGAGAACGCTGGCTGCGGGGCTTGACAAGATCTCCAAGGCGTAAGTGGCGAGCTCCGGCCATTTATCCAGATTGGAAGCCCAAAAAGAGCAAGGGTCCAGTGACACAGTCATGGCTTCGATGTTTACTTGGAGATACTCCTGTACCATTGTCTCTAGGCGTTGACTATGTGTCAGACTTCTTGTCTCCTGTGGCCTTGCAAAGGATGGGCTAAAAAAGCTGTGAAATGATTCCGCAAAATTTCTGTTACCAGCAGATACTGTGTTTCTGTTACGGCTTGAGTGCTGAACACTCGACAGTCCCACGGTTGGCAAGTTAGAACTGTGAGATTCACTACGTGCACCACTGGTGTTTTGTGGAAAAGCACATGTAAGATTCTGCAACAGTCTCTGCTGATACTCCTGCATGTGTGAATCCCTTTCTATGGCAGGAATTATTTCGGCAAATTTACTTTTGTACCCGAGATCTAAGAGTGTGGCAACCCAGTAGTCAGGATTATTTCGAATTCTGACAATTCGAGGGTCATGTTGCAGGTAGTGCAGCAAGAAGGCACTCATGTGTCTTGCGCATCCAGGAGCACCAAGTCCCTGTTGTGTTGGTGGCAAGGTAACAATCATGCTTCCTTCCTCTGCCCTCTCCCCCCAACCTCGCACAACAGAAATGTGATCAAAGTCTCCCTCATCTGATGAGTCTTCCATCAGTTCGTCCTCCACTTCTTCCTGGGCTCCTGCACCTTCCTCACTAGTTTGGCTGCTACCATGCGCCCTGGTAAATCCATCTCCCCCACCTTCACATGCCTGCCGCCTTGGTGCTGCCGACCGTCTGGACCTTGCAGGTGTTAGCCCTTCCGCATACAACTCCTCCTCCTCTACTTCCTTCACCTCCTCTTGTCGCACCACCTGACTCCGACTTCTGTTTAACATGTTCTCCACCATGTAAATCACCGGAATAGTCATGCTGATAATGGCATCGTCAGCACTAAACATCTTCGTCGCCATTTCAAAACTGTGCAGAAGGGTGCATAGGTCCCTGATCTGAGACCACTCCTCCAGCGTGATTTGCCCCACCTCTGGATCCCGTTGGCCCAGGCTATACGTCAGAACGTATTGCACCAGGGCTTGTCGGTGCTGCCACAGTCGCTGCAACATGTGCAGAGTTGAATTCCACCGGGTAGGCACATCGCATTTTAGCTGGTGAAGTGGCAGGCCCAACGACTTCTGTAGAGATGTAAGTCGCTGAGCTGCGGGATGTGAATGGCGGAAGTGAGCACAAAGCGACCGTGCCCTCTGCAGAAGGCCATCTAGTCCGGGATAGTGGGCTAAAAATTGCTGGACAACCAGGTTCAACACGTGAGCCATACAAGGCACGTGTGTGACATTGCCCCGGCGAAGGGCCACACCCAGGTTTGCAGCATTGTCGCACACGGCCTTACCTGGTTTCAGGTCCAGTGGAGACAACCATTCATGAAACTGGTTCTCCATAGCTGACCACAACTCCTCAGCTGTGTGACTCACAATTCCCAGACATTTCAAAGTAAAAACCGCCTGATGACGTTAAGCCCTGCTGCCAGCATAGTAAGGAGGTGTGCAGGATCCCTTCTGCGCAGTTAGAAATTGTGTGGCATGACCAGACAGGCTTTGGGTGCAGGTGGAGGACCGAGAGGAGGTTGAGGAGGCAGAAGCAGTGAAGGAACTTCGAGATAAAGAGGATTGATGCCCAACTCGTGGGAACGGCAAGACTTTGGACAGCAGCCTCTTGTCCTGCTGTCACCATAGTTACCCAGTGCCCAGTCAGCGACATGTAACGCCCCTGTCCATGCCTACTCATCCAAGTGTCTGTGGTGAAATTCACCCTGTCACACACAGAGTTTCTCAAAGAAGTGGTGATGTTGTGTGCGACATGCTGGTGGAGAGCAGGCACACCTTTCTTTGAGAAGTAGTGCTGACTGGGCATCTGGTACTGGGGCACTGCGACGGACATAAGGTCTCGAAAATCCTCTGTGTCCACCAGGTGGAAAGGCAGCATTTATGTAGCCAAGAGCTTGCAGAT
This sequence comes from Phyllobates terribilis, assembly GCF_046119375.1. Taxonomy (NCBI): domain Eukaryota; kingdom Metazoa; phylum Chordata; class Amphibia; order Anura; family Dendrobatidae; genus Phyllobates; species Phyllobates terribilis. Next base: position 374,131,456 of record NW_027362767.1, read on the forward strand.
GGTGAAATTCAACCTCTTAGCTTTCTCATGGCTAGGAGGAAACGGTCTTTTACTTGTCCACATCTGAGGGACCGAGGGCTGGCTGTTGTGCTTAGACGGGGTTGAGAAGGGTGTCCCCGGCAAACTGCCGGTCTGTAAGGAAGATGCAGACATGTTAGGTTGCCTTAATCCAAAGGTGGTGCTCTCGATGTCGGAGAGCGCTCAACATCAGCTGGTGTTTCCACCTCCAAAGAAAATGATGACCTGCCAATCACGCTGGCTGTTGCGGGTAAAGAGGTGGCAGGTCTGCGTCCCAAAACAGGTGTGACTCCTGTCCCCCCAGTCACAGAGGATGAAGAGGCCGCATATGCACAAGATGGGGCATACGGTGGTTGGCCCGGCCCGCTAGGCCGCATTGTAGCACAGTGAGCTTCCCTCTGCAACTTATGCTTCATATCCATGTGACGGTTCATGCATGAAGTACTCAAACTATGGATTTTTTGGCCTCAATTTAGCTTTTGGTGACAAATGTTACAGATAACACGAGTTGGGTCATCCTTATCGATCTGAAAAAATGCCCAGGCTATGCAAGGCTTAGCACCCATGCGACCTGAAGAGCCACCACGACTTGTGGTGAGAGGCAGAGTTGTGTTTGAGGATGCAGTTATTGACGTGCTTCCAGTACTACGTCTCTGTCCAGGAAGGTGCAACCTGACCTCATCGTCACTAGCATCCTCCTCCACCTCCTCTGCTGACCTCATCAACTGGCTGACTGTGGGTTGACAGTAAGTGGGATCTGCAACCTCGTCATCATCACCCTGTGTGTTCTCACACTCGTCGTCCTCAGAGCCAACCTCTTCCTGCCCTGACAAAAAACTCAAGTTGTCGCTCCAATCAGGTATTTGAGTCTCATCATCGTCTTCCTCATTGTCTCCACCAACAGGAGTTACAGTTTGGGAACGAGGGTCTACATTATGCTCAGAACCTTCTGCGTCTGGTCCTGGATCCGACTCATAAAGATTCTGGGCATCAGTGCAGACCATTTCCTCGTCTGGATTCACAGAAGCTCTGGAGCCGACCTCTGATTCCCAGGCTATAGTATGAGTAAACAGCTCTGCAGACTCAACTATCTGTTCTACCCCATACTCAGACGGGCAGCTGGAGACTTGGGAGCTTTGAGGAAGCAAGTGCAATTGGAGTGACAGCTCTGAGGACTGGAGTATTTGTGATGTTGAAGTTGAGGTGGAGGAGAGTCCACTTAAAGGAGCACTTGATATCCGTTGAAGCACCTGCTGTTTTTGTGCCTCATCTGGAATTTGTAGCGATTGGTGTGGCCGTAAGAAAGGGATCGTATCACATTGTCCGCTAAAAGAAGTAGACATCTTAGTTTGGCTGGAAGATGGTCTTTCTTCTGCGGATGTTACTGTTGCTTTAACACCTACCCCATGGACACAAGCTTTTTTTCCCTTCCCAACAAGCCTATTCCCCTTTCCACCAGCAGTAGGCCTTTTTCCACTCATTTTGGTGGTTAACTAATTGACAACTCTGGAGTTGTTTGCACAAAAAACGATGGATCGGAACCGAGCAGAGCTGAGTGGCCAAACTGTGGTATTAGCCCAAAAGGATTGGCTGGGTTAGATGCAGTAAAACAATTTTATTATATACACAGATGGTGGAGCTTAGTATAGATGGACTAATAGAATGAGTCCCACACACTGCTACAAGCCCAAAATTATTTTCCGAGCTAGATGCAGCTAAAAATTATTTGTAATTTGCAAACTGGTGGAGCTTAGTATAGATGGAGTAAGAATAAGTTCCACACACTGCTACAAGCCCAAAATTATTTTCCGAGCTAGATGCAGCTAAAAATTATTTGTAATTTGCAAGCTGGTGGAGCTTAGTATAGATGGACTAAGAATAAGTCCCACACACTGCTACAAGCCTAAAATTATTTTCCGATCTAGATGCAGATAAAAATTATTTGTAATTTGCAAGCTGGAGGAGCTTAGTATAGATGGACTAAGAATAAGTCCCACACACTGCTACAAGCCCAAAATTATTTTCCGAGCTAGATGCAGATAAAAATTATTTGTAATTTGCAAGCTGGGGGAGCTTAGTATAGATGGACCAAGAATAAGTCCCACACACTGCTACAAGCCCAAAATTATTTTCCGAGCTAGATGCAGATAAAAAATTATTTGTAATTTGCAAGCTGGAGGAGCTTAGTATAGATGGACTAAGAATAAGTCCCACACACTGCTACAAGCCCAAAATTATTTTCCGAGCTAGATGCAGATAAAAATTATTTGCAATTTGCAAGCTGGAAGAGCTTAGTATAGATGGACTAAGAATAAGTCCCACACACTGCTACAAGCCCAAAATTATTTTCCGAGCTAGATGCAGCTAAAAATTATTTGTAATTTGCAAGCTGGAGGAGCTTAGTATAGATGGACTAAGAATAAGTTCCACACACTGCTACAAGCCTAAAATTATTTTCCGAGCTAGATGCAGATAAAAATTATTTGTAATTTGCAAGCTGGAGGAGCTTAGTATAGATGGACTAAGAATAAGTCCCACACACTGCTACAAGCCCAAAATTATTTTCCAAGCTAGATGCAGATAAAAATTATTACTAATTTGCAAGCTGGTGGAGCTTAGTATAGATGGCCTAATAGAATGATGCTATGCCCAAAAGATTTTACTTGGCTAGGTGCAGTAAAAAAAATTGTATTCTATACACAGGTGGTGTAGCTTGCAACACAGATACTCTACTCCACTGACTAACACACACTGCAAGAGGCCAAAAAGGATTTGCTTAGCTAGATTTAGCCAAATGCTGTGAAAAACACTTGCACAGCACTGGCACAGACCTGCCTGGCAAAAAGTCCTAGGAAATGCTGTAAAATAGTCCTGAAAAGGACTGCAATTACAATTAGTCCCTACTCCCAACCTATCTATTTAAGAGCACAGACCTGCCTGCTAAAAGTCGTAGGAAATTATGTAACCTAGTCCTCAAAAGGACTGCAATCACAACTATTCCCTACTCCCAAGCTATCTGTATATTTCAGAGAAAATTGGCTTGAAATTAACACTGAAAGTATAGCGCACACAGCAACAGCGGTGCCGTCTAACACACAGCTGCAGCAGTGACAAAATGGTGGCGACGGGAAAAATGGCTGGGTCTTATAGGGCAAGGACATGTGACATACACGGCCAATGACACGTTCCCTTGCTTGCGTGAAAAAAAGCAGTTCGCTCCTTGTGTGCGCTGCTGATAGGTTGACAGACTGCACCCCCTCACTGTAAATGCGGGAAAGAGAAAAAAAAATGGAGATCTTCATTATTTCTGCAGAGATCCATCCCCTGCCCCTCCCACCGCCCCGCTGTACACTCAAACTGCTTATTAACATTGATTATCAGCATTACTGTGAAAAATCCAGTTATGATTTTGGTGCACGAACAGTTATGGAACATAACCTCGAACAGCCGGATTTTTTTCAAATCGTTCGTGTTCGCCGAACGGCTCGAACACCGCTCAATACAGCTCAAATTTGAGATTGGCGAACAGTTCGAGTCGAACACCGCTCATCTCTAGACCTCATCTTTAGGATTGAGGAACTTTCTGGCTGAAAGGAAAGAAGGCACTCTACTTTTGAAAGAATTTGGTCTCCTTGGCGCTCCAGCATAGGCAACCTGCAAAATAATGCCCAGACCTCTATGTCAGCTAATCAACCCCTCTCCAATTCCGTTGTCACATCATAAACTCACCATGATGCCCATGAGCTCTGAAAATAGGTTTGTTGCTTCCACTTCTTCTCAAAGAAAATTTTGCGCCCTACAACAGTCCTCCCTCTCGCTTTGTTATTCCCATCTATGGTCTGGATATGGATCATTACGATAATGCCATAACTTACATGCTCGGCCGAACATACAGGTTTTCATTGGCTCTAGTTCTAAACAGTCCTATGCCCACATGCTAATGCCAAAACTGAATTTATGACCTGTAATAATTCAATCTGTGTTTTATGTCTGCTACCTTCCATTTGTGTGCGTTTATTGTACTAAAGTTGTCTGCCAATAAAAAGCAAGTTTATAAAAAATTAATTTAAATCAGGCATTTAAATGAATAGGGTTATCCGGTGAAAACAAGTTACTTATCACCTATCCAGGGAATGGGTGATAACTTGTTTATCGGTGTGGGTCCGACCTCTGCGATCCACTCCTATACCAAGAATGGGAAAATTTTTATCCCCATTAGGGCACAGTCAGGCGGCCGTATAAATTGGAACGCAGGGCACGGACTGACTGGTGGCTTTCCTGACTTGAGCGTGGCAGCTTCATCTATTTCTATGCAGCTGTCACATTCAGGATGGGAGAGCCACCGGCCAGTCTGAGCATTGTGATCCGATCTCAGTCCAATTTATAAAGCCTTCTAACTGCGCCCTTAGAATGGAGCAGCAGTGCGCATTATTAAAAGCTGCTCCTTTCATTCCCTAAAGAGCTGCCGGGTACTGCACTCGGCTTTTTCCGGCAGTCCCATAGGGAATGAATGGAACTTAATTAAGTAGTGTTGCATCTTAATGAATTTGGTGCATTTTATTCTTTCACACCCCTCATTAAGATTACATAGTTTGTAAAGCCGAATAAAGACTTGCGTCCATCAAGTTCGACCTGTAAGTTCTGTAGTTGCTAAAGTTGATCCAGAGGAGGGCAAAAACCCCAAATGATTTAGCCAATCTTCACCTGAGGAAAAATTCCCTCCCGACTCTGAAACCAGCAGTCAGAATAAATCCCTGTATCAACCTACTATTTTATTATATTTTTAAGTATATGCAGAAATCTGCCTGGTATCTAGAAAAGCATCCAGTCCCCGCTTGAACTGGTGTAGTGAATCCGACATTACCGTCTCCTCACTCAGTGAATTCCATATTCTCACTGCTCTTACCGTAAAGAACCCCTTCCTATGCTGGTGCTGAAACCTTTTCTCTTCCAGTCTTAGTGAGTGCCCTCTTGTTACCGTAATATCCCTCCTTTTGAACAAATCCCGGGCAAGGTCTCTATACTGTCCCCTAACATATTTGTACACATTTATTATGTCCCCCCTCAACCTTCTCTTTTCCAGGCTGAATAGTCCTAGTTTTGCCAACCTCTCTGGGTATTGCAGTCCCTCCATTCCCTTTATTAATTTTGTTGCCCTCCTTTGTACCTTTTCAAGCTCATTTATATCCTTTCTATATATTGGGGCCCATAACTGAGCACAGTATTCCAAGTGTGGTCTGACCAGTGCTTTGTACAGTGGAAGAACAATGTTCTCCTCCTTTGCAGCTATACCTCTTCTGATACATCCCATTACCCTGTTTGCCCTTACAGCAGCGGCCTGACTTTGGGCACTCCAATTTAGTTTGCTATCAATCAAGATGCCCAAGTCCTTCTCCATCTCTGAATTCCCCAATGATTTCCCATTCAGTGAGTACTGGTGACTTCCATTTTTCCTTCCCATATGTATGACCTTACATTTCTCCTCGTTAAACCTCATTTGCCATTTAATGCTCCACCTACCCAGCTTATCCAAATCCCTCTGAAGGTCTTCACTATCCTCTTTTGTATTAATTGCTTTACATAACTTTGTGTCATCTGCAAATATTGATATTTTACTATTTATCCCGTTGACTATGTCGTTAATAAAGATATTAAATAACATTGGGCCTAGTACAGACCCCTGTGGTACCCCACTAGTGACGCTTACCCAATCTGAGTATATTCCATTTATAACCACCCTCTACCTTCTATCCTTTAGCCAGTTAGCTACCCACTTGCAGACATTTTCCCCCAGCCCCATCATTCTCATTTTGTATACCAACCTATTATGTGGCACGCTATCGAACGCTTTTGAGAAGTCGAGATACACGACATCCACTGGTTCCCCCTGATCTACTCGAGAGCTAACCTCCTCGCAGAAGTCAATCAGGTTTGTTTGGCAGGAGCGATTCCTCATGAATCCATGTTGGTTCGGGGTTAATAGATTATTAGCGTCAAGATGCTCCATGATTGCCTCATTAATAAAGCCTTCAAAAATTTTGCCCACAACGGACGTCAGACTCACCGGCCGATAGTTTCCGGCGTCACTTTTTGCTCCCTTTTTGAATATTGGCACTACATTCGCCTGTCGCCAATCAAGTGGTACAGACCCAGTCTCAACAGAGTCCTTAAATATAAGATATAACGGTCTGTCTATCACATTACTTAGTTCCCTTAGTACCCGTGGGTGTATGCCATCAGGTCCTGGTGATTTGTTTATTTTAATGTTACTGAGGCGTTTCTGTACCCCAGCTTGGGTTAGATTTGTCATACTTAGTGGAGGATTAAGCTTGTCACTTCTCATTTCGCCTGTTAGTTCTTTTTCCTTTGTGAAAGTTGACGAAAAAAATTTATTTAATAGATTAGCTTTATCCTCATCTTTCTCTATGATTTTGCCTTCATCACTTTTTATCGGTCCAATATTATTCGATTTAATCCTTTTACTATTTATATACGTAAAGAACAGTTTGGGATTTGATCTACTTTCCCTAGCAATACGTCTCTCTGTTTCCTCCTTTGCTATTTTTATTTGTTTTTTGCAGGTTCTCGTTTTTTCCTTGTAACACATTAGTGCCTCCTTGCTGTTTTCCTGTTTTAATCTCTTGAATGCCTTTTTTTTGCTATTTAATGCCCCTTTTACGTTCTTATTCAACCATATTGGTTTCCTCTTATTTCTGGCCCTTTTATTCCCATACGGTATATACCTCTCGCACTGAGTATTCAGAATTCTTTTGAAGGTTTCCCATTTACTATTCGTATTTCCTTGATTAAGAACTTTGTCCCAGTCTATAAGTTGAAGGTTTTCTTTCAGCTGATCAAACTTCGCCCTCCTAAAGTTTAATGTTTTAGTTGTTCCCTTATTGATAACCCTACTGAAGGGCATTTTGAAATTGATAATATTATGATCGCTATTACCTAGGTGCCCCCCTATCTGTACCTCAGTTATTCTATCAGGCCTATTAGTCAATATTAAGTCCAACACTGCCTTCGCTCTCGTTGGTTCCTGCAGTAGTTGGGAGAGATAATTATCCTTGATATTTGTCAAGAACCTTTTTCCTTTCTGCGATCTACAGGTTTCTGTTTCCCAGTCAATATCCGGGTAGTTGAAGTCCCCCATTACAATCACCTCATTATGTTTTGCTACTTTGTCTATTTGTCCTAATAGCAGTTTCTCATTCTCCTCTGTTATATTGGGTGGCTTATAGCAGACCCCCAGTAATATTTTATTATTATTTTTTGCCCCCTCTATCTCTACCCACATGGACTCGACCCCCTCTTCTCCCTCTCCTATATCTTCCCTTAGTCTGGGCTTTAGACGTGACTTTACATATAAGCAGACTCCTCCGCCCTTCCCCTGTTTCCGGTCCCTTCTAAATAAACTATAATCTGTTAAATTTACCGCCCAGTCGTAGCTATCGTCTAGCCAAGTCTCTGTTATACCTACGATGTCATACCTCTCCTCCGATATAAGCGCCCGCAGCTCATCCGCCTTATTGGTCAGGCTTCTTGCGTTGGTCAGCATGCAAGATAAAACTTTGGGGTTATTTAGCATCCTATTCTTCTCTAACGATCTAACTGTACTATCCCCACCCCCCTCTCCACCCTCATTATATTCACTTCTCCCCTTCCCCCTTGCTTGCCTCACATCCCACCTATTTCCTTGGTTTCCCCCCCCCGTCTCTAGTTTAAAAACTCCTCCAACCTATTAGCCATCTTCTTCCCCAGCACCGCTGCACCCTCCCCATTGAGGTGCAGCCCGTCCCTACGGTAGAGCCTGTAGCCGACAGCGAAGTCGGCCCAGTTCTCCATGAACCCAAACCCTTCTGCCTTGCACCAACTCTTTAGCCACTTATTCACCTCCCTAACCTCCCGTTGGCGCTCCTGTGTGGCTCGCGGGATTGGTAGTATTTCTGAGAAAACTACCTTGGAGGTCCTTGCCCTAAGCTTCCTACCTAGATCCCTGAAATCATTTTTAAGGACCCTCCATCTACCACTCACTTTGTCATTGGTGCCAATGTGGACCATGACCGCTGGGTCTTCGCCAGCCCCACCCAGTAACCTGTCAACCCGATCCGCGATGTGCCGGACTCGAGCGCCAGGGAGGCAGCACACCGTTCGGCGATCCCGGTCTTTGTGACAGATTGCCCTGTCTGTCCCCCTAATAATAGAGTCACCCACTACCAGGACCTGTCTAGCCTGCCCTACACTTCCCCCCTCCCCCTCATTACTGGAGCATACACTCCCCCGGCGGTCAGAGGATCTGTCGTGCTCCAATAATGCCGGTTCTGAACCAGCCTTCCTATACTTCTTCCCTCTATCCCTTCTAACCGTTACCCAGCTCCCTGCCTGTTCAGCCTGCGCTTCCCCACTAAGCTCCACCCCCAGTGTTGACCCATTGAGTGTCTGCTCGGTGAGCAGCAAACTCCGTTCCATGTTGTCGATGCTCCTCAGTACCGCTATCTGAGCACTTAGATCCAGGATTTGGGCTTCCAAGTGCACGATATGCTCACATCTCTCGCAGCAGTATGGATCCCTGAGCGGTAGCTCAGGGAATGCATACATTGCGCAAGATGTACACTGCACGGCTCCGGCCAACATGGACGTCATTCTAAATATGGGGATACAGTCAGTATATATGTACAAGTACAAAACACAATTATTTATATATAGGTGTATGGACGGGGATCAATTACGGATGTGCAAGTGTATCGATTAGATATCGGCGCGGGATCAGTTAAGTATGGACGGGGGATCAATTAAGTATCAATTAAGTATGGACGGGGGATCAGCTGAGTGGGTCAGGTGGATTAATTAAGTGTGGACGGTGTGTCAATTAACTATGGACTGGGATCAATAAGTATGGACTGGGGAAATAATTAATTGTGGACTAGGGATTCAATCAATTAATTATGGACAGGGGGTTTAATTAAATAGGATGGGGGGTAAAGCAAAAAAATAGGTATGGACGGTGGGTCAATTAACTAAGGACTGGGGATCAATAAGTATCAATAATATCAATAAATATGGACTGGGGAAATAATTAATTGTGGTCTGGGGAATCAATCAATTAATTATGGACAGGGGTTAATTAAATATGGTGGGGGATAAGGCAAATAGATAGGGACTGGGGATGAGTAAAAGTGGACAAGGGGAATCTATTAAATAGGACAAGGGGGATCAATCAATTATGGGCTGGGGGGGTCAATCATTTAAATGTGGTCAGGGGGATCACTTTAATATGGACGGGGGATGGTCGGGGATCAATTAAATGAGGACGGGGGGGTCAATTTAATGTGGTCAGAGGGATCAGTTAAATATGGACGGGGGTGTTCAGGGGAATCAATTTAAATATGGACGGGGGGGTAATCAATTAAATATGGACTAGGGAATACAATACAATTACAATACAGATACAAATACAATACAGTACAGTACACACTTGGGTTCAGTAGGGCCGCTTATCGTGGCCTCCTGCCCCTCACTCACCTCCTCTAGGGACGCTGCACCCTATCACAGCGCGCTTGTCCCTCCGGTCGCCTCTTACCGGTCCTCCTGATCACCTCCTGGTAACCACCACCTGGCACCCTCCGCTGGCCGGCACTGCACGCTGCCACAGCGCTCTCTTGCGCTCGTCCCACCGGTCGCCTCCTACTGGTCCTCCCGGTCCGCTCGGTCACCTCCGCCTGGCTCTCCTCCCTTCCCAGGAGCTCTCTCCACACACAGCACAACTCTTGCAGCACACGGCAGGCTCTAGATTAGTGTACGAGACACCAGTCTTAATAAATTGAGGCCACATTGTGCACATACCCTAAAGAAGAGCATTTCATGTACAGTGTATAGCTTGAAAAAGTTGTCGCTTGTGACCATAATTTTATTATTGAGTCTGGCCTTCCTAATGACATTTAGTCCTTCTCTGTGTCTTTGACTTACATTTTTGCATAAACTGTTTTTCATTATTTTAATGGACTACACCAAAGGCGCATTCCTGCAGACTATTACACAGTGCATGAAGACATCTGTATGTATAAAACATGTGTTTAATTGACATAGCGTGATAGACCATTGATGAAAAACATATATACAATGGTTTCTAAACAGACAATTTTCCATGCGTGTTACACAGGTGGAAGTTAGAAATAAACAGCAGATCTGTTAACTCCTTGTACTGTAGACCTGTAACCATTAGCACTGATAAAAGAATTTATGTAATGTACTGTTTGTCATATATGAACGTAAGACAAGCATTAGTGATACAATATGAAACCCATACACTGCCCACTTCATAAAAGTGAAAAAATGAATAACACATGTCTATATCTATCTATTATCTATCTACCAATCTACCCCATATCTATCTATCATCTATCTATCTATCTATCACATATCTGTAGCATCAGCGTCTCTGCCTCCTGCTGGGCAGAGACGCCGTTCCCCTCACCGCCACGGCCCTGGTCCGGGTCTTCCAGCTCCCGTCCTGCAGCTACTGTGGCGCGCACTGCGCGCAGCTTCCTGGGCACTGTGCTTAGGGCGCGCGCTTCCTCCCTCTTAAAGGGCCGCGCGCGCCGTTCTAAAAGGTCCCCGGCCAATGGCCGGAGGACATCCCCTATTTAAAGCACCTCCTTAAATATGGAGGTACCTGTGCAAGGTTGTTGTTCTGTGTGCTAACACTTGCTTCAGCCCTCAGGTCCCGCCGTCTGTCAGTCCTGCTCGTCAGTCTGTCTACAGTCCAGCTCACCAGTCTGTCTATAGTTCTGCCCGCCAGCCTGCTTACCTGGAAGCACCTGCCAGTTACCTGCCGTGTCCAACAGCCTGCTTACCTGGAGCACCTGCCTGTTACCTGTCGTGCCCTCCAGCTTGCCTACCCGGAGCACCCGTCTGGCTATCTGCCGAACCAGCCTGCTTATCTACCCGGACCACCCATCAGCCTTCCTGCCGTGCTCATCCACTGTACCGGTCAGTGCCTGCCATTTGACCCGTGGGAGTCACCTGCTCTCACATAAGGTCGGTCCCAGAGTGGCACCTGGTCCCCCTGCTCGGTCCCTCCCTGGTTCACGGAGTCGACTGAGCCGCCGTGAGACCTTGGTCAGGCTGAGTAGGCACTTAGTCACGCCGCTCTGGTCCCTCCTTGCACTGAAGCACAGAGGTTCCACCACCCGGACTCGTAACAGTTTGCAAAGGCCATGGAACCCGGTGGCCCCCAGGCTCCTTCGCTCTCTGACCTGTAGCAGGAGGTCTCGCATCAGAGATCCCAACAGGAGACTATCCTGTCCTATCTGCGGTCTGTCAACTCTCGCCTGGACATGCTGTCCACCCCGTCTGTGTCCGTCTCTAGCTGAGCGGCACCTGCTCCAGTAGCACCTCAACCTATTGACGCCATGGCACCCGGCTCTGGACCCCGGCTCTCTGCGCTTCCACGTTTTGGTGGTGATCCCATCTTATTTCGGAGGTCGCTAAATCAGTGCAGGCTGCACTTTGAACTCCTGGCACATCAGTTCCCCTCTGAACGGGCCAAGTTGGCGTTCATCATGTCTCACCTCACCAGGGAGGCATTGGCATGGCTAAACCTTCTGTGGGAGAGAGGGAATCCCCTGGTGTCCGATCTTCCGGCTTTCCTCACTGCCTTCCAGAAGGTCTTCGATGAGCCCAGACGAAAATCTTCTACTGCCTCCTTACTTCTCCATCTCCGCCAAGGGAGTCTCACCGTGGGCCAGTACGCCATACATTTTTGAACTCTCGCATCTGAGCTTGCCTGGAACAACGAGGCCCTGGTGTCCACCTTCTGGGAGGGCCTTTCCGGACCTATCAAGGATGAGCTAGCCGGTCGTGACATCCCTTCCACCCTGGACGACCTGGTGTCATTAGCTACCCGGATTGACATCCGTTTTTTGGAACGAACTAAGGAGACTACCCGGGAGAGAAGACTTCCGCGTCTTGCTCCTGTTTTCCAAAGCCCAGCCTCGCAACCAGCTATTCCTCGGACACGTTCCCTAGAGCCTATGCAAATTGACCAAACCAAGATGGTCAAGTCTCGCCTGGAGACGCGCCGAGCTGAGGGGAGTTGCTTCTACTGTGGCAGTAAAGAGCATCTGATCCGTTCCTGCCCGGTGAAGTCGGGAAACTCCAGTGTATAGGACCGCTTGGAGAGGTCGTCCTAGGCAAGAGTAAATCCTCTCTGCACTTGACTCTATCTGTTTCTATTTCTAGTGGTGAGTCCCGCTTCTTTGAGACTGCCCACCTGGATTCTGGAGAAGCTGATTTCACAGGCTGTTGTGGAGCGGTATCAGATTCCTATCATACAACTGGCTGAACCGCTGGCGGTCGCTTCCGGGGATGGGAGACTTCTTCCGGAGACCATCTTGCTCGTCACAGAGCCTGTAACCCTTCAGGTGGGAATGTTGCACTCAGAGAATATCTCCTTTCATGTGCTGTCCAGTCTCTCTCATTCCCTCTTGCTTGGTCTACCCTGGTTACAGAGACATGAACCCGTCCTGAACTGGAGATCTGGTGAAGTTCTCCGTTGGGGGCAGGAATGCTATGAGTCCTGCCTGGTTCCGGTTCGTCCAGCTCGACCTCCGTCTAGTCCGGCTAATCTACCTGGTTTGCCGGCACCCTACTGGTCCTATGCGGACATCTTCTACAAAAAGGAGGCAGAGACACTTCCACCTCATAGGCCGTATGATTGCCCAATCGACCTGGTGCCTGGTGCTTCTCCTCCCCGCGGGCGTATCTACCCCTTATCACTGGCTGAGACCCAGGCCATGTCTGAGTACATAGAAGAGAATCTTGCTAGGGGATTCATCCAGAAATCTACCTCCCCGGCTGGAGCAGGATTCTTCTTCATTAAGAAGAAAGACGGCTCACTATGTCCCTGTATCAATTACAGGGGTCTAAGCCAGATTACGATCAAGAACAAGTACCCCCTGCCTCTCATCTCGGAGCTGTTCGACCGCCTTAAAGGCGCAAGATCGTCACCAAGCTTGATCTTCGTGGAGCATACAATTTGGTCCGGATCCGCCAGGGGGACGAGTGGAAGATGGCATTCAACACCCGAGATGGTCACTATGAATATCGCGTGATGCCCTTTGGTCTTTGTAATGCCCCAGCCGTCTTCCAGGAGCTGGTTAGCGACATCTTCCGTGATCTCCTGTATTTTTGCGTGGTGGTGTACCTGGACGATATCTTGGTCTTCTCTCCGGACCTGCCCACATACCGGAGGGATGTTCGTCAGGTTCTGCTAAGGCTCCGGCAGAATCGCCTATACACAAAATTTGAGAAATGCCTCTTCGAGCAGACCTCCCTTCCGTTGCGGGGCTATATTATCTCCAAGACTGGTCTGCGGATGGATCCCGAGAAGGTTTCTGCCGTCTTAAAGTGGCCCCGACCGGAGGGGTTGAAGGCGATTCAGCGATTCCTGGGCTTCGCAAATTATTACCGCCTCTTCATCCCTCATTTCTCTTCCCGGACTGCTTCCATCTCTGCGCTCACCCATAAGGGAGCAAATCCCAGGGAATGGTCTTCCGAAGCGGAGGAGGCCTTCGTCTCCCTAAAACAAGCTTTCTCCTCCGCCCCTGTGTTGCAACGTCCGGATTGCAACAAGCAGTTCATCCTGGAGGTTGATGCATCCTGCTCCGGAGCCGGAGCGGTGCTCACCCAGAAATCCCCGTCCGGCAGAATGGTAACCTGCGGCTTCTTCTCCAAGCTCTTCTCCTCATCCGAGCGCAACTACTCCATAGGAGATCATGAGTTGTTAGCCATCAAATTGGCGCTGGAGGAGTGGGTTACCTGCTGGAGGGGGCTCTGCACCCAGTGGTCATCTACACTGACCACAAAAACCTGGCCTATTTACAAAACGCCCAAAGACTTAATCCGCGTCAGGCCAGGTGGTCACTATTCTTTGCCCGATTCTGCTTCACTCCGCATTACCGCCCGGCAGACAAGAACATTAAGGTTGACGCTTTATCCCACTCGTTCCTGTCCACTGACCAAGAGGTGGAGCCTCTACATATCATCGACCCCTCCAAAGTAATGACTGTGGCTCCGTTTGACCTGTGTCTTCTTCCACCCGGTAAGACCTTTGTGGCGGTTCCAGATCGTAAGAAGGTTCTACTCTGGGACCATTCATCCAAACTAGCCGGTAATGCTGGTCAGAGGAAGACCTTTCTGCTCATCGCCCGACATTACTGGTGATCTTCTCTGTGCAAGGATGTTGTGGACTTCGTCGCGGCTTGTTCCTCCTGTGCCCGTAACAAGGTTCCCCGGCACCTTCCATCCAGCCTTCTCCTTCCTCTTCCCGTGCCTTCCGCTCCGTGGCAACACATAGCTATGGACTTAATTTCGGATCTCCCTGTCTCTGCCGTTTGTACAGTCATTTGAGTGGTCGCTGACCGCTTCTCTAAAATGGCCCACTTCATCCCTCTGCCTGGTCTTCCGTCTGCATCTGTGCTGGCTAAGGACTTCATCCATCACATCTTCCGTCTTCACGGTCTACCCCTCCACATTGTGTCTGATCGCAGGGTTCAGTTCACTTTGCATTTCTGGAGAGCTACATGCAAGCTGTTGGATGTCTCCTTGGATTTTTCCTCTGCTTATCACCCTCAATCCAATGGTCAATTGGAACGTATCAACCAGGTCGTTACCAGCTTTCTCCGGCACTTCGTCAATGCTCACCATAACAATTGGGTTGAGCTCCTGCCATGGGCCGAGTTCTCCTATAACAACCATGAGATCGACTCTTCTACTAAATTCCCGTTCTTTGTGGTCTACGGTTATCACCCCCGGATTCCGTTTCCTGTCTCCTCTTCAGTGGACAATCCTGTCGCGGAGTCTCTTGTCAGCGAATTTTCGGCTATTTGGGAAGATACTAGATCTGCACTTCTTCGGTCCTCCGAGCGGATGAAGAGACATGCTGATAAGAGATGTCTGGATCCGCCTCAATTCCATCCGGGAGACAAGGTCTGACTTTCCTCCAAATATGTCCGTCTCAAGATACCTTCCTATAAATTGGGTCCGCGGTTCATTGGTCCTTTCGAGGTTCTGAATCAAATCAATCCCGTGGCCTACAAGCTGAAACTCCCGGTCACCTTAAGGATTCCCAACTCCTTTCACGTATCCCTCCTCAAACCTGTTGTCCTTAATTCCTTCTCTGGCGATCCAGGTACCTCTCCAGCTCCAGTCTCCGCTGAGGACATCTTTGAGGTAGAAAACATTTTGGCCACCAAGAGGGTAAGAGGAAAGACTTTCTTTCTTGTGGATTGGAAGGGGTTTGCCCCGGAGGAGAGTTCTTGGGAACCCAGAGAGAACATTTATGCCCCTCATCTTCTCCAAAAATTTGTCTCGGGCTTAAAGAAGGGGAGGCGTAAACGGGGGGTACTGTAGCATCAGCGTCTCTGCCTCCTGCCGGGCAGAGACGCCATTCCCCTCACCGCCACGGCCCTGGTCCGGCGTCTTCCGGCTCCCGTCCTGCAGCTACTGTGGTGCGCACTGCGCGCAGCTTCCTGGTCACTGTGCTTAGGGCACGCGCGCTCCTTCCCTCTTAAAGGAGCCGTGAGCGCCATCCTAAAAAGTCCCCGGCCAATGGCCGGAGGACATCCCTATTTAAAGCACATCCTCCAATATGGGGGTGCCTGTGCAAGGTTGTTGTTCTGTGTGCTAACACTTGCTTCAGTCCTCAGGTCCCACTGTCTGTCAGTCCTGCTCGTCAGTCTGTCTACAGTCCAGCTCACCAGTCTGTCTATAGTTCTGCCTGCCAGCCTGCTTACCTGGAAGCACCTGCCAGTTACCTGCCGTGTCCGCCAGCCTGCTTACCTGGAGCACCTGCCTGTTACCTGTTGTGCCCGCCAGCCAGCCTACCTGGAGCACCTACCTGTTACCTGCTGTCGTACCCGCCAGCTTGCCTACCCGGAGCACCCATCTGGCTATCTGCCGAACCAGCCTGCTTATCTACCCGGACCACCCGTCAGCCTTCCTGCTGTGCTCATCAACTGTACCGGTCAGTTCCTGCCATCTGACCCATGGGAGTCACCTGCTCTCACACAAGGTCAGTCCTAGAGTTGCACCTGGTCCCCCTGCTCGGTCCCTCCCTGGATCCCGGAGTCGACTGAGCCGCCGTGCGACCTTGGTCAGGTCGAGTAGGCACTTAGTCATGCCCCTCTGGTCCCTCCTTGCACCGAAGCACAGAGGTTCCACCACCCGGACTCATAACAGTATCTATCATCTATCTATCTACCCCATATCTATCCTTGAGTTCCTCTAGTTTCCAAAATGGAGTCACTTGTGGGGGGTTTCCACTGTTTAGGCATATCAGGGGCTCTCCAAATGCTACATGACACCTGCAGACCATTCCATCAAAGTCTGCATTCCAAAATGCCACTCCTTCGTTTCTGAGATCTGCTGTGCGCCCAAACAGTAGTTTACTCCCACATATAAGGTATTTGCATACTCAGGAGAAATTGCACATCAAATTTTGGGTTCCATTTTCCCCTGTTAACTGTTACGGGTCCTGGTGGTGGAACCCCTGTGTTGTGATACAAGGAGGGACCAGAGGGGCGTAACTAAGTGCCTACTCAGACTGACCCTGGCTACACGGCGGCTTAATCGACTCCGCGAACCAAGGAGGGACCGAGAAGGTGGACCAGATGCCACTCTGAGACCGATCTCATGTGAGAGCAGGCGACTCCAACGGGACTGATGGCCGAAACCGACAGGCACAGCAGATGAGCATGGCAGGTTGGCAGACAGGTGATGCAGGTAGGCAGGCTGGCTTGGATGGCAGACTGACAAGTGGACACGGCTGGTAGACAGACGGGAAGGGACGGCTGATAGACAGGCTGGCGGGCACGGCTGACAGACAGGCTGGCGGGCATGGCTAATAGAGAGGCTGTCGGACATGGCTGATAGAGAGGCTGTCAGGCATGGCTGATGCACAGGCTAGTGGGCACGGCTGATTGACAGGCTAGCGGGCAGCACTGGAACCTGAGGGCTGGAGAACTGTTAGAACACAAAACTACAACTTTGCACAGGCACCTCCATTTTGGAGGAGGGGCCTTATATAGGGGCAGTCCTCCGGCCATTGGCCGAGGACTTTTTAGGACTGCGCGCGGCCCCTTTAAGAAGGAGGGAGCGTGTGTGTGCCCTAATTACAATGCCCGGGGATCTGCGCATGGTGCGCGCACCCCGGGCAGATGGAGCAAGGGAGCCGGAGGATGCGGGACCGGGACCGCAGCAATGAGGGGATCGGTGTCTCTGCCGGGTAGGAGACAGAGACGCCGATGCTACATTAACATTGTGAAAATAAAAAAAATTGGTGCTGAAACAACATTTTTTGCAGGAAAAATGTGATTTTTTTTTTATTTTCACAACTCTACATTCTAAACGTCTGTGAAGCACCTGGGGGTTCAAGGTGTTCACCACACATCTAGATAAGTTTCCTGATTGGCCTAGTTTTCAAAATGGTGTCACTTGTGGGGGTTTTCCACTGTTTAAGCACATATTGGGTATAGGCGTGCCCAGAAGAAACTGCACAACAAGTTGTATGGTGCAATTTCTTCTGCTACCCTTCTGAAAATGCAAAATTTGGAGATAAAAAACATTTTTGTGGAAAATATGTAAAATTTTTATTCTCACGGCTCAATATTATAAACTGTGAAGTACATGGGGGTTCAAGGTGCTCACCACACATCAAGATAAGTTATCTGAGGGGTCTAGTTTCCAAAATGGTGTCACTTGTGGGGGTTTTCCACTATTTAGGCACATGAGGGGCTCTCCAAATGCAACATGGCATCCGCTAATTAATAGGAAATTTTGCATTGAAAAAGTCAAATGGCCCTCCTTCCCTTCTAAGCCCTGATGTATGCCCAAACCGTAGTTTTCCTTCACATATTGGGTATCGGCATGCTCAGAAGAAATTGCACAACAAATTGTATGATGCAATTTCCTCTGCTACCCTTATAAAAATGCAAAATTTGGAGCTAAAAAACATTTTTGTGGGAAATATGTCAAATTTTTATTCTCATGGCTCAATGTTATAAACTTCTGTGAAACACCTGGGGGTTCAAGGCGCTCACCACACATCAAGATATGTTCCCTGAGGGGTCTAGTTTCCAAAATAGTGTCACTTGTGAGGGGTTTACACTGTTTAGGCACATCAGGGGCTCTCTAAATGTGACACGGAATCCGCTAATTATTCCAGCAAATTTTGCATTCAAAAAGTCGAATGGCGCTCCCTCCCTTCCGAGCCCTGCCGTGTGCCCAAACAGTGATTTTCCCACACATGTGGGGTATCGGCATGCTCCGGAGAAATTTCGCAACAAATTTTTGGGTCCATTTTTTCCTGGTACCCATGCCAAAATAAGAAAGAATTGGGTCTTAAATGCAAATTGCCTCTTCAGAGAAAAAGAGGACTTGAACTCTATAGCACCACCTATAGGAAGCAGCAACCCTACAAGTCACAATCATCCCTTTAACGAGTCTTGCAATATGACTTAGGATAATAGCCAAATCAGAATCTCAATTTGCAGACACAGTGTTTTAAGCTGTTGGCCCTCATCAGTGCAAAGTATGAGAACTGATTTGGCTAGGTGAGAGGCTCTGGACTGAGGACTAAGGGGTAACGTTCCTCCTTGTGGAGAGTAATATATCCGCTTTGGCATGAGAAGGTAAGGAGGCTTATTCACTGCGCAGTGCTCCTCTGGGAAATGTAATATGCAAATTACCTCTTCAGAGAAAAAAAGAACTTGAACTCTATAGCGACAACTATTGGAAGAAGCAACCCTACAAGTCACAATCATCCCTTTAACGAGTCGCGCAATGTGACTTAGGATAAAAGCCAAATCAGAATCTCAATTTGCAGACACAGTGTTTTGGGCTGTTGGCCCTCGTCAGTGCAAAGTAAGAGAATTGATTTGGCTAGGTGTGAGGCTCTGGACTGACCTTGGCATGCCAGAGCCGTTATGTCACTCTCCACAAGGAGAAACGTTACCCCTTAGACTTGGGTTTAAAGTAAAATTTTTGTGAAAAAAGTTAAATGTTCATTTTTCTTTCCACACTCCAAAAATTCCTGTGAAGCACCTGAAGGGTTAATTACACTTCTTGAATGTGGTTTTGAGCACATTGAGCGGTACAGTTTTTAGAATGGTGCCCCTCAAAGTGACCTTAAATGTGATGTGGTCCCTAAAACAAAAGGTTTTGTAAATTTTGTTGCAAAAAGGAGAAATTACTGGTCAACTTTTAACCCTTATAACTTCCTGACAAAAAAATGTTTCAAAAATTGTGCTGATGTAAAGTAGACATGTGGGAAATGTTATCTATTAACTAATTTGTGTGACATATCTCTCTGATTTAAGGGCATGAGAATTGAAATTTTGAAAATTGCAAAGTTTTCAAATTTTTTGCCAAATTTTCAATTTTTTCACAAATAAATGCAAGTGATATCGAAGAAATTTTATAACTATCATGAAGTACAATATGTCACAAAAAATCATTCTTAGAATCAGTGGGATCAGTTGAAGCGTTCCAGAATTATTACCTCATAAAGTGACAGTGGTCAGAATTCTAAAACTTGGCCTGGTCATTAACGTGAAAACAGCCTTGGGGGGTAAAGGGGTTAAAATAGAAAAGGAATAATTAAAAGCAAAGCCATGATTAGCATGGAAAAGACAACTCAAAATGCAAATTATATATATATATATATATATATATATATATATATATATATATATAATGACCAATTACAATGAGCCCAATCAGTAGTACATAATTTTGCAACTATAATCACCTTTCAAATACACAGAGAATATAAAAGCGCTTGTGCAAGTACAAAAGAGTGGATTTAAAAGGTTATTCACGTTGCAAAATTACAAACTTTATGTATATCTATAGCACATGTACTACTGATTTAGAACATTGTAATCGGTCACTATTAGGGCAAATGCAGGCAACTGTATTTTCGATCCGAGTGCATTCTGACAAAACATCGGATCGCACTCGGACCAATGTTACTCTATGGGGGCATGCACATTTCTGATTTTTTCTGATTTTTTTTCCACAAACACAGTCTGTCTGAGGAACAAAATTGCAGCACGCTCGGTTTGTATCTGACATTCAGATCACAGTCAGCCATGCAAGTCAATGAGTCCATGTAGAAAAGCGGTCTGCACTCGGATGACATCTGAGTGCAGTCCGATTTTTACTGACTGTCAGAAAGGAGAAGATGGAGACATTTTTTTCCCCATCTTCTCCTCATCCAAGAAAATCAATCACACTCTGATCACACTCTGATCAAAGTGTGATTAGCATAATTGGTCGGATGACAGAAAATACGGTCTTGTGACCCTGGTCTAATACTGTATATAGAGATATGTAATTTCTATTTTGCGTACTATTATTTCCATTATTTTAGCTTCTTTGTGTCTGTGTCTTTTTTCCATGCCGATCACGGGTTTATTTTTAATTATTCTGTTTTCATTTTAATCATGTTTTGTACTCTAATAAAATATATACCGTATATTAATTATATTCTGGCGTGCCTTTTATATTTTTTAGCCTTTTATAGGTTATTATTGCTCTGAGTTCACACCTATCACTATCATATTGTCCATTAATTATTATTTATTAGTGTATACTATTTTACTGTTTCATATATATTATATATTGTATACTATTTTCCTCCATTGGAATATTTAGAATATTTGATCTGTTACAAGACATCAGCCCAATATTTATACAATACCTACTTGGCATTGTTCAGACAATATGCTCTAGACATTGGTCCTTTTTGGCAATTTATTTTTTTGAAATGTTTTTACTTTTTAATATCTAGAGATGAGCAAATCTTTTTAAAATTCAAATGTGCCAGCTTTGCCGATTTTTTTTCACAAAAAGGAGTGGCTTCAGAACAACTCTGTGACCATACTTGACTGGCCCAGCCAGAGCCCTGACCTAAACCCAATTGAGCATCTCTGGAGAGACCTGAAAATGGCTGTCCACCAACATTCACCATCCAACCTGACGGAACTGGAGAGGATCTGCAAGGAAGAATGGCAGAGGATCCCAAAATCCAGGTGTGAAAAACTTGTTGCATCATTCCCAAGAAGACTCATGTTTATACTAGATCAAGAGGGGGCTTCTACTCAATACTGAGCAAAGGGTCTGAATACTTATGACCATGTGATATTTCCGTTTTTCTTTTTTAATAAATTTGCAAAAATTTCTACATTTCTGTTTTTTTTCAGTCAAGATGGGGTGCAGAGTGTACTTTAATGAGAAAAAAAAATGAACTTTTTAGAATTTACCAAATGGCTGCAATGAAACAAACAGTGAAAAATGTAAAGGGGTCTGAATACTTTCCGTACCCACTGTAAAACTACCATACAATGTCCAAGTAATGCTGCCGTTCCCTGCCTATAAAAGACAGATATGCAATGCCTACACAATGACCCACAAATATTAAGCAAATTTTTGCCAGTTTTTTTTTTGTTTTGTGTAAAGTAAACTCAAAAAAATTAGCACTTTTGCCTTTAACTTTCAAGAAGTCGCAAATTGCACAAAATGTTCAGTTTTTACGCAGCGCATGTAAAGATCGCATGGGCACCAACCTTTCATCATTCTTATGTCTGCCCATAGGAGGTGCAGAATTCATTTTTTGACTTAGGGACTTGACTAAAAATGTGCCAAATTTATTTATTAGTGGTGTGCAACTTATTCTTAATAAACTTGGCTTAATTTACTCCAATAATCTATATATTTTTTAGATGATTGTATAAAAGGTCAGATCTGCCCTGATAAAGTGCCAATATAGCATCGCTACACAGCATATTGCCCACACAATACTGTCTTTATGGAGTGTTGCACATCCATGTGTCTGCTACATTGGCTGTATGTATGGCACGAGACTGTTGATGCCACTAATGTCATACTACATTTCTTCTGTGCACCCACTGGCAGGTAAATGTATGACCCGTCTGAGCTCACCCTGCCAATAACACCTGATTTTCGGTTATTTATGACCCCAGATGTCTGGCGATTTGTTGTTCTCCAAGAAAATAACTAAAGAAGACACTAATTGTAATGTCATCTCACTTCTCAGACATTTCTATTTTACAAGCCAACTGTCAAAACATAGTTCCCAATGCTTTTATAATAACGTGTTAAGAACCGGAAATGTAAAGAATGCAGTCATCCCACAAAGCAAAATCCAAATCAAATGCAAATTATTCCCTTGACTGAAGCCTAAAATACTAAATTGTGCAGTGACGAAAAAGGTAAAATACTGTTTTCACGGCCCCATGACATTTCCAGAACAACCTTTTTAACTTTCTTGTAGATAGTAGCACGATCATATGAGTATTAGGTGACGTTTCACTCCCGAACAATCCATCACCTCATTTATATTTAGTCGTTCTAGTAGCTGCAATAACATGTTGTAGACTAAAATGTCCCCCATTCACTGACAGCAAACAGATCTTTGTAACGACAACTATGGAAATACAGGGTTTACAATCACCTTAGCAGTTACTACTATGAGCACAGCACTTAAGTCCCCATGCATTGCTTCATTTTGATGATTCCTGATCATTTCTAGAGTTGAGCAAATCTTCCGAAATTCAATATTGGCAGATTCTCTCAATTTAGGGAGATTTGATTTACATAAAGTAAGTTTGAAGCAAATTGAATATGCCAGTAAGGAGTTAAAAAAATAAACTTTTATACTCACCCGTCCTTGGCATTCCCCATACAAGTCCCACCGCTGCAGCTCCTCTTCCTTCTTCTCCATGTGATTTTCTGGCAAGTGCCTCTGCTGAGTAAGCCCCATAATGTCACGTGTAGTGTTGAGCATTCCGATACTGAAATATCGGGTATCGGCCGATATTCGCAGTATCGGAATTCCGATACTTAATTCCGATACTTTTACAATATCGAATACCGGAATCGGAAGTTCCCATAATGCCTGCGCTCTGCAGTGTCTCTGAAGGATGACAAGCTGGGTGGCAGCGCTCAGCTGAGATCCAGCCTGTCATCAGAATGCCATCCCGGCGTGGGAGAATTCTCCTGATTGTTTAAAAGCCGGCGGGCGGTAAAAAGCCACCGGCTTTTAAACAATCACACAGCCCTATACTGCTTCCCCGCAGCCTCCCACCCCGATCCTCCGCTCCCCTCGCCACCTCCCATCCCGATCGTAAGTTAGGACCGGGCGGGGAGCGCAGCACCAAGGAGCGGGGAGCGAAGGACCCGGGCGGGGAAGCTGGCAGTGAAAAGACTTCACCGCCGGCTTTCCCGTTCTGTGCTGCGCTTTCCCGCCGGTTATTTCAAATGAACAGCTGAGGTATCAGGTGATGCCGATCAGATGTTCATTTGAAGTCGCCGCGGTGCCCTCAGAGGGTTCATGTGAGTTCATGCTTGACTGCATTGCATGAACTCACATGAACTTTCCCACGGTCGCACAGGTCAGCCTCACCTCCCAGACCCGTCATGATTGGTGTGTGTGGATGTCTGTGCGATGTGTGCGGGTGTGCGCGATGTCTGTGCGATGTGTGCGGTGTCTGTACGATGTCTGCGGGTGTGTGTGCGCGGTGTCTGTGCGATGTCTGGGGGTGTGTGCGGGTGTGCGCTGTGTCTGTGCGATGTCTGCGGGTGTGTGTGCGCGGTGTCTGTGCGATGTGTGCGGGTGTGTGCATGCAGGCAGACATAGGCCGATGTGACACTACTACTCCCATCGGCCTATGTCTGTCCCCCGTCCACTCCTGCCAGCAGGATCAGCTCGATGGGAGCAGTAGTTCCCATCAGCCTGATCCTGCTATATAAATTGCCCTACTGTGTCCCCAATAAATGTTAAATACATGTCATTGGTGGCCAGTGGTTGCCTACAATAAATTAGTTCATACATTACCTGTCCCCGCTGATCGCCACCTAAAATAAAGTAAAAAATAAAAAACTACACCTATACTCACCTAGACACCTAATTCCCCGAAGCCATCGATCTCCTGTAATAAAATATAAAATA
This sequence comes from Phyllobates terribilis, assembly GCF_046119375.1. Classification (NCBI taxonomy): domain Eukaryota; kingdom Metazoa; phylum Chordata; class Amphibia; order Anura; family Dendrobatidae; genus Phyllobates; species Phyllobates terribilis. The sequence goes on from NW_027362767.1 coordinate 374,155,508, forward strand.
ATAAACCACAACCTTATCCTTACCCCTCCGTAGTAGTCCACGAGTGTCCCGCGAAGATCTCCAGTTCAGAGCAGCCACATAGTATGTGACCGCTCTGAACCGCTGCCGCCGCTAGAATGACGGGGCCGTAAAGCAGCCCCGTCATTGCATAAGCGGGTTCACCGGAGTTCAGGCAGCGCTGCTCCGGTCAGCTCCTTTACGGCCCTGCTGTATCGTGAGAAATTCCCACGGTACAGCAGTGCCGTAAAGGAGGTCTCCGGAGCTGCGCTGATTGAATGCACTCCGGTGACCTCAGTCAGTGGCTCCCGCTGCCGGGAGCGGACGTGTTCCCGGCAGTGTGAGCTTACAGCAGCCATGCACAGCTGTCACCATCTCCAGATGTGACAGCTGTGCATGGGAGATCAGTGCAGGAACGTGGACAGGTAACTATTTTTTTTTAGTAAACTAAGAATTAAATAAAATGGTGTGTTTTATTTCAAATAAATTATTTTTTTCTGGGTGTAGTGTGTTTTTTCTTTTTAACACTTTGTAGGTTAGTAATGGGGGTGTCTTATAGACGCCCATCATTACTAACCTGGGATTCATGGCAGCTGGCGCTGACATGAACCCCAGCCCTATTACCCCCTGCCACCGCACCAGGGCAGCGTGGAAGAGCGAGGCTAAGTGCCAGAATTGGCGCATCCTATGGATGCGCCATTTCTGGGGCGGCTGACGACTGGTGTTTCTAGCCTGGGAGGGGGCCAATATTCATGCCACCCTTCCTGGGCTATTAATATCAGCCCCCAGCTGTCTGCCTAGCCTTTGCTAGCTATTAAATTAGGGGGGACCCCACGTCATTTTTTTGGGGGGTCCCCCATTTTAATAGCTAGTAAAGGCTAGGTATTCAGCTGGGGGCTGATATTAGTAGTCTGGGAAGATCCGTGGGTATTACCCCCTTCCCAGGCTTCAAACATCTGCCCCAGCCGTCTGCTTAACCTCCACTAGAGCCTAAAATTAAGGGGTATCCCACGCCAATTTTTTTTTTAAATAAATCCTTTATTTTAACACTAAATGACATTTGAGGAGTTAATAAAGATGCAGTCCCTAAATTATTATTTATTTTTTAATTAATTTTTCCCAAAAATTTTGACGTGGGCTTTGCCATATTTTTGTATGCCAGCCAGGTACAGCATCCAGCTTCTATGAACGCGCCATTTTCCGGGGCGGCTGCGGACTGCAATTTGCAGCGGGGGGGGAGGGCCAGAAAGCTTGGGCCTCCCTGCGCTGCGGATTCCAGCCCCCAGCTGCCTAGTTGTACCTGGCTAGACACAAAAATAGGGAGAAGCCCCACGTATTTTTTTTTTTAATTATTTCATGAAATTCATGAAATAATAAAGAAAAAAAGGGCTTCCCTATATTGTTGTGTCTGGCCAGGTACAAATAGGCAGCTGGTGATTGGGGGCAGCCCGTTCCTGCCTGCTGTACCTGGCTGGACCCAAATATAGTGCGAAGCTCCACGTCAATTTTTTTTTAATTATTTCAGGAAATTCATGAAATAATTAAAAAAAAATTGATGTGGGGCTTCGTCCTATATTTGTGTCCAGCCAGATACAGCAGGCAGGAACGGGCTGCCCCCAACCACCAGCTGCCTATTTGTACCTGGCCGGACACAACAATATAGGGAAGCCCTTTTTTTAAAAAATTATTTCATGAAATAATTAAAAAAAAAATTGACGTGGAGCTTCGCACTATATTTGGGTCCAGCCAGGTACAGCAGGCAGGAACGGGCTGCCCCCAACCACCAGCTGCCTATTTGTACCTGGCCGGACACAACAATATAGGGAAGCCCTTTTTTTTAAAAATTATTTCATGAAATAATTAAAAAAAAATTGACGTGGAGCTTCGCCCTATTTTTGTGTCCAGCCAGGTACAACTAGGCAGCTGGGGGCTGGAATCCGCAGCGCAGGGAGGCCCAAGCTTTCTGGGCCCCACCCGCTGCAAATTGCAGTCCGCAGCCGCCCCGGAAAATGGCGCCTTCATAGAAGCGCCATCTTCTGGAGCTGTACCCAACTCATCCAGGGCCCTGGTGCGGTGGCTCACTGGGTAATAAAGGGGTTAAGGCCAGCTTGGCATTATCAGCTGGCCCTAAGCCCGAAATTCATGGGGTCACGCCAATATTAGACATGACCACCATGAATTTCTAGTAAAGTATTTAAAAAAAACACAACACCCAGAATAAAGTCCTTTAATTGAAATAAACACACAATTCTTTATTGTTCTAAATTAAACTATACTTACCATCACGCCCATTCCAGCTGAAGCCAACGATCTCCTGCAATAAAAGAAAAATAATAAACCAACCTCATCCTTACCTTCCCATGGATCCCACGACAGCTTCAGCTCTGCTACATCGAGATGACAGGCTGGACCGCAGCAGAACGCTGCCATCCAGCCTGTCATCCCGCAGACACTGAGAAGCGCAGGCATGCTTGCGCTCCTTAGTGTCTCTCTGTGACGGCATAAAGATGAGCCGAGTTCATGTCCAATGAACTCAGCTCACCTCATGCACGTCACTGACAGCGTGGGAGAATTCTCCTGCACTCAGCGCTTCAGCGTGAGAATTCTCCCACGCTGTCAGTGACGTACATGAAGTGAGCTGAGTTCATTGGACATGAGCTCACCTCATGCACGTCACTGACAGCGTGGGGAAATTCTCACGCTGAAGCGCTGAGTGCAGGAGAATTTTCCCACGCTGTCAGTGACGTGCATGAGGTGAGGTCATGTCCAATGAACTCGGCTCACCTCATGCACGTCACTGACAGCGTGGGAAAACTCTCCTGCACTCAGCGCTTCAGCGTGAGAATTCTCCCACGCTGTCAGTGACGTGCATGAGGTGAGCCGAGTTCATTGGACATGAACTCGTCTCATCTTTATGCCGTCACAGCCAGACACTGAGGAGCGCAAGCATCCCTGCGCTTCTCAGTGTCTGCGGGATGACAGGCTGGATGGCAGCGTTCTGCTGCGGTCCAGCCTGTCATCTCGATGTAGCAGAGCTGGAGCCGTCGTGGGAACCATGGAAAGGTAAGGATGAGGTTGCTTTATTATTTTTCTTTTATTGCAGGAGATCGTTGGCTTCAGCTGGAATGGGCGTGACGGTAAGTATGGTTTAATTTAGAACAATAAAGAATTGTGTGTTTATTTCAATTAAAGGACTTTATTCTGGGTGTTTGTGTTTTTTTTTTAACTTTCACTATGGGGTTAGTAATGGGGGTGTCTTATAGACGACTCTCCATTACTAACCTGGGCTTGATGTCAGCTGGCATTATAAGCTGACATCAACCCCAGCCCTATTACCCCACTGCCACCGCAACAGGGCAGTGGGAAGAGCGAGGCTAAGTGCCAGAATTGGCGCATCCTATGGATGCGCCATTTCTGGGGCGGCTGACAGCTGGTGTTTCTAGCCTGGGAGGGGGCCAATATTCATGGCTCCCTTTCTGGGCTATTAATATCAGCCCCCAGCTGTCTGCCTAGCCTTTGCTAGCTATTAAAATAGGGGGGACCCCACGTCATTTTTTTGGGGGGGTCCCCCATTTTAATAGCTAGTAAGGGCTAGGTATTCAGCTGGGGGCTGATATTAGTAGCCTGGGAAGTTCCGTGGGTATTACCCCCTTCCCAGGCTTCAAACATCTGCCCCAGCTGTCTGCTTAACCTCCGCTAGAGACTAAAATTAAGGGGAACCCCACGCCAATTTTTTTTTAAATAAATCCTTTATTTTAACACTAAATGACAAGTACAGTAATCAACACTGTCACTGTACTTCTTATATATGTGACTGACATGTTTCTATCTATCTAATCTATGTATGATTCTCTATTCTTTCTATTCTAAATTGTCGGGTACCGCTGCTGAATTGCCGGCTGGCTTTTTTAAAGAGACGGTGCACGAAAACACTATTATTTTTTTAAATAAATCCTTTACACTAAATGACAAGTACAGTAAGCAACACTGTCCCTGTACTTCATATATATGTGACTGACATGTTTCTATCTATCTAATCTATGTGTGAAGCTCTATTCTTTCTGTTATAAATTGTCGGGTACCGGTGTATGCGCTGATGAATTGCCGGCTTTTCGCATAATACATTCTACATTATTCTTAGTTGTTTTACTTCATGTAGAATTAACCTACAAGGAAAGAAAGGGTTTATTTTCATTCCGATATTAGTGTCCCATTGACTTGCATTGGTTTCCGGTATCGGAATCGGCGATATCCGATACTTTTTGAGTATCGGTCCGATCCAATCCGATACGATATTTCCTGATATCGGAAGGTATCGCTCAACACTAGTCACGTGTGGTGCAACGCAAGTGATGGGTGTGAGATGCCCCTTATATGACAGTGTGGGTCTTGGTCAAGAGAGGTAGCGCCCACTGGATGACCCAGCAGGAGATAAAAAAGGAATAGTTGCTGATTAGAGGACCAAGTGGGGAGTGGCAGTGGTAGGACAAGCATGGGGAGGGTTGAGAAGAGGTGAATATAAGACTTTATTGTTTTATTTTTTGTTTTTTAATTGTCACCAATCCTCAGACTCAAGCAAAATAGTGCCCACCATTTTGCTGGATTCGTGGACAGTGAATCGCCAAAGATTCATATTTACTGAATCCAAAAATTATCCGAAATTCTAAATTAATTTGAATTCGATTTGAATTTCTTGTTGACCTCAATGGTGAGAAATACAGGCAGATACTTATCCATCATCGAATATCATCAGGGAGGCATCTGATTGGCACCAAAAGTATTCTGCATCAGGACAACGACCCCAAACATACAGAGAATGTTGTTAAAAACTGTCTTCAGTCTAAAGTAGAACAAGGAGTCCTGGAAGTGACGATATGACCCCCATAGAGCCCTGATCTCAACAACATCCAGTCTGTCTGGGAATAAAAGAAAAGATAGAAGGATTTGCACAAGCGACATCCACAGAAGATCTGTGGTTAGTTTTCCAAGAACAACCTCCCTGCCGAGTTGCTTCAAATGTCCAAACGTATGTTGGAAAATTGATGCTTTGATTCTGTTTTGAAGGCAAAGAGTGGTCATTGTAGATGGTTGAGTTTATGAATTCTATTTGAATTTTACAAAAAAATTTGTTTTCCAGTATACAGATTTTTTTTGTAATTTGCTCCATGTGAATTCAGCAAATATTGCAGCCTGCTGCGGCCACCATTTTGCTGAACAGTAAAGGGACGGTTAAGGGCTAAAAAATCCCAAAACATAATACTTATCTGATGGCTCACCTGTCCTGCCACCACGCTGCCTCCACTGTCTGCTACTCACGGTAGGATTCTGAAGGTCACATTTTTCCACAGTACTGCACCGGTGTCTTTAACCCTTTCATGGCATGCGTCGTACATGTGTGGTAATCTCATGTGGTGTATGGCAGGGTGCTGTACTCCTCGCAGTATACAATGTATCTCGCTGTGGCCAGATTTCTGTCAGGAGAAGAGTCCTCTCTTCTGAAATTACACTACCACAATATAATGTGTTTCCAGTAAATGCCTCCAGGTAGAGGGTGATGATGGTGGTAGTAGTCTGTGCACCCGAACCCCAGTCATAAAGAAGCCTTAAGAACTTAAACAGAAGTCTCTTTACTGAAGATAATGGAGCAAATTCATATTCACAAACGGTAGGAACTGAGGTACAGGATTACACTCACGGATGAACACTGCTGTGTACCTGCAGACAGGCAGATCCTGGTAACCTCTGGTTTCATCAAATCTGAATATTTCTTGCTCAGCACTGTGCGGTTGCGGTTCCTGCCCTGAGGTAATTCTTCCTCCTAGAGGTGCAATTGTAATCTTCCTAATATGAAGAGTATCAGTTCCCTTTATTGTGTTCATCCCCTTTTTAGGCACAGCAGTCAGGGAGAAGGTAGGTACCTCCTTCACCTACAAGATGGCTTCCTCTTCTCAAAATGTCTGACCACCAACTGCCACTTCAATCCTTAACTACCTCACAGGATTTAGCTCCTCCCACTCCCATGTGACTGTTAGAGCTGCAGTCATTGGCTGACTGCCCAGAGGCATTTTTACAGAAGCTTCTGCATATTAAACAGAGCTGGGTCACATGATCAAGCCTGTGAGAGGAAGATTAACCCTTTTTGTGCTGCCTGTCACCAGGTCTCACAATGTATTTAAAATGCACAGTTTACACAAAAAATACACTATATATCTGATATCCCATAGAAATGGCCACTTTGTGGGATACCACACATGTACGGCGCATGGCGTGTCTCCCCCTTTGATGCGGGCTGCCGATGGGTTGGCATGACAACCCGACGTCTGCAGGAGACCCCTGCGGTTATCATTGCCGGGCTGCTATGCAATGAATATCAATATGCAGCTGTCTGCTTTGCCTTTGCTGGTTATTAAAAATAGGGGGACCCAAAAAAAATTAAGTGGGGTCCCCCCTATTTTTAATAACCAGCTGAGGCAAAACAGGCAGATGAGGCTGATATTTATAGGATGGCAAGGTCCATGGATATTAGTTAAGGCTATTTTTGTACATTTCTGTAGTTATCTTCACCCTCTTATGAAAACCAGTGCTCCCAATTCCCATATTTCAGAAACTGGTTATGCACCATGAGCACTCCTGGACCCTGTGGCCAAGAAACTTCCAAAATTAAAAAAAAATATGGATTTAAAGGGAAAGTTTTTTCTAAACTATGAGTCCACAGAGTCACGTGAGAGAAGGCAGTAGACTAAAAGAACTGTTTGCCCCCTTCCTTTTTTTATTTAGCATTCAGGATGGAAATATAATAACGTGCTGCTTTAGGTAAGATGGTATTTTAAGGACAAAAGAGCAAACAGGAAATTCTATACAGCTGCTTTCTCAAGAAACAATGCAGCATCTGATAGATTCCGAAATTACATTGTTAAGTTTGTTCCCTTAAATCACAGCAACACTGCATTTTTTTCCACGTCTAAATAACCTTTTTGTTCTAAAATAGCTGGAGCCAGTAAACTGAAAGAATACCTCCAGTGCAATCTGAACCAACCCAGACGTCCATCTGCTGGCTGAACAAAGGGCAGGGATTCAATTCAACCTCCCTGGACTAAATGATAACATACCCCACTCTACATAGGACTTCAGTGCTAATCAACAAACTGACAGATATTCTAAGGGGCTTTCACTAATCAGGTATATATTTCTCGGGGTGTGGGCTGTCCAGATAGAGGTCGCACCTCTGGTGGAGGGCTTGCCGTGTCCTTTTAGGATAGCCTTGCCCATGTTTGGTCCTCCACATCTGGTACTCAACTCTCACCTGCACCTCCACGTAACTGTTAGCATGCGGTACTGGGTACACCCTAGTACAAAAAAAAGTGGAAAAGTGCCAGAAGCAACGTAGTGAGATTTTCATAACCTTTGTCGACTTTACCAAGGTTTTCGACACAGTCAGCAGAAATGGCCTGTGGAAAAGCATGGCAAGGCTTTGCTGTCCGAGCAAGTTACAAACATCGTAAAACAAGGCTGTGTACTCGCCCCGACTCTATTCAGTATGCTATTTTCTGCCATGTTAAGAGATGCCATTAGTAACTGCGAAGACGGAATCTATGTCAGGTACAGGATTAACTGCAAGCTATTCAACCCCAGATGCCGGAAGGCTGTCACAAAGGTGCATGAGACTGTCATCCGTGACTTATTGTTTGCTGATGACTGCGCACTCAACGCCTGCACAGAGCAGCAGATGCAGTGTGATATGGACCATTTTTCAGAAGCTTGCGACAACTTTGGTCTCGTCATCAATACTAAAAAGGCCGAAGTTATGTACCAACCTTCTCCAGGAAAACCATACCAGTAGCCACGCATTACTGTGAAGGAGAACAACCTGAAAGTGTGACGCTCTAGGCCCTCCCTGAGCTTTGGGGTTACTCGGAGCCGGATCAGTGTAGGGGTTGCGGGAGGGATGCACTTCGTGGAATAGCCCCGGTCTGTGCCCAGGGCCGTCACATAAAAATATATGGGCCTTCAAGGATGAGTGGTATTTCGACTACGCCACCTGTGGTTTCCGGTGATGGACAACAGCGCTGCAACAGTCCACTGAGGCTGGTGTTAGGGGCAGCTAAGATGGAACAGCTCCACACAGGCGGAGCAGGCCTCAGGGCAGTGTGAGAAGGAATGGTGGGTGCAGTGCCGCGCAGGAAATAACGAGCTGAGGCAGTGTATGAAGTCATCCGGGTCTTTACTCACTTCAGATGAACTTTCAGCCGCAAAGCTTCTCTCTGCTACACACGGCGTACTGCGGCCACTGGGAAGGGGGTTCAGCACTTCCCAGGTAGATCAGGAGCGCCTGTCGAGACCCCTCTGGTGTGTGTTCCTCTCCTTGGTAAGTTCTCCCACTAAGTCTTCCCCTGACTGCGTGTGGTATGAACGTGGTGTAAGGCCGGGTCCCACTGGATAAACGCAGTTTAAGAGATACAGGTGGCGTAGGCCGCTCCGTCCGTATCCCCCTGGGATCCACTAAGCCTCCGGGCTTTTCTGACTGAGACGTGAAGTAACAAAGTCAGATATCGGGGGCCGGTTACCCCTCTTGCAGCAAGAATCCCTCTGGCTAGGCCAGAGTAAAAAATACAGGTGGCGACTCCGCTCCGTCCGTATCCCCAGAGATCCTTTTGCCTGTGGAGCCTATCTCCTCCGCCCCCCTCCAAGGCCTTCTCAGGTCAGGACCTTGACCGGGTAGAGACAGTGGTTAACTCTGACCCACTCCTCGTCTCAAGGCCAGAGTACGAGGACCTCGAACCTTCCGCCAGCTACAGCCTCTTGCTGGACCCTGACAGAAGACCCTCAATCAAAGACCTTGAACCTAAGATGGCCGTAGATTAAATATGAATGAATAAGTGTTTCCTAACAGTGTGTCCTCCACCTTCACCCACTACATGGTTCCCCCTATCTTTGGTTCCCCCCATCTCCTCTATCCCGGGCCAGGGCAGCACCCTGGTGCATTTAGACCCCCTACAGGACAGGAGTGGTGTAGTGTTGAATGGTGAAGTGGGGTCCTGAGAGATGCTCCATCCTTACCTGGAAGAGGAGATACCACACCTCAATTTGAGGTGCAGTACCCCTGTGGCGACTGAACCCTCATGGGCGCCACATTCCCCCCTGGTGAAACACAGCACGTCCGCGGGCTGCAATAGAGTAAAGAGTTGGTACAGACATTCAATTTTTAAAAGTTTTTGTAAACATGAAACAATCTTCCCTTTATGGGAGTTTAGGACACTTTTAACGTTGCATGATATGTATAGATAATATAAATATAGAAAAGCATCAAAGAGACATTATGCATGTATGGAAACATTAAAGAGACATTATGCATGTAGACAGTACTGTAGAAAATACGGTAGAAAGTGTCAGTTCAGGAGCATGAGGGACCTGTCCCAAACCCTCAACGTAGGCCCTGGGGTGGCTGCAGGGCATGGAGGTCCCGAGTTGGACCTCCAGTAGAGCCACTCCAGACAGGTTTTGCTTCTGAGGTCTGAGGTAGAAATGGTTTTGTATAAAACCAATAGGGAGCACCTAAATAAGTGCAAACTATATACAAAGTGAGTCTGTCTACTGCTTAGCGTCCGCAGGGACAAATGTCTCTTTTAACTAAATCCGGGTGCAAAAAGGGAAACAAGGAACAGTTCGCACAAAAGTTCACACAACAGGGAGATGCATCTCCCCGGGGCTGCTTAAAAGTGGTATCTCCACTGGGGGAATGGCTCATCTTTCCCGACGGAGCCTGACCGGTCCTCTGTGGGCAGGTGAGTGGGGGCATCATCCCTGAATACCCTGTGGACATCTAGGGCATACCACCCACGCTCCCCGTGGTGGCGGGTGTAGGATACCAAATCGCCCAGGTAGAGGTTCCAGCCAGGGTGGCCCTGCTCCAGCCACGGCTCGACGTTCCGCCGGTTGATGAACACGTCCCGGTTGAACTGTGGGCTGCGGATGAAGCCCCATCCTGCCACCTAGTGGAAGCGCACAATAACGCCTTCTTCCCGGGGGCTTGGACGGGTGGCCTCCGCCTGACGGGCCTGCGCTTTGGCAGGCTTGGCGTGCACCTCCAGACGCTCACAGCGGACCCTCTTCTCCCGCCGCTCTTTCTCAAACTGGAGGAGCTCCTTTTGGCACGTCTCCTCCCGCCTCCGCGCTTCGGCCTTGATTTCCCGGGCGAAGCCCATCAGGTCGCCCCCCCCGGTTATCCCAGGCAAACTCCTCTGCTGCCGGGCAAACGACCAGTGGCACGGGCAGCGGCAGTAACGGGGGTTGCTGCGTGCGCTCTATTGATGCGGCCCAGTCTGGGTTGGGGCAGGTGTTCAACCAAGTAAGCGCAGGCGGTTCCGGCTCGGGAGTCTGGAGGCATAGCAGGTCTCCGGTAGCGGCGGCGGCTTGGGCCTCGGCCTCTGGAGCCAGGAGCTGCTCCCATACGATGGCGCCCGGGGATGGGGGTGCCGGCAGGATATTTAAGAGGGCTTCAGTGCTTCCCGCGCCCGGGATAGGGGCTTCAGTCTTACCCGCACTTGGGTTGCACGGGGCCTCCTGGGCTTCCTCCACCTGGGCTGGAGCCTCACTTGTCAGGCGCGACGAGCTCTGGCGGCGGACCCTGATCCTCCGCAACACCTCTTCTCTCCACTCTGCGGCGGCCAGTCACTGGGCCTCTTCGACCCTCCAGGTCAGGTCCTGCGTTTGACCACGGAGGAACTCGGCCTCCTCCGCGGTCAGGTAGATTCCCTCTATAGTGAGGGGGGTAGCAGCAGGTGGGCCAGCGACGGAGGACATCTGCTTTGCTGCTTCCATCTTTGCTGCTGGGTGCGGTCTGTTTCTCCTCCTTCTTTTGGGGCGGCTCCAGGGTGGCTGGCTGACGTGCACTCCTTGGGACGTCCCATCTGTCTTGACGGACACTACTATGTGGACTGTCTCTGCTGGTGGGGGCGGTCTGCACTTTTGGCGCCATTGGGGAGCCAGGCCCACGATGGGAGGATGTTGGTTGCTGTTGTTTTTGCACATAATGGCGTCCGTTCTTCTTGGGCGGGCGCCACATGAGTGTGAAATGACAGTCTTTTTGTGAAAAGACACACAGTACCCGTCGGCAATGGGGATTATCTTCTTCCGTTGCTGCGGGCACGCAATCCTGCCGACTGCGCCAAGTTTGTGATGCTCTAGGCCCTCCCTGAGCTTTGGGGTTACTCGGAGCCGGGTCAGTGTAGGGGTTCTGGGAGGGATGCAGTCGTGGCCTAGACCCGGTCCGTGCCCAGGGCCGTCACATAAAAATATATGGGCCTTCAAGGATGAGTGGTATTTCGACTACGCCACCTGTGGTTTCCGGTGATGGACACCAGCGCTGCAACAGTCCACTGAGGCTGGTGTTAGGGGCAGCTAAGATGGAACGGCTCCCCACAGGCGGAGCAGGGCTCAAGGCAGTGTGAGAAGGAATGGTTGGTGCAGTGCCGCGCAGGAAATAACAAGCTGAGGAGGTGTATGAAGTCATCCGGGTCTTTTACTCACTTCAGATGAACTTTCAGCCGCAAAGCTTCTCTGTGACATACCTGGTGGCGGGCTTGCATAGTGCACCATCTCTCACTGTGCAAGATCGCAAACTTGATCTTCAGTCCAGTCTGCTAGCCTGGCTTCTTTCCATGCTGTCTGCTTGCCTCTGTTCTGGCTGCTTAGGGCGGCGGCCCGGTCACTTCCTGTTTCTTGTAGCTGCTGTGGGCACACCCCTAATGCGTCCTCAGCCTATTGCTGTCTGTCACTGGATATTTAAACCAGCTTCACTTGGAAGCTGATGCCTGAGCAACTTCAACATTCAGTGTGCTCTTCGACTCTGAATGTGCCAGGTCCTGTTCTGTTTTTCTCTTGCCTGTCCGCCTTCCTGGAGGCTGTATTTCCAGGCCTGTCTGAACACGCTCCTAGCCTGTTTGGTTCTGCCTCTGGGAGCCGTATGCCCAGGCTCGTTTCTGTATTTCGCTGCAGTAACAGTTCCTGTCTGAACTGTCTCCTAGCCTCTTACTTGTTTTGTCTCTATGTCCGCTTCCTCCCTTTTTCTGCAGTGTCTGAACCAGCGCTTGGCTATACCTAGGCTCGTTCCTGTATTCTGTTGCAGTAACAGTTCCTGTTTGAACTGTCTCCTAACCTGTTACTTGTTTTGTCTTTATGTCCGTTTCCTCCCTTTTGCTGCAGTGTCTGAACCAGCACTTGGCTTTACCTAGGCTCGTTCCTGTATTTCGTTGTAGTAACAGTTCCTGTCTGAACTGTCTCCTAACCTGTTACTTGTTTTGTTTCTATGTCCGTTTCCTCCCTTTTGCTGCAGTGTCTGAACCAGCACTTGGCTTTACCTAGGCTCGTTCCTGTATTACGTTGCAGTACAGTTCTTGTCTGAACTGTCTCCTGGCCTCTTACCTGTTTTGTCTCTGTGTCCGTTTCCTCTCTTTTTCTGCAGAGTCTGAACCTGCACCTAACTCCTACTCGTTGTCGCTGTACTTCTGTTTGTGAGTTTGGAGTCCACTCGCTACTTCTTTGCAAGTACCTTGTGTGTATCTGGTTCTGCCTTTCCCTTCCAGTCTGTTCCGTGTGAACAGAGCCCTGTCCCCTCTGCTCTGTCTTTGCTCACCGCTTTGGCGGTTTATCTCTGCTCTGCCTTACTTACCGCTCTGGAGGTTTCTGCCCGCTCTGCTCAGCCTTGTCCACCGCACTTGCGGTTTTGCTCTGCTCAGCCTTGTCCACCGCATCTGCGGTTTCACTTTGCTCAGCCCTGTCCACCACACTTGCGGTTTCGCTCTGCTCAGCCCTGTCCACCGCACTTGCGGTTTCGCTCACTTTGCTCAGCCCTGTCCACCGCACTTGCGGTTTCGCTCTGCTTAGCCCTGTCCACCGCACTTGCGGTTTCGCTCTGCTCTGCTCTGCCCTGTCCACCGCATCTGCGGTTTCGCTCTGCTCAGGCTTGTCCACCGCATATGCGGTTTCGCTCTGCTCTGCCTTGTCCACCGCATCTGCGCTTTCGCTCTGCTCAGCCTTGTCCACCGCATCTGCGGTTTCGCTCTGCTCAGCCTTGTCCACCGCATATGCGGTTTCGCTCTGCTCTGCCTTGTCCACCGCATCTGCGCTTTCGCTCTGCTCAGCCTTGTCCACCGCATCTGCGGTTTCGTTCTGCTCAGCCCTGTCCACCGCATCTGCGGTTTCACTCTGCTCAGCCCTGTCCACCTCATCTGCGGTTTCGTTCTGCTCAGCCCTGTCCACCGCATCTGCGGTTTCGCTCTGCTCAGCCCTGTCCACCGCATCTGCGGTTTCGCTCTGCTCAGCCTTGTTTACCGCACCTGCGGTTTCGCTTTACTCTGCTTGATTACCGCATCTGCGGCTCTGAACCCGTTTCCTAGTCTGTACTGGACCCTACCCAGCCTGTGCTCTAACCTGCCTGTTCCTGTATTCCCCGGTGTGGGTCAACAGCCGTGTCCGGGGTCTGAACTGGAGTCGCACCTGGTCCCTCTGCTCGGTTCCTCCCTGGTGCACAGGCGTCGCTAGCCGTCGTGCGACCTTGGTCGGATCAGGTAGATACTTAGTTACGCCCCTCCAGGCACTCTCCTGTTCATGGTCCAGTGGTATCACTAAACACGCACACGCCAGTCAGTCCTGGTCGTGTGCATAACATTCTCTCTGCTACACACGGCGTACTGCGGCCACCAGGAAGGGGGTTCAGCACTTCCCAGGTAGATCAGGAGTGCCTGTCGAGACCCCTCTGGTGTGTGTTCCTCTCCTTGGTAAGTTCTCCCACTAAGTCTTCTCCTGACTGCGTGTGGTATGAACGTGGTGTAAGGCCGGGTCCCACTGGATAAACGCAGTTTAAGAGATAAAGGTGGCATAGACCGCTCCGTCCGTATCCCTCTGGGATCCACTAAGCTTCCGGGCTTTTCTGACTGAGACGTGAAGTAACAAAGTCAGATATCGGGGGCCGGTTACCCCTCTTGCAGCAAGAATCCCTCTGGCTAGGCCAGAGTAAAGAATACAGGTGGCGACTCCGCTCCGTCCGTATCCCCAGAGATCCTTTTGCCTGTGGAGCCTAACTCCTCCGCTCCCCTCCAAGGCCTTCTCAGGTCAGGACCTTGACCAGGTAGAGACAGTGGTTAACTCTGACCCGCTCCTCGTCTCAAGGCCAGAGTACGAGGACCGCGAACCTTCCGCCAGCTACAGCCTCTTGCTGGACCCTGACAGAAGACCCTCAATCAAAGACCTTGAACCTAAGATGGCCGTAGATTAAATATGAATGAATAAGTGTTTCCTAAGAGTGTGTCCTCCACCCTCACCCACTACATGGTTCCCCCTATCTTTAGTTCCCCCCATCTCCTCTATCCCGGGCCGGGGCAGCACCCTGGTGCATTTAGGCCCCCTACAGGACAGGAGTAGCGTAGTGTTGAGTGGTGAAGTAGGGTCCTGAGAGATGCTCCATCCTTACCTGGAAGAGGAGATTCCACAACTCATCTGAGGTGCAGTACCCCTGTGGCGACTGAACCCTCAGGGGCGCCACATTCCCCCCCGGTGAAACACAGCACATCCGCAGGCTGCAATAGAGTAAAGAGTTGGTACAGACATTAAATTTTTTTTTTTAAGTTTTTGTAAACATGGAACAATCTTCCCTTTATGGGAGGTTAGGACACTTTAACGTTGCATGATATATATATATAATATAAATATAGCAAAACTTCAAGAGACATTATGCATGTATGGAAAACATCAAAGAGACATTATACATGTAGACAGTACTGTAGAAAATACGGCAGAATGTCTCAGTTCAGCAGCATGAGGGACCTGTCCCAAACCCTCAACGTAGGCCCTGGGGTGGCTGCAGGGCATGGAGATCCCGAGTTGGACCTCCAGGAGAGCCACTCCAGACAGGTTTTGCTTCTGAGGTCTGAGGTAGAAGTGGTTTTGTATAAAATCTATATGGAGCACCTACATAGGTGCAAACTAAATACAAAAAGTCAGTTTGCCTACTGCTTAGCCTCCTCCGGGACAAATGTCTCTCTAAACTCAATCTGGGTGTAGAAGGAACGTGAAGAATAAAACAAATAACCGTTCAAACAAAAGTTCACACAAAGGGAAGACGCATCTCCCCCTGGGCTGCTTAAAAGTGATATCTTTCCCGACGGAGCCTGACCAGTCCTCTGTAGGTAGGTGGGTGGGGGTATCCTCCTTAAATACCCTGTGGACGTTCAGGGCATACCACCCACGCTCCTCATGGTGGAGGGTGTAGGACACCAAATCGCCCGGGTAGAGGTTCTGGCCAGGGTGGCCCTGCTCCAGCCGCAGCTCGACGTCCCGCCGAGTGACGAACACGTCTTGATCAAACTGTGGGCTGCGGATGAAGCCCCATCCTGCCACCTGGTGGAAGCGCACGAGAACGCCTTCTTCCCGGGAGCTTGGACGGGTGGCCTCCGTCTGACGGGCCTGCATTTTGGCAGCCTTTGGCACGCACCTCCAGACGCTCACAGCCGACCCTCCTGTCGCGCCGCTCCTTCTCGAACTGAAGGAGTTCTATTTTGCAAGTGTCCTCCCGTCTACGCGCTTCGGCCTGGGTCTCCCGGGGGAAGCCTATCAGATTGCCCCCCCCGGTTGTCCCAGGCAAACTCTTCGGCCGCTTGACAGGTGACCGGAGGTGCAGGTAGCGGCTGCAACAGGGGCTGCTGCGGGCCCTCTGTCGGTGCAGACCAGTCCGGGTTGGGGCAGGTGTTCACCCAGGTAGGCGCAGGGTCCCCCGGTTCGGAAGTCGGGAGGCATAGCAGGTCTCCGACTGTGGCGATGGCTTGAGCCTCGGCCTCTGGAGCCAGGAGCTGCTCCCATACTATGACGCCCGGGGATAGGGGTGCCGGCAGGATACTTAGGAGGGCCTCGGTGCGTCCCGCGCCCTTGATAGGGGTTTTTGTCTTACCCGCACTTGGGCTACGCAGGGCCTCCCGGGCTTCCTCCCCCTGGGCTGGAGCCTCACTTGTCAGGCGCGACGAGCTCTGGCTGCGGTACTTGATCCTCCGCAACACATCTTCTCTCCACTCTGCGGCGGCCAGTCGCTGGTCCTCTGCGACCCTCCAGGTCAATTCCTGCGTTTCACCACGGAGGAACTCGGCCTCCTCCGCGGTCAGGTGGATTCCCTCCATACTGAGGGAGGTAGCAGAAGGTGGGCCAGCGATGGAGGACATCTGCTTTGCTGCTTCCATCTTTGCTGCTGGGTGCGGTCTGTTTCTCCTCCTTCTTTTGGGGCGGCTCCAGGGCGGCTGGCTGACGGGCACTCCTTGGGACGTCCCATCCGTCTTGACGGACACTACTATGCGGACTGTCTCTGCTGGAGGGGGCGGTCTGCACTTTTGGTGCCATTGGGGAACCAGTCCCACGATGGGAGGACTTTGGTTGCTGTTGTTTTTGCACATAATGGCGTCCGTTCTTCCTGGGCGGGCGCCACATTTAGTGTAAAATGACAGTCTTTTTGTGAAAAGGTGCACAGTACCCGTCGGCAATGGGGATTATCTTCTTCCGTTGCTGTGGGCACGCAATCCTGCCGACTACGCCAAGTTGTGACCTCCCTGAGCAGTGGGGTTACTCGGAGCCGGGTCACTGTAGGTGTCGCGGGGATGCAGTCGTGGCCTCGACCCGTTCCGTGCCCAGGGCTGTCACATAAAAATAATGGGCTTTTGAGGATGAGTGGTATTTCGACTATGCCATCTGTGGTTTCCGGTGATGGACACCAGCGCTGCTACAGTCCACTGAGGCTGGTGTCATGGGCAGCTAAGATGGGACGGCTCCCCACAGGCGGAGCAGGCCTCAGGGCAGTGTGAGGAGGAATGGTGGGTGCAGTGCCGCGCAGGAAATAACAGGCTGAGGCGGTGTGTGAAGTCATCCGGGTCTTTACTCACTTGGGATGAACTTTCAGCCGCAAAGCTTCTCTCTGCTACACATGGCGTACTGCGGCCACCGGGAAGGGGGTCCAGCACTTCCCAGGTAGATCAGGAGCACCTGTCGAGACCCCTCTGGTGTGTGTTCCTCTCCTTGGTAAGTTCTCCCACTACGTCTCCTCCTGACTGTGTGGTTTGAACGTAGTGACTAGGCCAGAATAAAGAATACAGTTGGCGACTCCGCTCTGTCTGTATCCCCCTGGGATCCTTTTGCCTGTGGAGCCTATCTCCTCTACTCCCTTCAAGGCCTTCTTAGGTCAGGACCTTTACCGGGTAGAGACAGTGGTTAACTCTGACCCGCTCCTCGTTTCAAGGCCAGAGTACGAGGACCGCGAACCTTCCGCCAGCTACAGTCTCTTGCTGGACCCCGACAGAAGACCCTCAATCAAAGACCTTGAACCTAAGATGGCCGTAGATTAAATATGAATGAATAAGTGTTTCCTAAAAGTGTGTCCTCCACCCTCACCCACTACATGGTTCCCCCTATCTTTGGTTCCCCCCATCTCCTCTATCCCGGGCCGGGGCAACACCCTGGTGCATTTAGGCCCCCTACAGGACAGGAGTGGTGTAGTGTTGAGTGGTGAAGTAGGGTCCTGAGAGATGCTCCATCCTTCCCAGGAAGAGGAGATACCACACCTCATCTGAGGTGCAGTACCCCTGTGGCGACTGAACCCTCAGGGGCGCCACATCCCAATCACATCTAGTTACTTATGTCACATATGTGGGCGAGCCTTCAGGGCCAGGATTGGCCTCATCAGTCACCTCTGGACCCACAGCCAGTGATCCTCCTCTAAACCCTGAAGTCTTGGTCATCTCGACTACGAAGGACAAACAGCATATATTCCTTAAAGAGGTTGCCTCGGATTTTAACATTGATGGCCTATCCTTGAAGGCTGGGGACAGTATCATGAAGCTTTTACAAATGGTGCCTTACCTATTCTATACGATGGCTGGACCATACAAAATATGCAACTTTTTTCCTTTTGTGGCCCCCCGCCTCCTATTTTCTCATAGATTGTAAGATTTTGGGATTGGTGTCTTCACCCCAATTATTTGAACTGTTGAATAAAGTATTGCTGTGTAATGTTTGATATGGTTTTTCCACTGAATTGTAAATTGCTGCCGAATATATTGCCGCTCTATAAATAAAATGATTAATTTTATTAACGATGCAATGCATAGTACAACTAATGCCATAATTGACCCACCATTGAATCAATGCCACAACGTATCCCAGTATAATTAATGGAACTACCTACGTACAGAATAGTCTAAGGAGTTGTCTCCTTTCAAAAAAACTCTTTCCCATAGGCTCAGACACCTGTACGAAAACGAAAACTGAGCTTTACTTACCCTCCCTGGGTACAATATGGCTTCTCTGCCGCTGCCCTGTACTCTATTGTGTGTCTGCAACAGTGTCATCATGTCAACAGCACTTCAGGCAATCACTGAGCTCAGCAGTAGGTAGCTGAGACTACAGAAAAAAAAGGAAAGAAAAATATTAACTCCATTAACATTATCATAGACCCACAAAAAAAAATTCTAAGCACATGCATCAAAAAACACTTTTGGATAAATGGAACCGATTTAAAAAAAATTGGTGAGGAACAGAGAAGAGAACTACATATATTTGTACCTGACGTGTTTCTACTTTAGGAGGAACTGATCTTTAGTGGCTAAATGAAGAAATGTTCCAAGCAGCTTCTTTGATTAGATATACTGTGCCACACGTACTGTACCGGACATATACACCGCTCCTATGCAGACCAATGTGAACCAGATGCTACTTCACGATTACAAACTCATGTTAGTCACGTATTACTCTTCCACTTTTCGCTGACCTACCCCATGTACTGCAGAAGCCGTTACATGAAGTCTCATTGTGGTGAGTGGAACTTTTCAACTATAGACTCAAATTTCCAAAGATCTTAGAAGAATAAAGGTGCGGGCAGAGCAGTGCCAATCATTGATGGTAACAGGGCTCAAGCCTCCACTGATAACATCTTCAGGTGTGTCAGAAATTGTTTGAAGCCAAACTCTTCCTTTGAAGAGGTTTTCCACTGTCAAGAAAATGGATCCAAAACACTCTACAATAACAAACAGAGCAGGTGCTTAACTGGGTCCAGTGCCGCTTCCCCCCCACAGCTTATGTCTCTGTGTATTGACTGCCGCGGTGATATCACATCAACATTGCGCATCACTCTTGTAGCCAATTACTGAGCTCAGTGGCTCTACTGATGTACATGGCACAAGACGCTGAGCTCAGTGATTGACTACAGGGGTGATGTGCACTGTCGAGTTGACAGCAAAGCTGAAGCTAAACCACCGAGCCCCGAACAGCGGTGGGTGAGCCGGCGCTCGACTTGCTGAGGGTGATTACCCACTTTGTTTGTTATTTTACAGCATTTGAGGCCAGCCCCTTTTCTTGAAAGTGGAAAACTTCCTTTAAGTTGACGAGACTCATAAGGACAACATTTAAACAATCGTTGTAGTAACATTTTTGCCAAGTGGCCCAAATTTGCTGTCACTATTCAAAATTTTAAGAAAAAAATTCCCGAATATTTGGGCATGGTCCAGACCAAAAAATGACAAGACTTACAAGCACCAAACCCAAACGTTCTTTTCCTGCTCTGCCTTGGGTGTTCCCAGGAAGGTCTTTTAAGTCTATCGCCCCAATTCATCAAGATTGGCATTTTTCATGGCGGTCTTGATGAGGGGATGGGGTGGAGTGCGAGTCTCCTGATTCATAAAGAGGCACATACATGAAGTGGCGTCCCACAAATCTTACTCCAGTCACAGCTGGAGTAAGGTTGGCGACACGCGAACTCCACCACTCGTCATGAACTTGATGAAGGGGATCGCCACGTCCTGTCCCACCCCATTCTACCTACTTTGGCGGAGTTTGGCGAAGTTGGGTGAAAATGGCGTAAATGGTCAAAAGTCTCAAACTTTTTGCACAATCTCGCATTATTCAAAACTTGATGACTTTTCAAAGGTTTTACACCAGAATTTTGGTGAAAAAGCTTTGATGAATCAGGCCCTTCGTCTATGAAGCGGATTTTGAATTCCGTAGTAAAAGAAAAACAGAGCTCCTGCACTATCCTGTTATATTAGGAAGTTAACTAGTCCAGAACTTTATACTTAATTAAATTACAAAATAGAGCGTTTGCTTCAGTAATGTAGATTCTGCAAATATTATCACTATGACTGCTATTTACTGACATACGGTAAGTCATATTTATTCTTACTAGATATAGGCTAATCTATTGTCTTTCCAGGAATTTGCACACAATCTTGCAGACTGACAAGTAGGTAAGCGTCTACTTTCTGCTTGTTTTTTCTGTCATTCATTTCTCAGTCTGGTGTCCCTTAAAGCGACACATTGCAGTAATGTGATGAAAGGCGATGCGCACTTTATCTTGGATATCTTCTTTCTTAAGGGAACATATTTATTTTTCTACTTGGTCATGACTTTGACTACTGTCACAATCCCAGTTCATGGCCAGTGCAGGCGTCCAGATGCTTCCTTTCAGCAGTCTGACTATAGCTGGACATGCTCCATGAGGCCGCACATTCCTCTACAATTATTCATTGATATTTGTTATTTTCTGTTACATTGACAAGAGAAAATAAATTACAGAAACAAATAACAGCCTAACATATAAATCACCCCATGGTTTATTATAACTCGAGCTACAATAAAGCTACAGTATGGCCACAGGCTTGAATGGTGGTTAGTCTATGCCATCAATTTATGACCAGTGGCGGCCAGGAATCAGGGACCCCCTTTTGATCCTGCAAAGAAAAGGGACTCAATGCTGCACTTTACTATCTTTTCTTATTTATTGACCTCTGTTCACAAGTCTGTGCAAGGAACTGCAGCAATACCCCAATCAGTTGTCTGCACAGCCAGCTACATAACTGTGGTGACAATATGCTAATTAATAGGTGACCAGTATAGGGGTGCAAGGAGATGGAGATATTGCCCACATTCCCCTTGACGAACAAGTGTATTATTATATGGTGTAATGTGAACTGTGTTAATAATGTTGGTATTGTGTGTTGCCCGATGGTAAGGAGAGTTATAATAATAATAATAATAGTTTATTTTTATAGCGCCAACATATTCCGCAGCACTTTACAAATTTTAGGGGGGACTTATACAGACAATACAGAATAAGCATATCTCATATCGAACGGAGTGAGGGCCCTGCTCGCGAGCTTACAGTCTATGAGGAAGTGGGGGAGACACAAAAGGTAAAAAGTACATATATTGTATAATGCAGCCTTGATATACTAAATAGGATAAATAATAATACATGGACTGGTCGCCAGCCAGTATGTGTGCAGTCCTGACAGAGGCTTTTATGTGCATGGTTGGTTTGAACCCGAAGTTGAAGAAGATTTTAATATGGGGGAAAGCTGGGATGGACAGAGTGTGTTTAGAGTTAGAGTTAACGATTGGGATAAGACCAGTGTGGGAGGGGATAAGGTGAAGGGACAGAGACAGTTACCTGTCAGGACTAGTGATGATCGAGCGTGTTCTATTAACCCCCTCTGACAGCTGTCTGACAGGCAATCTCTGCATGTGTCACAGCTGTCAAGCAGCCGTGACACTTGCAGGCGCGGCGACATTAAAAGAAATGATGAGCACGCCAAAATACTCGGCAACCACCTGAGCGTGCTCGCTGAAGGGGTTAATAGAAGACGCTCGATCATCACTAGTCAGGACATCAGATAGGGCCCAGCGTGCATAGAAAGCAGACCTAAGGTCTGATGTGAGCAGTACTGCATGACGTGTCCAAAAAGGGAGCGTAAACCAAGACACAGGATAGCAAGATGCTAGTGGGAAGTAGGAGAGAAGCAAATAAAAGGCAGAATGGTCAATGGGAGACGGATCCAGGGAGAGGATGCCTAGCAGTACTTCCTAGAGTTTATAACTCCAAGAGGTAACAAGCTAAGTCAGGACAGTGTTCGTGACATGTTGAAAATGCACTGGGAGGAAGCTCCAGAGCATCAGGAACAGAGAAAATAAGTACAGTTCATTGTGAAAGTATTTGGCCCCCTTGACCTTTTCTACCTTTTGCCACATTTCTGGCTTCAAATATAAAGATATAAAATTCAAATTTTTTGGGGAAGAATCAACAAGTGGGACACAATCGTGAAGTGGAACGAAATTTATTGAATATTTTAAACTTTTTTTAACAAATTAAAAGCTGAAAAGTGGGGCGTGCAATATTATTCTGCCCTCCTTGAGTTAATACTTTGTAGCGCCACCTTTTGCTGCGATTACAGCTGCAAGTCGCTGGGGGTATGTCTCTATCAGTTTTGCACATCGAGAGGCTGAAATTCTTGCCCATTCTTCCTTGCAAAACAGCTCGAGCTCATTGAGGTTGGATGGAGGGCATTTGTGAACAGCAGTTTTCAGCTCTTTCCACAGATTCTCGATTGGATTCAGGTCTGGACTTTGACTTGGCCATTCTAACACCTGGATACGTTTATTTTTGAACCATTCCATTGTAGATTTTGCTTTATGTTTGGGATCATTGTCTTGTTGGAACATAAATCTCTGTCCCAGTCTCAGGTCCTTTGCAGACTCCAACAGGTTTTCTTCCAGAATGGTCCTGTATTTGGCTCCGTTCATCTTCCCATCAATTTTAACCATCTTCCCTGTCCCTGCTGAAGAAAATCAGGCCCAAACCATGATGCTGCCACCACCATGTTTGACAGTTGGGATGGTGTTTTGAGGGTGATGAGCTATGTTGCTTTTACGCCAAACATATCGTTTTGCATTGTGGCCAAAAAGTTAGATTTTGGTTTCATCTGACCAGAGCACCTTATTCCACATGTTTGGTTCGTCTCCCATGTGGCTTGTGGCAAACTTCAAACGAGACTTTTTATGGATATCTTTGAGAAATGGCTTTCTTCTTGCCACTCTTCCATAAAGGCCAGATTTGTACAGTGTACGACTGATTTTTGTCCTATGGACAGACTCTCCCACCTCGGCTGTAGATCTCTGCAGTTCATTCAGAGTGATAATGGGTAGTGTTGAGCCACCCCCGTAGTGTTCGAGTTCGGTTCGGTTCGTCGAACACCCGTGTGTTCGCCGAACTGTTCGTCGAACACCTTCGAACACCGTTAAAACCAATGGCAGGCAAACAAAAACACATAGAAACACATAGAAAACACCTTCAAAGGTGTCCAAAAGCTGACAAACTGCTCAGAAGACACAACTAACACATGGAAAAGTGACAAGTACATATAGTCATGAGAAAAGAAAAGAGGTGGAGGAGTAAAAGAAGGTGGAGACACAAATATAGGCATGTCATGCCCTTCTAAAATCCAAAAAGTGAGAAGCCGACACGTTCAGTCCGCTCCTGCCCGTGCCACCTCCGTGTCGCCGGGTTTGTGCCAGAGCCGCGGTGAACCCTGATGGCCAGCCCCCCTCTCCCAATACTGGTGCCTGTCCGCTGGTGGGTCGAGCGAGCCCCCCTGTGGTGGAGGCAGCTCTAAGTTTTTTAATTTAAATTGTCTCTCTAATTTGAATGAATACACTTTAAATCCATTTACAAGGATCTATTGGAGGGCAAGTCTCATGCCAGCAGCCGCGTAATTCCAGCTCCAGTAGCGTCCACTAAAGCTGCTGCAGTTAAAAAGCTTTTATAAGGATCGAGCTCGGCTGTCCACCGCAAGGCATCCTACTGCCAGTCCCAGCCCCTATGCCTTGGGGTGCCTCCTGATGCTCTTCACTGAGTATCCCGTGGTCCCGAAGCATTTCCTTTGAAAAAATTAAGTGTCCAAACTACAGGTGATGTAGCTTGCTTAACAGCCGGGATAATCCGCTGACTAGCAGACACTGCTACTAGGCACAAAGTATTTCCTGGGCTAGATGCAGTTAAAAATTTGTAAGTAGATACTCTCGTTGGATGCTGAGAAAGCATTCCATAGAGTCTCCTGGCACGCCATATATGATTCTCTTAAAAAGCTTGGGGTAGGGGTCTAGGGGACCCTTTTATAGCCAAAATCACGGCCCTGTATCGCAATACGTCACCTAGGCTGAAGATAAATGGAACTGTAGCACCCTGAGGGCTCGGTTGCTACAGACGTATTGCACCTCACCCAGAGGTGTGATATCTCACTCTCAGGTAAGGATGGAGTGTGGATCACGACCCGACACCTGCATGCATTACACCACATTGCCGTGGGGCAGGGCGACCAATATGCCCCTGAGATGGGCACGACAGTCCCTGTCCCTGGCTGGAGTGGGGGGAGGGAACACTGAGGAAGGGGAACCCTGTAGTGCAGGAGCAGGGAGGAAGCAGTTCCTGGGTGCATTGAGAAGGGAGTATAAAAGGTGGGCACCATCTTAGTTCAGTGCAGAGAAGTCTGAGCAGAAGTGGCAGGGAGCAGGGGCTCTGCATGAGCTCTGCTCCGGAGGCGGGCCTAGTAACAGAGGCCCAGGCCTGCAAGAGGGAGAAGGAAGGAAGAGGAGCGGAGAAGGCTCCAGGAACGAGGAATGAAGGGATCCCAGGGGTGCGGACGGGCGAGTCGCCACCGCACGCCCGAATCCACCTGCGTGGAGGGGTCAGGCCAAAGGGGGAGACCGGTCCCCGAACTAGTGGAGGCAGGAAACGACCCTCAGCTAGAAACCGGAGGCTCTGACATTTTATGTGGCGCAGCCCCTCGCTACACCCGCTAGGAAGGCACCACATAGGGTCAGGGAAACTGGCGCCAAGTTTACCAAGAGGAGGCCCGAGGCAGCCGGACAGAAGTGTTGGTAAGAAAGGCCAGACAAAGGACACACAAAGGGGGTCCTGTGAAGCGCTCCAAAGTTATCTGGGAGTTGTCTGAGCCCCTCACCTGGTGAGCACAGTACGACGTGGGCAGCCGTTACCTGCAGACGTGGTCTGGATAATAAGAACTGTGAGTAAAGGCCCTGGACTGCATCACTGACTCCGTGTCGTTACTGCTGCTGCCCTGCACCATCACCCCCATCCTCCGCATACACTGCCCTGAGGCTATACTCCTCCCGTGGGGAGTTATGCTACGCTCTGCTGCACCCACAACACCAGCCTCAGCGGTCTGCCCTGGAGCGGCGGTTCACTCTGACCGCAATCCACGGGTGGCGTAGTCGGACATTTAAACATCAAAACCACATAAATAGTTCCGCCACTGGTTTGACCGCCCTGAGCCACGGAACCGGGTCGCCGCCACGGAGACTACAACCACCAGCATCCACCAAAAAGGGTCCGGCTCCGGGTGTCCCAAGGCCCAGGGGGCGCGTCAGAACATTTTCATCACCTTTCACAATCACCAATGGGACAAGGCAGGGATGTTCTCTGTCCCCTCTCTTATACATCCTAGTGACGGAGCACCTGCTCTCATCAATTCGCCATAACCCCAATATTAGGTGGATTGAGGTGGGAGGCACCGAGTACAAGTGCTCTCTATTTGCTGATGATGTCCTAGTATATATCACTCAATCACATATATCCATCCATGCTGTTATGGCTGAAATAGATCACTTTGTTACATGGTCAAATTTTAAAATCAATGCAGTGAAGTCTGAGGCCCTCGATGTCTCCCTCCCCAAATACATATAGGATTCCATCCAGTCCAACTTTCCCTTTGCCTGGCCCTCACAGGGTATCAAATACTTAGGAATTCCTATTCATAGAGACCTCTCCCATCTATGTTATCTTAATTTTGGGCCCTTTATTGAACAACTCCATACAGACCACGGTTGGCAAGTTAGAACTGTAAGATTCACTACGTGAACCACTGGTGTTTTGTGGAAAAGCACATGTACACTGCGTTCCAAATTATTATGCAAAAAGTGTTTAGGAGTGATAAGGGAAGAATTTGTTTGTTTGTCAGTTAAACTCATTGATGGTGATGTGTGTCAGGGCTCTTTATATCACTGTAAGCAATTGCAGACACCTGTGCTAATTAGTTTGGCAGGTGTGTCCAATGAAAGGCAAGACTACTTAAGAAGGCTGTCTCATATTATTAAGCAGCCTACATTTTCTGCCAAAATGGGAAAGAAAAAGGATGTGTCGGCTGCTGAGAAGCAACAAATTGTGGAGTGTTTAGGTCAAGGCATGACTACAATCAACATTGTGCGATGATCAGGATGAAGTGTCTTGGCAATCAAGAAGTATGTAGATGAATCACAGTACACACGTGTGCGTGCTGATAAGGGCAAATTGAGGACTCTTTCCTACAGGCAATTACGTCAGGTTGAAAGAGCAGCGGCAAAAAAGCCTTGTCATAGCAGCAGACAAGTTTTTGAAGCTGCTGGTGCCTCCAACGTCCCCCGAACAATAAGATGCAGGGTCCTTCAGAGGTTTGCAGCTGTGCATACGCCATCCTGTCGACCTCCTCTATCCACTTCACACAAGCAGAAACGGCTTCATTACATGAAGACTGATTTCAAAACTGTTTTGTTCACGGATGAGTGCCGTGCAGCGCTCGATGGTCCAGATGGATGGAGTGGAGGATGGCTGGTTGATGGACACCCCACGCAAACACGGCTACAGCGCCAACAAGGAGGAGGTGGAGTAATGTTTTGGGCTGGAATCATGGGGAGAGAGATTGCCGGCCCCTTTAGGATCCCTGAAGGCGCTAAAGATGAACTCCATAATGTATGTGGATTTTCTCAAACAGCACTTCCTGCCATGGTTCAAGAAGAAGAACCGTGTATTTCACAGCAAGATCATTTTTTTGCATGATAATGCACCATCTCATGCTGCACATAAAACATCTGCATCTCTGGCTGATATGGGCATAAAAGGGGACAAACTTATGGTGTGACCCCCATGCTCCCCTGACCTCTACCCCATTCAGAACCTTTGGAGCATCATTAAAAGGAGTGTCTATGATGGCGGGAGGCAGTTCACATCTAAGCAACAGCTCTGGGAGGGTATTCTGTCCTCATGCAAAACAATTGAAGCAGAAACCATCCAAAACCTGACAAATTCAATGGACGAGAGAGTTCAGAAGCTCCTTTCGAACAAGGGGTGCTATGTGAAAATGTAACATCACCTAGAATAAAGTTTTGAGTTGAAAACTGTTTGATTTCAGTTTCTAACAACCTGCTAATGCTTATAATTTCAAAAATGACCATTTTTTTGGTCTTTATTAAAATGAAAAGGTTGATCGAAAAGTTTGGGGGATCTAAGAGTGTGGCAACCCAGTAGTCATGATTACTTCGAATTCTGACAATATGAGGGTCATGCTGCAGGTAGTGCAGCAAGAAGGCACTTATGTGTCTTGCACATCTCGGAGCCCCAAAATTATTTTCCGGGCTAGATGCAGCTAAAAATTATTATTAAGTTTAAATCTGGTGAAGCTTTAGTATAGATGGCCTAATAGGATCAGTGCTGCACACTGCTACAAAGCCCAAATTATTTTCCAGTCAAGATACAGATAAACATGATTAGTAATTTTAAATCTGGTGGAGCTTATTATAGATGGCCTAATAGAATCAGTGCTGCACACTGCTACAAAGCCCAAATTATTTTCCAGCCAAGATACAGATAAAAATGATTAGTAATTTGAAAGCTTAAAACGGTTGGTAGGGTGATTTTAACCAATCATCAAGCTTTTACTCTCCCCAGGATGACACAGGGGTAGAAAAGTCGTTTCGGATCCATGATTTGTTCATCTTTATGAATGTGAGTCTGTCTACATTATCAGTGGAGAGCCGCGTGCGCTTATCTGTCAGCACACCACCAGCAGCGCTGAACACACGTTCAGACAGAACGCTGGCTGCGGAGCATGACAAGATCTCCAAGGCGTAAGTGGCGAGCTCCGGCCATTTATCCAGATTGGAAGCCCAAAAAGAGCAAGGGTCCAGTGACACAGTCGTGGCTTCAATGTTTACTTGGAGATACTCCTGTACCATCGTCTCTAGGCGTTGACTATGTGTCAGACTTCTTGTCTTCTGTGGCCTTGCAAAGGATGGGCTAAAAAAGTGGTGAAATGATTCCGCAAAATTGATGTTACCAGCAGATACTGTGGTTCTGTTACGGTTTGAGTGCTGAACACTTGACGGTCCCACGGTTGGCAAGTTGGAACTGTGAGATTCACTACGTGCACCACTGGTATTTTGTGGAAAAGCACATGTAAGATTCTGCAACAGTCTCTGCTGATACTCCTGCATGCGTGCATCCCTTTCTATGGCAGGAATAATTTCTGCAAATTTACTTTTGTACCGGGGATCTAACAGTGTGGCAACCCAGTAGTCAGGATTATTTCTAATTCTCACAATTCGAGGGTCATGTTGCAGGTAGTGCAGCAAGAAGGCACTCATGTGTGTTGCGCATCCAGGAGCACCAAGTCCCTGTTGTGTTGGTGGCGAGGTAACAATCATGCTTCCTTCCTCTGTCCTCTCCCCCCAACCTCGCACAACAGAAATGTGATCAAGGTCTCCCTCATCTGATGAGTCTTCCATCAGTTCGTCCTCCATTTCTTCCTGGGCTCCTGCACCTTCCTCACTAGTTTGGCTGCTACCATGCGCCCTGGTAAAACCATCTCCCCCACCCTCACATGCCTGCCGCCTTGGTGCTGCCGACCGTCTGGACCTTGCAGATGTTAGCCCTTCCGCATACAACTCCTCCTCCTCTACTTCCTCCACCTCCTCTTGTGCCACCACCTGACTCCGAATTCTGTTTAACATGTGCTCCAGCATGTAAATCACACGAATAGTCATGCTGATAATGGCATCGTCAGCACTAAACATCTTCGTCGCCATTTCAAAACTGTGCAGAAGGGTGCATAGGTCCCTGATCTGAGACCACTCCTCCAGCGTGATTTGCCCCACCTCTGAATCTTGTTGGCCCAGGCTATACGTCAGAACGTATTGCACCAGGGCTTGTCGGTGCTGCCACAGTCGCTGCAACATGTGCAGAGTTGAATTCCACCGGGTAGGCACATCGCATTTTAGCCGGTGAAGTGGCAGGCCCAACGACTTCTGTAGAGATGTAAGTCGCTGAGCTGCGGGATGCGAACGGCGGAAGTGAGCACACAGCGACCGTGCCCTCTGCAGAAGGCCATCTAGTCTGGGATAGTGGGCTAAAAATTGCTGGACAACCAGGTTCAACACGTGAGCCATACAAGGCACGTGTGTGACATTGCCCCGGCGAAGGGCCGCACCCAGGTTTGCAGCATTGTCGCACACGGCCTTCCCTGGTTTCAGGTCCAGTGGAGACAACCATTCATGAAATTGGTTCTCCAGAGTTGACCACAACTCCTCAGCTGTGTGACTCACATTTCCCATACATTTCAATGTAAAAACCGCCTGATGACGTTGAGCCCTACTGCCAGCATAGTAAGGAGGTGTGCAGGATCCCTTCTGCGCAGTTAGAAAGCTTGTGGCATGACCAGACAGGCTTTGGGTGCAGGTGGAGGACCGAGAGGAGGTTGAGGAGGCAGAAGCAGTGGAGGAACTTTGACATAAAGAGGATTGACGCACAACTCGTGGGGACGGCAAGACTTGGACACCAGCCCCTTGTCCTGCTGTCACCATAGTTACCCAGTGCCCAGTCAGCGACATGTAACGCCCCTGTCCATGCCTACTCGTCCAAGTGTCTGTGGTGAAATGCACCCTGTCACACACAGAGTTTCTCAAAGAAGCGGTGATGTTGTGTGTGACATGCTGGTGGAGCGCAGGCACACCTTTCTTTGAGAAGTAGTGCCGACTGGGCATCTGGTACTGGGGCACTGCGACGGACATAAGGTCTCGAAAATCCTCTGTGTCCACCAGGCGGAAAGGCAGCATTTCTGTAGCCAAGAGCTTGCAGATGGTGAAATTCAACCTCTTAGCTTTCTCATGGCTAGGAGGAAATGGTCTTTTACTTGTCCACATCTGAGGGACCGAGGGCTGGCTATTGTGCTTAGACAGGGTTGATAAGGGTGTCCCCGGCAAACTGCCGGTCTGTGAGGAAGATGCAGGCGGACATGTTAGGTTGCCTTGATCCAAAGGTGGTGCTATCGATGTCGGACAGCGCTCAACACCAGCTGGTGTTACCACCTCCAAAGAAAATGATGACCTGCCAATCACGCTGGCTGTTGCGGGTAAAGAGGTGGCAGGTCTGCGCCCCAAAACAGGTGTGACTGCTGTCCCCCCAGTCACAGAGGATGAAGAGGCCGCGGATGCACAAGATATGGCAGACGGTGGTTGGCCCGGCCGGCTAGGCCGCATTGTAGCACACTGAGCTTCCCACTGCAACTTATGCTTCATGTCCATGTGCCGGTTCATGCATGAAGTACTCAAACTATGTATTTTTTGGCCTCTACTTAGCTTTTGCTGACAAATGTTACAGATAACACGAGTTGGGTCATCTTTATCGATCTGAAAAAATGCCCAGGCTATGCAAGGCTTAGCACCCATGCGACCTGAAGAGCCACCACGACTTGTGGTGAGAGGCAGAGTTGTGTTTGAGGATGCAGTTGTTGACGTGCTTCCAGTACTACGTCTCTGTCCAGGAAGGCGCAACCTGACCTCGTCGTCACTAGCATCTTCCTCCACCTCCTCTGCTGACCTCATCTCTTGGTTGACTGTGGGTTGACAGTAAGTGGGATCTCCAACCTCATCATCATCACCCTGTGCGTTATCACACCCGTCGTCCTCAGAGCCAACCTGTTCCTGCCCTGACAAAAAACTAAAGTTGTCGCTCCAATCAGGTATTTGAGTCTTATCATCGTCTTCCTCATTGTCTCCACCAACAGGAGGGTCTACATTATGGTCAGAACCTTCTGCGTCTGGTCCTGGATCCGACTCATAAAGATTCTGGGCATCAGTGCAGATCATTTCCTCGTCTGGATTCACAGAAGCGCTGGAGTCGACCTCTGATTCCCAGGCTATAGTATGAGTAAACAGCTCTGCAGACTCAACCATCTGTTCTACCTCATACTCAGACGGGCAGCTGGAGATTTGGGAGCTGTGAGGAAGCAAGTGCGATTGGGGTGACACCTTTGAGGACTGGAGTATTTGTGATGTTGAAGTTGATGTGGAGGAGAGCCCACTTAAAAGAGCACTTGATATCCGTTGAAGCACCTGCTGTTTTTGTGCCTCATCTGGAATTTGTAGCGATTGGCGTGGCCGTAAGAAAGGGATCTTATCACATTGTCCGCTAAAAGAAGTAGACATTTTAGTTTGGCTGGAAGATGGTCTTTCTTCTGCAGATGTTACTGTTGCTTTAACACCTACCCCACGGACACAACCTTTTTTCCCCTTCCCAACACGCCTATTCCCCTTTCCACCAGCAGCAGGCCTTTTTCCACTCATTTTGGTGGTTAACTAATTCACAACTCTGGAGTTGTTTGCACAAAAAAACAATGGATGGGAACCGAGCAGAGCTGAGTGGCCAAACTGTGGTATTAGGCCAAAACTATTGGCTGGGTTAGATGCAGAAAAAAATTATATTCAATTTGCAACCTGATGGAGGTCTGTATAGATGGACTAATAGAACAAGTCCCACACACAGCTAGAAGGCCAAATATTTTTTCAGAGGTAGATGCAGAAAAAAATTATATTCAGTTTGCAACCTTATGGAGGTCAGTATAGATGGACTAATAGAACAAGTCCCACACACAGCTAGAAGGCCAAATATTTTTTCAGAGGTAGATGCAGAAAAAAATTATATTCAGTTTGCAACCTTATGGAGGTCAGTATAGATGGACTAATAGAACAAGTCCCACACACAGCTAGAAGGCCAAATATTTTTTCAGAGGTAGATGCAGAAAAAAATTATATTCAGTTTGCAACCTTATGGAGGTCAGTATAGATGGACTAATAGAACAAGTCCCACACACAGCTAGAAGCCCAATATTTTTTCAGAGGTAGATGCAGAAAAAAATTATATTCAGTTTGCAACCTTATGGAGGTCAGTATAGATGGACTAATAGAACAAGTCCCACACACAGCTAGAAGGCCAAATATTTTTTCAGAGGTAGATGCAGAAAAAAATTATATTCAGTTTGCAACCTTATGGAGGTCAGTATAGATGGACTAATAGAACAAGTCCCACACACAGCTAGAAGGCCAAATATTTTGTCAGAGGTAGATGCAGAAAAAAATTGTATTCAGTTTGCAACCTTATGGAGGTCAGTATAGATGGACTAATAAAACAAGTCCCACACACAGCTAGAAGACCAATATTTTTTCAGAGGTAGATGCAGAAAAAAATATATTCAGTTTGCATCCTGATGGAGGTCTGTATAGATGGATTAATAGAACAAGTCCCATACACAGCTAGAAGCCCAATATTTTTTCAAAGGTAGATGCAGAAAAAAATTATATTCAGTTTGCAACCTTATGGAGGTCAGTATAGATGGACTAATAGAACAAGTCCCACACACAGCTAGAAGGCCAAATATTTTTTTCAGAGGTAGATGCAGAAAAAAATTATATTCAGTTTGCAACCTTATGGAGGTCAGTATAGATGGACTAATAGAACAAGTCCCACACACAGCTAGAAGGCCAAATATTTTGTCAGAGGTAGATGCAGAAAAAAATTATATTCAGTTTGCAACCTTATGGAGGTCAGTATAGATGGACTAATACAAAAAGTCCCACACACAGCTAGAAGCCCAATATTTTTTCAGAAGTAGATGCAGAAAAAAATATATTCAGTTTGCAACCTGATGGAGGTCTGTATAGATGGATTAATAGAACAAGTCCCACACACAGCTAGAAGCCCAATATTTTTTCAGAGGTAGATGCAGAAAAAAATTATATTCAGTTTGCAACCTTATGGAGGTCAGTATAGATGGACTAATAGAACAAGTCCCACACACAGCTAGAAGGCCAAATATTTTTTCAGAGGTAGATGCAGAAAAAAATTATATTCAGTTTGCAACCTTATGGAGGTCAGTATAGATGGACTAATAGAACAAGTCCCACACACAGCTAGAAGGCCAAATATTTTGTCAGAGGTAGATGCAGAAAAAAATTATATTCAGTTTGCAACCTTATGGAGGTCAGTATAGATGGACTAATACAACAAGTCCCACACACAGCTAGAAGCCCAATATTTTTTCAGAGGTAGATGCATAAAAAAATATATTCAGTTTGCAACCTGATGGAGGTCTGTATAGATGGATTAATAGAGCAAGTCCCACACACAGCTAGAAGCCCAATATTTTTTCAGAGGTAGATGCAGAACAAAATTATATTCAGTTTGCAATCTTATGGAGGTCAGTATAGATGGACTAATAGAACAAGTCCCACACACAGCTAGAAGGCCAAATATTTTTTCAGAGGTAGATGCAGAAAAAAATTATATTCAGTTTGCAACCTTATGGAGGTCAGTATAGATGGACTAATAGAACAAGTCCCACACACAGCTAGAAGGCCAAATATTTTGTCAGAGGTAGATGCAGAAAAAAATTATATTCAGTTTGCAACCTTATGGAGGTCAGTATAGATGGACTAATACAACAAGTCCCACACACAGCTAGAAGCCCAATATTTTTTCATAGGTAGATGCAGAAAAAAATATATTCAGTTTGCAACCTGATGGAGGTCTGTATAGATGGATTAATAGAACAAGTCCCACACACAGCTAGAAGGCCAAATATTTTTTCAGAGGTAGATGCAGAAAAAAATTATATTCAGTTTGCAACCTTATGGAGGTCAGTATAGATGGACTAATAGAACAAGTCCCACACACAGCTAGAAGGCGAAATATTTTGTCAGAGGTAGATGCAGAAAAAATTATATTCAGTTTGCAACCTTATGGAGGTCAGTATAGATGGACTAATACAACAAGTCCCACACACAGCTAGAAGCCCAATATTTTTTCAGAGGTAGATGCAGAAAAAAATATATTCAGTTTGCAACCTGATGGAGGTCTGTATAGATGGATTAATAGAACAAGTCCCACACACAGCTAGAAGCCCAATATTTTTTCAGAGGTAGATGCAGAAAAAAATTATATTCAGTTTGCAACCTTATGGAGGTCAGTATAGATGGACTAATAGAACAAGTCCCACACACAGCTAGAAGGCGAAATATTTTGTCAGAGGTAGATGCAGAAAAAATTATATTCAGTTTGCAACCTTATGGAGGTCAGTATAGATGGACTAATACAACAAGTCCCACACACAGCTAGAAGCCCAATATTTTTTCAGAGGTAGATGCAGAAAAAAATATATTCAGTTTGCAACCTGATGGAGGTCTGTATAGATGGATTAATAGAACAAGTCCCACACACAGCTAGAAGCCCAATATTTTTTCAGAGGTAGATGCAGAAAAAAATTATATTCAGTTTGCAACCTTATGGAGGTCAGTATAGATGGACTAATAGAACAAGTCCCACACACAGCTAGAAGGCCAAATATTTTTTCAGAGGCAGATGCAGAAAAAAATTATATTCAGTTTGCAACCTTATGGAGGTCAGTATAGATGGACTAATAGAACAAGTCCCACACACAGCTAGAAGGCCAAATATTTTGTCAGAGGTAGATGCAGAAAAAAATTATATTCAGTTTGCAACCTTATGGAGGTCAGTATAGATGCACTAATAAAACAAGTCCCACACACAGCTAGAAGCCCAATATTTTTTCAGAGGTAGATGCAGAAAAAAATATATTCAGTTTGCATCCTGATGGAGGTCTGTATAGATGGATTAATAGAACAAGTCCCATACACAGCTAGAAGCCCAATATTTTTTAAGAGGTAGATGCAGAAAAAAATTATATTCAGTTTGCAACCTTATGGAGGTCAGTATAGATGGACTAATAGAACAAGTCCCACACACAGCTAGAAGGCCAAATATTTTTTCAGAGGTAGATGCAGAAAAAAATTATATTCAGTTTGCAACCTCATGGAGGTCAGTATAGATGGACTAATAGAACAAGTCCCACACACAGCTAGAAGGCCAAATATTTTGTCAGAGGTAGATGCAGAAAAAAATTATATTCAGTTTGCAACCTTATGGAGGTCAGTATAGATGGACTAATACAAAAAGTCCCACACACAGCTAGAAGCCCAATATTTTTTCAGAAGTAGATGCAGAAAAAAATATATTCAGTTTGCAACCTGATGGAGGTCTGTATAGATGGATTAATAGAACAAGTCCCACACACAGCTAGAAGCCCAATATTTTTTCAGAGGTAGATGCAGAAAAAAATTATATTCAGTTTGCAACCTTATGGAGGTCAGTATAGATGGACTAATAGAACAAGTCCCACACACAGCTAGAAGGCCAAATATTTTTTCAGAGGTAGATGCAGAAAAAAATTATATTCAGTTTGCAACCTTATGGAGGTCAGTATAGATGGACTAATAGAACAAGTCCCACACACAGCTAGAAGGCCAAATATTTTGTCAGAGGTAGATGCAGAAAAAAATTATATTCAGTTTGCAACCTTATGGAGGTCAGTATAGATGGACTAATACAACAAGTCCCACACACAGCTAGAAGCCCAATATTTTTTCATAGGTAGATGCAGAAAAAAATATATTCAGTTTGCAACCTGATGGAGGTCTGTATAGATGGATTAATAGAACAAGTCCCACACACAGCTAGAAGGCCAAATATTTTTTCAGAGGTAGATGCAGAAAAAAATGATATTCAGTTTGCAACCTTATGGAGGTCAGTATAGATGGACTAATAGAACAAGTCCCACACACAGCTAGTAGGCCAAATATTTTTTCAGAGGTAGATGCAGAAAAAAATTATATTCAGTTTGCAACCTTATGGAGGTCAGTATAGATGGACTAATAGAACAAGTCCCACACACAGCTAGAAGGCCAAATATTTTGTCAGAGGTAGATGCAGAAAAAAATTATATTCAGTTTGCAACCTTATGGAGGTCAGTATAGATGGACTAATACAACAAGTCCCACACACAGCTAGAAGCCCAATATTTTTTCAGAGGTAGATGCAGAAAAAAATATATTCAGTTTGCAACCTGATGGAGGTCTGTATAGATGGATTAATAGAACAAGTCCCACACACAGCTAGAAGCCCAATATTTTTTCAGAGGTAGATGCAGAAAAAAATTATATTCAGTTTGCAACCTTATGGAGGTCAGTATAGATGGACTAATAGAACAAGTCCCACACACAGCTAGAAGGCCAAATATTTTTTCAGAGTTAGATGCAGAAAAAAATTATATTCAGTTTGCAACCTTATGGAGGTCAGTATAGATGGACTAATAGAACAAGTCCCACACACAGCTAGAAGGCCAAATATTTTGTCAGAGGTAGATGCAGAAAAAAATTATATTCAGTTTGCAACCTTATGGAGGTCAGTATAGATGGACTAATACAACAAGTCCCACACACAGCTAGAAGCCCAATATTTTTTCAGAGGTAGATGCAGAAAAAAATATATTCAGTTTGCAACCTGATGGAGGTCTGTATAGATGGATTAATAAAACAAGTCCCACACACAGCTAGAAGCCCAATATTTTTTCAGAGGTAGATGCAGAAAAAAATTATATTCAGTTTGCAACCTTATGGAGGTCAGTATAGATGGACTAATAGAACAAGTCCCACACACAGCTAGAAGGCCAAATATTTTTTCAGAGGTAGATGCAGAAAAAAATTATATTCAGTTTGCAACCTTATGGAGGTCAGTATAGATGGACTAATAGAACAAGTCCCACACACAGCTAGAAGGCCAAATATTTTTTTCAGAGGTAGATGCAGAAAAAAATTATATTCAGTTTGCAACCTTATGGAGGTCAGTATAGATGGACTAATAGAACAAGTCCCACACACAGCTAGAAGGCCAAATATTTTGTCAGAGGTAGATGCAGAAAAAAATTATATTCAGTTTGCAACCTTATGGAGGTCAGTATAGATGGACTAATACAAAAAGTCCCACACACAGCTAGAAGCCCAATATTTTTTCAGAAGTAGATGCAGAAAAAAATATATTCAGTTTGCAACCTGATGGAGGTCTGTATAGATGGATTAATAGAACAAGTCCCACACACAGCTAGAAGCCCAATATTTTTTCAGAGGTAGATGCAGAAAAAAATTATATTCAGTTTGCAACCTTATGGAGGTCAGTATAGATGGACTAATAGAACAAGTCCCACACACAGCTAGAAGGCCAAATATTTTTTCAGAGGTAGATGCAGAAAAAAATTATATTCAGTTTGCAACCTTATGGAGGTCAGTATAGATGGACTAATAGAACAAGTCCCACACACAGCTAGAAGGCCAAATATTTTGTCAGAGGTAGATGCAGAAAAAAATTATATTCAGTTTGCAACCTTATGGAGGTCAGTATAGATGGACTAATACAACAAGTCCCACACACAGCTAGAAGCCCAATATTTTTTCAGAGGTAGATGCATAAAAAAATATATTCAGTTTGCAACCTGATGGAGGTCTGTATAGATGGATTAATAGAGCAAGTCCCACACACAGCTAGAAGCCCAATATTTTTTCAGAGGTAGATGCAGAACAAAATTATATTCAGTTTGCAACCTTATGGAGGTCAGTATAGATGGACTAATAGAACAAGTCCCACACACAGCTAGAAGGCCAAATATTTTTTCAGAGGTAGATGCAGAAAAAAATTATATTCAGTTTGCAACCTTATGGAGGTCAGTATAGATGGACTAATAGAACAAGTCCCACACACAGCTAGAAGGCCAAATATTTTGTCAGAGGTAGATGCAGAAAAAAATTATATTCAGTTTGCAACCTTATGGAGGTCAGTATAGATGGACTAATACAACAAGTCCCACACACAGCTAGAAGCCCAATATTTTTTCATAGGTAGATGCAGAAAAAAATATATTCAGTTTGCAACCTGATGGAGGTCTGTATAGATGGATTAATAGAACAAGTCCCACACACAGCTAGAAGGCCAAATATTTTTTCAGAGGTAGATGCAGAAAAAAATTATATTCAGTTTGCAACCTTATGGAGGTCAGTATAGATGGACTAATAGAACAAGTCCCACACACAGCTAGAAGGCGAAATATTTTGTCAGAGGTAGATGCAGAAAAAATTATATTCAGTTTGCAACCTTATGGAGGTCAGTATAGATGGACTAATACAACAAGTCCCACACACAGCTAGAAGCCCAATATTTTTTCAGAGGTAGATGCAGAAAAAAATATATTCAGTTTGCAACCTGATGGAGGTCTGTATAGATGGATTAATAGAACAAGTCCCACACACAGCTAGAAGCCCAATATTTTTTCAGAGGTAGATGCAGAAAAAAATTATATTCAGTTTGCAACCTTATGGAGGTCAGTATAGATGGACTAATAGAACAAGTCCCACACACAGCTAGAAGGCGAAATATTTTGTCAGAGGTAGATGCAGAAAAAATTATATTCAGTTTGCAACCTTATGGAGGTCAGTATAGATGGACTAATACAACAAGTCCCACACACAGCTAGAAGCCCAATATTTTTTCAGAGGTAGATGCAGAAAAAAATATATTCAGTTTGCAACCTGATGGAGGTCTGTATAGATGGATTAATAGAACAAGTCCCACACACAGCTAGAAGCCCAATATTTTTTCAGAGGTAGATGCAGAAAAAAATTATATTCAGTTTGCAACCTTATGGAGGTCAGTATAGATGGACTAATAGAACAAGTCCCACACACAGCTAGAAGGCCAAATATTTTTTCAGAGGTAGATGCAGAAAAAAATTATATTCAGTTTGCAACCTTATGGAGGTCAGTATAGATGGACTAATAGAACAAGTCCCACACACAGCTAGAAGGCCAAATATTTTGTCAGAGGTAGATGCAGAAAAAAATTATATTCAGTTTGCAACCTTATGGAGGTCAGTATAGATGGACTAATAAAACAAGTCCCACACACAGCTAGAAGCCCAATACTTTTTCAGAGGTAGATGCAGAAAAAAATATATTCAGTTTGCATCCTGATGGAGGTCTGTATAGATGGATTAATAGAACAAGTCCCATACACAGCTAGAAGCCCAATATTTTTTCAGAGGTAGATGCAGAAAAAAATTATATTCAGTTTGCAACCTTATGGAGGTCAGTATAGATGGACTAATAGAACAAGTCCCACACACAGCTAGAAGGCCAAATATTTTTTCAGAGGTAGATGCAGAAAAAAATTATATTCAGTTTGCAACCTCATGGAGGTCAGTATAGATGGACTAATAGAACAAGTCCCACACACAGCTAGAAGGCCAAATATTTTGTCAGAGGTAGATGCAGAAAAAAATTATATTCAGTTTGCAACCTTATGGAGGTCAGTATAGATGGACTAATACAAAAAGTCCCACACACAGCTAGAAGCCCAATATTTTTTCAGAAGTAGATGCAGAAAAAAATATATTCAGTTTGCAACCTGATGGAGGTCTGTATAGATGGATTAATAGAACAAGTCCCACACACAGCTAGAAGCCCAATATTTTTTCAGAGGTAGATGCAGAAAAAAATTATATTCAGTTTGCAACCTTATGGAGGTCAGTATAGATGGACTAATAGAACAAGTCCCACACACAGCTAGAAGGCCAAATATTTTTTCAGAGGTAGATGCAGAAAAAAATTATATTCAGTTTGCAACCTTATGGAGGTCAGTATAGATGGACTAATAGAACAAGTCCCACACACAGCTAGAAGGCCAAATATTTTGTCAGAGGTAGATGCAGAAAAAAATTATATTCAGTTTGCAACCTTATGGAGGTCAGTATAGATGGACTAATACAACAAGTCCCACACACAGCTAGAAGCCCAATATTTTTTCATAGGTAGATGCAGAAAAAAATATATTCAGTTTGCAACCTGATGGAGGTCTGTATAGATGGATTAATAGAACAAGTCCCACACACAGCTAGAAGCCCAATATTTTTTCAGAGGTAGATGCAGAAAAAAATTATATTCAGTTTGCAACCTTATGGAGGTCAGTATAGATGGACTAATAGAACAAGTCCCACACACAGCTAGAAGGCCAAATATTTTTTCAGAGGTAGATGCAGAAAAAAATTATATTCAGTTTGCAACCTTATGGAGGTCAGTATAGATGGACTAATAGAACAAGTCCCACACACAGCTAGAAGGCCAAATATTTTGTCAGAGGTAGATGCAGAAAAAAATTATATTCAGTTTGCAACCTTATGGAGGTCAGTATAGATGGACTAATACAACAAGTCCCACACACAGCTAGAAGCCCAATATTTTTTCAGAGGTAGATGCAGAAAAAAATATATTCAGTTTGCAACCTGATGGAGGTCTGTATAGATGGATTAATAGAACAAGTCCCACACACAGCTAGAAGCCCAATATTTTTTCAGAGGTAGATGCAGAAAAAAATTATATTCAGTTTGCAACCTTATGGAGGTCAGTATAGATGGACTAATAGAACAAGTCCCACACACAGCTAGAAGGCCAAATATTTTTTCAGAGGTAGATGCAGAAAAAAATTATATTCAGTTTGCAACCTTATGGAGGTCAGTATAGATGGACTAATAGAACAAGTCCCACACACAGCTAGAAGGCCAAATATTTTGTCAGAGGTAGATGCAGAAAAAAATTATATTCAGTTTGCAACCTTATGGAGGTCAGTATAGATGGACTAATACAACAAGTCCCACACACAGCTAGAAGCCCAATATTTTTTCAGAGGTAGATGCAGAAAAAAATATATTCAGTTTGCAACCTGATGGAGGTCTGTATAGATGGATTAATAAAACAAGTCCCACACACAGCTAGAAGCCCAATATTTTTTCAGAGGTAGATGCAGAAAAAAATTATATTCAGTTTGCAACCTTATGGAGGTCAGTATAGATGGACTAATAGAACAAGTCCCACACACAGCTAGAAGGCCAAATATTTTTTCAGAGGTAGATGCAGAAAAAAATTATATTCAGTTTGCAACCTTATGGAGGTCAGTATAGATGGACTAATAGAACAAGTCCCACACACAGCTAGAAGGCCAAATATTTTGTCAGAGGTAGATGCAGAAAAAAATTATATTCAGTTTGCAACCTTATGGAGGTCAGTATAGATGGACTAATACAACAAGTCCCACACACAGCTAGAAGCCCAATATTTTTTCAGAGGTAGATGCAGAAAAAAATATATTCAGTTTGCAACCTGATGGAGGTCTGTATAGATGGATTAATAGAACAAGTCCCACACACAGCTAGAAGCCCAATATTTTTTCAGAGGTAGATGCAGAAAAAAATTATATTCAGTTTGCAACCTTATGGAGGTCAGTATAGATGGACTAATAGAACAAGTCCCACACACAGCTAGAAGGCCAAATATTTTTTCAGAGGTAGATGCAGAAAAAAATTATATTCAGTTTGCAACCTTATGGAGGTCAGTATAGATGGACTAATAGAACAAGTCCCACACACAGCTAGAAGGCCAAATATTTTGTCAGAGGTAGATGCAGAAAAAAATTATATTCAGTTTGCAACCTTATGGAGGTCAGTATAGATGGACTAATACAACAAGTCCCACACACAGCTAGAAGCCCAATATTTTTTCAGAGGTAGATGCAGTAAAAAATATATTCAGTTTGCAACCTGATGGAGGTCTGTATAGATGGATTAATAGAACAAGTCCCACACACAGCTAGAAGCCCAATATTTTTTCAGAGGTAGATGCAGAAAAAAATATATTCAGTTTGCAACCTGATGGAGGTCTGTATAGATGGATTAATAGAACAAGTCCCACACACAGCTAGAAGCCCAATATTTTTTCAGAGGTAGATGCAGAAAAAAATATATGCAGTTTGCAACCTGATGGAGGTCAGTATAGATGGACTAGTACAACAAGTCCCACACACAGCTAGAAGCCCAATATTTTTTCAGAGCTAGATGCAGAAAAAAATTATATTCAATTTGCAACCTGATGGAGGTCAGTATAGATGGACTAATAGAATGATGCTATGCCCAAAAGATTTTACTTCACTAGGTGCAGTAAAAAAATTGGTATTCTATACACAGGTGGTATATCTTGCAACACAGATAGGCTACTCCACTGACTAACACACTCTGCAATAGGCCAAAAAGGATTAGCTTTGCTAGATTCAGCCAAATGCTGTGAAAAAAACTTGCACAGCACTGTCACGGGTGTGTTTCCACGAAGATCGTCACGAGTACACAGCCTGACTTCTCGCAGCTGACTTGTTGGTGCTTTGTGTTTTCTCGGCAGTGTAGGAGTTAATTCTCTCTCTCTCTGGGCTAGCTGAGGTCCAGCCTCGCCCAGCTGCAATCAATGCTTCTTTAGTGAGACTCCTTTATATTCCTGCAGGTCTGTTTGGGAGGTGTCGGTGAAAGCTTTTCATTCAGACTTACAGAGCGGATTGTGGTGTTTGGAGTTGCTGAGATAAGTGTATTTGGAAGTGTGTTTTCCCTTTCCTCGCTTTATCATTTATCTCCTTTCCCGTTGGTGTTCCCTCTGTTGTAGTTGTTTAGAAGTTGTATGCAAGGTGGTTTTGGTTTTTCCCTTGTACTGTCTCGTTCGTCTAAATACTGTGTGTGGGCATATTATTTCTGGTTCCCTATTGTTGTGATCGGGGTCCTTCTCAGGACTAGATTACTTAGGTGCAGGGATCCTCAGAAGGTAGGGGTTACGCTGGCGGCCTGGACCTCTGTACCTTTAACAGTACCTCCAGGATGAGGGATTAGTCAGGGCCCCAGCTTAGGGTCAGCTTAGGCCCCCTACCTCCAGTATTCTGTGACAGTGTGACATTTTCACCGACCATCTTAGTTTTTCTCCAGCTACCATGGATCCAGTAGCTGGTCTAGCTCGGCAGTTGCAGAGTTTGTCCATGGGGCTGGCGGACGTTAGGTCCAAGGTTTTGCATCCTCTGGAGCAAGCCGGACCAGAACCTAAAGTAGCTCTCCCTGACAGGTTCACTGGGGGGCGGGACAAGTTTTTTGTTTTCCGGGAGGCATGCAAAT
This sequence comes from Phyllobates terribilis, assembly GCF_046119375.1. Classification (NCBI taxonomy): domain Eukaryota; kingdom Metazoa; phylum Chordata; class Amphibia; order Anura; family Dendrobatidae; genus Phyllobates; species Phyllobates terribilis. The sequence goes on from NW_027362767.1 coordinate 374,198,335, forward strand.
TGTACTTTCGGCTGCGGCCTCGGTCATCGGGCAGTGAAGAACAAAGGGTGGGAATTGTCATCTCGCTCCTACAAGGGGACCCACAATCTTGGGCGTTCTCTCTTCCCCCAAGCTCCCCGGTTCTCCAGTCAGTGGATAGGTTTTTCGCTGCTCTGGGACTCGTATATGATGACCCAGATCGGATCTCCCTTGCTGAGTCTAAGTTACGTAGGATTCAGCAGGGAGATCGTCCGGCGGAGGAATTCTGTTCGGAGTTCCGTAGGTGGGCCACGGACACCCAGTGGAATGACCCGGCTCTTAGGAGCCAGTTTTGTCATGGTTTATCCGACAAATTACAGGATGTGTTGGCACAGTATGACTCTCCCGCGTCACTGGAAGCCGCTATGGCCCTTGCTATTCGCGTTGACAGACGGCTTCGGGAGAGGTGCGGGATAACTCTACCCCCTGTAATGTCTCCACCTCCTACAAGGTCCCCTCATATGGTGGTTCCCCTGGTCAGTCCGGAGGAGCCTATGCAATTAGGAGGGACATCATTTCGGGGAAGGGGACCGGTGGTGCGCCATAAGACAGGAAGGTGTTTTCTCTGCGGGAAAAAGGGACATTTTATTGGGGGGTGTCCATCCCGTCCCTTGCAGAGTAAAGAGTCGTCGAAAAAACTGTTGATCCCAGGTTGTGTGGTGGACGGCAATCTGGGAGTAGGTATTTCGTCCCTAGGTTCGTCTCAGTTTCTCGTACCGGCGGAGGTGGTGGTGGGTACGAGAACTGAGAGGATATCTGTTCTTCTGGATAGTGGGGCCGGGGCTAATCTGGTTGATGCTCGGTTTGCCCGGGTTCAAGGTATGCGATTGAGTGAGTTGGCTAAACCCATCCCCATATTCTCGATCGATGCCAGACCTCTCGGTCAGGGAAGTTTTTTGCAAGCTGTGCATGGCGTAAAACTTCAAGTGGGGGCAATACATAAAGAACTGTTGTCTTGCTACGTGTTGGAGGGTCTTCCCACTCCTATAGTGTTGGGCCTTCCTTGGTTAGCTAAGCATAACCCGGTTATTAATTGGCAAACCAGAGAGATAAGCCAATGGAGTAAATTCTGTAATAAAAACTGCATGAACACGGTCATCGGTGCGGTTACTCCTTGGGTCTTACCTCCATTTCTGGCGGACTTTGAGGATGTATTCTCGGAGAATGGGTGTCAGGAACTACCTCCTCATCGCGTGTATGACTGTTCTGTAAAACTGCTCCCTGAGGCCAAGTTACCTAAAGCTAGGTTGTATAACCTTTCTGGTCCTGAGAGGCAGGCCATGAAGGATTATATTTCAGAAAGTCTGGCTAAGGGGCATATTAGACCTTCATCTTCTCCGGTGGCCGCGGGGTTCTTCTTTGTTAAGAAGAAAGATGGAGGCCTACGCCCTTGCCTGGATTTCCGTGAACTTAATCGGATTACGGTCCGAGATCCGTATCCGCTCCCACTTATTCCCGATCTCTTTAATCAGATCGTGGGCGCCAAATGGTTCTCTAAGTTGGATCTCAGGGGGGCGTACAATCTGATTAGGATGAAGGAGGGGGATGAGTGGAAGACGGCTTTTAACACTCCGGAGGGGCATTATGAGAACCTTGTCATGCCATTCGGTCTGACTAATGCCCCGGCGGTGTTTCAACACTTTGTTAATGATATTTTTCGCCACCTGGTGGGACAGTTTGTTGTCATATATCTGGATGATATCTTAATTTACTCGCCGGATCTGGTGTCTCATCAGGAGCACGTTAGACAGGTGTTACAGATCTTGCGGGATAATAAACTGTATGCCAAGTGGGAAAAGTGTGTGTTCGCCGTACAGGAACTCCAGTTTTTAGGCTTCCTGGTTTCAGCGTCCGGTTTTCGTATGGACCCTGGGAAAGTGCGGGCAGTTCTTGAGTGGGATCGGCCGGAGAATCTTAAGGCACTACAACGTTTCCTGGGGTTTGCTAACTATTACCGGAAGTTCATTCGTAATTTCTCGTCCATGGTTAAGCCTCTCACAGACATGACTAAAAAGGGGACGGATTTTTCTAGGTGGTCTGACAAGGCTTGTCAAGCATTCTCCTCCTTGAAAAAATGTTTTGCCTCGGCACCCATACTCATTCAACCTGATGCGTCTCAGCCATTCTTTGTAGAGGTAGACGCTTCCGAGGTAGGGGTGGGAGCAGTATTGTCACAGGGTTCGTCCCCTGGTAAGTGGCATCCGTGCGCCTTTTTCTCTAAAAAATTGTCGTCCGCTGAGAGGAATTACGATGTCGGCAATAGGGAACTCTTGGCCATTAAGTTAGCTTTTGAGGAGTGGCGCCATTTTTTGGAGGGGGCAGTTCATCCGGTCACCGTCATCACCGATCACAAGAACCTGCTATATCTGGAGTCCGCTAAACGTCTGAATCCCAGACAAGCTAGGTGGTCATTGTTTTTTACCAGGTTTAATTTCGTCGTTACATATCGTCCTGGGTCTAAAAATGTAAAGGCGGATGCCTTATCTCGTAGTTTCCCTGGGGCCGGGAATACGGACGACCCGATTCCTATTCTTCAGGAGGGGGTGGTGGTTTCGGCAGTATGCTCTGAGCTGGAGGAGGAGATATTGGAGGCTCAGGGAGACGCCCCTGTTGGACCTCCGGGGAGACTGTTCGTTCCAGATCAGTTGCGACAAAAGGTGATCGAGGCACACCATAACTCAGTTTTTGCAGGACACCCGGGGAGTAAAGCAACTGTGGATCTCCTCTCGCGTCGGTTTTGGTGGCCTAACTTACATAAAGAGGTGGTAACTTTTGTCGCGTCCTGTGGGGTTTGTGCGCGCTCTAAGACCTCACATACCCGTCCGTCTGGGGCCCTCTTACCTTTGAAGATCCCGGAGCGTCCTTGGACTCATCTGTCTATGGACTTTATTACTGACCTCCCTCCGTCTTCGGGTAAAACGGTCATACTCGTTGTAGTGGACAGGTTCAGCAAGATGGCACATTTTATCGCTCTTCCGGCTCTCCCTAATGCTAAAACTCTTGCGCAGGTGTTCATTGGGGAGATTGTGAGGCTTCACGGGGTACCCTCCGAGGTGGTGTCTGATCGGGGGTCTCAGTTTGTGTCCAAGTTCTGGAAGGCGTTTTGTGCACGGCGGGGGATGCATTTGTCATTCTCGTCGGCTTTTCATCCTCAGACCAATGGTCAGACGGAACGTATGAACCAGAGCTTGGAGACATATCTTCGGTGTTTTGTGTCAGAGAACCAGGAGGACTGGGCTTCTTTCCTACCTCTGGCAGAGTTTGCTCTCAATAATAGGCGGAGCGAGTCCACTGGTAAGTCCCCGTTTTTTGGGGCATATGGTTTTCACCCCCAGTTTTGTACTTTCAGTAGGGGGGGCTCTTCGGGGGTTCCGGAGGAGGAACGATTTTCCTCATCTCTCGCTTCAGTATGGAGAGGGGTGCTGAAGAATCTGAATACTATGGGGAACCGATACAAACGTATGGCTGATAGGAGGAGAGTGTCTGGTCCGGACCTAAGTGTGAACGATCAGGTATGGTTGTCTACCAGGAATATTAAACTTAAGGTTCCCTCCTGGAAACTGGGTCCCAGGTTCATCGGGCCGTACAGAATCAGTTCTGTTATTAATCCGGTGGCATTCCGTCTTGACCTCCCCCCTACGTTTAAAATTCACAACGTGTTTCACAGATCATTGCTTAAGAGGTATGTGGCGCCGGTGGTACCGTCACCTTTACCTCCCCCTCCTGTGGTTGTCAACGGTAACTTGGAGTTCCAGGTATCGAGGGTCATTGATTCACGCTTTAATCGCCGGTCCCTTCAGTACTTGGTTCATTGGAAGGGGTATGGTCCTGAGGAGAGGATGTGGGTTCCTGCGTCGGATATTAACGCAGACCGATTAGTTCGGGCCTTCCACACGACTCACCCGGATAAACCTGGCCCTGAGGGTCCAGAGGCCCCTCGTAGAAGGGGGGGTACTGTCACGGGTGTGTTTCCACGAAGATCGTCACGAGTACACAGCCTGACTTCTCGCAGCTGACTTGTTGGTGCTTTGTGTTTTCTCGGCAGTGTAGGAGTTAATTCTCTCTCTCTCTGGGCTAGCTGAGGTCCAGCCTCGCCCAGCTGCAATCAATGCTTCTTTAGTGAGACTCCTTTATATTCCTGCAGGTCTGTTTGGGAGGTGTCGGTGAAAGCTTTTCATTCAGACTTACAGAGCGGATTGTGGTGTTTGGAGTTGCTGAGATAAGTGTATTTGGAAGTGTGTTTTCCCTTTCCTCGCTTTATCATTTATCTCCTTTCCCGTTGGTGTTCCCTCTGTTGTAGTTGTTTAGAAGTTGTATGCAAGGTGGTTTTGGTTTTTCCCTTGTACTGTCTCGTTCGTCTAAATACTGTGTGTGGGCATATTATTTCTGGTTCCCTATTGTTGTGATCGGGGTCCTTCTCAGGACTAGATTACTTAGGTGCAGGGATCCTCAGAAGGTAGGGGTTACGCTGGCGGCCTGGACCTCTGTACCTTTAACAGTACCTCCAGGATGAGGGATTAGTCAGGGCCCCAGCTTAGGGTCAGCTTAGGCCCCCTACCTCCAGTATTCTGTGACAGTGTGACAAGCACTGGCACAGACCTGCCTGGCAAAAACTGATAGGAACTGATGTAACCTAGTCCTGAAAAGGACTGCAATTACAATTAGTCTTTACTCCCACAATCTATCTATTTAAGAGCACAGACCTGCCTGATAAAAGTCGTAGGAAATGCTGTAACCTAGTCCTTAAAAGGACTGCAATCACAACTATTCCCTACTCCCAAGCTATCTGTAGATTTGTGCGAAAATTGGCTTGAAATTAACAAGGTATAGCGCACACAGCAACAGCGGTGCCGTCTAACACGCAGCTGCAGCAGTGAGAAAATGATGGCGACGGGGAAAATGGCTTGGTCTTATAGGGCAAGGACATGTGACATACACTGCCAATGACACATGCCCTTGCTTGTGTGAAAAAAAGCACTTCGCTCCGTGTGTGCGCTGCTGATAGGCTGACAGATTGCACCTCCCCACTGCAAATGCGGGAAAGAGAAAAAAAAATGGAGATCTTCATTGTTCCTGCAGAGATCCATCCCCTGCCCCTCCCCCCACCCCGCTGTACACTCAAACTGCTTATTAACATTAATTTTCATCATTACCGAGAAAAAATCCAGTTATGATTTTGGTGCACGAACAGTTATCGAACATAACCTCGAACAGCCGAATTTTTCTCAAATTGTTCGTGTTCGCCGAACGGCTCGAACACCGCCCAAAACAGCTCGAATTTGAGATTGGCGAACAGTTCGAGTAGAACAACGCTCATCTCTAATAATGGGCCTTTTGGCTGCATCTCTAATCAGTCTTCTCCTTGTTTGAGATGAAAGTTTAGAGGGACAGCCAGGTCTTGGTAGATTTGCAGTGGTCTGATACTCCTTCCATTTGGCTGTGTGCCCACTATGCGTTTTTCAAGCATTTTTGATGCGGAATTTCCACAGCGTAAATGCTTGCAAAAAGCTTGGTAATCCGTGCCCCATGATCCCCAATGAAAATCTGCATGTTCTGTGCCCATGCTGCGGAATTTTCCACAGTGGATTTTCCTTGCGGAAAAATCCGCAGCATGTGCATTAGTTGTGCGTTTCTGCATGCGGATTTGAGGTCCCAATGCATTTGAAAAACGCATGTCAAATCGGCATGTAAAAACGCTGCAAAAACGCATCTAAAATGCGTGTAAAATCCGCAAGCGTTTTTACTGCCAAGAACATGCAGAAACGCTGCAGAAACTTTCTGCTTCATTTCTGCATCGTGGGCACATACCCTTTCGATATGATCGCTTGCACACTGCTCCTTGAGATGTTTAAAAGTTGGGAAATCTGTTTGTATCCAAATCCGGCTTTAAACTTTGCCACAACAGTATCTCGGACCTGCCTGGTGTGTTCCTTGGTCTTTATGATGCTCTCTGCACTTGAAACAGAACCTTGAGATTATCACAGAGCAGGTGCATTTATACGGAGACTTGATTACACACAGGTGGATTCTATTTATCATTACCAGTCATTTAGGACAACATTGGATCATTCAGAGATCCTCACTGATCTTCTGGAGTGAGTTTGCTGCACTGAAAGTAAAGGGGCTGAATAATATTGCACGCCCCACTTTTCAGTTTTTAATTTTTTTAAAAAGTTTAAAATATCCAATAAATTTCGTTCCACTTCATGATTGTGTCCCACTTGTTGTTGATTCTTCCCAAAAAAAAATAGAATTTTATATCTTTATGTTTGAAGCCAGAAATGTGGCAAAAGGTAGAAAAGTTCAAGGGGGCCAAATACTTTCATAATGCACTGTACCAGCCATAATGGCAATACAGTTCCCTAGAGGGGAAAGAAGGAACAGAAGCAAGGGTTGAGTAAAGGACTCTTGCTATCTGGACTGTAATACTAAGCTGGGTTGTGGTGAAATAGAGAGGAATGAAGATAGAGGACAAGCGAGTAAAGAGAAAGGAGCTGAAACTGTGTGTGGAAAATGCTCTGTATTGTGAAGGAAACGTTCATTAAGTTGTGTCCCCGCTATCTACTGTATATAATCATCACCAAGTTATCGTTTAGTAAAAAGTTTAGTTATAATTATTGCATTTTTTATGCTTTTTCCCCTTTATTTGATGGTTTTTTGGTGCAGATGTGAAGCTGCTTTTTAATGTGTTTTTTATAGTATAGAAAAGCTTTGATTCTGCACTTAAAAAGTGTCGGCAGTTTTTTACATGTGATTTTTTTAGGCTCCACATTTAAGCAGCTCAAACAGCAGAATTTCTGTGCAAAAAAAGCAGCAGAAAATATGCAGCATTTACGCTGCATCTGAACAATGTCTTAATGTCCAAGCAAAGTAGATGTGACTCCATAAAATCTCTGCCCTCAGTGCGTCTAAAGACGCTGCTGAACTCGGTTTTGGTGTTTTTTTCTCCTATAGGCTTCTATGTGCAGCCTAAAAACGCATGTTAAAAAAATGCTGTTGCATTTTTAAGCGCAGAATCAAAGCTTTTCTGTAGTATTAAAAAAGCTTTAAAAAATGCGAATTCACATCAGCACCAAAAATGTATTACATATGGGGTAATACGCATAAAAGAAATGCAGTAAAACACGCAATAATCAAAGAAGATTGTTATTGCGTCATGTAGTAGGAACACCTGCAGAAAAAGTGCAAAAAAAACGCAGTAAAAAAATTTGCATTTACACTATGTGTGAACACGGCCTCAGCGTTACATTTTTATTACATTTTTCTATGGGTTTAATAGAGAAAAATATCAGTCACACATCCCCGTAAATAATCTGATTGCCGTGTTGTGAAGGTCGTCACCAGATATGTCCATGTTAATTGCTGATTTGTGATGTTAATTATTTTTTTAAAAAGCACAGTAAAAATGACATTTATGTAATTGTTTTTCATTATGTTTTAGTAATTTTATAGGAAGAAAAACATCTTTATTTTATTCTCTCTCTATAATACAGAGACTAAAAATACACTGTTATATATAATGTATCTCTATGTCTCAGTATAATCTATCTATGGGGTTGGTGGCTGCAATACAGGTCAAGTATACAAAATACTCCCAGTGACAGCACCAGTTCCTGGGGTTCAACACCTTTAGCTCCAGCCTGCAATTATAGAGGTTGTTTATTCGACTCCCGGGAAGACTTACAAAAAAAGAGAAAATTACTTTTTTGTAATTGATTTTCATAGCTTGATTATAGGAACAAAAAAATCTGACTTTTTCTTCACCTGCAGAATACAAAAAAACATAGAAATACACTGCTGTATACAATTTATCTCTATGTACATGTATAAACTGCTTCTAGGTTCACTGACTGCAATACAGCTCAAGATTAACAAATTCTCTTGTCTAAACCATTGTGGGTTGTGGCTTACTGCTAGAGATGTTACCTGCAAACATGTGATCCTCAGTTTAAAGGGAATCTGTCACCACTCTTGAGTTATCAGACCTCTACTATGGCCATACAAGTATAGAAAGTAAATCTATACATAACTGTATGGCCCATAGTAGAGGCTTGATTGCAGAGAAAAGCGTTTTAATCAATTCTATTTTGTACAGGCTTGGCGTCCAGGGGATGCCAAGCAATCCCCGCCTATGTGCTTATTATTCCCCCAAATTCCCACCTATATGCTTAATTATCATATTCCCCCCTCTCCTGCACGTCACAGGGCCCTGTGACGTGCACTGGGCTCCCTGACTTTCCGGGCATGCACAAAGCGCCGCTCACATAGAGTGCGCTTTGCTTCATCCCCGTTCCGTCTACCTGTGCACTGCGCCGCAGGTTTCTATTGCGCAGGCGCTGGGGAGTCACTGTCACTTCCCAGAGCCTGCGCAAGAGAACCCTGCAGGGCAGTGCACAGGCAGACGGGGCCGGGATGAAGCAAAGCGCGCTCTATGTGAGCGGTGCTTTGCGCATGCCCGGGATGTCAGGGAGCACAGTGCATGTCACAGGGCCCTATGATATGCAGGGGAGGAGGGGAATATGATAATTAAGCATAAAGGCGGGGATTTGGGGGAATAATAAGCACATAGGCGGGGATTGCTTGGCGTCCCCCGGACAAAATAGAATTGATTAAAGCGCTTTTCTCTGCAATCAGACCTCTACTATAGGCCATACAGGGATGTATAGATTTACTTTTCTATACCCTGTATGGCCATAGTAGAGGTCTCATAACTCCAAAGTGGTGACAGATTCCCTTTAAGTCTTGATCACAAGACAAGAAGGGAATTTATTTTATGCACTTAGCAGAGAGATGCGGCCCTGCCCCCTGATGAGGAGGAGGAGCTACAGAGCGATGAAGACGTGTTATCGAGAGGTGAGTATTAGAACTCGAGACAAAGGTGTGACGTGGCAGGACTGAGTCCTCAAATCGGGACAGTCCCGCTGAATTCGGGACAGTCCCGCTGAATTCGGGACAGTCCCGCTGAATTCGGGACAGTCCCGCTGAATTCGGGACGGTTGGAAGTAGTATATGGCATATAAAGGATATGGAACATAGTTCATGGTCTTCTGACCATTTGACTACATGGAGTTCTTATATTTCAAGTGGCGGCCCTGACAGAGGATTAATAAACAACTAATTCTATCATCTACAACCCGATTTTTACTTTCTGGTATTGATTTTTAACATATTTTTACATTAGCAAATGTCAAAAATGAGTGTATTCAGGTATCATAAGAGAACCTGTTAGGCTACGTTCCCACGTTGAGCTTTTGTTGAGTTTTTGATGTTGCAGATTTTCTGAATAATTTCAGCACCCATTAAGTAAAATAGGTTACTTGCATTTTTTTGAAAATATGCAGCGTAAAAAACTCACCAAAAACTCATCATGGGAACGTAGCCTTAGGGTATGTGGACAGCACATCTTTTAAAGTCAGGCAAACCCACTTGTCTTTGAACAGAAGATGCTTTGGGAAACTCTGGAGTTTTTTTTTCCTGAATCATATATTGTGTCACTAATTTGGTTGCTCCTGATCGTTTTTCAGATGATTTTGGCCACCAGCGTTTAGACCGGTTACTTCTTTTACTGCTTTAACCTGAAGTAGTTAAAAGACATTTAAAAGCCTGAACATATGAACAGCAAGTCATTTTTACATGGAAATGCTTATGATCTCTCTTTTGATAGTTTTCTGTAACTTTACCAGGCGCAATCCGAATGAAAACAACGTCGTGTGCACATCATTCTACACAACAGCATTTTTGGACACTTATTCATAGTAATGGAATATAATCCAATTCCTAAAATAGAGGCAAGTTACAGAATATAGTCAGTAATGATTGGCAACAGTCACTTTTAAGCCGTTTGTTGGCCACATTCCAACAAACAAGTAACAAGACTGCAAAGAAGTCTGGAAGTGATAAGACAACTTGGTGAAAGGGGCCGGAACAGCTAAATCTCTGCCACATGACAAGATTGGAGCAGAATACATGAACGGAATGAATTAAGTCACCAGAGTCTACAGGCTATTATAAGGCTCAATAATCTTAAAGGGAATGTGGCACATTGTACATACAGTCCTCTCTGACAGCAGAATGTTATAGTGCAAATGAAGCTAAATTGATTGATATATAGGAATGTTGGGAAAGATTAAGTATAGCTTGTATTTTTCATTTATTTTTTAAATCCTTGCTCTCTCTGTGCTTAAGAGTCCAGTAGACGGTCCTATTTCATGACTGACCACTAAATAATTGCACATACTGTATAGGAAAGGCTGTCATTCACTGAATATACTTCAAAGCATAGAAAGAACAAGGATTTAAAAAAAATACAAGTTATTCTGAACTAAACTGTTTATCAATCAGTTCTGGTTCTTTATAAAATGGTGCATCCAAACCAAACCCTTTAAGTTGAAACTGGAACGTTACTACTGACTCCAACTCCACCCAAAACAAACTCTTACTCCATGACTGTTACTCCACCACCCTGAGTATAGGTCCATCTTTTACTGGTACTGTTGCAATCATCATAGACCGAGACATTTGCTCTTACAGAATCTTTGTCTTAGTGAATGGTTTGTTTTTGCCATGAACTTGAGTTTAGAGAACTGAATGGACTGAAATGTAATGATTTTGTTGTTCTCCTCTCTTGGATCCCATGCCGAACGTTGCTTCCTTATCCTTCAGCCGTCTCTCTCTGTTCTTCGACGTAATGGATTTTCATGATAACCTGGCACACACCACTGGTGTCATCTCCTCTAGCCTTATCGGCTTTCTCAGACTACAGTTTGCTGACTTAGTATTCAAGTAGTTGGTGTCCACTCCACTACTCAGGTTTATTACCACTGTAGGGGTTCTACTCACTGGGTGCATTGGGAGGCAAACAGGAAGCATTTTCATTTAAATGTCCATGTCAGTTTATTACTTCATAAACCCGGCAAAAGTAAAAGGAAAACAAACAGCCTTTTGTGTAGGCAAAAACAAAGTAAAGAGTCCTTTAAGCAGCGTCTTTGGTTAGCCAGCCCTGTGGGTACACAGGCTGGGTAGCATCCAGTACACTAGCTCGGTCTGGAGATAACAACACAGAGGACGCCTTCTCCCTCCAAACACAGACCATGTGCCAAACAACGGCCTCCATTTTATATCTTAACCACACCCAGAGGTGAGGTATGTGGGTAGTAAGACCCGACCGTCTCTCAAACTACCCGTAACCCGGTCCCAAGTGCACTAGACTGTACTCTTAGTGCTGACATGCACTAGAGCAACACTCCAGGTTACATCACAGAGGACATCCATCTCTGTGATACGTACCTCCCATCAACTATGTGTCCATTAGCAACCTTACACCGCTAAAAAATACTACATTGAGGTGCCTCCTGACATGTTGTTTTTTGCAATACTGCTTCTGTGTCACCCAGGGGGATATAGGGGACTCGGTGCCCGGGCCTTTTACCTTGCTTAGGATGTCACGGCAGTCGGCTCCCGGGCCTGTACTCTGGGCTCTCTCTTGAAAAAGGGGTTTTAGTATACAGCTTGCTTCATGACGCCACCGGTGGTTTCCGGTAATGGTAACCGGCGCTGCTTCAGACCTCTGGGGTGGTTGCTAGGGCAGCTGAGTTGGAACAGCTCCCCACAGGTGGAGCGGGCCCCAGGGCAGTGATGGGATAGATGATGGTGATGCTGGGGCTTGTGGTGCAGGAGAGATGGCGCCGCGGCAATAACTGATGGAGGCAGTGGAGTGCAGTCATCCGAGTTTACTCACAGTTCTGTTCAAGTTCTTCAGGTACACTGTACAGGTGTCAGCCTCCCGCGTCGCACTGCGTCTACCAGATAAGGGGTCCAGCACTTTCACAAGTATATCAGGAGCGCTTGACGGAACCCCACTTTCTTTATGTTTCTTACTAGACTGACTTCTCGCGCCGGGTCTTCTCCCTCCTGCCCTGCGCTTCCCCACACACAGTCCCGATCATGTGCTCTGAAGTCCCTCTGGGCAACCTGGAGTTCCCGGACCTACTTGATGGCCTTCACGGTGACTAGGGTGAGACTGTGGCAACTGCACCATGGGAGTGCAGAAGCCTCCGGTTTTCCAGCCGAGACCTGGAGTAACACGGCTGGTCCAGGGACCGGTTCCCTTCTTGCGGCGTGATCCCTCTGACATTTGGCAGACACGGACGTACGGGTGCCGTCCTGCACTCACCTTACCCCCTGGGATCCCTTATGTTACCGGAGCCTTTCTCCTCTGCTCCCCTTCTTGGCCTCTATCACTAGGCCACTTATGGAGCAGAGCTCCTAAAGAGACTCTGCTCCCCTCCTCTCCTTTCACTGAATCCACTCTGACTACTCCTTCCACCCTAAGATGGCTTCCCTATATATATCTCCTATAAAAGTGCTCCCCTAAACTGCTTCCTCCACCCACACCCACTACTGGTTCCCCCTCTCTTTGGTTCCCCCCACTCCAGCCAGGGACAGGGCTCAGCAGAAACACTGTGCATCTTGCCCTTCCAGCCGGCCTGGAGTAGTGTAGTGTTGAATGCGGGTGTTGGGGTTCTGGGCAGCACTCCCTCCTTACCTGAGAGAAGGAGACGCCACACCTCTGGGTGAGGTGCAGTACCTCTGTGGCGACTGAACCCTCACGGGCGCCACACTCCCCCCTGGTAAAACACAGTACGTCCGCGGGCTGGTATTGAGCAAAAACACGGTATTTTAGACATACAAAATTTTTAGATGCATCACTTAGAAGATTATAAAACTTTTTCTTCCCTTTATGGGAGGCACATTTCTTGAACGTTACAGGTTAACATTATCAGAAACAATATAAAACTTTTCACTTGAATAGACATATTTTCTCATGTAAAACATTTTCAACATTTTTCAAGCAAATGTAGTGAGATCCCAAACAGGGTGTCCATCTCACTGGTAAAGGTGCAAATCAAGCAGCATGAGGGACCTGTCTGAAAACCCTCAACGTAGGCCCTGGGCGTGGCTGCAGGGCATAGACGATCCAGGTCTGGACCTCGTCTTCGGCCATGCCAAACGAGTTTTTTTTCTGAGGTTTGTGGTTGCAAATATAAAACCAATAGAGGGCACTTTAATAAGTGCAAACTATATACAAGATCAGTTCTTGGCTGCTGACAGTCCTCAGCCTGAAGTCTGTATACCCTTACCAGGTAATTATGCACACAAAACTTTTTAGCTTACTCAAACAAAGATGTACCCTTACGGGTGACTATATACAGTTTGTCCATTCACTCTCACTTAGTGATGGTATCCCCACCAGGGGTACTCCTGATTTTTGCTGGCTGACCCAGCCGGGTCATCAGCCTCAGGCTGCAGGGGCATGTCCTCATCGTCTTTAAACACACGGTGGACTCGGAGGGCATACCACCTGCGTTCCCCATGGTGCCTCGTGTAGGAGACATAGTCACCAGGATATAAGTTCTGATCAGAGTGTCCTTGCTCTAGGTGGGACTCGACGGCCCGCCTGTTCACAAAAATGTCCGGGTCAAATTCTGGATCACGTATGAAGCCCCATCCAGCTTCCTGGTTGAATTTGACTATCAGTCCCTCCTCCTGGGGACTAGGCCGGATGGTCTCGTTTTGGCGTTCCTGCGCCTTGGCGGCCTTGTTTCTGGCCTCTAATTGCTCCGTGCGCACCCGCCGGATGCGCCGCTCTTTTGCCAGCTGTTGGAGCTCCCGTCTGCAGAACTCCTCTCTCTGCAGGGCTTGGGCCTGGGTCTCCTGCGGAAACCCCATCAGGTCGCCCCCCCGGTTGTCCCATCTATACTCCTCTCCTTCATGGCGGGCAGCCGGGGGAGCTGGTACTGGGAGTAGAGGGCGCTGCTGCTGGTCCTCGAACTTGGTGGACCAGTCAAACGAGGGCGCTCCGTACACCCACTCGGGTGCCGGGGTTGGCGGTTCCGGGAGGGAGCTGAGCAGAAGGTCCGCTGATTCGGCGCCCGGGGGTGGTGGTTCCGGGCTTAGCAGCTGCTCCAGGGTGTGCGTGGCCGGGGACGGAGGGTGCTGTAGAAGGCCCAGGAGCAGGTCGGCGCTCGCAGTGCCCGGGACAGGGGAACTTCTCGTACCTGCTCCTGTGCTGGACGCGGCCTCCTGTCGCTCATCATGCTCCGCCGGGGCTGGAGTGCTGCAGGTGGCACGCAGCGCTGACTGCCGCCGGGCACTGATTTTCGCCAGCAGCTCCGTTTTCTACCTGGCGATCGTTGCTTGCTGGGCTTTTTCCAGCTGCTGGCTCAGCTCCATTACTTCGCCTTGGAGGAATTCGGTCTCCTCCGGGGACAGCTTTACTATTGCCTCCTCCAGGGTGAGAGGGGTTGCCAGCTCCTGCAGGCCAGAGGCAGAGGGTTGTTCCTGACCTCCTTCCATTCTGGCTGCCGGGTGCGGTCTGTCTAGACTGGTTAAGACCACACCCTGTCTCCATTCCTTCTCTCCTCCTCCTCTCCCTTTTCGGGGGTGGCTCCATGGCAGCCTGCTGTCGGTCACTCCCAGGGACATCCTCCCCGCCTTGATGGAAACATCCATGCGGACAGTCACAGTTACAAGAGGCGAGTTGTGCTTTTGGAGCCATTCTGGGACCCTGCCCAAGATGGGAGGTTCCATATTGTTGTCTTCGATCATGCACATAATGGCACCCGTTCTTCTGGGGCGCCATATCCAGTGAAAATATACAGTTCAAATGAGGCGCACAGTACCCAGTGGCAACGGGCATGAAATCCTGTTCGTGACGCCAGGAAGAGAGATGTGTCACCTAGGGGGATATAGGGGACTCGGTGCCCGTGCCTTTTAACTTGCTTAGAATGTCACGGCAGTCGGCTCCCGGGCCCGTACTCTGGGCTCTCTTGAAAAAGGGGTTTTAGTATACAGTTTGTTTTGTGACGCCACCTGTGATTTCTGGTAATGGTTACCGGTGCTGCTTCAGACTTCTGGGGTGGTTGGTAGGGCAGCTGAGTTGGAACGACTCCTCACAGGTGGAACGGGCCCCAGGGCAGTGATGGGATAGATGATGGTGATGCTGGGGCTTGTGGTGCAGGAGAGATGGCGCCGCGGCAATAACTGACGGAGGCAGTGGAGTGCAGTCATCCGAGTTTACTCACAGTTCTGTTCAAGTTCCTCAGGTACACTGTACAGGTGTCAGCCTCCCGCATCGCACTGCGTCTACCAGATAAGGGGTCCAGCACTTTCTCAAGTATATCAGGAGCACTTGACGGAACCCTGCTTTCTTTATGTTTCTTACTAGACCAACTTCTCACACCGGGTCTTTTCCCTCCTGCCCTGCGCTTCCCCACACACAGTCCCGATCGTGTGCTCTGAAGTCTCTCTGGGCAACCTGGAGTTCCTGGACCTACTTGATGGCCTTCACGGTGACTTGGGTGAGACTGTGGCAACTGCACCATGGAAGTGCAGAAGCCTCCTGTTTTCCAGCCAAGACCTGGAGTAACACGGCTGGTCCAGGGACCGGTTCCCTTCTTGCGGCCTGATTCCTCTGACACTTGGCAGACTCGGGCGTACGGGTGCCGTCCTGCACTCACCGTACCCCCTGGGATCCCTTATGTTACCAGAGCCTTTCTCCTCTGCTCCTCTTCTGGGCCTCTATCACTAGGCCCCTTATGGAGCAGAGCTCGTAAAGAGACTCTGCTCCCCTCCTCTCCTTTCACTGAATCCACTCTGACTACTCCTTCCACCCTAAGATGGCTTCCTTATATATATCTCCTATAAAAGTGCTCCCCTAAACTGCTTCCTCCACCCACACCCACTACTGGTTCCCCCTCTTTTTGGTTCCCCGCACTCCAGCCAGGGACAGGGCTTAGCAGAAACACTGTGCATCTTGCCCTTCCAGTCGGCCTGGAGTAGTGTAGTGTTGAATGTGGGTGTTGGGGTTCCGGGCAGCACTCCCTACTTACCTGAGAGAAGGAGACGCCACACCTCTGGGTGAGGTGCAGTACCTTTGTGGCGACTGAACCCTCAGGGGCGCCACACTTCCCTCTGCTATACTATGGTGCATGGCCTCACTTAATGCAAGTTTATGGAGCGATCCCGGACATGTCTAGTGGGAATGTGACCGAAAGTATGCAAATTGCATATTTATGGTCTTATGACCACCCGCTCGCAGTGCTGCAGACTGAGAGCCTAAGGGCGGATAATCCTTTTAAGAATTTTATACCTCACATTCATGTTATCCTTCATTACAAGTATCATCTGAGGTATAACTATACTTGATGCAAAAAAAGCAGATTCACAAAGGCCCTGGTACTTGGAGGGGACCAAATGGCCTTCTTCCATAAAAGAAAATGCTAGTACTAGAAATGGCACATGGCAGGTGGGAGAACAGTAGTAGATTTTGCATCGAAACCAAGCAGCTTGAAGATGAGGCTTTATGTTTCATCTTTTAGCTAAAAATATACTTCTATTTAAACTGGAAACTTTGTAAAGTAAGTTTCGATTTCCAAAACATTGCAGCTAATTTCGAAATGATTCATAATATTGAAAAATAATATTAATTTCTGAGACTGAGTCTGTATCACTGTGACATTGAATGATTTAGGCTATGTGCCCACGTTGCGGAAATGAAGCAGAAAATTTCTGCTTCATTTCCACATGTCCACTCCCGGAAAAACGCATGCGGAATTCCGCACGCGTTTATCGCGCGTTTATCGCGCGTTTCTCACGCGTTTTCGACATGCGGAATTGCCTTGCGTTTTTTCATGCATTGAATAAGGCAATTCCGCATGCGGAAACGCAAAATTAATGAACATGCTGCGGATTTTTGAACGCAGCATAAACGCTGCGGAAAAATCCGCAGCATGGGCATAGAACTTGCGGATTCTCATTGGGGACCATGGGGTGCGGATTAACAAGCGTTTTACAAGCGTTTACGCTGCGGAAAATCCGCATCAAAAACGCTTGTAATCTGCAACGTGGGCACGCAGCCTAAAGCTTAGATGACACATTTGGAGCCTCCGAAAAAGAAGATTGAATCACAACGACAGGATGTACGATAATGCTGAGTACGGCTCGAGAGCAATGATTATTGTTGTCTGGTTCTTTTGTTTTTAGACAGTTACCGGTTTTACTTTTCTCTTGCATCATACTTTCCATACAAACCACAATGCATTATATCAATAGGGTTCTCCAGTATCAGGTGGCTTTAGTCTGCTGGCTTGTAGAGGTGCAATATTCTACGTGATGCAACATCTTTCCTGGATTATTAATTGGAACTTTTTATAAAGATTTATGAAAAATGTCTAAAAGAATATCTGTCCTTGTTGCCCATAGCAATCAATCAAAGCGCATATGACGTGCCCCCTGGGCCGTGGGGTACTAGGTATCCGGGCCGTCGGTGCTGGGGGTGTCACAGTGGCGATGACCCGGTCCATGACCCAGGGCGGTCAATTAAAAGGGAAATGAAGTAAAAGGAGAATTAAAGTTTTATATATATAATATTCGTGACGCCACTTGTGGTACGCGGCTGTAAGGGGCCCCAGCGAGGTAGTCGTGGGCGAGCTGTAGCCCCCTCTCGCT
The DNA here is from genome assembly GCF_046119375.1 of Phyllobates terribilis. Taxonomy (NCBI): domain Eukaryota; kingdom Metazoa; phylum Chordata; class Amphibia; order Anura; family Dendrobatidae; genus Phyllobates; species Phyllobates terribilis. The sequence goes on from NW_027362767.1 coordinate 374,215,861, forward strand.
CTGGCACAATTCGTGTCCTCCCTCTGATGTGTGGCTGTGTATGTGGGGCTCTCCACTTACTTCAAACCATCCGATCTCGGCTGTCTCCAGGCATTTCTCTTCTAGGACCAGGGTAGCAATAAATTCAGAGGACACGAGGTTCTAAACCATAACTTGGACTTTACTTGGAGAAGAGGAATATGTACAATATTTGCAGGCAGATATAATGGATAAGGCCCGACAGGTTATTATCTCCCTCACAGGCGCTGGCAACATCTTCAGCCCTGGTTCTCTCTTTAAGTGAAGCATCTCTGTGACTCTAATCTCTAGCCCAAGAGACTCTTCTGCAATACCAACAGTGTTCCGGATCCAATATCTCCCCCACGTCTTAGCCTGGAGTCCTATTTATCTTCCTCTGCTTCCTGCAGACTAGAAGTGCCCCGGGTCCTCAATACCTCTGTTGAGTGTCTCCGGCTGGCTAACAGGACTCTTGCGTAGGAGACTTTTACACTGGTGATCCCACTGTCTGAGGGTATGGAGCTCCCGTCTACCCTAGCAGCCACCATATAGTCAGGCTGCCCGTACAGTTCACTGTCCTATCTCTTACTAATCATCACTTCCTGCTTCTGGAAACTAAGCAGGGATTTTCCTAATGTGCCCACCCTCTGTGGACTGTCATCACACAGCATTAACCCCATCACTGTCTGTAACACTGCTAGCAGACTCAACCTAACATCTGCACCCAGGAACGTGGCATCTTGTGGCTGATTACAGGTACTGCAGCCCACAAGGAATTATGCCAGGAACAAGCTCTATAACTCTAAAGGCTTGATCAGGGTGTAGCACCCTGAGGATTCGGCTGCTACAGGGGTATTGCACCTCAACCCAGAGGTGTGATATTCCACTCCCGGGTAAGGATGGAATGTGGACCTGAGCTCGGTAGGCTGCATGCACTACACACATCCCATTTCCGAGGAGCAGACCGACGGTACTCCCACTTAGAAATGTGCAGGTACGACCGAGTCTGTTCCTGGCTGGAGTGGGAGGGGGGTGGTACATCCCAAGTAGTGTAGGGGCAGATAGGGGGAGCAGCCTGGGCAAAGATAGGAGCTCATTGGGTGCTGGTCACCTGAGCTCACACATAGAGGGTGTATATAAGGTGGGCACCATCTAAGAACAGGGTCAGTCTGCTGTAGAGGAGGAGTGAGTCAGCCTTTTGCAAAGAGTCTGTTGGAGAGCAGAAGAGCAGAGCAGAGAAGCCTGAGCCAGAGTGAGAGAGGAGAAGAAAGAGAGACCCAGAGGGGGAAGCAGAAGAGAGGACTCTAAGACCCCAAATCCAATCCACGGGTGAAGAGTCGGCATCAGGGTACCGGAACCCAAGCTGGTGGGGGCAAAAACACACCCCAGCCAGAGACCGGAGGCCGTGGGCAGCGTCTGCCACGGCCACCCACCATATCCACCACGAAGGCATACCACGTGGAGGGTCAGGGAACCCAAGGCCAAGGGTCTCCCAACAGAAGGCCCGAGGGAGCTGGACCTGGGTGGATCAATAGTGGGGACGGCCAGAGAAAGGACAGAAGGAGAGCTCAGGGTCACGCTCCGGACTCGCTTGGGGGTTGGCTGGATCCAGGACCTGGTGGATGCAGCACGGCTCGGGAGGTCACTTGAAGCTGGAGTGACCGGAACATCAGCAGTGAGTAAATACCCTTAACTGCATAACCCGACTCTGTCTTCCTTTAACACCTATGCTGCACCACCACAACCCCCATCCTCTGCACCTGACCCCCTGAGGCTATACCCCACCCGTTGGGGGTTATACCATCACCAGCTGCACCTACACCATCAGCCTCAGCGGACCCTGCTGCAGCGGCGGCCATAGTGACCGCAATACAACGGGTGGCGTAGTCGACAATAAAGAACTTAATAACATCTGTAGGACTGCCACATACAACTGAGTTTGACACCCTGGGCACGGACCGGGTCACAGCCACTCGGAAGACTACAACCCCCATCTGATCCGGCTCCGGATATTCCCCATAAAGAATATGGCCCAGGGGGCGCGTCAACTTTGGCGTAGTCGGCAGGATTACGTGCCCGCAACACCCGGGTACTGCGTGCCTGAAGAAAAGAACGAGTTTACCTCAAAAAGAAGTCTCCTGCCGGTTCCGGAGGGTCCCCGCCATCGGACCCCATCACCAGTCGATTCCAGCCGGTTGTCCGCCATTAACAGCGTTTTCCCGCCATCTGCAGAGTTTCCCGCCACTGGGAAGCGATTCCCGCCATTTCCAAAGGTTTCCCGCCTTGGAAGAGCGGACGCCATTATGGGCGTGCCAGAGGGTGGCGAGAGGCCACCTCCCATCGTGGGCCAGGACCGAAGATGGCGCCAAAAGTGGAAACCGCCCCCACCAACAGAGACTGTGATGCTAGAGGTGTCTGTCAGCGTGAAAGAACTGCCCCTGGAGCTGACAATCACCAAATGGCCTCGGGACCGCCCTCGAAGGGGGAGGAGACGAAAGAAGAGAGAAAAGATGGGTGCCGCTTGGAGCAGTCTAGAGCGAGCGCACCCGGAGGCAAGAAGCCTGGAGAAGAATATCGGAGGAGCTTACCCGGAGATGGCGAGAAAGCAGAGCAGCACCGGCCCGTTGGCCAGGAGCCTGCTGGAGACAACAGTAGGAGAGCAGAGCAGCACCGACCCGTTGGTCAGGAGCCTGCTGGAAACAACGACCCCACTAGGCCTAGTGGAGGTCCTAGCACAGCTCCCCCGAGACCGGGAGTGTGCACAGACCGCTCTGGAGGGCCTCGCAAGGAGGATGGCCCGGGTGCAGCGGGAGACGTTGGCGGAGTGGAGCCGTGAGATGGCCCAGCAGACCGAGACCTGTCAGCGGAGCACGCCACCCGAGACGAGGAAACAGACCGCCTCTGAGGATGGCGCGGGAGGATTGAAGGCCGGAGACGGCGCCGAGAAGGGAGCCGAACGAGTGGAGGCAGGTAAAGGGGACGTCTATACCCCAAACCGGGAAACCGCGTACCTGCCCCAGCTCCCCGTCGCAGAGCCCGAAGTCTATCCTGCCGTACCCGTCGCTGCAACGTCACCGCCGCAGGCTAGGCCTCAAACGGGAGCCGCGACCCCTGTGACGTCACACGCCTCGACCCCGAGCGTGACCAAGCAGGAAGTACCACCAGCCTGGTCGCAAGGCCTAGTACCCCCGGGCGCCGCAATACCAACAGCGCCCCCTACCTCCGCGGAGCCCCCGGCCTGGTCGCAGGGCCAAGTAGCCCAGGGCGCCGCCGTCCTTACGGTGCCCTTTACCTTCCAGATACCCCAGGCCTGGCCGCAAGGCCCGGGCAACCCGGGCGCTAACACCACCGCGCCCATAAGACCAAGAGTGCCGCATCTGGGAGAGGACCTGTACGCCCAGCACACGTGCCCGGATGGGCAGCCATTTATATGGCCACCGGAGTTCCACCATCCCCGACTCCGGAGAGAGAGACCCCTGGATGAACCCCTGATCCCGGCTCCAAAGCCCGTAAAGAGGATCTCGCCCCCGCTAGCGGAAGCGCAGTTTGAGTGGGACCCCACCGGAGAAGATCTTATGGGGTTCACTCAAGAAACTCGGGCAGCTGCAGCGGAGCGTGCTGAGTGCTGCCGCCAACAGCTCGAGGACTTCGAGAGGGAGCGGAGAGAGAGGCGGGTCCGGGAACAGCAAGCTCAAATAAGGAGCGCGGAGCAGAAAAGCCGGGCCAGGAGAGACCCCCGTGCAGCGCATAGTCCCCGCACCACCGGGACTGTGATAAAGTTTAACCTGCAGCATGGGTGGGGCTTCATCCGAGACCACCACACCCTAGGCGACGTCTTCGTAACCAGGAGAGACGTTGAGTCCCACCTACCGGAGGGACACAGAGGTCGCGACCTTTACATCGGGGACGAGGTCACCTTCACCCGGCACAAGTGTGCCAAAGGTCCCTACGCCCTCCATGTGCATCGCCTGACGGAGGAAGAGCTGCGGTGTGAGGAGGAAGAGCAAGAGGACCCGGACGGGTCTGAAACTAGAGCCAAAAGTAACCATAAAGCAAGAGCAGGAGGACGCCGTCGCTAAGGACAGCGAAGCAGAAGCTGTATATAGTTGCCCGTCGGGGCACCGTAAACTGAAACCGTAAACTGAAACCGTAAACTGAAACTGAAACTGAAACTGTTGTTGCTAATATAGTCCCCGATGGGACCAGCAAGTGTGAACTGTTACCCGTTTTTCCTCCCTAATACCTGGCCGAGGACTGAGAGCGGCCATATACCCCTGTATATAGTTGCGCGTCCTAAAGCGCCCCCCTACCGGTTTTACAGGAAAATCAGTTTTCCAGAGAGACTGTCGCACTTTACCCGGTCACACGTTGCACAGTGACCGGAGGAGGAGCCAGAGGCGACGAGAATGTTTTATCTGAAAAGTTTTATGCTAATATATGTTGTTTTATATGTTTTATATGTTCATGAAAAAAATTTGTATGTTTTTGGTGTTATGTCTTACAGCCCGAGGACGTGCTGTGATTTACCAGGGGGGAATGTAGCACCCTGAGGATTCGGCTGCTACAGGGGTATTGCACCTCAACCCAGAGGTGTGATATTCCACTCCCGGGTAAGGATGGAATGTGGACCTGAGCTCGGTAGGCTGCATGCACTACACACATCCCATTTCCGAGGAGCAGACCGACGGTACTCCCACTTAGAAATGTGCAGGTACGACCGAGTCTGTTCCTGGCTGGAGTGGGAGGGGGGTGGTACATCCCAAGTAGTGTAGGGGCAGATAGGGGGAGCAGCCTGGGTAAAGATAGGAGCTCATTGGGTGCTGGTCACCTGAGCTCACACATAGAGGGTGTATATAAGGTGGGCACCATCTAAGAACAGGGTCAGTCTGCTGTAGAGGAGGAGTGAGTCAGCCTTTTGCAAAGAGTCTGTTGGAGAGCAGAAGAGCAGAGCAGAGAAGCCTGAGCCAGAGTGAGAGAGGAGAAGAAAGAGAGACCCAGAGGGGGAAGCAGAAGAGAGGACTCTAAGACCCCAAATCCAATCCACGGGTGAAGAGTCGGCATCAGGGTACCGGAACCCAAGCTGGTGGGGGCAAAAACACACCCCAGCCAGAGACCGGAGGCCGTGGGCAGCGTCTGCCACGGCCACCCACCATATCCACCACGAAGGCATACCACGTGGAGGGTCAGGGAACCCAAGGCCAAGGGTCTCCCAACAGAAGGCCCGAGGGAGCTGGACCTGGGTGGATCAATAGTGGGGACGGCCAGAGAAAGGACAGAAGGAGAGCTCAGGGTCACGCTCCGGACTCGCTTGGGGGTTGGCTGGATCCAGGACCTGGTGGATGCAGCACGGCTCGGGAGGTCACTTGAAGCTGGAGTGACCGGAACATCAGCAGTGAGTAAATACCCTTAACTGCATAACCCGACTCTGTCTTCCTTTAACACCTATGCTGCACCACCACAACCCCCATCCTCTGCACCTGACCCCCTGAGGCTATACCCCACCCGTTGGGGGTTATACCATCACCAGCTGCACCTACACCATCAGCCTCAGCGGACCCTGCTGCAGCGGCGGCCATAGTGACCGCAATACAACGGGTGGCGTAGTCGACAATAAAGAACTTAATAACATCTGTAGGACTGCCACATACAACTGAGTTTGACACCCTGGGCACGGACCGGGTCACAGCCACTCGGAAGACTACAACCCCCATCTGATCCGGCTCCGGATATTCCCCATAAAGAATATGGCCCAGGGGGCGCGTCAAGGGCACTAAGTCCCCCCTCTACTCTACTGACTGGACCACTGAAGCTAACCCCTTAGCTTGGCCTACCAACAGTTCAGAGAGGTCTAACTACAGGAACACCCTCTTTAACTACTTCAGTGCCCAAGGAAGGCTGCGTCCTTCCCCACTATTACATTCCCCCACACTTTAATGTTGGTCGTCCCCGACCACACTAAACAATCCATACGGATCAGCAGCTATGACATATCACATTACTACATTTACTCAAACATTTTAGTACACGACTGGTCCTGAAATCTACTTCTTGAGTAGGAGACCGGCCCTTCTCGGTTAAGGGCCCTGGAACTGCAATTCAGGACAGTCCATTATCAACTCTCAAACTTCTCAAAAGTACCGGTCCTTCTTGGTAAGGGCCCTGGAAACACAATGTCCATGTCCATATTTTTAAGACAGGTCACACACCAATAGCCCTCAATCTCCTTTGAAGGCTGCATTCTGAGGCACACGGTCACAGGGAGCACCCCATGAGTCACTTTCTTCTTGGCCTAGCGGGGGTCACTGTATCTTCCTGCTAGGACGCAAGTCTCTTAGATTTAGAGGACAGTCATCCTCACAGTGTGCCTCAGTGTTTCAAATTTCAGCAGAAAAAGGCGCAACAAGCACAACAAAAATAAAAATAATAGTAAAAACAAAAAGAGCAGCTCTCTTGAGTAGAGATGAGCGTTGTTCGACTCGAACTGTTTGCCAATCTCAAATTCGAGCTGTTTTGGGCGGTGTTCGAGCCGTTCGGCGAACACGAACGATTTGAGAAAAATTCGGCTGTTCGAGGTTATGTTCGTGCACCAAAATCATAACTGGATTTTTTCTCAGTAATGATGAAAATTAATGTTAATACGCAGTTTGAGTGTACAGCGGGACGGGGGGAGGGGCAGGGGATGGATCTCTGCAGGAATAATGAAGAGCTCCATTTTTTTTTCTCTTTCCCGCATTTGCAGTGGGGAGGTGCAATCTGTCAGACTATCAGCAGCACACACACGGAGCGAAGTGCTTTTTTTCACACAAGCAAGGGCATGTGTCATTGGCAGTGTATGTCACATGTCCTTGCGCTATAAGACCCAGCCATTTTCCCCGTCGCCACCATTTTCTCACTGCTGCAGCTGCGTGTTATACGGCACCGCTGTTACTGTGTGCGCTATACCTTGTTAATTTCAAGCCAATTTTCGCACAAATCTACAGATAGCTTGGGAGTAGGGAATAGTTGTGATTGCAGTCCTTTTAAGGACTAGGTTACAGCATTTCCTATGACTTTTATCAGGCTGGTCTGTGCTCTTAAATAGATAGGTTGTGGGAGTAAAGACTAATTGTAATTGCAGTCCTTTTCAGGACTAAGTTACATCAGTTCCTATCAGTTTTTGCCAGACAGGTCTGTGCCAGTGCTGTGCAAGTTTTTTTCACAGCATTTGGCTGAATCTAGCAAAGCTAATCCTTTTTGGACTTTTGCAGAGTGTGTTAGTCAGTGGAGTAGCCTATCTGTGTTGCAAGCCACACCACCTGTGTATAGAATACCAATTTTTTTACTGCACCTAGTGAAGTAAAACCTTTTGGGCATAGCATCATTCTATTACTCAATCTATACTGACCTCCATAAGGTTGCAAATTGAATATAATTTTTTGTCTGCATCTAGCTCTGAAAAAATATTTGTCCTTCTAGCAGTGTGTGGGACTTGTTCTATTAGTCCATCTATACTGACCTACATCAGGTTGCAAATTAAAAATATTTTTTTGTCTGAATCTAGCTCTGAAAAAATATTTGGCCTTCTAGCAGTGTGTGGGACTTGTTCTATTAGTCCATCTATACTGACCTCCATCAGGTTGCAAATTAAAAATAATTTTTTTTCTGCTTCTAGCTCTGAAAAAATATTTGGCCTTCTAGCAGTGTGTGGGACTTGTTCTATTAGTCCATCTATACTGACCTCCATCAGGTTGCAAATTCAAAATAATTTTTTGTCTGCATCTAGCTCTGAAAAATATTTGGCCTTCTAGCAGTGTGTGGGACTTTCTCTATTAGTGCATCTATACTGACCTCCATCAGGTTGCAAATTGAATATAATATTTTTCTGCATCTAGCTCTGAAAAAATATTTGGCCTTCTAGCAGTGTGTGGGACTTGTTCTATTAGTCCATCTATACTGACCTCCATCAGGTTGCAAACTGAATATAATTTTTTTCTGCATCTACCTCTGAAAAAATATTTGGGTTTCTAGCTGTGTGTGGGACTTGTTCTATTAGTCCATCTATACTGACCTCCATCAGGTTGCAAATTGAATATAATTTTTTTCTGCATCTAGCTCTGAAAAATATTTGTCCTTCTAGCAGTGTGTGGGACTTGTTCTACTAGTCCATCTATACTGACCTCCATCAAGTTGCAAATTCAAAATAATTTTTTTTCTGCATCTAGCTCTGAAAAAATATTTGTCCTTCTAGCAGTGTGTGGGACTTGTTCTACTAGTCCATCCATACTGACCTCCATCAGGTTTCAAATTCAAAATAATTTTTATCTGCATCTAGCTCTGGAAAAATATTTGTCCTTCTAGCAGTGTGTGGGACATCTATACTGACCTCCATCAGGTTGCAAATTGAATATAATTTTTTTCTGCATCTAACCCAGCCAATAGTTTTGGCCTAATACCACAGTTTGGCCACTCAGTTCTGCTCGGATCCCATCCATTGTTTTTTTGTGCAAACAACTCCAGAGTTGTGAATTAGTTAACCACCAAAATGAGTGGAAAAAGGCCTGCTGCAGGTGGAAAGTGGAATAGGCGTGTTGGGAAGGGGAAAAAAGGTTGTGTCCGTGGGGTAGGTGTTAAAGCAACATTAATATCTGCAGAAGAAAGACCATCTTCCAGCCAAACTAAAATGTCTACTTCTTTTAGCGGACAATGTGATAAGATCCCTTTCTTATGGCCACGCCAATCGCTACAAATTCCAGATGAGGCACAAAAACAGCAGGTGCTTCAACGGATATCAAGTGTTCCTTTAAGTGGGCTCTCCTCCACATCAACTTCAACATCACAAATACTCCAGTCCTCAAAGTTGTCACCCCAATCGCACATGCTTCCTCACAGCTCCCAAATCTCCAGCTGCCCGTCTGAGTATGAGGTAGAACAGATGGTTGAGTCTGCAGAGCTGTTTACTCATACTCTAGCCTGGGAATCAGAGGTCGGCTCCAGCGCTTCTGTGAATCCAGACGAGGAAATGATCTGCACTGATGCCCAGAATCTTTATGAGTCGGATCCAGGACCAGATGCTGAAGGTTCTGACCATAATGTAGACCCTCATTCCCAAACTGTAACTCCTGTTGGTGGAGACAATGAGGAAGACGATGATGAGACTCAAATACCTGATTGGAGCGACAACTTTAGTCTTTTGTCAGGGCAGGAACAGGTTGGCTCTGAGGACGACGGGTGTGATAACGCACAGGGTGATGATGATGAGGTTGGAGAACCCACTTACTGTCAACCCAGAGTCAGCCAAGAGATGAGGTCAGCAGAGGAGGTGGAGGAGAATGCTAGTGACGACGAGGTCAGGTTGCGCCTTCTTGGACAGAGACGTAGTACTGGAAGCACGTCAACAACTGCATCCTCAAACACAACTCTGCCTCTCACCACAAGTCGTGGTGGCTCTTCAGGTCGCATGGGTGCTAAGCTTTGCATAGCCTGGGCATTTTTTCAGATCGATAAAGATGACCCAACTCGTGTTATCTGTAACATTTGTCAGCAAAAGCTAAGTAGAGGCCAAAAAATACATAGTTTGAGTACTTCATGCATGAACCGGCACATGGACATGAAGCATAAGTTGCAGTGGGAAGCTCACTGTGCTACAATGCGGCCTAGCCGGCCGGGCCAACCACCGTCTGCCATATCTTGTGCATCCGCGGCCTCTTCATCCTCTGTGACTGGGGGGACAACAGTCACACCTGTTTTGGGGCGCAGACCTGCCACCTCTTTACCCGCAACAGCCAGCGTGATTGGCAGGTCATCATTTTCTTTGGAGGTGGTAACACCAGCTGGTGTTGAGCGCTGTCCGACATCGATAGCACCACCTTTGGATCAAGGCAACCTAACATGTCCGCCTGCATCTTCCTCACAGACCGGCAGTTTGCCGGGGACACCCTTATCAACCCCGTCTAAGCACAATAGCCAGCCCTCGGTCCCTCAGATGTGGACAAGTAAAAGACCATTTCCTCCTAGCCATGAGAAAGCTAAGAGGTTGAATTTCACCATCTGCAAGCTCTTGGCTACAGAAATGCTGCCTTTCCGCCTGGTGGACACAGAGGATTTTCGAGACCTTATGTCCGTCGCAGTGCCCCAGTACCAGATGCCCAGTCGGCACTACTTCTCAAAGAAAGGTGTGCCTGCGCTCCACCAGCATGTCGCACACAACATCACCGCTTCTTTGAGAAACTCTGTGTGTGACAGGGTGCATTTCACCACAGACACTTGGACGAGTAGGCATGGACAGGGGCGTTACATGTCGCTGACTGGGCACTGGGTAACTATGGTGACAGCAGGACAAGGGGCTGCTGTCCAAGTCTTGCCGTCCCCACGAGTTGTGCGTCAATCCTCTTTATCTCAAAGTTCCTCCACTGCTTCTGCCTCCTCAACCTCCTCTCGGTCCTCCACCTGCACCCAAAGCCTGTCTGGTCATGCCACAAGCTTTCTAACTGCGCAGAAGGGATCCTGCACACCTCCTTACTATGCTGGCAGTAGGGCTCAACGTCATCAGGCGGTTTTTACTTTGAAATGTCTGGGAAATGTGAGTCACACAGCTGAGGAGTTGTGGTCAGCTCTGGAGAACCAATTTCATGAATGGTTGTCTCCACTGGACCTGAAACCAGGGAAGGCCGTGTGCGACAATGCTGCAAACCTGGGTGCGGCCCTTCGCCGGGGCAATGTCACACACGTGCCTTGTATGGCTCACGTGTTGAACCTGGTTGTCCAGCAATTTTTAGCCCACTATCCCGGACTAGATGGCCTTCTGCAGAGGGCACGGTCGCTGTGTGCTCACTTCCGCCATTCGCATCCCGCAGCTCAGCGACTTACATCTCTACAAAAGTCGTTGGGCCTGCCACTTCACCGGCTAAAATGCGATGTGCCTACCCGGTGGAATTCAACTCTGCACATGTTGCAGCGACTGTGGCAGCACCGACAAGCCCTGGTGCAATACGTTCTGACGTATAGCCTGGGCCAACGAGATCCAGAGGTGGGGCAAATCATGCTGGAGGAGTGGTCTCAGATCAGGGACCTATGCACTCTTCTGCCCAGTTTTGAAATGGCGACGAAGATGTTTAGTGCTGACGATGCCATTATCAGCATGACTATTCGTGTGATTTACATGCTGGAGCACATGTTAAATAGAATTCGGAGTCAGGTGGTGGCACAAGAGGAGGTGGAGGAAGTAGAGGAGGAGGAGTTGTATGCGGAAGGGCTAACATCTGCAAGGTCCAGACGGTCGGCAGCACCAAGTCGGCAGGCATGTGAGGGTGGGGGAGATGGTTTTACCAGGGCGCATGGTAGCAGCCAAACTAGTGAGGAAGGTGCAGGAGCTCAGGAAGAAGTGGAGGACGAACTGATGGAAGACTCATCAGATGAGGGAGACCTTGATCACATTTCTGTTGTGCGAGGTTGGGGGGAGAGGACAGAGGAAGGAAGCATGATTGTTACCTCGCCACCAACACAACAGGGACTTGGTGCTCCTGGATGCGCAACACACATGAGTGCCTTCTTGCTGCACTACTTGCAACATGACCCTCGAATTGTGAGAATTAGAAATAATCCTGACTACTGGGTTACCACACTGTTAGATCCCCGGTACAAAAGTAAATTTGCAGAAATTATTCCTGCCATAGAAAGGGATGCACGCATGCAGGAGTATCACCAGAGACTGTTGCAGAATCTTACATGTGCTTTTCCACAAAACACCAGTGGTGCACGTACTGAATCTCACAGTTCCAACTTGCCAACCGTGGGACCGTCGAGTGTTCAGCACTCAAACCGTAACAGAAACACAGTATCTGCTGGTAACATCAATTTTGCGGAACCATTTCACCACTTTTTTAGCCCATCCTTTGCAAGGCCACAGGAGACAAGAAGTCTGACACATAGTCAACGCCTAGAGACGATGGTACAGGACTATCTCCAAGTAAACATTGAAGCCATGACTGTGTCACTGGACCCTTGCTCTTTTTGGGCTTCCAATCTGGATAAATGGCCGGAGCTAGCCACTTACGCCTTGGAGATCTTGTCATGCCCCGCAGCCAGCGTTCTGTCTGAACGTGTGTTCAGCGCTGCTGGTGGTGTGCTGACAGATAAGCGCACGCGGCTCTCTACTGATAATGTAGACAGACTCACGTTTATAGAGATGAACAAATCATGGATCCGAAACTACTGTTGTACCCCTGTGTCATCCTGGGGAGAGTAAAAGCTTGATGATTGGTTAAAATCACCTCACCAACCATTTTAAGCTTTCAAATTACTAATCATGTTTATCTGTATCTTGGCTGGAAAATTATTTGGGCTTTGTAGCAGTGTGTAGTACTGATTCTATTAGGCCATCTATACTAAGCTCCACCAGATTTAAAATTACTAATCATGTTTATGTAGCGCCCCGAGGGTTCGGCCGCTACAGGGGTATTGCACCTCAGACCAGAGGTGTGATATTCCACTCCCAGGTAAGGATGGAGTATGGACCAGGGCTCAGTTAGCTGCATACAGCACACGCACCCCATTTCCGAGGGACAGCTCAATGGTGCTCCCACTAGACAGAAGTGCAGGCACGACCGACTATGTCTCTGCCTGGAGTGGGGAGGGGGGTGGAACACCCAGTGCTGTAGGAGCAGATAGGGGTTGGTTCCTGAGCGTAGGTAGGAGCCCATTGGTTGCTGGTCACCTGGGCTCATGGCTAGAGGGAGGTATAAAAGGTGGGCACCATCTTAGTTCGTTCGTTCAGTCTGTGAGGAGAGGAGAGCTGACAAGGAGCAGCAGCTCAGGCTGAGTGCTGCTCTAGAGGCAGGCCTAGGGAAGAGGCCGGGGCCTGAGAGGAGAAGGAGAAGTGGGCCTAGAGAAGAGGCCGAGGAGGAGGTGAAGGGGAGCTGAGATTCTAGCTCATCTCAGCTCCAAGAGAAAGGAACAGGAGCAGAAAGGAACTGCAAAGAAGGAGAGAGAGAGAAACAGAAGGGCTCAGGAACAAGAAGGTGGAAGGGACCCTAAGAACCCACGAGAATCCAGGGTGCAGGGTCAGGCAGATTAAGGGTACTGGATCCCAAGTTGGTGGAGGAGAAACAACCCTCAGCCAAAGATCGGTCGTCGTGATCATCTATTGGTGCGACACCTCATCAAACCTGCTAGGAAGGCACCATATAGGACAGCGGAGGACGGGGCCCACGTTTAACCGCACAAGTCCGCGGCAGCCGGACAAAAGTGGGTCACTGGTGAGGCAGGCCAGAGAAAGGATAAAAGGGGGTCCTGTGCCATGCTCCTGAACTGCCTGGGAGTTGACCGAGCCCCACACCTGGTGGACGCAGCGCGGCTCGGGCGGTCACTGCTGACAGAAGTGACCCGGAACAAATGAACTGTGAGTAAAGACCCTGGACTGTAACTTGTTGTCTGTGTGCTCCTTCGCGCCTCCAGCACTATCAGCACCGGGACTCGCACTACCATCACTCCCACCATCCACTACACTGCCCTGGGGCTGCACTCTTCCCGTGGGGAGTCACATCACCTCAGCTGCACCCATCATCAGCCCCAGCGGACTGCCTTGCAGCGGCGGTTCCTAATAACCGCAATCCACGGGTGGCGTAGTCGGACATTATCAATAGCACATAACGGACTACCACTGGCCTGACCACCCTGAGCCACGGAACCGGGTTGCTACTACTACTCCCATCGTTCCTCCTATTGCCCGGATCCGAGTGCCCCACGGCCAAGGGGGCGAGTCAGCTTTGGCGTAGTCGGCAGGATTGCAACCAACCCGCCACAAACGGGTATTGCGTGCCTGAAAAGAGACTGTTTCGTTTTACTAAAGATGGCGCCCGCCCTAGAAGAACGAGCGCCATAATGTGCGCGCCAAAAGACCACAGGAGGCCACCTCCCATCGTGGGCCGGGTCCCAGAATGGCGCCAAAGAGGAAGCCCGTCCCCAACAACCATGAGCACTGCTGTGGAAATGTCCGTCAACGTGGGGGGGCTGCCCCTGAGAGTGATTGTCAGCAGATGCCCCCAAGACCACCCCCCATGGGGGCGGATAGGAAAGAAAACTGCGGGGCAGGGGGTGGTCTGGATCAGTCCAGACAGACCACACCCGGGGATGGACGCCCTGAGCAGCACCAGCCTCCTGGCCCGAAGCCTGCTGCAGGCCGAACCGCTCTGCAGCCTAGCAGAAGTCCTAGCGCAGCTCCCCAGAGACCCGGAGCGTGCGCAAGCTGCACTGGAGGACCTGGAGCGGAGGATGGTCCGGGCGCAGCGGAGTGCACTCACCGAGTGGAGAGAGGAACTGGCCCGGCAGGCCGAGACCCACCAGCGACAGGCCTCAGCCGCACCCCGGGGTTTGCCTGCCTCTGAGGACGGCGCAAGAGGAGAGAGGACCGGAGGCGACGCCGCGGAGGGAGCCACGAGGACTGAGGCAAGTGAAGGGGACGTTACCACCCAAGCCCAGCAACCGCAAGCCTGCCCCAGCCTCCCGTCGCAGCACCCAAAGCCCCACTCACCGCACCTGTTGCCGCGCCACCACTGCTCCCAGCTAGGCCTCAAGCGGCGAGCGCCGCGACCACGCCCCGCCCAGCGCCATGCCCCTTGACCCCGGGCGCCGTAAAGCAGGAAGCATCATCGGCCCGGTCGCAAGGCCTGGATGACCCGGGCGCCATCGCCAAGCCTGCGCCCCTGTCCCGGATGGGACTGCCACTTAGCACAGCCACAAGACCCCCGGCCTGGTCGCAAGGCCGAGTGCCCCCGGGCGCTGCTCCAAGATTAGGTCCCCCCACTATACCATCGCTGGGCGTGGACCTATTGGCACATCACACCGGTCCGGATGGACTGCCGCTGGAGTGGCCGGCTGAAGTGACCGGCAATCAGCCATGGAAGGCCCAGCCCCCGCGCGAGCCTCTGATACCGGCTCCTGAACCCGTCTAGGTCACCCTACCCCCACTGGAGGACGTCCAATTTGCGTGGGACCCCACCAGCGAGAACTTGATGGGGTTCTCTCAAGAGACCGGGCAGACGCGGTCCGTCGTCTGGAGGCCTGTCATCAGCAACTGGCGACCTTTGAGCGGGAGCGACGAGAGAGGCGCGTCAGAGAGGAACGGCTCCAAGCCCAGAGTGCTGAACAAAAGCGCAAGGCCCGCCAAGACCCCCAAGCAGCCCGTGGTCCCCGAATCACCGGGACCATAGTCAAGTTCCACATGGAGAACGGCTGGGGCTTCATCAGGGGCCCAGAAACCGCAGGCGACGTCTTTGTGACCCGCAGGTACGTGGAGAGTCATCTACCTGAGGGACATCGTGGCCGTGACCTATACCCTGGTGATGTGGTCACCTTTACCCGCCACGTAGGTGCAAAAGGACCGTACGCCCTACATGTTCATCGGCTCACTGAGGAGGAGCTACAACACCGCGGCTATGAGGAGAGCCAAGAGGACCCGGACGGGTCTGAAGAACCATATGAGGAGGAAGAAGGAGCATCAGGAGAACACCGTTACTAAGGAACGGTAAATTGAACTGTATATAGTTACCCATCAGGGTATGAGAACTGTTTCAAATTGAGTGTAGTCCCCGTTGGGACTGATATAGGACTGTGTGAAAGTAATCCCCTACATCCCCTACCAGGCTGAGGACTGTGAGCAGCCATTTCCCTTCCCAAAACTGGCCGAGGACTGAGAGCGGTCAAATCCCTTGTATATAGTTGCGCTTCCTAAAGCGCCCCCTACTGGTTTTATACAAAAACCGCAACGTCTACCTCAAGATTTACTGGACTGTTGCACCTTTACCTGGTCGCAAGTTGCACCGCGGCCATGATCCAAGGATACAAGAATGTGTCTTATTTAAAAAATGTTTTATATGAAGAGTTTAATATGCTGCTAGAAAATGTTTTACATAATTTTGAGACCGTTTTATATGATAAGTGACAAAAGAGTTCCAGAAGTATTAGTATGTGTTTTATAATAGTGTGACAAGAAAAGAAAAGTGTGTCCCGTAAAGGGAGTTGAACAATGTAGTCCGTTTCTAAATGTAAAAAGTTTTAAAAAGTTTTGCATGTCCTGTAATCGACTGTTTTTGCTCTTTTCCAGCCCGAGGGCGTGCTGTGCTTTACCAGGGGGGAATGTAGCGCCCCGAGGGTTCGGCCGCTACAGGGGTATTGCACCTCAGACCAGAGGTGTGATATTCCACTCCCAGGTAAGGATGGAGTATGGACCAGGGCTCAGTTAGCTGCATACAGCACACGCACCCCATTTCCGAGGGACAGCTCAACGGTGCTCCCACTAGACAGAAGTGCAGGCACGACCGACTATGTCCCTGCCTGGAGTGGGGAGGTGGGTGGAACACCCAGTGCTGTAGGAGCAGATAGGGGTTGGTTCCTGAGCGTAGGTAGGAGCCCATTGGTTGCTGGTCACCTGGGCTCATGGCTAGAGGGAGGTATAAAAGGTGGGCACCATCTTAGTTCGTTCGTTCAGTCTGTGAGGAGAGGAGAGCTGACAAGGAGCAGCAGCTCAGGCTGAGTGCTGCTCTAGAGGCAGGCCTAGGGAAGAGGCCGGGGCCTGAGAGGAGAAGGAGAAGTGGGCCTAGAGAAGAGGCCGAGGAGGAGGTGAAGGGGAGCTGAGATTCTAGCTCATCTCAGCTCCAAGAGAAAGGAACAGGAGCAGAAAGGAACTGCAAAGAAGGAGAGACAGAGAAACAGAAGAGCTCAGGAACAAGAAGGTGGAAGGGACCCTAACAACCCACGAGAATCCAGGGTGCAGGGTCAGGCAGATTAAGGGTACCGGATCCCAAGTTGATGGAGGAGAAACAACCCTCAGCCAAAGATCGGTCGTCGTGATCATCTATTGGTGCGACACCTCATCAAACCTGCTAGGAAGGCACCATATAGGACAGCGGAGGATGGGGCCCACGTTTAACCGCACAAGTCCGCGGCAGCCGGACAAAAGTGGGTCACTGGTGAGGCAGGCCAGAGAAAGGATAAAAGGGGGTCCTGTGCCATGCTCCTGAACTGCCTGGGAGTTGACCGAGCCCCACACCTGGTGGACGCAGCGCGGCTCGGGTGGTCACTGCTGACAGAAGTGACCCGGAACAAATGAACTGTGAGTAAAGACCCTGGACTGTAACTTGTTGTCTGTGTGCTCCTTCGCGCCTCCAGCACTATCAGCACCGGGACTCGCACTACCATCACTCCCACCATCCACTACACTGCCCTGGGGCTGCACTCTTCCCGTGGGGAGTCACATCACCTCAGCTGCACCCATCATCAGCCCCAGCGGACTGCCTTGCAGCGGCGGTTCCTAATAACCGCAATCCACGGGTGGCGTAGTCAGACATTATCAATAGCACATAACGGACTACCACTGGCCTGACCACCCTGAGCCACGGAACCGGGTTGCCACTACTACTCCCATCGTTCCTCCTATTGCCCGGATCCGAGTGCCCCACGGCCCTGGGGGCGAGTCATTTATCTGTATCTTGGCTGGAAAATAATTTGGGCTTTGTAGCAGTGTGCAGTACTGATTCTATTAGGCCATCTATACTAAGCTCCACCAGATTTAAAATTAATAATAATTTTTAGCTGCATCTAGCCCGGAAAATAATTTTGGGGCTCCAAGATGCGCAAGACACATAAGTGCCTTCTTGCTGCACTATCTGCAACATGACCCTCAGATTGTCAGAATTCGAAGTAATCCTGACTACTTGGTTGCCACACTCTTAGATCCCCCACACTCTTCGATCAACCTTTTCATTTTAATAAAGACCAAAAAAATGGTCATTTTTGAAATTATAAGCATTAGCAGGTTATTAGAAACTGAAATCAAACAGTTTTCAACTCAAAACTTTATTCTAGGTGATGTTACATTTGCACATAGGACCCCTTGTTCGAAAGGAGCTTCTGAACTCTCTCGTCCATTGAATTTGTCAGGTTTTGGATGGTTTCTGCTTCAATTGTTTTGCATGAGGACAGAATACCCTCCCAGAGCTGTTGCTTAGATGTGAACTGCCTCCCGCCATTATAGACACTCCTTTTGATGATGCTCCAGAGGTTCTGAATGGGGTAGAGGTCAGGGGAGCATGGGGGTCACACCATAAGTTTGTCCCCTTTTATGCCCATATCAGCCAGAGATGCAGATGTTTTATGTGCAGCATGAGATGGTGCATTATCATGCATAAAAATGATCTTGCTGTGGAATACACGGTTCTTCTTCTTGAACAATGGCAGGAAGTGCTGTTTGAGAAACTCCACATACATTATGGATTTCATCTTTACCCCTTCAGGGATCCTAAAGGGACCGACAATCTCTCTCCCCATGATTCCAGCCCAAAACATTACTCCACCTCCTCCTTGTTGGCGCTGTAGCCGTGTTTGCGTGGGGTGTCCATCAACCAGCCATCCTCCACTCCATCCATCTGGACCATCGAGCGTTGCACGGCACTCATCCGTGAACAAAACAGTTTTGAAATCAGTCTTCATGTAATGTTTGGCCCACTGGAGCTGTTTCTGCTTGTGTGAAGTGGATAGAGGAGGTCGACAGGATGGCGTATGCACAGCTGCAAACCTCTGAAGGACCCTGCATCTTGTTGTTCGGGGGACGTTGGAGGCACCAGCAGCTTCAAAAACTTGTCTGCTGCTGTGACAAGTCTTTTTTGCCGCTGCTCTTTTAACCTGACGTAATTGCCTGTAGGAAAGAGTCCTCAATTTGCCCTTATCAGCACGCACACGTGTGTACTGTGAATCAGCTACATACTTCTTGATTGCCAAGACACTTCATCCTGATCATCGCACAATGTTGATTGTAGTCATGCCTTGACCTAAACACTCCACAATTTGTTGCTTCTCAGCAGCCGACACATCCTTTTTCTTTCCCATTTTGACAGAAAATGTAGGCTGCTTAATAATGTGGGACAGCCTTCTTAAGTAGTCTTGCCATTCATTGGACACACCTGCCAAACTAATTAGCACAGGTGTCTGCAATTGCTTACAGTGATATAAAGAGCCCTGACACACATCACCATCAATGAGTTTAACTGACAAACAAACAAATTCTTCCCTTATCACTCCTAAACACTTTTTGCATAATAATTTGGAACACAGTGTACATGTGCTTTTCCACAAAACACCAGTGGTTCACATAGTGAATCTTACAGTTCTAACTTGCCAACCGTGGTCTGCATGGAGTTGTTCAATAAAGGGCCCAAAATGAAGATAACATAGATGGGAGAGGTCTCTATGAATAGGAATTCCTAAGTATTTGATACCCTGTGAGGGCCAGGCAAAGGGAAAGTTGGATTGGATGGAATCCTGTATGGATTTGGGGAGGGAGACATCGAGGGCCTCAGACTTCGCTGCATTGATTTTAAAATGTGACCATGTAACAAAGTGATCTATTTCAGCCATAACAGCAGGGATGGATATATGTGATTGAGTGATATATACTAGGACATCATCAGCAAATAGAGAGCACTTGTACTCGGTGCCTCCCACCTCAATCCACCTAATATTGGGGTTATGGCGAACTGATGAGAGCAGGTGCTCCGTCACTAGGATGTATAAGAGAGGGGACAGAGGACATCCCTGCCTTGTCCCATTGGTGATTATGAAAGGTGATGAAAATGTTCTGACGCGCCCCCTGGGCCTTGGGACACCCGGAGCCGGACCCTTTTTGGTGGATGCTGGTGGTTGTAGTCTCCGTGGCGGCGACCCGTTTCCGTGGCTCAGGGCGGTCAAACTAGTGGCGGAACTATTTATGTGGTTTTGATGTTTAAATGTCCGACTACGCCACCCGTGGATTGCGGTCAGAGTGAACCGCCGCTGCAGGGCAGACCGCTGAGGCTGGTGTTGTGGGTGCAGCAGAGCGTAGCATAACTCCCCACGGTAGGAGTATAACCTCAGGGCAGTGTATGCGGAGGATGGGGGTGATGGTGCACGGCAGCAGCAGTAACGACATGGAGTCAGTGATGCAGTCCAGGGCCTTTACTCACAGTTCTTATTATCCAGACCACGTCTGCAGGTAACGGCTGCCCACGTCGTACTGTGCTCACCAGGTGAGGGGCTCAGACAACTCCCAGATAACTTTGGAGCGCTTCACAGGACCCCCTTTGTGTGTCCTTTGTCTGGCCTTTCTTACCAACCCTTCTGTCCGGCTGCCTCGGGCCTCCTCTTGGTAAACTTGGCGCCAGTTTCCCTGACCCTATGTGGTGCCTTCCTAGCGGGTGTAGCGAGGGGCTGCACCACATAAAATGTCACAGCCTCCGGTTTCTAGCTGAGGGTCGTTTCCCGCCTCCACTAGTTTCAGGGACCGGTCTCCCCCTTTGGCCTGACCCCTCCACGCAGGTGGATTCGGGCGTGCGGTGGCGACTCGCCCGTCCAAACCCCTGGGATCCCTTCGTTCCTCGTTCCTGGAGCCTTCTCCACTCCTCTTCCTTCTCCCTCTTCCAGGCCTGGGCCTCTGTTACTAGGCCCGCCTCCGGAGCAGAGCTCATGCAGAGCCCCTGCTCCCTGTCACTTCTGCTCAGACTTCTCTGTACTGAACTAAGATGGTGCCCACCTTTTATACTCCCTTCTCAATGCACCCAGGAACTGCTTCCTCCCTGCTCCTGCACTACAGGGTTCCCCTTCCTCAGTGTTCCCTCCCCCCACTCCAGCCAGGGACAAGGACTGTCGTGCCCATCTCAGGGGCATATTGGTCGCCCTGCCCCACGGCCATGTGGTGTAATGCATGCAGGTGTCGGGTCCTGATCCACACTCCATCCTTACCTGAGAGTGAGATATCACACCTCTGGGTGAGGTGCAATACCTCTGTAGCAACCGAGCCCTCAGGGTGCTACAGTTCCATTTATCTTCAGCCTAGGTGACATATTGCGATACAGGGCCGTGATTTTGGCTATAAAAGGGTCCCCTAGACCCCTACCCCAAGCTTTTTAAGAGAATAATATATGGCGTGCCAGGAGACTCTATGGAATGCTTTCTCAGCATCCCACGAGAGTATCTAATTACAAATTTTTAACTGCATCTAGCCCAGGAAATACTTTGTACCTAGTAGCAGTGTCTGCTAGTCAGCGGATTATCCCGGCTGTTAAGCAAGCTACACCACCTGTAGTTTGGACACTTAATTTTTTCAAAGGAAATGCTTCGGGACCACGGGATACTCAGTGAAGAGCATCAGGAGGCACCCCAAAGCATAGGGGCTGGGACTGGCAGTAGGATGCCTTGCAGTGGACAGCCGAGCTCGATCCTTATAAAAGCTTTTTAACTGCAGCAGCTTTAGTGGACGCTACTGGAGCTGGAATTACGCGGCTGCTGGCATGAGACTTGCCCTCCAATAGATCCTTGTAAATGGATTTAAAGTGTATTCATTCAAATTAGAGAGACAATTTAAATTAAAAAGCTTAGAGCTGCCTCTACCACAGGGGGGCTCGCTCGACCCACCAGCGGACAGGCACCAGTATTGGGAGAGGGGGGCTGGCCGTCAGGGTTCACCGCGGCTCTGGCACACACCCGGCGACACGGAGGTGGCACGGGCAGGAGCGGACTGGCCGTGTCGGCTTCTCACTTTTTGGATTTTAGAAGGGCATGACATGCCTATATCTGTGTCTCCCCCTCCTTTTACTCCTCCACCTCTTTTCTTTTCGCATGACTATATGTACTTGTCACTTTTCCATGTGTTAGTTATGTCTTCTGAGCAGTTTGTCAGCTTTTGGACACCTTTGAAGGTGTTTTCTATGTGTTTCTATGTGTTTTTGTTTGCCTGCCATTGGTTTTAACGGTGTTCGAAGGTGTTCGACGAACAGTTCGACGAACAGTTCGGCGAACACACGGGTGTTCGACGAACCGAACCGAACTCGAACACTACGGGGGTGGCTCAACACTACTCTTGAGCACACAACTTAGTGCTGCTTAAGGCCTTCCTGGCCTGGGAGGTAGGGAAACAGTCCTCCATTTTTCGACTTAACTCAACATGGGGCACTCCGCCCTCATTGGGAAACAGTCCCGGAAACAGGACCACAGCTGGTGAATCCTAGTAGAGGAAGTAGAAGGTCAGCGGACCTTTTAGCCAACTAGCTCACTTCTTCTTACGCTCCTTCATAAAGGTGGCCCATGCTGTAGATGAATGTGGATTTTTCCACCTCCAAGGCTGATCAGGGTACCTACTGGGCCCAGGGTCCTTATCTGAGGACGTGGCACTGCTGCAGCTAACCTGGGTAGGGCCATAGCTGGTAACTGTGAAATTGTGAACCACATTACTGGCGCCTGCCTGAAATCTTCCGGCAGCTCCCTGCTCCACTGCCTCAGCCCCTCCTGGGTGTTTGATTGCTGAGTCTGCATCAGGCGCCTCACTGGGAGAGTCGGCTCTACTGCAGCTCGTGAAGTCTTCCTCCTCTTCACTTACGATGTCTCCCCACTGCTGTTTACTTGATTCGTCCTCCTGTAGGACACCAGCCTTGGGAGGGAGTAAGAATCTTTTAGGGGCTTCTCTAGCCCAGCGCTGCAGGGCCTCTCTCTTGGCCCTTGCTGGAGGACATCCTCCCACTCATACGGTCGAGTGAGCGCAGGCGCCTACCACCCCCTGGAACATTCACACTTTACAAAGTGTACTATGTCTCCCACACGCAGATTGTGGAGACGGTCGGGCAGATAGTCCCGCTTAATCACTTCGCGGGTCACGAACACCTCGTGCCCGGTCCACTCCTCTTCCAGAAACCCATACCCCTCACGGATGCAGAACTTTATGACCCACCCCCGGGTCTAGGAAGCCTCCTCCGACTCCCTCCGCGCCGCGTTGGACCCTTCCAGCCAGCCTCTCAGGAAGGTATCCGTCCATCGCCGCTGTTCCTGTGGCATCATCGGGGGGTTGCGGGTAGTCCACTACAGACTACCGAGCTCGGCGTAACGCTTTGTCGAGGGGGCGCTTAGGGCCTCTAGTGCCAACTGCCAGAAATTTTCCCGTGCGGCCTTCCTTCTAGGAGGCCTCGCCTCCGCATCAGCTTCTTCAAGCCAAAGGGCCTCCGCCGCTGCCCCGGGAGTTGTCATTAGCAGCTCCGCAAGCGGGACCAGCCACCAGGGTATGGGCGGCTCACTTTCATCAGACCATGCTGTGGCAACTGCTTCGCCCCCACCGGGATGTCCTTCGCCCT
This sequence comes from Phyllobates terribilis, assembly GCF_046119375.1. Taxonomy (NCBI): domain Eukaryota; kingdom Metazoa; phylum Chordata; class Amphibia; order Anura; family Dendrobatidae; genus Phyllobates; species Phyllobates terribilis. The sequence continues at coordinate 374,238,981 of NW_027362767.1, forward strand.
CTGCCAAGGAGGAAGCATCTTCCGGCATCCGGCTCCAACTCCACACACGCAGTTCATGGATGAGCAGACCAATCTCCGGGTCAGGCCTAGTGGACCACTGGATGGCCACTGGTGGTAAGGGCAAAGACTCATGGGCAGTGCCCGCAAGTGAGTGGCTTCCGTCTACGGCCCCTGGGGTGGTGAGCTTCAGGAGTTCCTCCTCACCGCTCGTCTCAGGCATGTCATCAGATCCTCTGGCTGCCATCTTCCTAGAGCGCCCGCTGCAGCACCTCCTTCCTCTCGCACGCTGAACAGAAAATGGCGCTGATCACTTATCGGTGATGCGCGTCCTGCACGTCCAACTCCTCCTCTTCCTGGGCCGGCCTTCTGACGTGACCGCCGCGTCACTCGTCACTCTCGGCAGCTCCGCCTTCAACCACGCCCCCTTCTCTGTGCGCGCTGATACTCACTGGGCCGGACTTCGCTTTATGCCGCGCCCTCTTCCTCACTGGACGTCTCATCCTGGGACGCATCTTCACTGCTGGGCCCATCCTTCTTTGGGCCGGAACTCGTAGGGGCTGGACATCTTTTTGCGCTCTCCGGCACCGTCCACTCCCACGATAGGCGGTTCTTCTCCTAGACTTTACCGCCACTGTCACCATCTTGGAATCCATGCTTCGGGCCGCCATCTTGGGCCACATGCCTTCCAACACTTTCTCCTCAGTGTTCTGCGTCGGCTCTTCCCCGTTTTCTTCATGCGAGGAGCTTGCATCCTGCCGACTACGCCAAATGTAAGGTGCCCCAGCGAGGTAGTCGTGGGCGAGCTGTAGCCCCCTCTTGCTCTGGCACCCTACAAACAATTTGTGTCCTCCCTCTGATGTGTGGCTGTGTATGTGGGCTCTCCACTTACTTCAAACCATCCGATCGTGGCTGTCTCCAGGCATTTCTCTTCTGGGACCAGGGCAGCAATAAATTCAGAGGACACGAGGTTCTTAACCATAACTTGGACTTTACTTGGGAAAGAGGAATATGTACAATATTTACAGGCAGATATAATGGATAAGGCCCAACAGGTTATTATCTCCCTCACAGGCGCTGGCAACATCTTCAGTCCTGGTTCCCTCTTTAAGTGAAGCATCTCTGTGACTTTAATCTCTAGCCCAAGAGACTCTTCTGCAATACCAACAGTGTTCCGGATCCAATATCTCCCCCACATCTTAGCCTGGAGTCCTATTTATCTTCCTCTGCTTCCTGCAGACTAGAAGTGCCCCGGGTCCTCAATACCTCTGTTGAGTTTTTCCGGCCGGCTAACAGGACACTTGCGTAGGGAGACTTTTACACTGGTGATCCCACTGTCTGAGGGTATGGAGCTCCGATCTACCCTAGCAGCTACCATATAGTCAGGCTGCCCATACAGTTCACTGTCCTATCTCTTACTAATCATCAGTTCCTGCTTCTGGAAACTAAGCAGAGATTTTCCTAATGTGCCCACCTTCTGTGGACTGTCATCACACAGCATTAACCCCATCACTGTCTGTAACACTGCTAGCAGACTCAACCTAACATCTGCACCCAGGACAGTGGCATCTTGTGGCTGATTACAGGTACTGCAGCCCACAAGGAATTATGCCAGGAACAAGCTCTATAACTCTCAAGGCTTGATCAGGGCACTAAGTTCCCCCTCTACTCTACTGACTGGACCACTGAAGCTAACCAATTAGCTTGGCCTACCAACAGTTCAGAGACGTCTAACTACAGGAACACCCTCTTTAACTACTTCAGTGCCAAAGTAAGGCTGCATCCCTCCCCACTATTACACAGCTATATGGGGCCGCCGCTGCGGTGCAGATCCTCTAGAGCTGATGATGATGCAGCAGAGTTGGTTCAGCTCTCCACAGGCAGAGCTTAGCTCCAGGGCAGGAAGTGGTGATGTTATAGATGTTGCTGTGCAGTGTAGTGCAGGGGATGGCGCAGATAATGATCAGTCCATAACTTAATGGCGGTTTCCTCTTATCTTTACTTGCGGTGGTTAGGTAGACCGGGGCATGGGTACTAGCTGGTAGTGGAGGTCCAGGTGGCCTGGAAACAAGTTGGGAAGCCACCTCGCCCGATGAAGTTGTAGTCCTTCCCTTTTGTGCTAATCTCTTTGGCCCTGCTGCTTATAGCTGTGCTGTGGCCCTCGTCCCTGAGTAAAACGTCTTTGTGCTCACCCGTATGGCTGGCAGCTCGGGCCTTCCTGGAGTGTCGCTCCCACGTTGCAGTGCTGGACCCTATGGTGCTGCTGAGCCTCCGGGCGTCTGATGAGGCCAAGAGACCTGCAGTCTCCAACCCTCCGGTTTCTGCTGCTGGGCCTTCAGTGCCCCACAACCTCCGACTCCGGTGTCCGGTTCTTCTGCGCTTCCCTCTCTGGGGTGGACTGCCGTGCAGCTCCACTCCCCAGGTCTTTCCTCTTCGCTCTCCTGACTTCAACTCCTCTCACTAACTCTAACTAACCCTGCCTCCAGATTCCAGCTGCTAAGGGGAGGAGCTCCCCTTGCTGGTCTGGAGCCAGGAAAGTGTTGCATGCTAGTATACCTGATTAGGGGACCCCTGCTTGCTTCCAGGCATGGCATCACCCCTTGTGAGGGAGGCAATGCCACTGTGGCAACCGGACTCCTGGGGTGCCACATATATGCCTATGGGACTATTAGTCTGGGTCCAATGACCTGCGGTATGTCCGGGTATTGCAATCCATATACAAACCCTGATACACGGATGTCGGAATTCAGCCTTAGACCATTTTAATAAATACTTTTTTGACGTTAGTTACAGCATTATTATTATTATTATTATTATTTATTATTATAGCGCCATTTATTCCATGGCGCTTTACATGTGATAGGGATATACATAACAAAAGCATTTACATAATCTTAACAAAACGAGTCAGCGACTGGTACAGGAGGAGCGAGGACCCTGCCCGCGAGGGCTCACAGTCTACAAGGGATGGGTGAGGATACAGTAGGTGAGGGTAGAGCTGGTCGTGCAGTGGTGTTTACTGCAGGTTGTAGGCTTGTCGGAAGAGGTGGGTCTTCAGGTTCCTTTTGAAGGTTTCCACGGTCGGCGAGAGTCTGATATGTTGGGGTAGAGAGTTCCAGAGTAGGGGGGAAGCACGGGAGAAATCTTGTATACGATTGTGGGAGGAGGAGATAAGAGGGGAGTAGAGCAGGAGATCTTGTGAGGATCGGAGGTTGCGTGCAGGTAAGTACCGGGAGACTAGGTCACAGATGTATGGGGGAGACAGGTTGTGGATGGCTTTGTATGCCATGGTTAGAGTTTTGAACTGAATTCTCTGGGCAATGGGGAGCCAGTGGAGAGATTGACAGAGAGGAGAGGCCGGGGAATAGCGGGGGGACAGGTGGATTAGTCGAGCAGCAGAGTTTAGGATAGATTGGAGAGGTGCAAGAGTGTTGGAAGGGATGCCACGGAGCAGGAGGTTGCAGTAGTCGAGGCGGGATATGATGAGGGCATGCACTAGTGTTTTTGCAGAGTCTTTGCTGAGGAATGCACGGATCCGGGAGATGTTTTTGAGTTGGAGTCGGCAGGAGGTGGAAAGGGCTTGGATATGTGGCTTGAAGGAGAGATCAGAGTCCAGGGTTACCCCAAGGCAGCGAGCTTGTGGGACTGGGGAGAGTGAACAGCCATTGACGTTGATGGATAGGTCGGATGGGGGATGTGAATGAGAGGGTGGAAAGATGATGAACTCTGTTTTATCCATGTTGAGTTTTAGAAACCTGTCGGAGAAGAAGGATGAGATGGCGGACAGACATTGTGGGATTCTGGTTAGTAGGGAGGAGATATCGGGTCCAGAGAGGTAGATCTGTGTGTCGTCAGCATAGAGGTGATACTGAAAGCCGTGAGACTCTATGAGCTGTCCCAGGCCGAAAGTGTAGATGGAGAAGAGCAGAGGTCCTAGAACTGAACCTTGGGGGACACCGACAGATAGGGGGCGAGATGAGGAGGTGGTGCGTGAGTGGGAGACGCTGAATGTCCTGTCTGTTAAGTATGAGGAGATCCAAGATAGAGCCAAGTCCGTGATGCCAAGAGATGAGAGAATCTGGAGTAAGAGGGAATGGTCCACTGTGTCAAAGGCAGATGACAGGTCCAGAAGGAGGAGGATGGAGTAGTGTTGCTTGGATTTGGCATTTAGTAGGTCATTGGTGACTTTGGTCAGGGCAGTTTCAGTCGAGTGATGCGGTCGGAAGCCAGATTGTAGACGGTCGAAGAGGGAGCAGGAGGAGAGGTGGGAGGACAGTTCAAGGTGGACATGTTGTTCTAGAAGTTTTGAGGCAAAGGGGAGGAGTGATATGGGGCGGTAGCTCGTCAGAGAGGAAGGGTCAAGGGAGGGCTTTTTGAGGATGGGTGTGATTGCGGCATGTTTGAAACATGAGGGGAAGACTCCGGTTGTTAGTGATAGATTGAAGAGGTGGGTTAGGGTTGGGATGAAGACTGTGGTGAGGTTAGTGATGAGGTGGGATGGGATTGGGTCAAGTTCGCAGGTGGTGAGGTGTGATTTGGAGAGTAAAGAGGAGACTTGACCTTCTGTAATGGTGGAGAAGTGGGGTTTGGAGGAGGAGGGTTGAGTAGATATGAGGAGGGGTTGCGTGGACTTTAGGCCAAAGTTTTGTCTGATGGTGTCAATCTTCTGTTTGAAGAATGAGGCAAAGTCGTCGGCTGAGATGAGAGAAGAGGGAGGAGGTGCTGGGGGACGAAGGAGAGAGTTGAAAGTGTTAAATAGCTGTTTAGGGTTGTGAGATAGGGAGGATATGAGAGATGAGAAGTAGGTTTGTTTTGCTGTAGTGAGTGCGGACTTGAAATTAGTGAGGGATTGCTTGAATGCGATGAAGTGCTCGATGGAGTGAGACCTTTTCCATCTCCGCTCCGCAACCCTGGAGGCCCGGCGCAGTTCTTTGGTAAGTTTAGTGTGCCAGGGTTGCCTGTTGAATGTGCGAGGTGTGGTGTGTGTGAGAGGGGCGATCGAGTCTAGAGCTGAAGCTATTGTGGTGTTATATGAAGCAGCAGCAACGTCTGCATCGTGTAAGGAATTTATGTCTGTGAGAGGAAGGAGGGATTCAGAGAGAGAGTGTAGGTCAAGGTGTTTGAGATTTCTGCGAGGGTGTGTGAGTTTGTGGAGTGGGGATTGTGCACCCGGAGAGGAGAGGGTAGAGAATGTGAGGAGGTTATGGTCAGAGAGAGGGAGTGGTGAGTTAGAGAGGTTAGATAGGGAACAGAGGCGGGTGAAGATGAGGTCCAGTGTGTGGCCATCTTTGTGGGTGGGTGTGGAAGACCATTGAATGAGTCCAAAGGAGGAAGTGAGGGATAGGAGCTTAGAGACAGACGAGTGGGGAGTGTCAATGGGGATGTTGAAGTCACCCATTATGATAGTGGGGATGTCAGTGGAAAGGAAGTGAAGCAGCCAGGTGGTGAAATGGTCTAAGAAGGTGGTGGCTTGCCCTGGGGGTCGGTAAACGACGGCCAGTTGGAGGTTGGAGGGGGAATAGATGCGCACACAGTGCACCTCAAAAGAGGGGAGTGTAACGGAGGGTGGCAGTGGGATTTTGGTGAAAGCGCAGAGTTCTGATAGGAGGAAACCTACGCCTCCACCATGTTTGCCATTGGGGCGGGGGGTGTGGGAAAGGTGGAATCCGCCATATGAAAGGGCAGCTGGGGAGGCTGTGTCAGAGGGGGTGAGCCAGGTTTCGGTGATGGCGAGGAAGGAGAGTTTGTTTATAATGAAAAGATCGTGGATGAAGGAAAGTTTGTTGCAGACAGAGCGAGCGTTCCAGAGAGCTCCTGTTAGTATGGCTGAGGAGGTGGGTATTAGTTGGATGGGTATGAGGTTAGAAGGGTTGCGACAGTTTGAGGAAGGTCGTGGATAGGAGGTAGAAGTGACTGTGGGGATATGGCGAGGAGGACCAGGATTTGGAGAGATATCTCCAGCAGTGAGGAGGAGCAGAGAAAGTGTTAGCAGGTGGGAGGAAGAGAGAGCATGAGGTGGCTGTCTGTGTTTGGAGATCCAGGATTGAATGTTGAGGAATAATTTGGAGGAGGAGGTGAGATGAATCGGGAGAATAGAGGGAGAGATGAAGAGTTTCTTACTTGGTGTAGGGATTTGAGGGGTTATTAGAAAGTGGAGGACTATAGAGGTAAAAGTGAGAGCTAACAGAAACATAGTTAAAGGAGAGTAAGTGGTCAAAGTGTTGGTTACCTGACTCCTGCCCTGACTAACTGCCTCTGAAATAACTGCCACTTCTCTCCGAAGCCACTTTGCACAAGAAGACGCGTGCACCCCTTACAGAGAGTCTAAATATATAGGCCACATTAAACTATATCAGGTGTAGGGCATTGTGGGAACGGCTTGTGGATAAATTAACAGCTGGTCATTTCAACAGGAGATGGCTGGGTGATCAAAGACAGAGCCAGGACGCAAGTCTCTGCAGTTTAGCACCTCTAAAAATCAGATAAGGTATATAGTGGGGAAAGGACAAGCATATGTGAATATTGATTGGAGTGGGACAGATGGAGCAGGGGAATTATGCAGAGCATGTACCAGAGAGATGGGTCAGCAGAGCATTAGATGACAGCATACATAGGAGCAGGGGAATTATGCAGAGCATGTACCAGAGAGATGGGTCAGCAGAGCATTAGATGACAGCATACATAGGAGCAGGGGAATTATGCAGAGCATGTACCAGAGAGATGGGTCAGCAGAGCATTAGATGACAGCATACATAGGAGCAGGGGAATTATGCAGAGCATGTACCTGTGGAAAGAGAAGAAGAAGACGAATGTTAGTCCATGGCCTCTGAAATAACTGCCACTTCTCTCCGAAGCCACTTTGCACAAGAAGACGCGTGCACACCCCAGCACGCGTGCACCCCTTACAGAGAGTCTAAATATATAGGCCACATTAAACTATATCAGGTGTAGGGCATTGTGGGAACGGCTTGTGGATAAATTAACAGCTGGTCATTTCAACAGGAGATGGCTGGGTGATCAAAGACAGAGCCAGGACGCAAGTCTCTGCAGTTTAGCACCTCTAAAAATCAGATAAGGTATATAGTGGGGAAAGGACAAGCATATGTGAATATTGATTGGAGTGGGACAGATGGAGCAGGGGAATTATGCAGAGCATGTACCAGAGAGATGGGTCAGCAGAGCATTAGATGACAGCATACATAGGAGCAGGGGAATTATGCAGAGCATGTACCAGAGAGATGGGTCAGCAGAGCATTAGATGACAGCATACATAGGAGCAGGGGAATTATGCAGAGCATGTACCAGAGAGATGGGTCAGCAGAGCATTAGATGACAGCATACATAGGAGCAGGGGAATTATGCAGAGCATGTACCTGTGGAAAGAGAAGAAGAAGACGAATGTTAGTCCATGGCCTCTGAAATAACTGCCACTTCTCTCCGAAGCCACTTTGCACAAGAAGACGCGTGCACACCCCAGCACGCGTGCACCCCTTACAGAGAGTCTAAATATATAGGCCACATTAAACTATATCAGGTGTAGGGCATTGTGGGAACGGCTTGTGGATAAATTAACAGCTGGTCATTTCAACAGGAGATGGCTGGGTGATCAAAGACAGAGCCAGGACGCAAGTCTCTGCAGTTTAGCACCTCTAAAAATCAGATAAGGTATATAGTGGGGAAAGGACAAGCATATGTGAATATTGATTGGAGTGGGACAGATGGAGCAGGGGAATTATGCAGAGCATGTACCAGAGAGATGGGTCAGCAGAGCATTAGATGACAGCATACATAGGAGCAGGGGAATTATGCAGAGCATGTACCAGAGAGATGGGTCAGCAGAGCATTAGATGACAGCATACATAGGAGCAGGGGAATTATGCAGAGCATGTACCAGAGAGATGGGTCAGCAGAGCATTAGATGACAGCATACATAGGAGCAGGGGAATTATGCAGAGCATGTACCTGTGGAAAGAGAAGAAGAAGACGAATGTTAGTCCATGGCCTCTGAAATAACTGCCACTTCTCTCCGAAGCCACTTTGCACAAGAAGACGCGTGCACACCCCAGCACGCGTGCACCCCTTACAGAGAGTCTAAATATATAGGCCACATTAAACTATATCAGGTGTAGGGCATTGTGGGAACGGCTTGTGGATAAATTAACAGCTGGTCATTTCAACAGGAGATGGCTGGGTGATCAAAGACAGAGCCAGGACGCAAGTCTCTGCAGTTTAGCACCTCTAAAAATCAGATAAGGTATATAGTGGGGAAAGGACAAGCATATGTGAATATTGATTGGAGTGGGACAGATGGAGCAGGGGAATTATGCAGAGCATGTACCAGAGAGATGGGTCAGCAGAGCATTAGATGACAGCATACATAGGAGCAGGGGAATTATGCAGAGCATGTACCAGAGAGATGGGTCAGCAGAGCATTAGATGACAGCATACATAGGAGCAGGGGAATTATGCAGAGCATGTACCAGAGAGATGGGTCAGCAGAGCATTAGATGACAGCATACATAGGAGCAGGGGAATTATGCAGAGCATGTACCAGAGAGATGGGTCAGCAGAGCATTAGATGACAGCATACATAGGAGCAGGGGAATTATGCAGAGCATGTACCTGTGGAAAGAGAAGAAGAAGACGAATGTTAGTCCATGGCCTCTGAAATAACTGCCACTTCTCTCCGAAGCCACTTTGCACAAGAAGACGCGTGCACACCCCAGCATTATGGCCCTGATTCATTATTGTCTCTGCATCTTTTTTCTGGAGTCAAAATAGTTCTAAATCTAATATATAATAATTGTTCTTTTATGTTTGCACTTTATTCCATTTTAGATTTGAATCTTTTTTATAATTTTGCTTGGATTTAACATTTTTTTTTTTATTTTACAATGTGGCCATGGTTTTCCTTATCCAGATGTTTTAGTCTAATTCATCCTTCGGGAATTTTTGAATTTATGCAAATTTTTGCACAATTATAACCAAGTACACTAATGGAATACAAAGTCTGTCTAATTTTATTTCTGCACAGTTAACTACAAATAAAAGAATCATGCATTTTTTTTGCTCTAAAAAGCTGCTTCAGAAAGGTAATAGACAAAAAGAAAAGGACTTCCATTTTGTGCAAAATTTGTCAACGTATGTGCGACAATTTTGAAGAATTTGAAGCAAAATAACAAATACCACAAAAGAAAATAAAAAAAAAAATAGCTAAAAAAAGACCTCAAATGATGAATATGGGCCCATATGGTCCTGATACTATTAATTGATAAAAAAAATTATCAAGGTGTTACTTATCCCTCTTGACTAGTAACATCATAAAGCTTTATTTTTTAGACACTACTTTATCCTCCATTTCTCACCCATGTACCTTGGCTTTTGCCAGTCAAGAATTGGATTTCTTGAAGGGGTAATGCAGTCTAAAACTAAAAGTCTGCAGTCACTCTATGTGACTGCAGACTTGTGAATCCTCACAGTGCGTGCAATGTACATTGTAAGATTTCTTGGTGACACACAATTCGTGTCTTCGATTGTGTTTCAAGGCTCTAGTTTGTTTATTGCGCCTCCTACCCCTAAGCTGCTTGTATTCCTGCATCCTTTATTTCATCCGTACCACATCCCCACTCCTCATGTGCCATCCTGCCAGCTGAACAGATGCCTGGGGCCTGTGTACCCAACCTGGACCTGTGGACATGGGGTTTAGCTGGTCCACTTCATGAAGTGAGGCTGACAAGCAATCTGTCCTGAGATGGATGGTGAAACTTTTTGCATGAGTTTTTCTCCCTATGAAACAAATGATCGAGGTCTATGACGGGATACCATTTCTCTTTGTGGAAACGGCTCAACCAGTGTAAGGAGACTTGCTGGCCATACAAAGCTCCTTTGGAAAAGTTATGAAAATTAGCTGTCCTCCTAAACAGAAAGTAAGCTGTCTCTTTAGTGCTACCTTAGAAGGTAATTACCCAATAAGTCAGAGTCTAACAGTAAATTTACAGCAGATGATCAGACATGTTGAAATGCAACATGTCATATCTTTTTTTCCATAACATCATTGGGAGGCATGAATACGTTGTAAATGTTTGTTCAGCTTAAGTACTTCCTAATTAAATAGCTTGTCATTCCTACAGGTATATATTATAGACATACATTGTACCTGAATATATTCTTGACATTTTGTGGATCGTTCTGTTCCAGGAGATAATCTCTGATACTTTTGTTTTTCTCCACGAACATGACTTAAAATAGTCTTGATTGTAGCAAGTACTTCTCCCTGCCATAACTTTACATGTATCTTAACTTTCCCAAGAACATCTAGACGGACTCTTCACCATCACAAGACAAACTTGAACTCTATCCAAATAGTGAAAGAAACCTTCGTCCGGCAGATGTAACACATCCTTGTCAGGAAAAGCCCCATACATTCCTGACTTAGATGTGACTGACATTCTTGTTGAAGAAACTTTACTTTTTTTTCCTCTACACTTAGATGTGGGAGATAATCTGTTATTTATGTCACTTGTATTGTAAAATCTTTTAATAGAGCTTCTGTTAAGCCTAAGAGGTTTGGAGCCAAGCTCTTAACATTCTTCTGTGACAGACAGAACCAAACTGTTCCATTATAGATACTGGTGGGGAAGGCGTGGAGAGGGGCCGCAAAACGTTTCTAGATGTATTTCACACCACTTAATGAATTTATCCTATATGAAAAAGACATGTTCAATCCATATGATATTTATAGGAACACGTGTGTCAGGTAAGGTGTGTACAGGCATATAGGCCATAAACTATACATACTCTCTATACATAATTATGGCTACCTGGTCTAAAGTTGGCTACAAACATAAGATAATGCAGTAAAGTTGCAGAAATCGAGGGGAGAGATAATTTTGTTTAAACAGAATTAAAGGGTTTGGACGGAGTGAGCATAACCTTTATGTATTTAAAGGGACCCTGTCATGTTGTACATGCAGTTAGTTCTGTGAACAGCAAAGGAAGGAGAAGCTGAGCACAATGATAAGTAGGTTTGTTGAAAAAGATTCAGTTTAACTTGCATTACATTCATTGAAATCCTTGGTGTTTGTATAGTTTGGAGATGAGTCCAGTGGGCGGCCCTACTCAGTGATTTTTCTACATGCACAGTCCTACAATAAATAAAATGCAAGTTTTACTGAAACTTTTCCCAGAAAAATGTCTATCACTCTGATCAGATCTTCCTTCTCTATAACTTCCTGCGTGTAGATAAGAGACCATTTTCTATAGGGCAAATTTCCTTTAAAGGTAGATTGGGACCATTTGAAGGGAAAGTTCTTTTCGGCTTGTGATCTACTCGATTCGACAAGGTAGATTTGGGGGCTTCCATTTTGGTGGTAGGTCGTAGTGGTTGCTAATTATAAATTATTAGTCACCAGCATAGCCAGTGACTGTGTTCCTCTCCATCCATCGGCAGGCCAATAGTATCTGGATTGGTTCTTTCAAAATGGAGAAATGTGTTTAGGGTCGGTATCAATATGAGCAGAGAGAGGGCAACCCCACTGGGTTGCTTTAAAGATTTTGAAGGCTGAGAAGAAGCAAATGTTAATTTTGACACCAACACGGTGGGTCTAAAATAAAGGCCACTGATCCAGGAGAGGATGGCGTGCTTTATGCCAATGTGGGATTAAGTCACCTGAAGACAAGTCCAGTCCACCCGATCAGAAGCTTTTTCAGATTCTGTTGATAAAAGCATGCGTAGAAGCATAGTTGCCTGTGCGTGGTGGATCAGGTTAATTGCATAGGAGGTGTTTTTTATAGTCTCTCTAGATGGCATGAAGCTGCCTGATCTACTGGATCACTTGGCCTAAATGAGGAGTTCATCTAGCTAAGATTTATTCCTGTTGATTGTCTCCTATTACCTAACAAACAAAATGTAAATGATGAGACAAGCAGATTAAGTGGTGACTGACTTTATGGTTTATTACCATAATGCGACTACACAATGTATCATCTTTCAGATGTTTGACCATAGAGGAAGAGACTGGCCCCTGCAGAGCTGGACACCACTAGTGATGAGCGAGCATGCTCGCTACTGCTCGGTGCTCGCCCGAGCATCTCACTGCTCAAGATGCTCGGCGCTCGCCGAGTATTTCCGGGTTGCTCGGGCGGGGACTCGGGTCCCCTCCCTGCATGTTTAGCGCTCTTTAGAGAGCTAATGAACATGCAGGGATTGCCTGCCATGCACTGCAATGCCGTACCCATGTTGGTTGTGGGCATTACAGTGATTGGCTTGCCGGACAGCGTCATCAGGTCTATATCAGACCTGGCGCCGCCATGCTCGTCACAGTCACTCCGGATCAGACAGTGTAGGGAGAGCTGCTGCTGCTACTTTTCTTTGGATCTTAATCCTCATTATTTGCTTAAAAAGCAATCCAGAGAACACCGTTTTTCTGCGCCATTCGCTTGTGTAGGGAAAGGTGCTGCTGCGTCAGGGACAGATTTGCTTGTGTATTAGGTAGTGTAGGGAGAAAAACTGTACATTACACATAACCATCTTAACAAACAGTCCTTCTGAGGACTAATCCATCTGCAGAGATATCAGGCAGGCAGGGTGTATAGGCAGGCAGTGTATATAGCAGACTGCAGTGCATATAGCACAAGAAGCTCCATTCCAATTCTGCCTTCTGCTGCTGTTAGATATTTCTATACAAAGGCCCAGGTCTCAGGGGCCAGGAATACTTTTCTTTGGTTCTTAATTCTCATTATTTGCTTAAAAAGCAATCCAGAGACCACCATTTTTTCTGCGCCATTTGCTTGTTGGCACTGCGAAATACAGCTAGGTCCTTTCCATATTAGAGCGCTAGAAATCCAGCTATCTAAAACTGTGTTTTCTCTGTCAAACGGATCACATATACGTTGTCAGAAAATACTGCCATTTCTGGCCTCCATTAAAAATTTCCTTTAGAGTGTCATAGAAGCAATTCACCACACTTTGCTGTTCAAACTACTTACCTACAGGCCAGGTATTTAAACTCTGTTTTCTCCGTCAAACGTATCACGTATGCGTTGTCAGAAAATACTGCCATTTCTGGCCTCCATTAAAAATTTCCTTTAGTGTGTCATTGAAGCAATTCACAGCAGTTTGCTGTTCAAACTACTTACCTACAGGCCAGGTATTTAAAACTCTGTCACTTATCACTTATAAGTTCGCTCCAAACTCAGTCATTTGTAGTGAGCGTGGAAGATACTGTCCTCCATTTAAAATGGGCAAGGCACGTGGCAAGGGACGGGGAACTGGCCGTGATGGTAATGGTGCATACAGAGGCCGAGGACAAGGCCATGGGCAAGCCGAAATTGTGCCACAACAAACACCCACATCTTCACGCCTGACCTTCCTGTCCCAATTTCTAGGGGACCGCAGCACACCACTATTGAACTCAGAGCAGTGTCAAAAGGTTGTTGGTTGGATAGCGGATAATGCTTCCAGTCACTTAGCCACCACCACCACCACCCTGTCTTCCACACGGTCAAGTCTCAGGAGCCGTGAGTCTGGACCACATATTCCTCACCCTGATCCTCCTTCCTCCCTCCATGCCGAGTACCCAGAGACAACTGATCCCACACTTGGACACTCTGAAGAGCTGTTCACTTTTCCATTTATAGATTCAGGCCTCTTGCCCGGTCCACTTGAAGTGGGGCAAGAGGAGATCGCGTGTAGTGATGCCCAAATATTTGAGCAGCCATGGTCACACGAAAGCGACTGTGGGAAAGTGTCACAAGAGGTGGACGATGATGAGACACAATTGCCAGAAAGTCAGGAGAAGGACCAGGGTGCGAAAGTGGAAGACGAAGTGGTGGATGATATAGTAACTGACCCAACCTGACAGGAGGACATGCAGAGCAAGGACAGCAGCACACAGGGGGGAGGGAGGCAGAGCACCCCAACAGGCAGGAAGAAGCAGTGTAGTGGCCGCAGACAGAAGGCAGGCAACCGTTCCCCGTAACACCAACACGAAGGAAGTTGCCAGTACAACTGTTAGGTCTTCCCGAGTATAGTTGTTTTTTAAAGACTCTGCCGATAACCCCAAAAAGGCCATTTGCACCACCTGCCAGGCCAGCATCAGCAGGGGTGGCAAAACGACCAGCCTGACCAACACCAGCATGATCAGGCATATGGCAGCAAAGCACCTGACTTTGTGGGCCGAACCCCAGGGTCAAGGAACAGTGTCTGCGAGGGTCACCATTGCTTCTTCCACTGTTTTGCATGCAAGCCAATCCCCTGTCCATGGTGCATGCGAAGACATCTCCTGCCCTACACCTGTCACTGCACACTCTCAAGTAGCAGCATCAGGAAGCACGTCCATGTCCTTGTCCCAGCGCAGCGTTCAGTTGTCCATACCCCAGTCCTTGGAATGCAAGAGCAAATATGCAGCCAACGCCCCACAGGCCACACTACTAAATTCTCACTTTTCACGACTGCTTGCGCTCGAAATGTTGCCTTTTAGGCTCGTGGAGACGGAAGCATTCCGCAACCTGATGGCGGCGGCCATCCCTTGGTACTCGGTCCCCAGTGGCCACTATTTCTCCCGGTGTGCCGTCCCCGCATTACACAAGCAAGTGTCCCAAAACATTAGCCATGCTCTCAATAACGCAGTTACCGGTAAAGTCCACCTAACACGTGGACAAGTGCTTGTGGTCAGGGACAGTACATTTCTGGGTTAACATAGTGGAAGCCGGGACCCAGTTTGACCTCGGGACGGAACATGTCCTCCCGACGCCAAGGATTGCAGGTCAATCAGGGTTACCCCCACGGTCTACAGCTCCTGCACCTCATCCTCCTCAGCCTCCTCCTCCTCTTCAGCCTCCATTTCCGAAATGACCACATCAGTCACAAGCTGGAAGCACTGCAGCACGGCCTCGGCCAAGCGGCAACAGGCTGTGCTGAAGCTAATGTGCTTAGGTGAAAAACCGCACAATACTGAAGAGTTGTGGACAGCTCTGAAAGACCAGGCAGATCTGTGGCTCACACCGCTGAACCTACAGCCAGACATGGTCATGTGTGACAATGGTCTGAACCTGGTGGTGGCTCTGAGGTGAGGCGAGCACACACACGTACCATGCCTGGCCCATGTGCTTTACCTCGTGGTTCAGCGGTTTCTCAAATCCTACCCGGAGCTGCCGGATCTGCTTGTTAAAGTACGCCACCTGTGTGCCCATTTTAGAAAGTCAGCTACAGCTTCCGCCGCACTTGCCGTGCTTCAGCAGCGTTTGCAGCTTCCTGCTCACAGACTGGTGTGTGATGTCCCCATGCGTTGGAACTTTACACTGCAGATGTTGGGAAGGATTTGTGAGCAGAAGAGGGCAGTTGTTGAGTACCAGCATCAACAAGGCCATCGGTATTCATTTCAGAGTCCACACATAAGACCTCAGGAGTGGACATGGATGTCAGACATATGCACCATCCTCCAAAACTTTGAGGACTCCACCAAGATGGTGAGCGGCGATGACGCCATAATTAGCATCACCATCCCGTTTCTCTGTCTTCTGAAACACTCACTGCTCACAATCAAAGAGGATGCATTGCAGGCGGAGCACTATGAGATGGAGCAAGGAACCATACAGGGTAATTACACACAGTCAAGCCTCATCTCATCCCAACGTGGATTGGGTGACAATGAGGAAGACGAGGAGGAGGAGGAAGGACAGGAGCTAGTTTCATGCACTATAGATGGTACTACCTGCACAGCTGTCATACCGTCTGTTCAGCGTGGATGGCCAGAGGACAGAGAGGAGGAGGAGAGAATGGTCAGTTATTCTCTTGGTGAGGAAACGAAAGTCTTGCCTGTTAGTAGTCTGGCACGCATGGCTGAGTTTATGTTACGCTGCGTTTCCCATGACCCCCGCATTCTCAAAATTTTGGGTGACAATCATTGCTGGTTGTTTACACTTCTAGACCCACGCTACAAGGAGAATGTTCTATCTCTTATTCCTGAGGAGGACAGGTTTACAAAAATGGGGCTGTACCAGAAGGCCCTTGTTGCGGAACTATTAAAGAAATTCCCATCTGAAAATGCTGGCGGCAGAGGCCAACCAAGGAGTATAGGTGAGAGAGACAAAACTTCAATCCAGCAGAGGCAGGGGAACACTGTCAAAGTTCTGGGAGAGTTTTATCAGACCCTCCCATCGCACAGGCCATGAGGTAAGGGCTACTCTCACAAGGAGTGCAATGTTTGGGAAGATGCTGAAAGAATACCCTGCCGACTGTACCAACGTCCTCCATGATTCCTCTGTGCCTTATAATTATTGGGTATCCAAGCTGGATACGTGGAATGAACTGACTCTCTATGCCTTGGAGGTCCTGGCCGGCCCTGCCGCCAGCGTTTTATCAGAGCGGGTTTTTAGTGCCGCTGGTGGAAATATAACTGATAAGCGCATCCGCCTGTCAACTGAAAATGCTGACAGGCTGACTCTTATAAAAATGAACAAGGGCTGGATTGGGCCAGACTTCTCAACACCACCGAATGATAGCAGCGTAACATAAACTCAAATCCAGTGTCTTTTCTTGGGAGGTATATTCCCATGCACCTTTTCACACCCACACATGGGTATACGCTTCCTGATTTTGGCTATTTGCTCTTGTCCTCCTCCTTCTCCTCATCCTCCACCACCATATCACCAGGGTGACCGTGGTCCGTGATGCAACACCCACATAATAAGTGTGTTTATGATGCCCGTAAAAAAATGTTTTTATACAGTATGTTCATGTATACACCCCAGGAGTAAATGTTTGTCAGCCCATACACTTAATGTATGGGCATTACAAGTATAGGAGGCCCGCTCCTTTCTAATGGGAACATTTTTTTATGAGGCCCTTCTCCACGTCTCTTCCAAGGGTCATTGAAGTGCCTCCAAATTTTTGGCAGCCATTGCATTCACTGCATAGGCCAACACTATTGGAGACTCTCTCCTTTCTAATGGGAATTTGTCATTACTGTGGCCCTGCTCGATGTGTCTTTAAATTCTTAGTGGGGCTTTTCCTAAAATTGGTCAGCCGTTGGACTCACTGTATACCCTATAACTGTATAGCAGACCCTCTCCTTTCTAAGGGGAAATTGTCGTTACTGTGGCCCTGCTCTATGTGTCTTTAATTTCTTAGTGGGGTTTTTCCTAAATTTGGTCAGCCGTTGGACTCACTGCATACCCTATAACTGTATAGCAGACCCTCTCCTTTCTAATGGGAACATGTCGTACCTTGTTACTGTGGCCCTGATCCATGTGTCTTTAAATTCTTAGTGGGGTTTTTCCTAAAATTGGTCAGTCGTTGGACTCACTGCATACCCTATAACTGTATAGCAGACCCTCTCCTTTCTAATGGGAACATGTTGTACCTTGTTACTGTGACTCTGCTCTATGTGTCTTTAAATTCTTAGTGGGGTTTTCCTAAAATTGGTCAGTCGTTGGACTCACTGCATACCCTATAACTGTATAGCAGACTCTCTCCTTTCTAAATGGAATTTGTCGTTACTGTGGCCCTGCTCTATTTGTCTTTAAATTCTTAGTGGGGTTTTTTCCAAATTTTGGCAGACCTTGTAGTCACGGCATGGGCATTACCACCCGCTCCTTTATAATGGGAACATTTTTTTTTACTGAGACCCTCCTCTATGTCTCTTCAAAGGGGTATTGGGTTGCGTCCAAATTTTTGGCAGCCCTTGCAGTCACTGGATACGCAATAACAGTATAGGATTCCCACTTGTTAATAATGGCAACAACAAAGCATAGCCGGCTGATGGCTCTCTAACAATAGCGAGGGCCGACTGCTGGCCTTTTAAGAATAGTAAGGGCCGACTGTTGGTCCTATAAAAATAGGCTTTATGACTTTCAGAGTCCCTTCATCATAAATAAAACAGGATGTGCCTGATGATGTGTCACGCACCACATTGCCAGATAAGGTTGTAAAATGTTAAAATGACATTTCCAGGTGAATGCATTTGTCTTAAAAAATAACATAAAAAAAACAAAAACAATAGGATCTTTCTTTAGTATAAAAAACAGCGTCACCAATTTAACCTCAATGTAATCACATTGTTCAGCTCATGCACCTCCTCCTCCATCTCCCAAATGCCTACATCAGTCACAAGCTGACAGCACTGCCTTGGCCAAGCGGCAACAGGCTGTGCTGAAGATAACATGCTTAATGCTTAATTGAAAAACCGCCCAGCGCTGCAGAGTTGTTGAAAGCTGTAACACAGCAGCATGATCTGTGGCTCTCACCGCTGAACATACAGCCAGGCATGGTCGTGTGTGACAATGGGCGTATCCTGGGGACGGAGAAATGACAGCCGGGGTAGATACGGTTTCCCTCTATGCCAGTCCTTTCACCGAGCTAAAGAATATGGCTGTCGTGAAATACAACTCTCACTGAGAAGCTGTTTCAGATTGAAAAACATTGTGCCAACCAGAGGATTTGATTCTGAGGGATAACCTTTCTCACCCGCTCAAGAGCCCCATAGCAGCTGCAAAGTTAGCGCTATCATGAACTCTCCTGAGGTAGAAGCCAAGGCACACCAGAGGATTCTCTGGTGGGACCGTTCAACCCTGCCGAGAAGCAGTCCTTGCTAAGAAAAGTGTGTGGGAAGGTTCCCGGACACGCTATTTTTACTGAGGAGGAAACACACGCAAACAGGGGGAAAACATACAAAGTCCTTGCAGATGTTGTCCTTGCTGGGATTTGAACCCAGGATCCTAGTGCTGCAAGGCTTCAGTGCTAACCACTGATCCAATGTGCTGCCGTTCACCCTCTAATATCTAACAGGCTGGAGAAACTTGCACCTACTACCACTCTATCTTCAGCTCCTTTGTGAGAAAATGTATTTAGGCAGCCACTCAGTCTACCAAATAAAATTCCTGAGAAGGAAATTGAGAATGGCTTCACTACTGGTACTGGGGGCAGTGCTAATACCATGGCGTTGTACCATAGTTTGCTGGAAATATTCCAGGCTGGTAGGAGGCAAGCAAATTCCCACAGATGAGTACCAGCAGTAATGTTCAGGCCACATTTCAAGTGCAAGCAGCTTTAGAGGACTTCCTGGGAGACATGACACGCAGGGTAGATACGGTTTCCCTCAATGCCAGTCCTTTCACCGAGCTAAATACAACTCTCAGCAAAAAAAGTTGTGGACTGGCTCCGTACCGTCCTTGGCCACATTCACCTGTCCACGTGTTTGTGGTTAGGCGGTCCTTCCCAGTAAGTGCACTGGGGAGGGCACGGGTAATGTTGTGGGATCCGTGCTTGTGGAAGGAGGAGGCGATACTGGGAAATATAGTGGCAGCTGGGGACCGAGTATGGACAGTCGGCCGCCGCCTGCATGAAGTTGTGAAAAGCTTCCGTCTCCACGAGCTTAAAAGGCCATATTTCAAGTGCAAAGAGCTGCCCAGAAATCTGGCAGTTTAGTGTTGCGGCCTGTGGGTGGGTGGGTGGCTGGCTGCATACTTGCACTTGCATTCCAAATAACAGAAAACTAAGCAGATGGTGGCCTCTATCATCATCATGGCCTCACCTCTGCAATATGAACTCTCCTGAAGGAGAAGCCAGAGCCCGCCGGAGGAGTCTCTGGTTCTCTGGTGGGCCCGTCCAACCCTGCCGAAAAGCAGCCCTGGCTAAGAAAAGTGTGGGGGAAGGTTCCCGGACACTCTATAGCTGCTTTTTTAATGTGGATCGGCCATGCTTATGCATATTATTTCTCAAAACGCATTACAGATCAGGCCATTGTCCAACTCTGTATTCAAGACATTAAATGCGCAAAGAAAGATGTGTGTGTGTTTCAAAGCACCACCGACAAGTGCGAGTTAATGTTGGATGGGCTGCCATTACTCTTGCAACAAGCTCAATTACAGGACTTCCTGGGAGAAATGACACGCAGGGTAGATACGGTTTCCCTTTATGCCAGTCCTTTCACCGAGCTAAATGCAACTCACAGCAAAAAAAGTTGTGGACTGGCTCCGTACCATCCCTGGCCACATTCACCTGTCCACGTGTTTGTAGTTAGGCGGTCTTTCCCAGTAAGTGCACTGGGGAGGGCACGGGTAATGTTGTGGGACCCGTGCTTGTGGAAAGCGGAGGCGATACAGGGAAATATAGTGGCGGCTGGGAACCGAGTATGGACACCCGGCCGCCGCCGGCATGAGGTTATGAAAAGCTTCTGCCTCCACGAGCCTAAAAGGCCACATTTCAAGTGCAAGCAGCTGTCAAAAATTTGGCAGTATAGTATTGCAGCCTGTGGGTGGGTGGGTGGCTGCCTGCATACTTGCGCTTGCATTCCAAGGAATGGGTAGGGACAACTGAACACTGCAGTGGGACAAGGACGTGGACGGTGATTGTTGCAAGTCTGCAACGACAGGTGTATGGCGGAAAGCATCTTCACATGCGCCAAGGATCACTTATGATGGGCACACTTTTAGGCAGTGACCTGGGAGTCAGAAATGCTTCCAGAGGTCTTCCCCATGCTGTTCCCATGTCTTTTCAGCACTGCATGCATGTGTCTGATGATGTGTCACACACAACATGGCCAGATAAGGTTGTAAAATGTTAAAATGACATTTCCTGGTGAATGCATTTGTCTTGGTTGAAAGCAATGCAAAAGTGCAAAAACACATCAAAAATGCTACGTGCGAACATAGCCCAAGTTGTGGAGGAGTATTTTTGCTTTTGGTTATTTATTTTGCCTTATATACAAGTCATTACCCTGGAACGGATGTTCCTTAACATATTTCCCAGGAAAATCCATTTTGGTTTTCTTTTTGTATGTTTTATTGTGAGTCCGTAAAAGTGGCATAATACTCTGACCACGTTGCTGACAGCAGTGATTTGGGAGTCAGAGATGCTTCCAGGGGTCTTCCCCATGCTGTTCCCATGTCATTTAAGCACTGTTCCCATCGATTTGGGCAATTTTTAGGCCCTCTGCAGACCGCCGGGGTGAGCCGCCTGAAAAATGCTCGAGTATCCCATACACTTACATTGGGCTCGTTGCTCGGGTCGAGCACCCGAGTATTCCAATTTGCTCTACCCGAGCAATGAGTACCCGAGCATTTTAGTGCTCGCTCATCACTAGACACCACCCATGAGGCATTCTTTTAATATGAAATTTTTATCTCAGGCAATCAAGGACAATACTTTTCATTTGCTATGGGACCTATGTACAAAGAAAACTGATCAATGTACTAACCATTTGAAACTTGATTTTTTATTTCCTATTGCTTTCTTAGAAGCTGCATAGTCCACAGTAATGTACACAGACTCCAATCATTCAAATCAATCCATAAGAACCACGAGGCTCACAGAGTTTCCCTATCTCAAATATTAAAGCTAATTTTTTAGCAAATTCTTTAACACATCTAGTATATTTTTGGAGTGGGGAAGGAAACATAAAAAACCACAAGGTGAATATTGAAACTCTGTGCAAATGTAGTTCCTTGTCATATTCAAACTTAAGAATACTTTATGCAATAATTCTGAGAATTTAGACACTTCACGCGCTCCCATTTTGATGATTAGCAATATGGCAAGTAAACCAAGATTATTAACATTGGCAAGTATACTTTAATGGTCCATGTATTATGCTTTTGAAGAACTATATGTATGCATAAAATATACATAAACAGAATAATACTGTACACAGAAAAAAGGAGTAATTGTCACATCTCCACCAGGACCTACTCCTTTGGCATCTTCTTCTGTCACCAAGCGCCGCCATATGCATTCTGTGGGCAGCACTGGTGATAGAAGATTGTAGAAAACCGCAGCACTACCGGACTAAGGTGCACGAGTAGGGTCCAATCCCATAGTGATATACAGAGAATCTCAGCACTCGAAGAAGTGATATAAAGTACAAATATAATGGCAGTCCACAGCAAAAATAAATGTTTTGGTCAACACGACCTTCCTCGGTATACTGATTGCTGGGAGCAGTGTGTAAAAGAGTCGTGTTGACCGAAACGTTGTCCTCCTTCACTCTTTTGCACACTGCTCCCAGCAATTGGTATACTGAGGAAGGTCATGTTGACCAAAACGTTTATTTTTGCTGTTAACTGCCATTAAATTTGTACTTTATATTATCACTTCTTCGAGTGCCGAGATTCTCTGTATATCACTGGTGTTAGAAGAGACGTTGGAACCAGAAGCTCTGGATGTTTTTGCTCCAGTAGCCTTTTTGTAGAATAGGACCAGACAGACTAGCCTTCTCAACCAACGTACATCAATGAGTCTTGGGTGCTGAGAACTCTTTTGCTGATTTGTCAATTGCCCTTTGTTGGACCACTTTTGAATAGCATAAGCACCCCACAACTCCTGCCATTTGTGAGATGCTGTAAACTCATCATTTGACCTTTTTTAGCATTGCTTAGATTCTTTTATTTGCCCAGATTTCCTGCTTCCAACATATCAAATTGAAGAACTGATTGTTCACTTGAAGCCTGATAAGTTTCACCCCCAGACAAATGGCTTCTAGCTCAGTGTTAATTTTTGTCAAATACTGTATCATGGCAATTCCTAAAACCGTGTGCAATATACACAATGTTAGGATTTGCGATTTGCATACTTGCGGAATTCTGCTGTCTTCTCTTCCTGCTTCTCCCAATGAACAACCAGAATGTAACTGCACCCATACACATTAAAATAAAGGCACCCAAACCCACCATATAGCTGAATTCTGTCAAGTATTTAAGAATTGTGAAATTTTGGAATGTACATGCTTAAGAAATGTGAGAAAAACGTTAATAAATGTTGTCAATTTGTAGGATTTGAGGCAAGCCGAATTGCGTTTTTATGCCCAGATTTCATAATTCACTTTAGATTATATTTGCTGGTTTTCGTCTCAGTATTTTTTTAGATCTCCGTTTCTATACAAACCACAGCAGAGAGACCCAGCACTGCTTCAGCCTTTGAGGCCCCATTCTTTTCTATTTTACAGGGATTCTTGCTGCAGAAATAGTTGTTTCCAAGGAAAATGAAAGCATCGCAGCCAAAGCCTACCATCCAATGAATGGGCCACAATACAAGTGGTGAAAACTATTTCTGAAAAGACATTAGTTTGGATTTACTTCTCTCGGAGTCAGGAGAGAAATGTGAATGTGGGAAATCTTTGTGTGGAACTTTAGAAGGAAAACATATTAGAATAAACTGGAGCCAGGAACATGATTTCAGAACATGGGCTTGTCTCTAAAAGTATGTTTTCCCTGGTTGTTCTGAACACAAAACATGTGCTGCTGAGAAAGATTATAATTAGTGCACCAGAAAACAGCAATGAGTCCAAAAAAACATCAACATTTTTAAATTAAACACTGGAAAATGGAATTATTGTTTGTTAATAATTCAAAGTGATAGCTTTTTTTTATTTAGGTGGGTCAAGGACACATGTGGGCGGGTAGAGCAAAGGTCATTATGGGTCACATTCCCAATCCTTATCTCCATCTTTAGCATAGCTTAAATTTTTGTCTCATATCCACTATTTCTTGCCAAGTGAGGTGCTCGGAATATGTCAACATCAACCAGGGTGGTAAGGAGGACCAGTCCAACCAAAATTAAGCCTACATCCCCATGGACCTGACTTGCAGAAGCTTCCTCTATGAAATGTATGCATTTGTTCAAGAAGAAATTTTCAGACCATTTAGAGTAACAAAGAGTATTTTAGATCTTAGAGTAGGCATTCACGTTAGATACAGTGGCGTAACTAGAATCCGATGGGCCAGGTGCAAAATTTGGTCCCCCACCTGCATGTTCGTTAGATATATGGGCCCTTGTAGCTTTCCAGATCCTGTGAAGATATACATGTTCACCCCCCCTCCATGTAACAATTTCCACCATCCTGAAATAATGTTCCCGATCCTGTGCCTCTTTCCTGTAATAATGCCCCCCATCCTGGCCCCTTCCTGTAATAATGTCCTCCATCCTGGGTCCTTAGCATCCTGAGTGACATATACCTCCCCTCGTATATCACGCCAGTGACTCTGTGACATGGTATAATACCTCCATCCTTGGCCCCTTACTGGTTGGTATAATGTCTCCATTTCCTGATATGATGTCCTCCATCCTAGGCCCCTTCGTGGTATAATGTCTCAATTTCCTGTTATAATGTCCCCATCCTGGGTCCCTTCCAGTAATATACATATAGTGGGGAGGAGGGGATGATAAGTCAGCTCACTGTTATCCACTGCACCTTGCTTGGATCCAAATCACCGCATGGAGCCACCCTGCCCCGGGTTGCTTCAAGAAAGACTAAGGAGTCTCAGACCATGATTAACACTCCTTAGTCGAAACGTGTCGGTTTGTCCTTGGGGTACACGTGGTATGCCTAGCATGTCATTTTTTAAGAAGATTAAATAAATAAATGTGAAGTTTTATCTATATATTCAATGCTTGAGATTCCTTTCTATTTTCTGTTCATTCCAGTAATATACAGTATGTCCCCCATCCTGGTATAATGAGCCCCATCTGGTACCCCTTCCAGTAATATATGTCCCCCATCCAGGTATAATGTCCCCCATCTTGGGCCCTTTCCAGTAATATATGTCACCCATCCTTCAAGTAATAATGTCCCTTTTTTACGGCTCTTTTCCAACAAATGTAAAAACAACAAAACAATTCTACTCACTGTCCCCCATTCCCACAATGTGTGGCACCTTCTTCTATAGCCAGCACAGAAGCCAGCAGCAGACTTCAGCATGCAAGTGATAGGCAGCATATAACGTCACTGCCATGCTCCACCAGTGACTTGCATGCCGACGTCAACTGCCAGCTTCTGATTGTCCGGCAGTGTGTTTTGCAAAGCAGGGACCCAGTGGGTCTCAGTGCCGCAATCCACTTCAGCTGAATGTGAGTTCTCGGACGTACATTCAGCTTAAATAGCTACTGGCGTCGAGTGGGACCCCCTCCAGCACGGGCCCGATCGCGGTTACACTATCGACCACAATCGTTACATACCTGATTAGATACCTGTCAACCAAAGGATGAACATTCAGCCAATTGCTATCTCTCCTGACCACACCTTACATGTACTGTATCGAGAGAGTGGAGTAGGCTGCTATCAGCCACCATCATCAGTAGATCTGGCATATTCAAATCCAACTTACCAATGCTTCTGTCCCCCAAGATCTGCCATCAGAGAAGAGTTAAAAGGGCATTAGATGGCCTGCCGGTACCAGCAATATTTGGAGGTTCAACTGATATTAATCTGTTTGCCCACCGTTAGTCTAGTCTAGTCTAGACCAATGCCTGCAATCTTGAAATTATGATAGTAGTAAGATATAGACAGCCAGAGAAATTTGTGATTGTATGGTCTAAGCTGATTTAATGGTTCTTCATCTTCTTTCTTCAGGAGCAAGCCGCTTCCCAGCCTCCCTGTTTCCTGCTTTCCATGGGGCTGTGTGCTTCTGAAGATGGACAGTTTGGGATGGTGCTTCTTGCCTAGTAAACATAGCAGCAACGTAGGCAATGAGCAGTAGAATATAAAATTTTAAATCCCTCAGTACCTGAGAACAAAGAAGATTTTTGGTCTATATGTGACTTCTGATTCACTTTTAGTGAAAAGTCAGGTCAATATTAGTGTACATTGTCATCCAGTTACAAGCCTCAGGGATCTATGACAGTAACCCTAAACAGGGCAATGGACAGGTCAATGGACAATGGACCCAAAATGGACAGGTTAATAAATTCAGCATCTCCCCCATGTAGTTTTTTTTCTCTTTTTTTAAGTTCATTTTAAAAATTGGATTATATTTTTACTTCAAAAGAAAAAAATCAAAGTGGAAAAATTTTCGTTTTGTCATGCTGGGGTGCAACCATAAGAAATATATATAGCTGATAATTTTATATTTAACAAGAAGTTAAATCACTTATGCTGTGGATAGGTGATAACTATTGATGAGCGAGCACTAAAATGCTCAGGTACTCGTTGCTCGGGTCGAGCACATTGGAATACTCGGGTGCTCGACCCGAGCAACGAGCCTAATGTAAGTCTATGGGAAACTCAAGCATTTTTCAGACGGCTCACCCCGGCGGTCTGCAGAGGGCCTAAAAATTGCCCAAATCGCTGGGAACAGTGCTCAAATTACATGGGAACAGCATGGGGAAGACCCCTGGAACCATCTCTGACTCCCAGATCACTGCTGTCAACAAAGTTGTCAGAGTATTACGCCACTTTTACGGACTCACAATAAAACATACAAAAAGAAAACCAAAATGGATTTTCCTGGGAAATATGTTAAGGAACATCCTTTCCAGGGTAATGACTTGTATATAAGGCAAAATAAATAACCAAAAACAAAAATACTCCTCAACAACTTGGGCTATGTTCACACGTAGCGTTTTTTATGTGTTTTTTGCACTTTTGCATTGTTTTCAACCAAGACAAATGCATTCACCAGGAAATGTCATTTTAACATTTTACAACCTTATCTGGCCATGTGGTGTGTGACACATCATCAGACACATGCATACAGTGCTGAAAAGACATGGGAACAGCATGGGGAAGACCTCTGGAAGTATCTCTGACTCCCAGGTCACTGCCTAAAAGTGTGCCCATCATAAGTGATCCTTGGCGCTTGTGAAGATGCCTCCCGCCATACACCTGTCATTGCAGACTTGCAACAATCACTGTCCATGTCCTTGTTCCACTGCAGCGTTCAGTTGTCCCTACCTCATTCCTTGGAATGCAAGCGCAAGTATGCAGCCAGCAACCCATCAACCCACAGGCTGCAATACTATACTGCCAAAGTTTTGACAGCTGCTTGCACTTGAAATGTGGCCTTTTAGGCTCGTGGAGGTGGAAGCTGTCCACAATGTTACGGCGGCGACGACCGGGTATCCATACTCGGTCCCCAGCCGCCACTATTTGTCCCGGTGTTGTCCCACAACATTACCTGTGCCCTCCCCAGTGCACTTACTGGGAAGGATCGCCTAACAACAAACAAGTGGACAGGTGAATGTGGAAGGGACGGTATGGAGTCAAACAATAGCTTTTTTTGCTGAGTTGTATTTTACCACAGACATATTCTTTAGCTTGGTGAAAGGACTTGGGAAACCACATCTACCCTGCTGTCATTTCTCCCAGGAAGTCCTCTAAAGCAGCTTGTTGCACAAGCAATGGCAGCCCATCCAACATCAACTCGCAGTTCTTGGTGGTGCTTTGACACACAAAAACATCTTTCTTTGCGCATTTAATTTCATGGCTACAGAGTTGGGCAATGGCCTGATCTGCAATGCGGTTTGAGAAATAACATGCATAAGCACGTCCGATCCACATTAAAAAAACAGCCATAGAGTGTCAGGGAATCTTCCCCCACACTTTTCTTAGCCAGGGCCGCTTCTCGGCAGGGTTGGACCGAGAGACTCCTCTGGTGGGCACTGGCTTCTCCTTCAGGAGAGTTCATAGTGCCGAAATGAGGTCATGATGATGATAGAGGCCACCATCTGCTTAGTTTTCTGTTACTTGGAATGCAAGCGCAAGTATGCAGCCAGCCACCCACCCACAGGCTGCAATACTAAACTGCCAGATTTCTGGGCAGCAGCTTGCACTTAAAATGTGGCCTTTTAGGCTCGTGGAGGTGGAAGCTTTTCACAACCTCATGCCTCATGCCTCGTTTCCATACTCGATCCCCAGCCGTCACTATTTCTCCCGGTGTTGTCTCCGCCTTCTTTAAGCGCGAGTCCCTGAACATTACTGCTGGTACATTTCTGTGGGAATTTCCTTGCCTCCTACCAGCCTGGAATATTTCCAGTAAACTATGGTACGACGCCATGGTATTAGCACTGCCCCCAATAAAAGTAGCGAAGCCATCCCCAATTTCCTTCTCAGGAATTTTATTTGGTAGACTGAGTGGCTGCCCAAATACATTAGTTTCTCAGAAAGGAGCTTAAGATAGAGTGGCAGTAGATGCAAGTTTCTCCAGCCTGTTAGATATTAGAGGGTGAATGGCAGCACATTGGATCAGTGGTTAGTAGTGTTGAGCGAGCACTAAAATGCTCAGGTGCTTGAAGCTCGGGCCGAGCTCGCCGTGATACTCGGGTGCTCGACCCGAGCAACGAGCCCAATGTTAGTCTATGGGAGACTCGAGCATTTTTGTGGTGGCACCCCCAGCAGTCTTTTAAAAGCCTAACAAGTGCCCAAAACGATAGTGACAGTGCTCAAATGACATGGGGACAGCATGGGGATCGCCCCAGGAAGCAATTCTGACCCACAGGTCACTGCTGTCAACAACGTGGTCAGAGGTATTAAGCCACTTTTACAGGCTCACAATAAAACGTTCAAAAACGAAAGTGAAACTTTTTTCCTGTGAAATATGTTAAGGAACATCCTTTCCAGGGTAAAGACTTGTGTATAAGTTAAAATAAATGACCAAAAACAAAAATACTCCTCCACACCTTCGGCTATGTTCACAAGTAGCATTTTTTATGCGTTTTTGCACTTTTGTATTGCTTTCAACTATGACAAATGCATTCACCGTGAAATGTAATTTTAACATTTTACAAACTTATCTGGCCATGTGCTGTGTGACACATGCATAAAGTGCTGAAAAGACAAGGGAACAGCATGGGGAAGACCCCTGGAAGCATCACTGACTCCCAGGTCACTGTCTAAAAGTGTGCCCATCATAAGTGATCCTTACCGCATCAGAAGATGCAGACTTGCAATTATCCCCATGCAAGTTCTAGTCCCAGGGAAGTGTTCAATTGTACCTCCCCCATTCCTTGCAATACAAGCTCAAGTATGCAGCCTGCCACCCACCCACCCCCAGGCTGCAATATCATACTGCTTGCTTGCTTGAACTTGAAATTGGGCCTTTTAGGCATGTGGAGGCGGAATCTGGCCACCACGTCATGGCTGTGTTGGCGGCCTGGAATCCATACTCAGTCCCCAGCCACCCGGCGGCTGGGTGTCCATACTCGGTCCCCAGCCGCCCCGCGGCCGGGTGTCCACACACGGTCCCCTGCCGCCTGGGGGCAGCCGGGTGTCCATAAACGGTCCCCAGCCGCCCATATTTCTCCTTGGAACATCCCCCCACACACTTTTCTTAGCCCGGCCTGCTTTAGGCAGCATTGGACGAGCCCACCAGAGAACCAGACTCCTCCGGTGGGCCCTGACTTCTCCATCGGTGGAGTTGAGAGTGCCAAGTTGAGGAGCATGATGATGATGACAGAAGTTAGCATCTGCTATGTTTTCTTTTAATGCAAGTGTAAGTGTGCAGCCTGCCACCCACCCACCCCCAGACTGCAATTCCATACTGCTAGCTTGCACTTGAAATGGGGCCTTTTAGTTTGGAGGAGGTCGAAGCTGGCCACTACCTCATGGCTGCTTCGGCAGCGAGGTATCCATACTCAGTCCCCAGCCGCCCATATTTGTCCTGGTGTGCCTTATACATAAGATTAAGCGCGTATACCAAAACATTACCTGTGCCCTCCCCAGTGCATTTAGTGGGAAGGAGAGCCTATTCCGCTGTAGTGTGTGCATGCCAAACCCCTGTTCATGGTACATGCGAAGATGCCTCCCACCTTGCACCTGTCGTTGCAGACTTGCAACTATCCCCATTCAAGTCCTTGTCCCAGGGCAGTGTTCAATTGTACCTCTCCCATTCCTTGCAATGCAAGCGCAAGTATGCAGCCTGCCACCCACCCACCCCCAGGCTGCAATACCATACTGCTTGCTTGCTTGCACTTTAAATTGGGCCTTTTAGGCATGTGGAGGCGGAATCTGGCCACCACGCCATGGCTGTGTCAGCGGCCTGGTATCCATACTCAGTCCCCAGCCGCCTGGTGGCCGGGTGTCCCCGCTTGCTCCCCAGCCTCCAGGGGGTGGCCGGGTGTCCATACTCGGTCCCCAGCCACCCCTATTTGTCCCGGTAACCTTTCCCACACTTTTCTTAGCCTGGCCTGCTTTAGGGCAGCATTGGCCGAGCCCACCGGACTATCAGACTCCTCCGGTGGGCCCTGGCTTCTCCATCAGGGGAGTTGAGAGTGCCAAGGTGAGGAGCATGATGAGGATGATAGAAGTTAGCATCTGCTTTGTTTTGTTGTAATGCAAGCGCATGTATGTAGTAGCGGCTAGGCCTGAGGTGGTCAGCGTTTTGGCGCATATCCTACCTCCTCCGAGGATTGCTGGATGTTTTCCTGCTACTATCCAAGTTCTATGACTCCTGTTAAAACAAAGCTTCAGGTGATAAATGATGGATGAGGTAGTGGCAAAGGAGAAAGAGCAGGAGGAACAGGGACCATTCACATCAATATCAGGCCAGTCAACCAGATATGTCTTGTAGGATATGTTTCTGTAACAAAAGGAGCGGTTCGGCTACACAGTTATAGGGCATACAGTGAGTGCAATGCCTACCAAAAATTTCGAGCCACTCCAATGCCCCTTGGAAATGACATGGAGGTCAGAGGGCGTTAACTAAACCTTTTTTTCCATTTATAGCAACTGGGTCTCCCGTGCACTGTTGGCCTAAGCAGTGAATGGAAGGCTTTCCAAAAATTATGAGGAACTGCAATGCCCCTTACAAGAGCCATGTGTGGCACCCCAGGGGTCTGGTCACCACAGTAATAGAGATATTACGTCGGAGAGCAAGTGGGAGGTTTCCTGGTCAGGATCTCTTAAACATGCAACATCCTCCTGCCCCAATCCTGGGAGGGGAGAATTCTGCCCTTATAAACTGGATCTGGGGCGGGGTTGAGTGAGTCAGAGAACAGTCAGAGTCAGAGTGAGAGCAAGGGAAAGAAACAGCAAGGAGCTCTGTAGGAGCTAGGAGCTAAAGACCAGGGGCTGGAAGCTGAGCAGAGCTCACCCTGGCAGAAGACAATAGGAACCGGACACAGGAGTCCGAAGCTGTGAGGACTTATATATCCAGCAGCAGAAACCAGCCGGCAGGGGATTTCAGGTCCTCTGGCCATAGAAGCCCGGAGGCTCAGTCACAAGCAAGGGACCAGCACCGCCGTCGTGGAGCGGAGGCTAACAGCCATATGGGTGAGCACTACACGGTACACTCAGGGACGTGGGCTACTTCTACCCGCTTACAGCAAGGTAGCCAGGAAGAGTGCAGACAGACGGGGAGACCTACAACTCCACCTGGCAAGGGGAACTCCGGCTTGCTCACAGACTGACAAGGCCTCTTATGCTAGCCAGTACTCCCGGGAGGGTCTACCTTATAATCATCAGTAAAGACCCTGAACTGCACTGCAAAGACTCTGAGTCATTCCTGCTGCGCTCGTGCATCATCACCCCCATCATCCACACTCACTGCCCTGAGGCTATACTCCTCCCGAGGGGAGTTATCCCATTCTATGCTGCGCACACAATACCAGCCTCAGCGGTCTGCCTCGCAGTGGTGGTACTCCCTGACCGCAATCCACGGGTGGCGCAGTCGGACAATTAACCTCAAAACCTAAGAAAGACTGCCATTGGTTTGACCAGCCTGAGCCACGGGACCGGGTCACCGCCACGGAGACTACAGACCCCAGAGACCCGGCACCGGGAATCCCACACGCGTGTACACACGGCCCAGGGGGCGCGTCACATGCAGTACAGCATATTACAAACATAAGTCCCATTATTGGGGAGTGGGTGTCCCATGGTATTTGCTTATGCTTTCCAAGCAAAAGCTGCCAAAAATTAGGACGGAGCAACTTGCAATGCCCCTTACAAGAGCCATGCAGTACAGCATATTACAAACATAAGTCCCATTATTGGGGAGTGGGTGTCCCATAGTATTTGCTTATGCTTTCCCAGAAAAAGCTGCCAAAAATTAAGACGGAGCAACTTGCAATGCCCCTTACAAGAGCCATGCAGTACAGCATATTACAAACATAAGTCCCATTATTGGGGAGTGGGTGTCCCATAGTATTTGCTTATGCTTTCCCAGCAAAAGCTGCCAAAAATTAGGATGGAGCAACTTGCAATGCCCCTTACAGGAGCCATGCAGTACAGCATATTACAAACATAAGTCCCATTATTGGGGAGTGGGTGTCCCATAGTATTTGCTTATGCTTTCCCAGCAAAAGCTGCCAAAAATTAGCACGGAGCAACTTGCAATGCCCCTTACAAGAGCCATGCAGTACAGCATATTACAAACATAAGTCCCATTATTGGGGAGTGGGTGTCCCATGGTATTTGCTTATGCTTTCCCAGCAAAAGCTGCCAAAAATTAGGACGGAGCAACTTGCAATGCCCCTTACAAGAGCCATGCAGTACAGCATATTACAAACATAAGTCCCATTATTGGGGAGTGGGTGTCCCATAGTATTTGCTTATGCTTTCCCAGCAAAAGCTGCCAAAAATTAGGACGGAGCAACTTGCAATGCCCCTTACAAGAGCCATGCAGTACAGCATATTACAAACATAAGTCCCATTATTGGGGAGTGGGTGTCCCATAGTATTTGCTTATGCTTTCCCAGCAAAAGCTGCCAAAAATTAGGACGGAGCAACTTGCAATGCCCCTTACAAGAGCCATGCAGTACAGCATATTACAAACATAAGTCCCATTATTCGGGAGTGGGTGTCCCATGGTATTTGCTTATGCTTTCCCAGCAAAAGCTGCCAAAAATTAGGACGGAGCAACTTGCAATGCCCCTTACAAGAGCCATGCAGTACAGCATATTACAAACATAAGTCCCATTATTGGGGAGTGGGTGTCCCATAGTATTTGCTTATGCTTTCCCAGCAAAAGCTGCCAAAAATTAGGACGGAGCAACTTGCAATGCCCCTTACAAGAGCCATGCAGTACAGCATATTACAAACATAAGTCCCATTATTGGGGAGTGGGTGTCCCATAGTATTTGCTTATGCTTTCCCAGCAAAAGCTGCCAAAAATTAGGACGGAGCAACTTGCAATGCCCCTTACAAGAGCCATGCAGTACAGCATATTACAAACATAAGTCCCATTATTCGGGAGTGGGTGTCCCATGGTATTTGCTTATGCTTTCCCAGCAAAAGCTGCCAAAAATTAGGACGGAGCAACTTGCAATGCCCCTTACAAGAGCCATGCAGTACAGCATATTACAAACATAAGTCCCATTATTGGGGAGTGGGTGTCCCATGCTATTTGCTTATGCTTTCCCAGCAAAAGCAGCCAAAAATTAGGACGGAGCAACTTGCAATGCCCCTTACAAGAGCCAT
The DNA here is from genome assembly GCF_046119375.1 of Phyllobates terribilis. Lineage (NCBI taxonomy): Eukaryota > Metazoa > Chordata > Amphibia > Anura > Dendrobatidae > Phyllobates > Phyllobates terribilis. The sequence continues at coordinate 374,272,103 of NW_027362767.1, forward strand.
GCAGTACAGCATATTACAAACATAAGTCCCATTATTGGGGAGTGGGTGTCCCATAGTATTTGCTTATACTTTCCCAGCAAAAGCTGCCAAAAATTAAGACGGAGCAACTTGCAATGCCCCTTACAAGAGCCATGCAGTACAGCATATTACAAACATAAGTCCCATTATTGGGGAGTGGGTGTCCCATAGTATTTGCTTATGCTTTCCCAGCAAAAGCTGCCAAAAATTAGGACCGAGCAACTTGCAATGCCCCTTACAAGAGCCATGCAGTACAGCATATTACAAACATAAGTCCCATTATTGGGGAGTGGGTGTCCCATAGTATTTGCTTATGCTTTCCCAGCAAAAGCTGCCAAAAATTAAGACGGAGCAACTTGCAAGGCCCCTTACAAGAGCCATGCAGTACAGCATATTACAAACATAAGTCCCATTATTGGGGAGTGGGTGTCCCATGGTATTTGCTTATGCTTTCCCAGCAAAAGCTGCCAAAAATTAGGACGGAGCAACTTGCAATGCCCCTTACAAGAGCCATGCAGTACAGCATATTACAAACATAAGTCCCATTATTGGGGAGTGGGTGTCCCATAGTATTTGCTTATGCTTTCCCAGCAAAAGCTGCCAAAAATTAGGATGGAGCAACTTGCAATGCCCCTTACAAGAGCCATGCAGTACAGCATATTACATACATATGTCCCATTATTGGGGAGTGGGTGTCCCATGGTATTTGCTTATGCTTTCCCAGCAAAAGCTGCCAAAAATTAGGACGGAGCAACTTGCAATGCCCCTTACAAGAGCCATGCAGTACAGCATATTACAAACATAAGTCCCATTATTGGGGAGTGGGTGTCCCATAGTATTTGCTTATACTTTCCCAGCAAAAGCTGCCAAAAATTAAGATGGAGCAACTTGCAATGCCCCTTACAAGAGCCATGCAGTACAGCATATTACAAACATAAGTCCCATTATTCGGGAGTGGGTGTCCCATAGTATTTGCTTATGCCTTGAAAGCAAAAGCTGCCAAAAATAAGGACGGAGGAACTTGCAATGCTGGCACCCTGGTGGTATAGTGTTGGTGGAAGCTGAGGATAAGGAGAAGAAGATTAAACAGCCGAAGCGAGGAAGAATATACCCATGTGTGGGTGTGAAGCGGTGCATGTGAATACACATCCCGAAATAACACAGTGGATTTGACTTTATGTTACTCTACTGTCATTTGGTGGTGATGAGAAGTCTGGCCCAATCCAGCCCTTGTTCATTTTGATAAGGGTCAGCTTGTCAGCATTGTCAGTTGACAGGCGAGTGCGCTTATCAGTTATAATTTCCCCAGCGGCACTAAAAACACGCTCCGATAACAAGCTAGTGGCAGGGCAGGCCCGGACCTCTAAGGCGTACAGAGCGAGTTCATTCCAAGTGTCCAGCTTGGATACCCAATAATTAAAAGGCACAGAGGAATCACGGAGGACGCTGGTACGATCGGCAAGGTACTCCCTCACCATCTTTTGAAACTTTCCACTCCTTGTGAGAGTACCCCGCGCCTCAGGGCCTGTAAGCTGAGCGGGTGTCAGAAAACTGTCCCAGAATGTTGACAGTGTTCCCCTGCCTCTGCTGGATTGGAGTTGCATCTCTCTCGCCTGTACGCCTTGGTTGGGCAACGAACTGTGACCTCTGCCGCTAGCGTGTTCAGATGGGAATTTTTTTAAGAGTTCTGCAGCAAGGGCCTTCTGGTATTGCCCCATTTTTGTAGACCTCTACACCTCAGGAATAAGAGAGTGAAAGTTCTCCTTGTAGTGGGGGTCTACAAGTGTCACCAACCAGTAATGACTGTCACCCAACATTTTGACAACGCGAGGGTCACGGTTAAGGCAGCGTAACATAAAGTCAGCCATGCGTGCCAGACTGGTAACGGGCAAGATTTCCGTGTCCTCACCAAGATGACGACTGACCATGCTCTCCTCCTCCTCCTCCTCTTCCTCCTCCCCCCTGTCCTCAGGCCACCCACGCTGAACCGACGGTATGACACTTGTACAGGTACTACCGTCTACAACGCATAATAGCAGCTCCTCTTCTTCCTCCTCCTCCTCCTCCTCCTCCTCTCCCTCATTGTCCCCCAATGCACGTTGGGATGAGATGAGGCTGGACTCTGTGTAATCGCCCGCTATGGCTTCTTGATCCATCTCATCATACTCTGGCTGCAATGCCTCCTCTTTAATTCTCTGCAGAGAGCGTTGCAAAAGACAGACTAGTGGGATGCTGACACTAATGATGGCGTCATCGCCACTCACCATCTTGGTGGCCTCCTCAAAGTTTGTCAGGATGGTACATATGTCAGACATCCAGGTCCACTCCTGAGGTCTTATGTGTGGAGTCTGACCTGAATATCGACGACCTTGTTGCAGCTGGTACTCCACAACTGCTCTCTTCTGCTCACAAATCCTTTGCAACATGTGGAGGGTAGATTTCCAACGTGTGGGGACATCATACACCAGTCAGTGTGCCGGAAGCTGCAAACGCTGCTGCAACACAGCAAGGGTGGCGGAAGCTGTAGCCGACTTGCGAAAATAAGCTGACAGGCGGCGTACTTTCACGAGCAGATCTGGCAACTCGGGGTACGATTTAAGAAACCGCTGAACCACGAGGTTAAGCACATGAGCCAGGCATGGTACGTGTATGATCTCACCTCGCCTCAGAGCCGCCACCAGGTTACGGCCATTGTCACACACGACCATGCCGGGATGTAGGTTCAGCGGTCTCAGCCACAGATCTGCCTGCTCTTTCACAGCTGTCCACAACTCACAAGCAGTGTGAGGTTTATCACCTAAGCTTATGAGTTTCAGCACAGCCTGTTGCCGCTTGGCGGAGGCAGTACTGCAATGCTTCCAGCTTGTAACTGATGTGGTGATATCTGAGATGGAGGCTGAACATGAGGAGGAGAAGGAGGAGGAGGATGAGCAGAAGCTGTACACTGTGGGGGCAACTCTGACTTACATAGGGCCCGCAATCCTCGGTGTGGGGAGGATGTGTTCCGTCCCAAGGTCCGACTGGGTCCCGGCTTCCACTATGTTTACCCAGTGTGCCGTCAGAGAGATGTACCGTCCCTGGCCACAAGCACTTGTCCACGTGTCCATTGTCAGGTGGACTCTCCCAGTAACTGCGTTGTTGAGGGCACGGCAGATGCTTTGGGACACGTGCTTGTGTAGTGCGGGGATAGCACACCAGGCAAAATAGTGTTGGCTGGGGACCGAGTACCGAGGGATGGCCATCGCCATAAGATTGCGGTAGGATTCCGTGTCCACCAGCCTAAAAGGCAGCATTTCCAATGCAAGCAGTCGTGAAATGTGCGAATTTAGGACTGTGGCCTGTGGGGCGTTAGCTGCGAATTTCCGCTTTCGTTCAAAGGTCTGGGATATGGACAATTGAACGCTGCGGTGGGACGTGGACGTGGACGTTGATGCTGTTTCTTGAGAAACTGCCATAACAAGTGAAGACTGAGAGGAGGGGGCATCTTTACATGCAGTATGGACAGGGGATTGCCTTGCACACACAACAGGGGGTTCTATTGCACGCACAACAGTGGAAGAAGCAGTGGTGACACGCGCTGACACTGGTCGTGGACCCTGGGTTTCGCCCCACAAAGTCGGGTGCTTTGCTGCCATGTGCCTGATCATGCTGGTGGTGGTCAGGCTGGTAGTTTTGTCACCCCTGCTGATGCTGGCATGGCAGGTGGAACATATGGCCTTTTTGGGGTTATCAGCAGAGTCTTTAAAAAAATTCCAGACTCTGGAAGACCTACCGCTTGTACTGGCAACGTCCCTCGTGTTGGTGTTACGGGGAATGGTTGCCTGCCTTCTGTCTGTGGCCACCACACTGCTTCTTCCTGCCTGTTGGGGTACTCTGCCTCCCTCCCCCTGTGTGCTGCTGGCCTCACTCTGCATGTCCTCCTTCCACGTTGGGTCAGTTACTAGATCATCCACCACCTCCTCCTCTTCCACATGCGCACCACGATCTTCCTCCTCACTTCCTGGCAATTGTGTCTCGTCATCATCCACCTCTTGTGACAGATGGCCAACGTCGACTTCCTGTGGCCGTGGCTGTTCAAATATTTGAGCATCGCAACATGGGATCTCCTCTTCCACCACTTCAAGCGTATCAGGCGAGGGGCCCAAATATGGAAATGGACCAGTGAACAGCTCTTCAGAGTGTCCAAGTGTGGGATCACTTGCTGTCTGACGACACTCAGCTTGGTGGGAGGAAGGAGCATCAGGGTGAGGAGGAGTATGCGGTCGAGACTCACGGCTACTAAGATTTGACCGTATGGAAGACAGACCGGAGGTGGTGGTGCCCAGGTAACTGGAAGTATTATCTGCTATCCAATTAATAACCTGTTCACACTGATCAGTTCTCAATACTGGTGTTGTTCTGTGCTTCCCTAGTAATTCGGTCAAGAAGTGGGAGCGAGAAGATGTGGCTGTTGGTTGTGGCACATTTTCACCTTGGCCACGGCCCCGTCCTCTGCACGAACCATCACCAGAACGTCCACTTCCACGTCCCTTGCCACGCGCCTTGCCCATTGTAAATGAAGTAAAATAGCTTACACTTGCACTATCAATGGAAAAAGGGTAATAAAGAGTAGATTAGAACCGTGGAAGAGGAAAACCACAGTTTTTGCTTACTGGGGTATACCACACTTTTTTAAATAGAGATATTTGCGGCTGAACAGTGAGCGACACACTCAAACTGCTTTTTTTTTAGATACCAAAGGCCCAAAACTGGATAGTACAGCGATTTGACCCGTGGAACTGCGAAACCACACTGGGATGTCGGGCCTACACAAGACTATTTTCAACAGATATATTTTTGTGTCACAACAGTCAGGAGACACTACTGTTTTTCTTTACGGAAAAAACTACCAAAAGCAGAATAATAGAGATTTTTTACCGTGGGATGGCAAAACCACAGTTATTGTTTACTGGGGTATACCACACTTTTTTAAATAGAGATATCTGCGGCTGAACAGTGAGCGACACACTCAAACTGCTTTTTTTTTAGATACCAAAGGCCCAAAACTGGAGAGTACAGCGATTTGACCCGTGGAACTGCGAAACCACACTGGGATGTCGGGCCTACACAAGACTATTTTCAACAGATATATTTTTGTGTCACAACAGTCAGGAGACACTACTGTTTTTCTTTACGGAAAAAACTACCAAAAGCTGAATAATAGAGATTTTTTACCGTGGGATGGCAAAACCACAGTTATTGTTTACTGGGGTATACCACACTTTTTTAAATAGAGATATTTGCGGCTGAACAGTGAGCGACACACTCAAACTGCTTTTTTTTTAGATACCAAAGGCCCAAAACTGGATAGTACAGCGATTTGACCCGTGGAACTGCGAAACCACACTGGGATGTCGGGCCTACACAAGACTATTTTCAACAGATATATTTTTGTGTCACAACAGTCAGGAGACACTACTGTTTTTCTTTACGGAAAAAACTACCAAAAGCTGAAGAATAGAGATTTTTTACTGTGGGATGGCAAAACCACAGTTATTGTTTACTGGGATATACCACACTTTTTTAAATAGAGATATTTGCGGCTGAACAGTGAGCGACACACTCAAACTGCTTTTTTTTTAGATACCAAAGGCCCAAAACTGGATAGTACAGCGATTTGACCCGTGGAACTGCGAAACCACACTGGGATGTCGGGCCTACACAAGACTATTTTCAACAGATATATTTTTGTGTCACAACAGTCAGGAGACACTACTGTTTTTCTTTACGGAAAAAACTACCAAAACCTGAATAATAGAGATTTTTTACCGTGGGATGGCAAAACCACAGTTATTGTTTACTGGGGTATACCACACTTTTTTAAATAGAGATATTTGCAGCTGAACAGTGAGCGACACACTAAAACTGTTTTTTTTTTAGATACAAATAGCCCAAAATGGATAATACAGAGGTTTGAACTGTGGAAGTACAAAACAACACTTCTGTTTCTCTAGCCTACACCAGACTATTTTCAACAGTTATATTTGTGTCTGAAAAATCAGAGACACGCTTTTTTTTGGGGGGAGGGGGGGGACACACCAAAAGGTTAATAAGACAGGCATTTGTACAGTGTGAAGGAGGGAAAAAAAAGGAGGATTTTGATGAAAAAAAAAGGATTTTTCCTGGCCCCCGACACCTGGTGCTAAGTCCAGCAATTTCAGCAACAGGAGCACACAGGACTGTAATGCAGCGTTTGCTGGTATAACCACTGTGTCTCCTATACAGCCTGCCTGCCTGGTATCTGGGATGGATATTAGTCCTGAAAAGGACTGTTTGTTTGTTCTGGCAGCCTTTACAGACCCTACACTAACTATTTCGCAGTTTATATCTCTCCCTAAATCAGCAGCGCTGTCCCTACACTGTCTAATCCGGAGCGACTGTGTCCAAGATGGCGGCGCCCCGTTTTAAATACTCGAGGTGACGCTGTGCGGCCAGCCAATCACTGTAATGCCCACAACCAACATGGCTGCAGCATTACAGTGACTGGCTGGCAATCCCTGCATGTTCATTGGCTCTGTAAAGAGCGCCAAACATGCAGGGCGGAGACACGGGCTCCCGCCCGAGTAACCCGGAAATGCTCGGTGCTCGCCGAACATCCCGAGTAGCGTGAAGCTCGGGCGAGTACCGAGCAGTGTCGAGCATGTTCGCTCAACACTAGTGGTTAGCACTGAAACCTTGCAGCGCTGGGATCCTGGGTTCAAATCCCAGCAAGGACAACATCTGCAAGGACTTTGTATGTTCTCCCCATGTTTGCGTGGGTTTCCACCTCAGTAAAAAAGCAGCCTTAGAGTGTCCAGGAACCTTCCCACACACTTCTCTTAGCCAGGACTGCTTCTCAGCAGGGTTGGACGGTCCCACCAGAGAATCCTCTGGTGTGCCCTGGCTTCTACATCAGGAGAGTTCATGATAGTGCTAACATTGCAGCTGCTATGGGGCTCTTGAGCGGGGAGAAAGGTGAGCCCTCAGAATCAAATCCTCTGGTTGGCACAATGTTTTTCAATCTGAAACAGCTTCTCAGTGGGAGTTGTATTTCACCACAGCCATATTCTTTAGCTCGGTGAAAGGACTGGCATAGAGGGAAACCGTATCTACTCCGGCTGTCATTTCTCCGTCACCAGGTTCCGCCCATTGTCACACACGACCATGCCTGGCTGTATGTTCAGCGGTGAGAGCCACAGATCAAGCTGCTGTGTTACAGCTTTCAACAACTCTGCAGCGCTGGGCGGTTTGTCACCTAAGCATTAGGCATGTTATCTTCAGCACAGCCTGTTGCTGCGTGGCCAATGCAGTGCTGCAGTGCTTTCAGCTTGTGACTGATGTGGTCATTTCGGAGATGGAGGAGGAGGTGCAGGAGCTGAACAATGTGATTACATTGAGGTTACATGGGCGACTCTGTTTTTATACTAAAGAAAGATCCTACTGTTTTTTTTTTTTACGTTATTTTTTAAGGCAAATGCATTTTAACATTTTACAACCTCATATGGCAATGTGGTGTGTGGCACATCATCAGACACATCCTGTTTCATTGATGATGGAGAGACTCTGAAAGACACATAGAGCAGGGCCACAGTAACAAGTATGACATGTTCCCATTAGAAAGGAGAGGGTCTGCTATACAGTTATAGGGTATGCAGTGAGTCCAACGGCTGACCAAATTTAGGAAAAACCCCACTAAGAAATTAAAGACACATAGAGCAGGGTCACAGTAACGACAAATTCCAATTAGAAAGGAGAGAGTCTGCTATACAGTTATAGGGTATGCAGTGAGTCCAACAGCTGACTACATTTAGGAAAAACCCCACTAACAATTTAAAGAGACATAGAGCAGGGCCACAGTAATGACACATTCCCATTAGAAAGGAGAGAGTCTCCCATAGTGTTGGCCTATGCAGTGAATGCAAGGGTTGCCAAAAATTTGAAGGCACTTCAATGACCCTTGGAAGAGACGTGGAGGAGGGCCTCATAAAAAAATGTTCCCATTAGAAAGGAGCGGGCCTCCTATACTTGTAATGCCCATGCACTAAGTGTATGGGCTGACAAACATTTACTCCTGGGGGGTATGCATGAACATACTGTATAAAAATTTTTTTTTACGGGCATCATAAACACCCTTTAAAAAAATTATGTGGGTGTTGTATCACGGACCACGGTCACCTTGGTGATATGGTGGTGGAGGATGAGGAGAAGGAGGAGGACAAGAGCAAATAGCCAAAATCAGGAAGCGTATACCCATGTATGGGTGTGAAAAGGTGCATGGGAATACACCTCCCAAGAAAAGACACTGGATTTGAATTTATGTTAGCTGCTATCATTCGGTGGTGTTGAGAAGTCTGGCCCAATCCAGCTCTTGTTCATTGTTACAAGAGGCAGCCTGTCATTTTCAGTTGACAGGCGGATGCGCTTATCAGTTATAATTCCACCAGCAGCACTAAAAACCCGCTCTGATAAAACGCTGGCAGCAGGGCAGGCCAGGACCTCCAAGGCATAGCAATCCAGTACATTCCACGTAACCAGCTTGGATACCCAATAATTATAAGGCACAGAGGAATCACGGAGGACGTTGGTCGGTCGGCAAGGTACTCCCTCAGCATCTTCCCAAACTTTGCACTGCTTGTGAGAGTACCCCGTGCCTCAGGGCCTGTGCAATGGGAGGGGCTGAGAAAACTCTCCCAGAACTTTGACAGTGTTCCCCTGCCTCTGCTCGATTGAAGTTGTGTCTTTCTCGCCTGTACTCCTTGGTTGTCCAACGAAGTGTGCCCTCTGCCACCAGCATTTTCAGATGGTAATTCTTTTAATAGTTCCGCAACAAAGGCCTTCTGGTACAGCCCCATTTTTGTAGACTTGTCCACCTCAGGAATAAGAGATATAAAGTTCTCCTTGTAGTGTGGGTCTAGAAGTGTCACCAACCAGTAATGACTGTCACCCAAAATTTTGAGAACGCGAGGGTCATGGGAAAGACAGGGTAACATAAACTCAGCCATGCGTGCCAGACTACTAACAGGCAAGACTTCTGTGTCCTCACCAAGAGGATGACTAACCATGCTCTCCTCCTCCTCTTCTCTGTCCTCTGGCCAACCACGCTGAACAGACGGTATGACAGCTGTGCAGGTAGTACCGTCTATAGTGCATGAAACTAGCTCCTGTCCTTCCTCCTCTTCCTCCACCTCCTCCTCCTCATTGTCACCAATCCACGTTGGGATGAGATGAGGCTGGGCTGTGTATAATTACCATGTATGGTTCCTTCCTCCATCTCATTATGCTCCGCCTGCAAAGCATCCTCTTTGATTGTGAGCAGAGCGTTTTAGAAGACAGAGAAGCGGGATGGTGACGCTAATTATGGTGTCATCACCGCTCACCATCTTGGTGGAGTCCTCAAAGTTTTGGAGGATGGTAAATATGTCTGACATCCATGTCCACTTCTGAGGTCTTATGTGTGGAGTCTGAAATGAATACCGACGGCCTTGTTGATGCTGGTACTCAACAACTGCCATTTTCTGCTCACAAATCCTTCCCAACATCTGCAATGTAGAGTTTCAACGCGTGGGGACATCACACACCAGTCTGTGAGCCGGAAGCTGCAAACGCTGGTGAAACACGGCAAGGGCGGCGGAAGCTGTAGCTGACTTTCTAAAATGGGCACACAGGTGGCGTACTTTAACAAGCAGATCCGGCAGCTCCAGGTAGGATTTGAGAAACCGCTGAACCACAAGGTTAAGCACATGGGTTAGGTATGGTACGTGTGTGAGCTCGCCTCGCCTCAGAGCCGTTACCGGGTTCCACCCATTCTAACACACGACCATGCCTGGCTGTAGGTTCAGCGGTGTGAGCCACAGATCTGCCTGCTCTTTCAGAGCTGACCACAACTCTTCAGCATTGTGTGGTTTGCCACCTAAGCATATTAGCTTCAGCATAGCCTGTTGCCGCTTGGCCGAGGCAGTGCTGCAGTGCTTCCAGCTTGTGACTGATGTGGTCATTTCGGAGATGGAGGCTGAAGAGGAGGAGGGGGCTGAGGAGGATGAGGTGCAGGAGCTGTAGACCGTGGGGGCAAGCCTGATTGACCTAGGGCCCGTAATCCTTGGCGTCGGGAGGACGTGTTCCGTCCCAAGGTCCGACTGGGTCCCGGCTTCCACTATGTTAACCCAGTGTGCCGTCAGCGAGATATACCGTCCCTGCCCACAAGCACTTGTCCTTGTGTCCGTGGTTAGGTGGACTTTCCCAATAACTGCGCTGTTGAGTAGAGATGAGCGGTGTTCGACTAGAACTGTTCGCCAATCTCAAATTCGAGCTGTTTTGGGCGGTGTTCGAGTTGTTCGACGAACCCGAACGATTTGCAAAAAATTCGGCTGTTCGAGCTTATGTTCGATAACTGTTCGTGCACCAAAAGCGTGTCCTGCATGTCTGGCGCTATTTAGAGCACCAATCATGCAGGGATTGTCTGCCACTCACTGTAATGCCACAGCCATGGTGATTGTGACATTACAGTGATTGCCCAAATCGATGGGAACAGTGCTCACAGTGAAACATGAAAAGCCGACAATTCAGCAGCGGCATACACCGGTACCCGACAATTTAGAACCGAAAGAATAGAGCTTCACACATAGATTAGATAGATAGAAACATGTCAGCCACATATATATGAAGTACAGTGACAGTGTTGCTTACTGTACTTGTCATTTAGTGTAAAGGATTTATCAAAAAAAATAATAGTGTTTTCATGCACCGTCTCTTTAAAAAAGCCGGCCGGCAATTCAGCAGCGGTACCCGACAATTTGGAATAGAAAGAATAGAGAATCACACATAGATTAGATAGATAGAAACATGTCAGTCACATATATATGAAGTACAGTGACAGTGTTGCTTACTGTACTTGTCATTTAGTGCAAAGGATTTATTTAAAAAAAATAATAGTGTTTTCATGCACTGTCTCTTTAAAAAAGCCGGCCGGCAATTCAGCATCTGTACCCGACAATTTAGAATAGAAGGAATAGAGCATCACACATAGATTAGATAGATAGAAACATGTCAGTCACATATATAAGAAGTACAGTGATAGTGTTGATTACTGTACTTGTCATTTAGTGTTAAAATAAAGGATTTATTTAAAAAAAAATTGGCGTTGGGTTCCCCGTAATTTTAGGCTCTAGCGCAGGTTAAGCAGACGGCTGGGGCAGATGTTTGAAGCCTGGGAAGGGGGTAATACCCACGGAGCTTCCCAGGCTACTAATATCAGCCCCCAGCGGAATACCTAGCCTTTACTAGCTATTAAAATGGGGGACCCCCCAAAAAAAATGACGTGGGGTCCCCCCTATTTTAATAGCTAGCAAAGGCTAGGCAGACAGCTGCGGGCTGATATTAATAGCCCAGGAAGGGTGCCATGAATATTGGCCCCCTCCCAGGCTAGAAACACCAGCCGTCAGCCGCCCCAGAAATGGCGCATCCATAGGATGCGCCAATTCTGGCACTTAGCCTTGCTCTTCCCACTGCCCTGTAGCGGTGGCAGTGGGTAATAGGGCTGGGGTTGATGTCAGCTTATAATGCCAGCTGACATCAAGCCCAGGTTAGTAATGGAGAGGCGTCTATAAGACACCCCCATTACTAACCCCATAGTCAATGTTAAAAGAAAACACAAACACCCAGAATAAAGTTCTTTAATTGAAATAAAGACACAATCCTTTATTGTTCTAAATTAAACCATACTTACCACCACGCCCATTCCAGCTGAAGCCAACGATCTCCTGCAATAAAAGTAAAATAATAAAGCAACCTCATCCTTACCTTTCCATGGTTCCCAGGACAGCTCCAGCTCTGCTACATCGAGATGACAGGCTGGACCGCAGCAGAACGCTGCCATCCAGCCTGTCATCCCGCGGACACTGAGAAGCGCAGGCATGCTTGCGCTCCTCAGTGTCTCGCTGTGACGGCATCCAGATGAGCCGACAATGAACTCGGCTCACCTCATGCACGTCACTGACAGCGTGGGAGAATTCTCCTGCACTCAGCGCTTCAGCGTGAGAATTTTCCCACGCTGTCAGTGACGTGCATGACGTGAGCCGAGTTCATTGAACATGAATGAGCTCACCTCATGCACGTCACTGACAGCGTGGGAAAATTCTCACGCTGAAGCGCTGAGTGCAGGAGAATTTTCCCACGCTGTCAGTGACGTGCATGAGGTGAGCTCATTCATGTCCATTGAACTCAGCTGACCTCATGTACGTCACTGACAGCGTGGGAGAATTCTCACGCTGAAGCGCTGAGTGCAGGAGAATTCTTCCACGCTGTCAGTGACGTACATGAGGTGAGCCGAGTTCATTGGACATGACCTCGGCTCATCTGGATGCCGTCACAGCCAGACACTGAGGAGCGCAAGCAAGCCTGCGCTTCTCAGTGTCTGCGGGATGACAGGCTGGATGGCAGCGTTCTGCTGCGGTCCAGCCTGTCATCTCGATGTAGCAGAGCTGAAGCTGTCGTGGGAACCATGGAAAGGTAAGGATGAGGTTGCTTTATTATTTTACTTTTATTGCAGGAGATCGTTGGCTTCAGCTGGAATGGGCGTGACGGTAAGTATGGTTTAATTTAGAACAATAAAGAATTGTGTGTTTATTTCAATTAAAGGACTTTTTTCTGGGTGTTGTGTTTTTTTTAAATACTTTACTAGAAATTCATAGTGGTCATGTCTAATATTGGCGTGACCCCATGAATTTCGGGCTTAGGGCCAGCTGATAATGCCAAGCTGGCCCTAACCCCTTTATTACCCAGTGAGCCACCGCACCAGGGCCCTGGATGAGTTGGGTACAGCGCCAGAAGATGGCGCTTCTATGAATGCGCCATTTTCCGGGGTGGCTGCGGACTGCAATTTGCAGCTGGGGGGACCCAGAAAGCTTGGGCCTCCCTGCGCTGCAGATTCCAGCCCCCAGCTGCCTAGTTGTACCTGGCTGGACACAAAAATAGGGCGAAGCCCCACGTATTTTTTTTTTTAATTATTTCATGAAATTCATGAAATAATTAAGAAAAAAAGGGCTTCCCTATATTGTTGTGTCCGGCCAGGTACAAATAGGCAGCTGGTGGTTGGGGACAGCCCGTTCCTGCCTGCTGTACCTGGCTGGACACAAATATAGTGCGAAGCCCCACGTCAATTTTTTTTAAAATTATTTCATGAACCTAGATGGTGGCCCGATTCTAACGCATCGGGTATTCTAGAATATGTATGCGGCAGACCCGGCACAATCAGCAGAGCGGTGTTTAAATTTGGCGCCAAAATCGCTGACTGGTCGCGGCCAGCAACCGCGACCAATCAGCAAAGCGGTGTTGAAATTTGGCAACTATATCACTGATTGGTCACGGCCGGCGGTCGCGACTAATCAGCAGAGCAGGGTTTAAATTTTGCGCCAATAATGCTGATAGGTTGTGGTCGCGACCAATCAGCAAAGCGGTGTTTAAATTTGGCGCCAATAATGGTGATTGGTCACGACCTCGACCATTCAGCAGAGCGGTGTTTAAATTTGGCGGCAACAATGTTGATTAGTCGCGGCCGGCATCGCGACCAATCAGCAGAGCGGGGTTTAAATTTGGCGCCAATAATGCTGATTGGTTGCAATCGCCGGCCGCGACCAATCAGCAGAGCGGTGTTTAAATTTGGCGTCAAAATCGCTGATTGGTCGCGGAAGGCAACTGTGACCAATCAGCAGAGCGGGGTTTAAATTTGGCGCCAATACTGCTGATTGGTCGCGGTCGGCAACCGTGACCAATCAGCCGAGCAGGGTTTAAATTTGGCGCCAATACTACTGATTGGTCGCGGACGGCGACCGCGATCAATCAGCAGAGGGGGGTTTAAATTTGGCACCAATCTCGCTGATTGGACGCGGCTGGCGTCCGCGTCCAATCAGCAGAGCGTTGTTTAAATTTGGCGCCAAGCTCGCTGATTGGTCGCGGCCGCTATTTAAATGTGGCGCCCAAATCGGTGATTGGTCGCGGGCAGCGTCCGCGACCAATCAGCAGAGCGGTGTTTAACTTTAGCGCCAAGATCACTGATTGGTCGCGTGCGGAGAGCGCGACCAATCAGCTAATCGTATTGGTGAGGACCGGGGAGCGCCGCTGCCTGGTCGGATACTTCCGTTGCGAGAAGCCGGGAGATGAGCGACTGCTCGCAGCAGAAGTATCTCGACCCGCAGCGCCGCTCCCCGGTCCTCCCTTGACACCCTAGCCGCTGATGTCCCCACAGTATCCGCATGGGGTTACAAAGATCCGGACATTTGTGTTAAAAATCGCTGATTGGTCGCTGGCGCTCCCGCGACCAATCACCGATTTGGGCGCCAAATTTAAATATCGGCCGCAACCAATCACCAATCTTGGCTCCACATTTAAACACCGCTGTGCTGTGCCACATTTAAATAGCGTCCGCGACCAATCAGTACAGCGGTGTTTAAATGTGGAGCCAAGATGGGTGATTGGTCGCGGAGGATATTTAAATGTGGCGCCCAAATCGGTGATTGGTCGCGGTCTTGGCGCGCGACCAATCACTGATCTTGCCGCCAAAGTTAAACACTACCGTGCAGATTGGTCGCGGACGCTGCCCGCGACCAATCACCGATTTGTGCGCCAAATTTAAATATCAGCCTCATGCATGTCACTGACAGCGTGGGAAAATTCTCCTGCACTCAGCGCTTCAGCGTGAGAATTCTCCCACGCTGTCAGTGACGTACATGAGGTGAGCTGAGTTCATTGGCCAATATTCATGGTACCCTTCCTGGGCTATTAATATCAGCCCCCAGCTGTCTGCGTAGCCTTTGCTAGCTATTAAAAAAGGGGGGACCCCATGTCATTTTTTTGGGGGGGTCCCCCATTTATATAGCTAGTAATGTTGAGCCACCCCCGTAGTGTTCGAGTTCGGTTCGGTTCGTCGAACACCCGTGTGTTCGCCGAACTGTTCGTCGAACTGTTCGTCGAACACCTTCGAACACCGTTAAAACCAATGGCAGGCAAACAAAAACACATAGAAACAAATAGAAAACACCTTCAAAGGTGTCCAAAAGCTGACAAACTGCTCAGAAGACACAACTAACACATGGAAAAGTGACAAGTACATATAGTCATGAGAAAAGAAAAGAGGTGGAGGAGTAAAAGGAGGGGGAGACACAGATATAGGCATGTCATGCCCTTCTAAAATCCAAAAAGTGAGAAGCCGACACGTTCAGTCCGCTCCTGCCCGTGCCACCTCCGTGTCGCCGGGTTTGTGCCAGAGCCGCGGTGAACCCTGACGGCCAGCCCCCCTCTCCCAATACTGGTGCCTGTCCGCTGGTGGGTCGAGCGAGCCCCCCTGTGGTGGAGGCAGCTCTAAGTTTTTTAATTTAAATTGTCTCTCTAATTTGAATGAATACACTTTAAATCCATTTACAAGGATCTATTGGAGGGCAAGTCTCATGCCAGCAGCCGCGTAATTCCAGCTCCAGTAGCGTCCACTAAAGCTGCTGCAGTTAAAAAGCTTTTATAAGGATCGAGCTCGGCTGTCCACTGCAAGGCATCCTACTGCCAGTCCCAGCCCCTATGCCTTGGGATGCCTCCTGATGCTCAACACTGAGTATCCCGTGGTCCCGAAGCATTTCCTTTGAAAAAATTAAGTGTCCAAACTACAGGTGGTGTAGCTTGCTTAACAGCCGGGATAATCCACTGACTAGCAGACACTGCTACTAGGCACAAAGTATTTCCTGGGCTAGATGCAGTTAAAAATTTGTAAGTAGATACTCTCGTTGGATGCTGAGAAAGCATTCCATAGAGTCTCCTGGCACGCCATATATGATTCTCTTAAAAAGCTTGGGGTAGGGGTCTAGGGGACCCTTTTATAGCCAAAATCACGGCCCTGTATCACAATACGTCACCTAGGCTGAAGATAAATGGAACTGTAGCACCCTGAGGGCTCGGTTGCTACAGACGTATTGCACCTCACCCAGAGGTGTGATATCTCACTCTCAGGTAAGGATGGAGTGTGGATCAGGACCCGACACCTGCATGCATTACACCACATTGCCGTGGGGCAGGGCGACCAATATGCCCCCGAGATGGGCACGACAGTCCCTGTCCCTGGCTGGAGTGGGGAGAGGGAACACTGAGGAAGGGGAACCCTGTAGTGCAGGAGCAGGGAGGAAGCAGTTCCTGGGTGCATTGAGAAGGGAGTATAAAAGGTGGGCACCATCTTAGTTCAGTGCAGAGAAGTCTGAGCAGAAGTGGCAGGGAGCAGGGGCTCTGCATGAGCTCTGCTCCGGAGGCGGGCCTAGTAACAGAGGCCCAGGCCTGCAAGAGGGAGAAGGAAGGAAGAGGAGCGGAGAAGGCTCCAGGAACGAGGAATGAAGGGATCCCAGGGGTGCGGACGGGCGAGTCGCCACCGCACGCCCGAATCCACCTGCGTGGAGGGGTCAGGCCAAAGGGGGAGACCGGTCCCCGAACTAGTGGAGGCAGGAAACGACCCTCAGCTAGAAACCGGAGGCTCTGACATTTTATGTGGCGCAGCCCCTCGCTACACCCGCTAGGAAGGCACCACATAGGGTCAGGGAAACTGGCGCCAAGTTTACCAAGAGGAGGCCCGAGGCAGCCGGACAGAAGTGTTGGTAAGAAAGGCCAGACAAAGGACACACAAAGGGGGTCCTGTGAAGCGCTCCAAAGTTATCTGGGAGTTGTCTGAGCCCCTCACCTGGTGAGCACAGTACGACGTGGGCAGCCGTTACCTGCAGACGTGGTCTGGATAATAAGAACTGTGAGTAAAGGCCCTGGACTGCATCACTGACTCCCTGTCGTTACTGCTGCTGCCCTGCACCATCACCCCCATCCTCCGCATACACTGCCCTGAGGCTATACTCCTCCTGTGGGGAGTTATGCTACGCTCTGCTGCACCCACAACACCAGCGTCAGCGGTCTGCCCTGGAGGGGCGGTTCACTCTGACCGCAATCCACGGGTGGCGTAGTCGGACATTTAAACATCAAAACCACATAAATAGTTCCGCCACTGGTTTGACCGCCCTGAGCCACGGAACCGGGTCGCCGCCACGGAGACTACAACCACCAGCATCCACCAAAAAGGGTCCGGCTCCGGGTGTCCCAAGGCCCAGGGGGCGCGTCAGAACATTTTCATCACCTTTCACAATCACCAATGGGACAAGGCAGGGATGTTCTCTGTCCCCTCTCTTATACATCCTAGTGACGGAACACCTGCTCTCATCAATTCGCCATAACCCCAATATTAGGTGGATTGAGGTGGGAGGCACCGAGTACAAGTGCTCTCTATTTGCTGATGATGTCCTAGTATATATCACTCAATCACATATATCCATCCATGCTGTTATGGCTGAAATAGATCACTTTGTTACATGGTCAAATTTTAAAATCAATGCAGCGAAGTCTGAGGCCCTCGATGTCTCCCTCCCCAAATACATATAGGATTCCATCCAGTCCAACTTTCCCTTTGCCTGGCCCTCACAGGGTATCAAATACTTAGGAATTCCTATTCATAGAGACCTCTCCCATCTATGTTATCTTAATTTTGGGCCCTTTATTGAACAACTCCATACAGACCACAGTTGGCAAGTTAGAACTGTAAGATTCACTACGTGAACCACTGGTGTTTTGTGGAAAAGCACATGTACACTGCGTTCCAAATTATTATGCAAAAAGTGTTTAGGAGTGATAAGGGAAGAATTTGTTTGTTTGTCAGTTAAACTCATTGATGGTGATGTGTGTCAGGGCTCTTTATATCACTGTAAGCAATTGCAGACACCTGTGCTAATTAGTTTGGCAGGTGTGTCCAATGAAAGGCAAGACTACTTAAGAAGGCTGTCTCACATTATTAAGCAGCCTACATTTTCTGCCAAAATGGGAAAGAAAAAGGATGTGTCGGCTGCTGAGAAGCAACAAATTGTGGAGTGTTTAGGTCAAGGCATGACTACAATCAACA
The DNA here is from genome assembly GCF_046119375.1 of Phyllobates terribilis. NCBI lineage: Eukaryota > Metazoa > Chordata > Amphibia > Anura > Dendrobatidae > Phyllobates > Phyllobates terribilis. The sequence continues at coordinate 374,290,098 of NW_027362767.1, forward strand.
TTGTGCGATGATCAGGATGAAGTGTCTTGGCAATCAAGAAGTATGTAGCTGATTCACAGTACACACGTGTGCGTGCTGATAAGGGCAAATTGATGACTCTTTCCTACAGGCAATTACGTCAGGTTGAAAGAGCAGCGGCAAAAAAGCCTTGTCATAGCAGCAGACAAGTTTTTGAAGCTGCTGGTGCCTCCAACGTCCCCCGAACAACAAGATGCAGGGTCCTTCAGAGGTTTGCAGCTGTGCATACGCCATCCTGTCGACCTCCTCTATCCACTTCACACAAACGGCTCCAGTGGGCCAAACATTACATGAAGACTGATTTCAAAACTGTTTTGTTCACGGATGAGTGCCGTGCAGCGCTCGATGGTCCAGATGGATGGAGTGGAGGATGGCTGGTTGATGGACACCCCACGCAAACACGGCTACAGCGCCAACAAGGAGGAGGTGGAGTAATGTTTTGGGCTGGAATCATGGGGAGAGAGATTGTCGGCCCCTTTAGGATCCCTGAAGGCGCTAAAGATGAACTCCATAATGTATGTGGATTTTCTCAAACAGCACTTCCTGCCATGGTTCAAGAAGAAGAACCGTGTATTTCACAGCAAGATCATTTTTTTGCATGATAATGCACCATCTCATGCTGCACATAAAACATCTGCATCTCTGGCTGATATGGGCAAAAAAGGGGACAAACTTATGGTGTGACCCCCATGCTCCCCTGACCTCTACCCCATTCAGAACCTTTGGAGCATCATTAAAAGGAGTGTCTATGATGGCGGGAGGCAGTTCACATCTAAGCAACAGCTCTGGGAGGGTATTCTGTCCTCATGCAAAACAATTGAAGCAGAAACCATCCAAAACCTTACAAATTCAATGGACGAGAGAGTTCAGAAGCTCCTTTCGAACAAGGGGTCCTATGTGAAAATGTAACATCACCTACAATAAAGTTTTGAGTTGAAAACTGTTTGATTTCAGTTTCTAACAACCTGCTAATGCTTATAATTTCAAAAATGACCATTTTTTTGGTCTTTATTAAAATGAAAAGGTTGATCGAAAAGTTTGGGGGATCTAAGAGTGTGGCAACCCAGTAGTCATGATTACTTCGAATTCTGACAATATGAGGGTCATGCTGCAGGTAGTGCAGCAAGAAGGCACTTATGTGTCTTGCGCATCTCGGAGCCCCAAAATTATTTTCCGGGCTAGATGCAGCTAAAAATTATTTTTAATTTTAAATCTGGTGAAGCTTTAGTATAGATGGCCTAATAGGATCAGTGCTGCACACTGCTACAAAGCCCAAATTATTTTCCAGTCAAGATACAGTAAACATGATTAGTAATTTTAAATCTGGTGGAGCTTATTATAGATGGCCTAATAGAATCAGTGCTGCACACTGCTACAAAGCCCAAATTATTTTCCAGCCAAACATGATTAGTAATTTGAAAGCTTAAAACGGTTGGTAGGGTGATTTTAACCAATCATCAAGCTTTTACTCTCCCCAGGATGACACAGGGGTAGAAAAGTCGTTTCGGATCCATGATTTGTTCATCTTTATGAACGTGAGTCTGTCTACATTATCAGTGGAGAGCCGCGTGCGCTTATCTGTCAGACACCACCAGCAGCGCTGAACACACGTTCAGACAGAACGCTGGCTGCGGGGCATGACAAGATCTCCAAGGCGTAAGTGGCTAGCTCCGGCCATTTATCCAGATTGGAAGCCCAAAAAGAGCAAGGGTCCAGTGACACTGTCGTGGCTTCAATGTTTACTTGGAGATACTCCTGTACCATCGTCTCTAGGCGTTGACTATGTGTCAGACTTCTTGTCTCCTGTGGCCTTGCAAAGGATGGGCTAAAAAAGTGGTGAAATGATTCCGCAAAATTGATGTTACCAGCAGATACTGTGGTTCTGTTACGGTTTGAGTGCTGAACACTTGACGGTCCCACGGTTGGCAAGTTGGAACTGTGAGATTCACTACGTGCACCACTGGTATTTTGTGGAAAAGCACATGTAAGATTCTGCAACAGTCTCTTCTGATACTCCTGCATGCGTGCATCCCTTTCTATGGCAGGAATAATTTCTGCAAATTTACTTTTGTACCGGGGATCTAACAGTGTGGCAACCCAGTAGTCAGGATTATTTCTAATTCTCACAATTCGAGGGTCATGTTGCAGGTAGTGCAGCAAGAAGGCACTCATGTGTGTTGCGCATCCAGGAGCACCAAGTCCCTGTTGTGTTGGTGGCGAGGTAACAATCATGCTTCCTTCCTCTGTCCTCTCCCCCCAACCTCGCACAACAGAAATGTGATCAAGGTCTCCCTCATCTGATGAGTCTTCCATCAGTTCGTCCTCCACTTCTTCCTGGGCTCCTGCACCTTCCTCACTAGTTTGGCTGCTACCATGCGCCCTGGTAAAACCATCTCCCCCACCCTCACATGCCTGCCGCCTTGGTGCTGCCGACCGTCTGGACCTTGCAGATGTTAGCCCTTCCGCATACAACTCCTCCTCCTCTACTTCCTCCACCTCCTCTTGTGCCACCACCTGACTCCGAATTCTGTTTAACATGTGCTCCAGCATGTAAATCACCGGAATAGTCATGCTGATAATGGCATCGTCAGCACTAAACATCTTCGTCGCCATTTCAAAACTGTGCAGAAGGGTGCATAGGTCCCTGATCTGAGACCACTCCTCCAGCGTGATTTGCCCCACCTCTGAATCTCGTTGGCCCAGGCTATACGTCAGAACGTATTGCACCAGGGCTTGTCGGTGCTGCCACAGTCGCTGCAACATGTGCAGAGTTGAATTCCACCGGGTAAGCACATCGCATTTTAGCCAGTGAAGTGGCAGGCCCAACGACTTCTGTAGAGATGTAAGTCGCTGAGCTGCGGGATGCGAACGGCGGAAGTGAGCACACAGCGACCGTGCCCTCTGCAGAAGGCCATCTAGTCTGGGATAGTGGGCTAAAAATTGCTGGACAACCAGGTTCAACACATGAGCCATACAAGGCACGTGTGTGACATTGCCCCGGCGAAGGGCCGCACCCAGGTTTGCAGTATTGTCGCACACGGCCTTCCCTGGTTTCAGGTCCAGTGGAGACAACCATTCATGAAAATGGTTCTCCAGAGCTGACCACAACTCCTCAGCTGTGTGACTCACATTGCCCAGACATTTCAATGTAAAAACCGCCTGATGACGTTGAGCCCTACTGCCAGCATAGTAAGGAGGTGTGCAGGATCCCTTCTGCGCAGTTAGAAAGCTTGTGGCATGACCAGACAGGCTTTGGGTGCAGGTGGAGGACCGAGAGGAGGTTGAGGAGGCAGAAGCAGTGGAGGAACTTTGACATAAAGAGGATTGACGCACAACTCGTGGGGACGGCAAGACTTGGACAGCAGCCCCTTGTCCTGCTGTCACCATAGTTACCCAGTGCCCAGTCAGCGACATGTAACGCCCCTGTCCATGCCTACTCGTCCAAGTGTCTGTGGTGAAATGCACCCTGTCACACACAGAGTTTCTCAAAGAAGCGGTGATGTTGTGTGCGACATGCTGGTGGAGCGCAGGCACACCTTTCTTTGAGAAGTAGTGCCGACTGGGCATCTGGTACTGGGGCACTGCGACGGACATAAGGTCTCGAAAATCCTCTGTGTCCACCAGGCGGAAAGGCAGCATTTCTGTAGCCAAGAGCTTGCAGATGGTGAAATTCAACCTCTTAGCTTTCTCATGGCTAGGAGGAAATGGTCTTTTACTTGTCCACATCTGAGGGACCGAGGGCTGGCTATTGTGCTTAGACGGGGTTGATAAGGGTGTCCCCGGCAAACTGCCGGTCTGTGAGGAAGATGCAGGCGGACATGTTAGGTTGCCTTGATCCAAAGGTGGTGCTATCAATGTCGGACAGCGCTCAACACCAGCTGGTGTTACCACCTCCAAAGAAAATGATGACCTGCCAATCACGCTGGCTGTTGCGGGTAAAGAGGTGGCAGGTCTGCGCCCCAAAACAGGTGTGACTGCTGTCCCCCCAGTCACAGAGGATGAAGAGGCCGCGGATGCACAAGATATGGCAGACGGTGGTTGGCCCGGCCGGCTAGGCCGCATTGTAGCACACTGAGCTTCCCACTGCAACTTATGCTTCATGTCCATGTGCCGGTTCATGCATGAAGTACTCAAACTATGTATTTTTTGGCCTCTACTTAGCTTTTGCTGACAAATGTTACAGATAACACGAGTTGGGTCATCTTTATCGATCTGAAAAAATGCCCAGGCTATGTAAGGCTTAGCACCCATGCGACCTGAAGAGCCACCACGACTTGTGGTGAGAGGCAGAGTTGTGTTTGAGGATGCAGTTGTTGACGTGCTTCCAGTACTACGTCTCTGTCCAGGAAGGCGCAACCTGACCTCGTCGTCACTAGCATCTTCCTCCACCTCCTCTGCTGACCTCATCTCTTGGCTGACTGTGGGTTGACAGTAAGTGGGATCTCCAACCTCATCATCATCACCCTGTGCGTTATCACACCCGTCGTCCTCAGAGCCAACCTGTTCCTGCCCTGACAAAAAACTAAAGTTGTCGCTCCAATCAGGTATTTGAGTCTTATCATCGTCTTCCTCATTGTCTCCACCAACAGGAGTTACAGTTTGGGAATGAGGGTCTACATTATGGTCAGAACCTTCTGCGTCTGGTCCTGGATCCGACTCATAAAGATTCTGGGCATCAGTGCAGATCATTTCCTCATCTGGATTCACAGAAGCACTGGAGTCGACCTCTGATTCCCAGGCTATAGTATGAGTAAACAGCTCTGCAGACTCAACCATCTGTTCTACCTCATACTCAGACAGGCAGCTGGAGATTTGGGAGCTGTGAGGAAGCAAGTGCGATTGGGGTGACACGTTTGAGGACTGGAGTATTTGTGATGTTGAAGTTGATGTGGAGGAGAGCACTTGATATCCGTTGAAGCACCTGCTGTTTTTGTGCCTCATCTGGAATTTGTAGCGATTGGCGTGGCCGTAAGAAAGGGATCTTATCACATTGTCCGCTAAAAGAAGTAGACATTTTAGTTTGGCTGGAAGATGGTCTTTCTTCTGCAGATGTTACTGTTGCTTTAACACCTACCCCACGGACACAACCTTTTTTCCCCTTCCCAACACGCCTATTCCCCTTTCCACCAGCAGCAGGCCTTTTTCCACTCATTTTGGTGGTTAACTAATTCACAACTCTGGAGTTGTTTGCACAAAAAAACAATGGATGGGAACCGAGCAGAGCTGAGTGGCCAAACTGTGGTATTAGGCCAAAACTATTGGCTGGGTTAGATGCAGAAAAAAAATTATATTCAGTTTGCAACCTGATGGAGGTCTGTATAGATGGACTAATAGAACAAGTCCCACACACAGCTAGAAGGCCAAATATTTTTTCAGAGGTAGATGCAGAAAAAAATTATATTCAGTTTGCAACCTTATGGAGGTCAGTATAGATGGACTAATAGAACAAGTCCCACACACAGCTAGAAGGCCAAATATTTTGTCAGAGGTAGATGCAGAAAAAAATTATATTCAGTTTGCAACCTTATGGAGGTCAGTATAGATGGACTAATAGAACAAGTCCCACACACAGCTAGAAGGCCAAATATTTTTTCAGAGGTAGATGCAGAAAAAAATTATATTCAGTTTGCAACCTTATGGAGGTCAGTATAGATGGACTAATAGAACAAGTCCCACACACTGCTAGAAGGCCAAATATTTTGTCAGAGGTAGATGCAGAAAAAAATTATATTCAGTTTGCAACCTTATAGAGGTCAGTATAGATGGACTAATACAACAAGTCCCACACACAGCTAGAAGCCCAATATTTTTTCAGAGGTAGATGCAGAAAAAAATATATTCAGTTTGCAACCTGATGGAGGTCTGTATAGATGGATTAATAGAACAAGTCCCACACACAGCTAGAAGCCCAATATTTTTTCAGAGGTAGATGAAGAAAAAAATATATGCAGTTTGCAACCTGATGGAGGTCAGTATAGATGGACTAGTACAACAAGTCCCACACACAGCTAGAAGCCCAATATTTTTTCAGAGCTAGATGCAGAAAAAAATTATATTCAATTTGCAACCTGATGGAGGTCAGTATAGATGGACTAATAGAATGATGCTATGACCAAAAGATTTTACTTCACTAGGTGCAGTAAAAAAATTGGTATTCTATACACAGGTGGTATATCTTGCAACACAGATAGGCTACTCCACTGACTAACACACTCTGCAATAGGCCAAAAAGGATTAGCTTTGCTAGATTCAGCCAAATGCTGTGAAAAAAACTTGCACAGCACTGGCACAGACCTGCCTGGCAAAAACTGATAGGAACTGATGTAACCTAGTCCTGAAAAGGACTCCAATTACAATTAGTCTTTACTCCCACAATCTATCTATTTAAGAGCACAGACCTGCCTGATAAAAGTCGTAGGAAATGCTGTAACCTAGTCCTTAAAAGGACTGCAATCACAACTATTCCCTACTCCCAAGCTATCTGTAGATTTGTGCAAAAATTGGCTTGAAATTAACAAGGTATAGCGCACACAGCAACAGCGGTGCCGTCTAACATGCAGCTGCAGCAGTGAGAAAATGGTGGCGACGGGGAAAATGGCTTGGTCTTATAGGGCAAGGACATGTGACATACACTGCCAATGACACATGCCCTTGCTTGTGTGAAAAAAAGCACTTCGCTCCGTGTGTGCGCTGCTGATAGGCTGACAGATTGCACCTCCCCACTGCAAATGCGGGAAAGAGAAAAAAAAATGGAGATCTTCATTGTTCCTGCAGAGATCCATCCCCTGCCCCTCCCCCCACCCCGCTGTACACTCAAACTGCGTATTAACATTAATTTTCATCATTACTGAGAAAAAATCCAGTTATGATTTTGGTGCACGAACAGTTATCGAACATAACCTCGAACAGCCGAATTTTTCTCAAATTGTTCGTGTTCGCCGAACGGCTCGAACACCGCCCAAAACAGCTCGAATTTGAGATTGGCGAACAGTTCGAGTAGAACAACGCTCATCTCTAATAGCTAGTAAAGGCTAGGTATTCAGCTGGGGGCTGATATTAGTAGCCTGGGAAGCTCCATGAGTATTACCCCCTTCCCAGGCTTCAAACATCTGCCCCAGCCATCTGCTTAACCTCCGCTAGAGCCTAAAATTAAGGGGAACCCCACGCCAATTTTTTTTTTAATAAATACTTTATTTTAACACTAAATGACAAGTACAGTAAGCAACACTGTCACTGTACTTCTTATATATGTGACTGACATGTTTCTATCTATCTAATCTATGTGTGATGCTCTATCTTTCTGTTCTAAATTGTCGGGTACCGCTGCTGAATTGCCGGCCGGCTTTTTTAAAGAGACGGTGCATGAAAACACTATTATTTTTTTTAATAAATCCTTTACACTAAATGAAAAGTACAGTAACCAACACTATCACTGTACTTATTATATATGTGATTGGCATGTTTATATCTATCTATGTGTGAAGCTCTATTCTTTCTGTTATAAATTGTCGGGTACCGCTGCTGAATTGCCGGCCGGCTTTCTTAAAGAGACGGTGCATGAAAACACTATTATTTTTTTAAATAAATGCTTTACACTAAATGACAAGTACAGTAAGCAACACTGTCACTGTGCTTCTTATATGTGTGACTGACATGTTTCTATCTATCTAATCTATGTGTGATGCTCTATTTCTTCTTGTCTAAATTGTCGGGTACCGGTGTATGCCGCTGATGAATTGCCGGCCGGCTTTTTTAAAGAGAGCGTCTTCTGAGCAGTTTGTCAGCTTTTGGACACCTTTGAAGGTGTTTTCTATGTGTTTCTATGTGTTTTTGTTTGCCTGCCATTGGTTTTAACGGTGTTCGACGGTGTTCTAAGGTGTTCGACGAACAGTTCCTCGAACATCCCGGTGTTCGACGAACCGAACCGAACCCGAACACTACGGGGGTGGCTCAACACTACTGTTGAGGGCACGGCTAATGTTTTGGGACACGTGCTTGTGTAATGCGGGGACGGAACACCGGGAGAAATAGTGGTGGCTAGGGACCGAGTACCGAAGGATGGCCGCCGCCATCAGGTTGCGGAATGCTTCCATCTCCACGAGCCTAAAAGGCAACATTTCGAGTGCAAGCAGTCGTGAAATGTGAGAATTTAGTAGTGTGGCCTGTGGAACGTTGGCTGCATATTTGCGCTAGCGTTCCAAGGACTAGGGTATGGACAACTTAACGCTGCGCTGGGACAAGGACATGGACGTACTTCCTGATGCTGCTACTTGAGAGTGTGCAACGACAGGTGCAGGGCAGGAGGCATCTTCGCATGCACCATGGACAGGGGCCTGGCTTGCATGCACAACAGTGGAAGAAGCAATGGTGCCACCCGCAGACGCTGTTCCTGGACCCTGGGGTTCGGCCCACAAAGTCGGGTGCTTTGCTGCCATGTGCCTGATCATGCTGGTGGTGGTCAGGCTGGTCGTTTTGCCACCCCTGCTGATGCTGGCCTGGCAGGTGGTGCAAATGGCCTTTTTGGGGTTATCGGCAGAGTCTTTAAAAAACAACCAGACTCGGGAAGACCTAACAGTTGTACTGGCAACTTCCTTCATGTTGGTGTTACTGGGAACGGTTGCCTTCCTTCTGTCTGCGGCCACCACACTGCTTCTTCCTGCCTGTTGGGGTGCTCTGCCTCCCTCCCTCTGTGTGCTGCTGTCCTTGCTCTGCATGTCCTCCTGCCAGGTTGGGTCAGTTACTATATCATCCACCACCTCGTCTTCCACTTCCGCACCCTGGTCCTCCTCCTGACTTTCTGGCAATTGTGTTTCATCATCGTCCACCTCTTGTGACACTTTCCCACCGTCGCCTTCGTGTGACCCTGGCAGCTCAAATATTTGGGCATCGCTACACGTGATCTCCTCTTGCCCTGCTTCAAGTGGACCGGGCGAGAGGCCCGAATCTATAAATGGAAAAGTGAACAGTTCTTCAGATTGTCGAAGTGTGGGATCAGTTGTCTCCAGGCAGTCGGCATGCTGGGAGGAAGGAGGATCAGGGTGAGGAATATGCGGTCCAGACTCACGGCTACTAAGACTTGACCGTGCGGAAGACAGGGTGGTGGTGGTGGTGGTGGCTAAGTGACTGGGAGCATTATCCGCTATCCAACCAACAACCTTTTGACACTGCTCTGGGTTCAATAGTGGTGTGTTGCGGTCCCCTAGGAATTGGGACAGGAAGGTCGGGCGAGAAGATGTGGGTGTTGTTTGTGGTACAATTTCAGCTTGCCCACGGCCTTGTCCTCGGCCTATGCATGCACCATCACCATCATGTCCAGTTCCCCGTCCCTTACCACGTGCCTTGCCCATTTTAAATGGAGGACAGTATCTTCCACGCTCACTACAAATGACTGAGTTTGAAGCGAACTTATAAGTGATCCGTGTGACGGAGAAAACAGAGTTTTAAATACTTAGCCTGTAGGTAACTAGTTTGAACAGCAAACTGGTGTGAATTGCTTCACTGACACACTGAAAGAAATTTTTAATGGAGGTCAGAAATGGCAGTATTTTCTTACAACATATATGTGATCCGTGTGATGGAGAAAACAGAATTTTAAATACCTGGCCTGTAGGTAACTAGTTTGAACAGAAAACTGGTGTGAATTGCTTCACTGACACACTGAAAGACATTTTAATGGAGGTCAGAAATTGCAGTATTTTCTGACAAAGTGTATGTGATCCATGTGACTGAGAAAACAGAATTTTAAATACCTGGCCTGTAGGTAACTAGATTGAACAGCAAACTGTGGTGAATTGCTTCACTGACACACTGAAAGAAATTTTTAATGGAGGCCAGAAATGGCAGTATTTTCTGACAACGTATATGTGATCTGTGTGATGGAGAAAACAGAGTTGTAAATGCCTGGCCTATAGGTAACTAGTTTGAACAGCAAACTGGTGTCAAAAACTTCGCTGACACAGTGAAAAAAACTTGGACTGGAGGCCAAAAATGGCAGTATTTTCTGAAAACGTATATGTGATCTGTGTGACGGAGAAAACACAGTTTTAAGTAGCTGGATTTCTAGCGCTGTAATATGGAAAGGACCTGGCTGTATTCTGCAGTGCCAACAAGCAAATGGCACAGAAAAATGGTGTTCTCTGGATTGGTTTTTAAGCAAATAATGAGGATTAAGATCCAAACAAAAGCATTCCTGGCCCCTGAGACCTGAGCCTTTGTACAGAATTATCTAATAGCAGCAGGAGGCAGAATTGGAATGGAGCCTCTTGTGCTATATGCACTGCAGTCTGCTATATACACTGCCTGCCTATACACCCTGCCTGCCTGATATCTCTGCAGATGGATTACTTAGTCCTCAAAAGGACTGTTTGTTAAGATGGATATGTGTAATGTACGGTTTTTCTCCCTACACTACCTAATACACAAGCAAATCTCTCCCTAGCTCAGCAGCACCTCTCCCTACTCTGCCTGATTCTGGAGTGACTGTGATGAGCATGGCGGCGCCAGGTCTGATATAGACCTGATGACGCTGTGCGGCAATCCAATCACTGTAATGCCACAACCACCATGGCTGCGGCATTATAATGAGTGGAAGGCAATCCCAGCATGTTGATTGGCGCTCTAAAGAGCGCCAAACATGCAGGGAGGGAACCCGAGCTCCCGCCGAGCAACTCCGGAAACACTCGGCGAGCGCCGAGCATCTCGAGTAGTGAGATGCTTGGGCAAGCACCGAGCAGTAGCGATCATGCTCGCTCATCACTAGTGATAACTTCTAGATCTTTTTGGTCCATTCGCTGAGACCATGTCCAATCGCTTTAAAATTGTTTGTGACATGCAGTTAAATGTCTGAATTTTGGGGAAATTTTCTTTTGTATTTAAAAAAAATCAATAATTCACCTCTTCAGTAAAAGGATTGGACAAAAAATGTAAAAACTCCATACAGTCGCTTATCACAACCAAGCACCTCGTCTGACACTGATTTGAGATTTGTTTTTTTGTAAAAAAAATATCCTGCTGCCTCGCTTTTGCTTTCTAGTACATTAAGAATGAAGAAAAATAATAATGTAATTGTAATTTAAATGCAGGAGAACAGATGCCAGCTACACCATATTACTGATCAATCACACTGTCTAGCACTGTCACCTATGCTATATCTCCCTCCCCATCCATTGTATCTCTGTATTTGTTACAAACTGCTACCATATCTTCTTTACTGCTTCAGGTGTATATCACATTACTGTCTTGAGTATTTGTCCAATCTTTTTGGAGTTTCAAGTAGTGTTGAGCCACCCCCGTAGTGTTCGGGTTCGGTTCGTCGAACACTGGGATGTTCGAGGAACTGTTCGTCGAACTATTCGTCGAACACCTTAGAACACCGTCGAACACCGTTAAAACCAATGGAAGGCAAACAAAAACACATAGAAACACATAGAAAACACCTTCAAAGGTGTCCAAAAGCTGACAAACTGCTCAGAAGACGCTCTCTTTAAAAAAGCCGGCCGGCAATTCATCAGCGGCATACACCGGTACCCGACAATTTAGACAAGAAGGAATAGAGCATCACACATAGATTAGATAGATAGAAACATGTCAGTCACACATATAAGAAGCACAGTGACAGTGTTGCTTACTGTACTTGTCATTTAGTGTAAAGCATTTATTTAAAAAAATAATAGTGTTTTCATGCACCGTCTCTTTAAGAAAGCCGGCCAGCAATTCAGCAGCGGTACCCGACAATTTATAACAGAAAGAATAGAGCTTCACACATAGATAGATATAAACATGCCAATCACATATATAATAAGTACAGTGATAGTGTTGCTTACTGTACTTGTCATTTAGTGTAAAGGATTTATTAAAAAAAATAATAGTGTTTTCATGCACTGTCTCTTTAAAAAAGCCGGCCGGCAATTCAACAGCGGTACCCGACAATTTAGAACAGAAAGATAGAGCATCACACATAGATTAGATAGATAGAAACATGTCAGTCACATATATAAGAAGTACAGTGACAGTGTTGCTTACTGTACTTGTCATTTAGTGTTAAAATAAAGGATTTATTAAAAAAAAAATTGGTGTGGGGTTCCCCTTAATTTTAGGCTCTAGCGGAGGTTAAGCAGACGGCTGGGGCAGATGTTTGAAGCCTGGGAAGGGGGTAATACTCATGGAGCTTCCCAGGCTACTAATATCAGCCCCCAGCTGAATACCTAGCCTTTACTAGCTATATAAATGGGGGACCCCCCCAAAAAAATGACGTGGGGTCCCCCATTTTTTAATAGCTAGCAAAGGCTAGGCAGACAGCTGGGGGCTGATATTAATAGCCCAGGAAGGGTACCATGAATATTGGCCCCCTCCCAGGCTAGAAACACCAGCCGTCAGCCGCCCCAGAAATGGCGCATCCATAGGATGCGCCAATTCTGGCACTTAGCCTCGCTCTTCCACGCTGCCCTGATGCGGTGGCAGGGGGTAATAGGGCTGGGGTTGATGTCAGCTTATAATGCCAGCTGACATCAAGCCCAGGTTAGTAATGGAGAGGCGTCTATAAGACACCCCCATTACTAACCCCATAGTCAAAGTTAAAAGAAAACACAAACACCCAGAATAAAGTCCTTTAATTGAAATAAACACACAATTCTTTATTGTTCTAAATTAAACTCTACTTACCATCACGCCCATTCCAGCTGAAGCCAACGATCTCCTGCAATAAAAGAAAAATAATAAAGCAACCTCATCCTTACCTTTCCATGGTTCCCACGATGGCTCCAGCTCTGCTACATCGAGATGACAGGCTGGACCGCAGCAGAACGCTGCCATCCAGCCTGTCATCCCGCAGACACTGAGAAGCGCAGGCATGCTTGCGCTCCTCAGTGTCTCTCTGTGACGGCATAAAGATGAGCCGAGTTCATGTCCAATGAACTCGGCTCACCTCATGCACGTCACTGACAGCGTGGGAAAATTCTCCTGCACTCAGCGCTTCAGCGTGAGAATTCTCCCACGCTGTCAGTGACGTGCATGAGGCTGATATTTAAATTTGGCGCACAAATCGGTGATTGGTCGCGGGCAGCGTCCGCAACCAATCTGCACGGTAGTGTTTAACTTTGGCGGCAAGATCAGTGATTGGTCGCGCACCAAGACCGCGACCAATCACCGATTTGGGCGCCACATTTAAATATCGGCCGCGACCAATCAGCACAGCGTTGTTTAAATGTGGAGCCAAGATCGGTGATTGGTCGCGGCCTATATTTAAATTTGGCGCACAAATCTGTGATTGGTCGCGGGCAGCGTCCGCGACAAATCAGCACAGTAGTGTTTAACTTTGGCGGCAGGATCAGTGATTGGTCGCGGTCAAGACGGCGACCAATCACCGATTTGTGCGGCACATTTAAATAGCGGCCGCGACCAATTGGATGTCAGCGCCGCTCCCCGGTCCTCCCTTCACACCCTAGCCGCTGATCTCCCCACAGTATCCACATGGTGTTACAAAGGTCCGGACATTTGTGTTAAAAATCGCTGATTGGTCGCTGGCGCTGCCCGCGACCAATCACCGATTTGGGCGCCAAATTTAAATATCCTCCGCGACCAATCACCCATCTTGGCTCCACATTTAAACACCGCTGTACTGATTGGTCGCGGACGCTATTTAAATGTGGCACAGCACAGCGGTGTTTAAATGTGGAGCCAAGATTGGTGATTGGTTGCGGCCGATATTTAAATTTGGCGCCCAAATCGGTGATTGGTCGCGGGAGCGCCAGCGACCAATCAGCGATTTTTAACACAAATGTCCGGACCTTTGTAACACCATGCGGATACTGTGGGGACATCAGCGGCTAGGGTGTCAAGGGAGGACCGGGGAGCGGCGCTGCGGGTCGAGATACTTCTGCTGCGAGCAGTCGCTCATCTCCCGGCTTCTCGCAACGGAAGTATCCGACCAGGCAGCGGCGCTCCCCGGTCCTCAACAATACGATTAGCTGATTGGTCGCGCTCTCCGCACGCGACCAATCAGTGATCTTGGAGCTAAAGTTAAACACCGCTCTGCTGATTGGTCGCGGACGCTGCCCGCGACCAATCACCGATTTGGGCGCCACATTTAAATAGCGGCCGCGACCAATCAGCGAGCTTGGTGCCAAATTTAAACAACGCTCTGCTGATTGGACGCGGACGCCAGCCGCGACCAATCAGCGAGATTGGCGCCAAATTTAAACCCCCCTCTGCTGATTGATCGCGGTCGCCGTCCGCGACCAATCAGTAGTATTGGCGCCAAATTTAAACCCTGCTCGGCTGATTGGTCACGGTTGCCGGCCGCAACCAATCAGCAGTATTGGCGCCAAATTTAAACCCCACTCTGCTGATTGGTCACAGTTGCCTTCCGCGACCAATCAGCGATTTTGACGCCAAATTTAAACACCGCTCTGCTGATTGGTCGCGGCCGGCGATTGCGACCAATCAGCATTATTGGCGCCAAATTTAAACCCCGCTCTGCTGATTGGTCGCGATGCCGGCCGCGACTAATCAACATTGTTGCCGCCAAATTTAAACACCGCTCTGCTGAATGGTCGAGGTCGTGACCAATCACCATTATTGGCGCCAAATTTAAACACCGCTTTGCTGATTGGTCGCGACCACAACCTATCAGCATTATTGGCGCAAAATTTAAACCCTGCTCTGCTGATTAGTCGCGACCGCCGGCCGTGACCAATCAGTGATATAGTTGCCAAATTTCAACACCGCTTTGCTGATTGGTCGCGGTTGCTGGCCGCGACCAGTCAGCGATTTTGGCGCCAAATTTAAACACCGCTCTGCTGATTGCGCCGGGTCTGCCGCATACATATTCTAGAATACCCGATGCGTTAGAATCGGGCCACCATCTAGGTTCATGAAATAATTGAAAAAAAAATTGACGTGGGGCTTCGCACTATATTTGTGTCCAGCCAGGTACAGCAGGCAGGAACGGGCTGCCCCCAACCACCAGCTGCCTATTTGTACCTGGCCGGACACAACAATATAGGGAAGCCCTTTTTTTCTTAATTATTTCATGAATTTCATGAAATAATTAAAAAAAAAAATACGTGGGGCTTCGTCCTATTTTTGTGTCCAGCCAGGTACAACTAGGCAGCTGGGGGCTGGAATCTGCAGCGCAGGGAGGCCCAAGCTTTCTGGGTCCCCCCAGCTGCAAATTGCAGTCCGCAGCCACCCCGGAAAATGGCGCATTCATAGAAGCGCCATCTTCTGGCGCTGTACCCAACTCATCCAGGGCCCTGGTGCGGTGGCTCACTGGGTAATAAAGGGGTTAGGGCCAGCTTGGCATTATCAGCTGGCCCTAAGCCCGAAATTCATGGGGTCATGCCAATATTAGACATGACCACTATGAATTTCTAGTAAAGTATTTAAAAAAAACACAACACCCAGAAAAAAGTCCTTTAATTGAAATAAACACACAATTCTTTATTGTTCTAAATTAAACCATACTTACCGTCACGCCCATTCCAGCTGAAGCCAACGATCTCCTGCAATAAAAGAAAAATAATAAAGCAACCTCATCCTTACCTTTCCATGGTTCCCACGACAGCTTCAGCTCTGCTACATCGAGATGACAGGCTGGACCGCAGCAGAACGCTGCCATCCAGCCTGTCATCCCGCAGACACTGAGAAGCGCAGGCATGCTTGCGCTCCTCAGTGTCAGGCTGTGATGGCATCCAGATGAGCCGAGGTCATGTCCAATGAACTCGGCTCACCTCATGTACGTCACTGACAGCGTGGAAGAATTCTCCTGCACTCAGCGCTTCAGCGTGAGAATTCTCCCACGCTGTCAGTGACGTACATGAGGTCAGCTGAGTTCAATGGACATGAATGAGCTCACCTCATGCACGTCACTGACAGTGTGGGAAAATTCTCCTGCACTCAGCGCTTCAGCGTGAGAATTTTCCCACGCTGTCAGTGACGTGCATGAGGTGAGCTCATTCATGTTCAATGAACTCGGCTCACGTCATGCACGTCACTGACAGCGTGGGAAAATTCTCACGCTGAAGCGCTGAGTGCAGGAGAATTCTCCCACGCTGTCAGTGACGTGCATGAGGTGAGCCGAGTTCATTGTCGGCTCATCTGGATGCCGTCACAGCGAGACACTGAGGAGCGCAAGCAAGCCTGCGCTTCTCAGTGTCCGCGGGATGACAGGCTGGATGGCAGCGTTCTGCTGCGGTCCAGCCTGTCATCTCGATGTAGCAGAGCTGAAGCTGTCCTGGGAACCATGGAAAGGTAAGGATGAGGTTGCTTTATTATTTTACTTTTATTGCAGGAGATCGTTGGCTTCAGCTGGAATGGGCGTGGTGGTAAGTATGGTTTAATTTAGAACAATAAAGGATTGTGTCTTTATTTCAATTAAAGGACTTTATTCTGGGTGTTTGTGTTTTCTTTTAACTTTGACTATGGGGTTAGTAATGGGGGTGTCTTATAGACGCCTCTCCATTACTAACCTGGGCTTGATGTCAGCTGGCATTATAAGCTGACATCAACCCCAGCCCTATTACCCCACTGCCACCGCTACAGGGCAGTGGGAAGAGCGAGGCTAAGTGCCAGAATTGGCGCATCCTATGGATGCGCCATTTCTGGGGCGGCTGACGGCTGGTGTTTCTAGCCTGGGAGGGGGCCAATATTCATGGCACCCTTCCTGGGCTATTAATATCAGCCCCCAGCTGTCTGCCTAGCCTTTGCTAGCTATTAAAATAGGGGGGACCCCACGTCATTTTTTTGGGGGGGGTCCTCCATTTTAATAGCTAGTAAAGGCTAGGTATTCCGCTGGGGGCTGATATTAGTAGCCTGGGAAGCTCCGTGGGTATTACCCCCTTCCCAGGCTTCAAACATCTGCCCCAGCCGTCTGCTTAACCTCCGCTAGAGCCTAAAATTACGGGGAACCCCACGCCAATTTTTTTTAAAATAAATCCTTTATTTTAACACTAAATGACAAGTACAGTAATCAACACTATCACTGTACTTCTTATATATGTGACTGACATGTTTCTATCTATCTAAACTATGTGTGATGCTCTATTCCTTCTATTCTAAATTGTCGGGTACAGATGCTGAATTGCCGGCCGGCTTTTTTAAAGAGACGGTGCATGAAAACACTATTATTTTTTTTAATAAATCCTTTACACTAAATGACAAGTACAGTAAGCAACACTGTCACTGTACTTCATATATATGTGACTGACATGTTTCTATCTATCTAATCTATGTGTGATTCTCTATTCTTTCTATTCCAAATTGTCGGGTACCGCTGCTGAATTGCCGGCCGGCTTTTTTAAAGAGACGGTGCATGAAAACACTATTATTTTTTTTGATAAATCCTTTACACTAAATGACAAGTACAGTAAGCAACACTGTCACTGTACTTCATATATATGTGGCTGACATGTTTCTATCTATCTAATCTATGTGTGAAGCTCTATTCTTTCGGTTCTAAATTGTCGGGTACCGGTGTATGCCGCTGCTGAATTGCCGGCTTTTCATGTTTCACTGTGAGCACTGTTCCCATCGATTTGGGCAATCACTGTAATGCCACAACCACCATGGCTGTGGCATTACAGTGAGTGGCAGACAATCCCTGCATGATTGGTGCTCTAAATAGCGCCAGACATGCAGGACAAGCTTTTGGTGCAGAACAGTTATCGAACATAAGCTCGAACAGCCGAATTTTTTGCAAATCGTTCGGGTTCGTCGAACAACTCGAACACCGCCCAAAACAGCTCGAATTTGAGATTGGCGAACAGTTCTAGTCGAACACCGCTCATCTCTAGTTTCTAGTCCTACAGTATCTTTATTGCTGAGCTATGAACATTGACATCCTCTCATAATCCTGACTTACCCTAAAATGTGTGCTGTATTCCTTGCCTAGGCTTTTATTCAGGCTATGAAAGTCCCTCCTGATTATCTGCCCTATACCATGTGATGTGATATTTGCAAGGCATTATGGAGAAACTCAACTTAGTTGTGCATGAGGTCATGTCAGCCTTATGTGACTGATGCAACCATCTTTTTTTGACAATTCATGCAAATTGAATCTCAAATTGTTTGAATTTGCAGGGACTTACGAATTTCATAAAATTGTACTCAAATTTGATTAACATCTAATCAATTTGCTCATCTCTATTTGTAATCAAATTTTGTTCTTAATTTTGTAAATTGTTTATTCATAGTTTTCTACTCTGCAAAAATAAACTATAAGACCCCATCTATATAAGGTAAAGTGTATGCTATCTACTGCAGAAATTGGCTAGGAAGTTTTTGCATATATAAAATGCAAATTTTCGATTTTTACCTTTCTGTATAGCATTGAATGAAATCTGCAGCTAATCTGAAAAAACACTTAAAACCGTTAGTGCATGCCATGGATGTATCACAACACTTGGTACACAAGTTATTGAAGAGATTTAGAGCTCTCGGTAAATTCATCCTACAGTAAATGTCACATTGATTATTTCTAGAGTTGGGGTTTAATGTCTACGTCTCGTGATTCTGATCCGACGAGACATTTTAATCATTATCTTAAAGTGTGAGTAATTTGTACCTGACGCTCAGCAGCTACACCAGTCATTAAAGGTTAGGTTTGATTTGGCAACCAAGCAGTTTTTTTCTTTGATCACTTTGATACACGTCAGGCTTGAACCCAAGTCTCAACATGTGTGCTTTCCTCTGGTCACGGTATACGTACAGAAATCAAGCACATCAATAAAATATTGTACAGTAGAAAACTATGGAAAATTTCTATTTCATGCCAATTAGGTTATTTTGATCGCCTCCACCCATCACCCCAACATCTTGTATACATGGGTGCTTTTTTTCTCTACTTATCACTCACTCTCCACCTCCCTACCTCCTAAACTGATCATTAAATAAGAAATACAGATAAAAGTTTCCTTGCTCACAACAAAATGGACTGTCAGCTTACTGAGGGATCAGATTACAAATCCCTATTAAAGTCTATGGAGGATTGGGGGTAGATATGTGAGAGAAAAGCAGTGCAACACAGCCAGCTCTGATCATTTTTAGTAAGTATTTTATCTTATCTCAGAGCTGAAATCACAGCTACACTACTCATTGCTGCTGTATATTATATGTCCTCTGTGGTGTTGTTAGGTGAGGTGGATCCTCCAAGCCCAAGGTACAGGTGGACCCATGGGATTTGTTACAGCAAACAGGTGAGGCACACAGGACACCGATAGCTGGGAAACTGGAAACCGCAGGCAGTCAGGAGACATCTAGGAGACTGCAGACAGGCAGCTGGTGACGCACCCCCTGGGCCATGTTGTGCAGCATTGCGCATGCGGGGAATACCCGGAGCCGGATCTGATAGGGGTAGTAGTCCTCGTGGCGGTGACCCGGTCCGTGCCCAGGGTGTCAAACCAAGTGGCAGAACTTAGAGTAAGATGTTATATTGTTCGACTACGCCACCCGTTGATTGCGGCTATGAAGCCGCCGCTGCAGAGCAGACCGCTGAGGCCGGTGGTACGGGTGTGCAGCGTGGATAGTATAACCCCCAACGGGAGGGGTATGGCCCCAGGGCGGCAGGCGAAGAGGGGGATGATGGTAGTGATGTTATAGTAGTCCCCGTCCTAATAGTGCTAATGCGACAAGGAATCAGTGAGACGTACAGCTGCAGTTTTCAATGCTTTACTCACAGTTCTTTATCAGGTCCCTTGTGCGCAGTCAAGACCGCCCGAGTCATGCTGCGTCCACCAGGTCAGGGACTCGGCCAACTCCCAGGCAATTCCAGAGCGTGGTCCAGGGCTCCCCTCTCTTCCTTCCTACTGGCCGTCCCCACCAGGGACCCACCTTTGTCCGGCTCCCTCGGGCCTTCTGGTGGCGAAGCCTTTCCCGGTTTCCCTGACCCTATACGGTATGCCTTCCTGGTGGATATGGTGAGGGGTCGCGCCAAGACTTGACCACGACCTCCGGTTCCTGGCTAAGGATAATTGGCCTCCACCAGTTTGGGATCCGGTACCCTGTTCTGCCAACCCTTCACCCGTTATTCCGTGGAATCTTAGGGTTCCCTCTTTTCTTGCGTCTCTGGGCCTTTCCTGGTGTTTATGTTCCTTCTTCCTCTTACTTCTCTCTCTCTCTCTGCTTCAGGCCTCCACTTCAGGCCTGGCTCTGGAGCTGGGCCCGGACTGAGCCACAGCTCCCTGTCAGCCCTCTCTGGCTGAACTCTCTCAGACTGCACTCCTCTGCACCTCTCCCTCGTTCTATCATGGTGCCCACCTTTTATACTCCCTTCTGACACCCGAGCCCAGGTGACCAGCACCCAATGGGCTCCTACTTATGCCCAGAGTCCCTCCCCTGTCTGCTCCTACACCACTGGGATATTCCTCCCCCCTCCCCACTCCAGCCAGGGACAGACGCCGTCGTACCTGCACATCTATCTGGTGGGAGTACCGTTGATCTGTCCCCCGGAAATGGGGTGAGTGTAGTGTATGCAGCTAACTGAGCCCCGTTCCACACTCCTTCCTTACCCGGGAGTGGAATACCGCACCTCTGGTTCGAGGTGCAATACCCCTGTAGCAGCCGAGTCCTCGGGGTGCTACATTCCCCCCTGGTAAATCACAGCACGTCCTCGGGCTGGAATAGAATAAAAACATTTTAAACATACAAATATTTTTAAAGTGCACTCGCATATAAGACATTAACTATGAACTCATCCCCTTTATGGGAGGTACTCTGTTCTTCTTAACGTTACTGGCATAAAACATTTTTAAAACATTCTACTAATGCCACCGGAACTCTTTTGTAAAACACTATATAAAACTTTTGGCATTATCATTTTAGCAGCATATTAAACTTTCCATTATAAGACATTTTTTTTTACACAAACATTTTCAACACATATCCTTGAGCTCCGGCCACTGTGCAACTTGCGACCAGGTAAAGTGCAACAGACACTACTTCCAAGGTAGAAAGGCAGTTCTTATAAAACCAATAGGGGGCGCTTTAAGAAGCGCAACTATGTACAAGGGTATGGCCGCTCTCAGTCCTCGGCCAGTGGGAATAGGGGAATGGCTGCTCACAGTCCTCAGCCTGGTTAGGGATTAGGGGCACACAGGTAACAGTTCTTTAACAGTTCCATACTAGTCCCAACGGGGACCACACTTCAATCAGCAAGAGTCCTTGTACCCCGACGGGTAACTATATACAGTTCCACTTTACCATTCTCTAATAATGGTGTCCTCCTTGTTCTTCCGGGTAGTCTTCAGGTCTGTCCGGACCCTCGATGTACTCTGTTTCTTGGTGGTACTGTAGCTCCTCCTCCGTGAGCCTGTGAACGTGGAGGGCGTATGGTCCTTTGGCACCCTTGTGCCCGGTGAAGGTGACCACATCACCCGGGTAGAGATCACGTCCGCGGTGTCCCTCCGGCAGGTGGCTGTGGCAGTGAAGCTCTCCTCTGTATCCGACATCCTCCTCCCCCCTAGTGGACCGTGGCCTACCTTGCGATGATCCTCTTCCGTAGGCCGCGGCTCCGCAGTGGATCGTCAGGGTTGAGGACCTTCCGTCGCGCTCCTGTGACGTCGGCGTCTGCTGGGCTCCTTCCAGGACCTTACGCAACGTCCGGACGTGAGGCGGAGCTTCAGTTCTCGCGCGCTTTCGGAGTCCACGCCCCTCTTCTTCCCGCGCGGCGTCCTCAAGATGGCGTCCAATGGCGGGAAAACTCCACGGATGGCGGGAAGAAGGCAGAAAATGGCGTCGGATGGCGGGAAAACTCCACGGATGGCGGGAATCCTCTGGAATTGGCGGGAGACTTCTTTTTGAGGTACATGTGAACTTTTCTTCAGGCACGCAGTACCCGGTGGTTGCGGGCACGAGATCCTGCCGACTACGCCAAAAGTTGACGCACCCCCTGGGCCATGTTGTGCAGCATTGCGCATGCGGGGAATACCCGGAGCCGGATCTGATAGGGGTAGTAGTCCTCGTGGCGGTGACCCGGTCTGTGCCCAGGGTGTCAAACCAAGTGGCAGAACTTAGAGTAAGATGTTATATTGTTCGACTACGCCACCCGTTGATTGCGGCTATGAAGACGCCGCTGCAGGGCAGACCGCTGAGGCCGGTGGTACGGGTGTGCAGCGTGGATAGTATAACCCCCAATGGGAGGGGTATGGCCCCAGGGCAGCAGGCGAAGAGGGGGATGATGGTAGTGATGTTATAGTAGTCCCCGTCCTAATAGTGCTAATGCGACAAGGAATCAGTGAGACGTACAGCTGCAGTTTTCAATGCTTTACTCACAGTTCTTTATCAGGTCCCTTGTGCGCAGTCAAGACCGCCCGAGTCATGCTGCATCCACCAGGTCAGGGACTCGGCCAACTCCCAGGCAATTCCAGAGCGTGGTCCAGGGCTCCCCTCTCTTCCTTCCTACTGGCCGTCCCCACCAGGGACCCACCTTTGTCCGGCTCCCTCGGGCCTTCTGGTGGCGAAGCCTTTCCCGGTTTCCCTGACCCTATACGGTATGCCTTCCTGGTGGATATGGTGAGGGGTCGCGTCAAGACTTGACCACGACCTCCGGTTCCTGGCTAAGGATAATTGGCCTCCACCAGTTTGGGATCCGGTACCCTGTTCTGCCAACCCTTCACCCGTTATTCCGTGGAATCTTAGGGTTCCCTCTTTTCTTGCGTCTCTGGGCCTTTTCTGGTGTTTATGTTCCTTCTTCCTCTTACTTCTCTCTCTCTCTCTGCTTCAGGCCTCCACTTCAGGCCTGGCTCTGGAGCTGGGCCCGGACTGAGCCACAGCTCCCTGTCAGCCCTCTCTGGCTGAACTCTCTCAGACTGCACTCCTCTGCACCTCTCCCTCGTTCTATCATGGTGCCCACCTTTTAAACTCCCTTCTGACACCCGAGCCCAGGTGACCAGCACCCAATGGGCTCCTACCTATGCCCAGAGTCCCTCCCCTGTCTGCTCCTACACCACTGGGATATTCCTCCCCCCTCCCCACTCCAGCCAGGGACAGACGCTGTCGTACCTGCACATCTATCTGGTGGGAGTACCGTTGATCTGTCCCCCGGAAATGGGGTGAGTGTAGTGTATGCAGCTAACTGAGCCCCGTTCCACACTCCTTCCTTACCCGGGAGTGGAATACCGCACCTCTGGTTCGAGGTGCAATACCCCTGTAGCAGCCGAGTCCTTGGGGTGCTACACTGGGATACTGGGAACCGCAGGCAGGAGACATCCAGGAGACTGCAGACAGGCAGCTGGGATACTGGAAGCCGCAGGTAGGCAGGAGACGTCCAGGAGACTGCGGACAGGCAGATGGGAATCTGGAAACCACAGGCAGGCAGGAGATGTCCGGGAGATCGCGGACAGGCAGCAGGGATGTTGGAAACTGTAGGCAGAAGACATCCAGGAAATTGTGGAGAGACAGCTGGGATGCTGGAAACCGCAGGCAGGCAGATCAAGATGAACCGAGAAACTCAGAGTCTTAGTAGCACTGAAGTCTTAATACCAAGGCAGATGCTCACATGGGATCATGCTGGGCCATCTGCAAAGCCCGACGTGGAGCACAACAGAGTCTGGCAGACCGGGGCAAAGGAAGCAAAGCATGGTTCCAGGACAAGTGCGTAACAGTCGCTACTTATGAGATTGAGCTACATGTAAACATGTCAGAAAAGACGTTTCAGGGAAAACAAAGACAATATTTTCCTGAAGTATCTTCTGCTTTAAAAATGATGCAGGTATGCCGATGTTTAAAAGATGTCGTGGCCACATACCCTAAGGGTCTATGTTTTTTCTCAGATTCAGCACCATTCATTCATACAGACTGTATTGGTTATTGAAGCTCGGTCATATTAAAAAAACTGGAGATTAGCTGAATACCTTAGGTGTGGACAATGGCCCTAGGCAAGGCTTTTAGTGAAAAATATCTTGGTAAAATGCCACCGAGTAGACCCCCTTAGTTGTATGGAATTATAGGGACTCCATGTCCTAAAATACAGTCTAATGCTCTGCAATGTGCACGAAAATTAACTTTTTTTCTTCTTTTGTTTAGTCTGCTCTCTGCTGCAATATCAGACAAAGTCAATGGAAAGGTATGGCACTGTCCCTAAAACAAAACTGCATTATGGAACTATAGACATTATTGGTATTACAGTATAGCGCAGCCAGTAATGCTTCGGGGAGAGAAATCCTCCATATTGTAATTTGGTATGAATCATACCACACATAAAAATCAGATGCATATGGAGGTCATAATATAGCAATGTGCATGACTGCTAAAAAAGTTATCCAGGATTATGATAACCTATCCTCAGGATTAGCCATCAATATCATGTCAGTAGGGGTCTGACACCCGGGACCCTGTACAATCAGAAAATACCAGGTGCTACAGCCGCCGGAAGTACACAGGGTGCAGAGTCAGAATAGCAGATCTCCGTACTCACTTTGTAGTGGACATTCTGATATACTTCAGCTCAGCTCCCATTGAAGTAAATGACTTAGGATTACCAGGGCAAAGATTGAGTTTACGGCCCTTGCCGAGTATCTAAATACCCTGGCCAAGGAAAAGTGGCATGTTATTGTGGCACCCCAGAGGGTCAGGTTGCCACAGTGGTAGTAATACCATGTTTGGGAGCAAAACAGGAGTTTCCTGGTCAGGAACACATTACATGCAACACCTCCTGCCCCAGACCAGAAAGGGGAGGATCCTGCCCTTTATAACTGGATATGGAGGCGGGGTTAGAGAGTCTAAGTCTAGAGTCTAGTGTGTGAAGTCAAGTAGGACACGAAGGAGTAAAGAGCCAGGGACTGGAGCTGGAGATAGCTCGTCCTGGGTAGTATCTACAGAGGACCGGACGCCGGAGTCAGAGGCTGTGGGGATTGCATACCCAGCAGCAGATACCGCAGGGCAGGAGATTGCAGGTCTCCTGGCCCATCAGAAGCCCGGAGGCTCAGCCACACGAAAGGACCCGTACCGCCACAGAGGAGCGAGGAATACACAAGGTCCGAGTCGCCAGCCATACGGGTGAGCGCAGCATGTTACACTCAGGGACGTGGGCTACAACATGACTATAAGCGGGATAGCCAAAGAATATAGTCAGAACGGCAGGCCTACAACTTCACCTGGCCAGGAGGGCTCTAGGATTGTTCCCAGACTGATCAGGCCCTCATCACTAGCCGGTACTCCCGCTGGGGCCCATATAATTACCAGCAGTAAAGACTCTGGGACTGCACTGCAAAGACTCCCTGTTGTCATTTCTAATACCTTGCACTACCACCACCATCATCCATACACGCTGCCCTGAAGCTCCACTCTTCCTGTGGGGAGTTACATCACCTTGCTGCACATACCACCAGCTTCAGCGGACTGCTCCACAGCGGCGGTTCCCAATTGCCGCATTCCACAGGTGGTGTAGTCGGACTATACATAACAGACGTACAGAGACTACCCTGGTTTGACCGCCCTGGGTCACGGACCGGGTTGCCGCCATGGTGACTACAACCCCAGCATCTACAGGCCCGGCTCCGGGTACCCCACGGCCCAGGGGGCACATCAACTTTGGCGTAGTCGGCAGGATTGCGTGCCCGCTACCACCGGGTACTGCGCGCCTTCACAGACTGTGTCGCATACCGTGGTGAAGATTTCCCACCATTTGTCGCCGTTTTCCCACCATTGTCCACCATTTTCAAGTCACCACGCGGGAAGAAGAGGGGCGTGATCGCTGGAAACGCGTGAAGTCCAAAGCCCCACCTCACGCACGGACGCAGCACCAGGTCCTGGAAGGAGCCACAGCGAATGCTGACGTCAGACGCGTGCGACGCCAGGTCCTCGACAGAGGCCATCGCCTGCGGAACTGCGGCCTACGGAAGAAAAGAGAAGGAAGGTAGGCCACGGTTCACTAGGGGGGAGGAAGACGCCCGATATGGAGGGAACTTAAACCACCGACGCAGCTGCTGCCGCGGTAATGCCATTCTCCATGCCATGGAGAGACTAAGCAGTTTATTTAAAGTATACCCCCTGTCCGAGGAGCAGAAGGTGAGCATCCTCAAAGGCCAGTTAATTGGTGCAGCCCAGAGAGAGGTAAAATCCTGGTCAGCCACAGAAAAAGGGACTGTAAAAGAGATACTGACTAGAGATGAGCGTTGTTCTACTCGAACTGTTCGCCAATCTCAAATTCGAGCTGTTTTGGGCGGTGTTCGAGCCGGTCGGCGAACACGAACAATTTGAGAAAAATTCGGCTGTTCGAGGTTATGTTCGATAACTGTTCGTGCACCAAAATCATAACTGGATTTTTTCTCAGTAATGATGAAAATTAATGTTAATACGCAGTTTGAGTGTACAGCGGGGCGGGGGGAGGGGCAGGGGATGGATCTCTGCAGGAACAATGAAGATCTCCATTTTTTTTTCTCTTTCCCGCATTTGCAGTGGGGAGGTGCAATCTGTCAGCCTATCAGCAGCGCACACACGGAGCGAAGTGCTTTTTTTCACACAAGCAAGGGCATGTGTGATTGGCAGTGTATGTCACATGTCCTTGCCCTATAAGACCAAGCCATTTTCCCCGTCGCCACCATTTTCTCACTGCTGCAGCTGCGTGTTAGACGGCACCGCTGTGGCTGTGTGCGCTATACCTTGTTAATTTCAAGCCAATTTGCGCACAAATATACAGATAGCTTGGGAGTAGGGAATAGTTGTGATTGCAGTCCTTTTAAGGACTAGGTTACAGCATTTCCTACGACTTTTATCAGGCAGGTCTGTGCTCTTAAATAGATAGATTGTGGGAGTAAAGACTAATTGTAATTGGAGTCCTTTTCAGGACTAGGTTACATCAGTTCCTATCAGTTTTTGCCAGGCAGGTCTGTGCCAGTGCTGTGCAAGTTTTTTTCACAGCATTTGGCTGAATCTAGCAAAGCTAATCCTTTTTGGCCTATTGCAGAGTGTGTTAGTCAGTGGAGTAGCCTATCTGTGTTGCAAGATATACCACCTGTGTATAGAATACCAATTTTTTTACTGCACCTAGTGAAGTAAAATCTTTTGGGCATAGCATCATTCTATTAGTCCATCTATACTGACCTCCATCAGGTTGCAAACTGAATATAATTTTTTTCTGCATCTAGCTCTGAAAAAATATTTGGGCTTCTAGCAGTGTGTGGGACTTGGTCTATTAGTCCATCTATACTGACCTCCATCAGGTTGCAAATTAAAAATAATTTTTTTCTTCATTTAGCTCTGAAAAAATATTTGGGCTTCTAGCAGTGTGTGGGACTTGTTCTATTAGTCCTTCTATACTGACCTCCAGCAGGTTGCAAATTGAATATAATTTTTTTCTGCATCTAGCTCTGAAAAAATATTTGGGCTTCTAGCGGTGTGTGGGACTTGGTCTATTAGTCCATCTATACTGACCTCCATCAGGTTGCAAATTAAAAATAATTTTTTTCTGCATCTAGCTCTGAAAAAATATTTGGGCTTCTAGCAGTGTGTGGGACTTGGTCTATTAGTCCATCTATACTGACCTCCATCAGGTTGCAAATTAAAAATAATTTTTTTCTTCATTTATCTCTGAAAAAATATTTGGGCTTCTAGCAGCGTGTGGGACTTGTTCTATTAGTCCATCTATACTGACCTCCATCAGGTTGCAAATTAAAAATAATTTTTTTCTGCATCTAGCTCTGAAAAAATATTTGGGCTTCTAGCAGTGTGTGGGACTTGGTCTATTAGTCCATCTATACTGACCTCCATCAGGTTGCAAATTGAATAAAAAAATTTTCTGCATCTAGCTCTGAAAAAATATTTGGGCTTCTAGCGGTGTGTGGGACTTGGTCTATTAGTCCATCTATACTGACCTCCATCAGGTTGCAAATTAAAAATAATTTTTTTCTGCATCTAGCTCTGAAAAAATATTTGGGCTTCTAGCGGTGTGTGGGACTTGGTCTATTAGTCCATCTATACTGACCTCCATCAGGTTGCAAATTAAAAATAATTTTTTTCTGCATCTAGCTCTGAAAAAATATTTGGGCTTCTAGCGGTGTGTGGGACTTGGTCTATTAGTCCATCTATACTGACCTCCATCAGGTTGCAAATTAAAAATAATTTTTTTCTGCATCTAACCCAGCCAATAGTTTTGGCCTAATACCACAGTTTGGCCACTCAGCTCTGCTCGGTTACCATCCATTGTTTTTTTGTGCAAACAACTCCAGAGTTGTGAATTAGTTAACCACCAAAATGAGTGGAAAAAGGCCTGCTGCTGGTGGAAAGGGGAATAGGCGTGTTGGGAAGGGGAAAAAAGGTTGTGTCCGTGGGGTAGGTGCAGAAGAAAGACCATCTTCCAGCCAAACTAAAATGTCTACTTCTTTTAGCGGACAATGTGATAAGATCCCTTTCTTACGGCCACGCCAATCGCTACAAATTCCAGATGAGGCACAAAAACAGCAGGTGCTTCAACGGATATCAAGTGCTCCTTTAAGTGGGCTCTCCTCCACATCAACTTCAACATCACAAATACTCCAGTCCTCAAAGGTGTCACCCAAATCGCACTTGCTTCCTCACAGCTCCCAAATCTCCAGCTGCCCGTCTGAGTATGAGGTAGAACAGATGGTTGAGTCTGCAGAGCTGTTTACTCATACTATAGCCTGGGAATCAGAGGTCGACTCCAGCGCTTCTGTGAATCCAGACGAGGAAATGATCTGCACTGATGCCCAGAATCTTTATGAGTCGGATCCAGGACCAGACGCAGAAGGTTCTGACCATAATGCAGACCCTCATTCCCAAACTGTAACTCCTGTTGGTGGAGACAATGAGGAAGACGATGATAAGACTCAAATACCTGATTGGAGCGACAACTTTAGTTTTTTGTCAGGGCAGGAACAGGTTGGCTCTGAGGACGACGGGTGTGATAACGCACAGGGTGATGATGATGAGGTCGGAGATCCCACTTACTGTCAACCCACAGTCAGCCAAGAGATGAGGTCAGCAGAGGAGGTGGAGGAAGATGCTAGTGACGACGAGGTCAGGTTGCGCCTTCCTGGACAGAGACGTAGTACTGGAAGCACGTCAACAACTGCATCCTCAAACACAACTCTGCCTCTCACCACAAGTCGTGGTGGCTCTTCAGGTCGCATGGGTGCTAAGCCTTGCATAGCCTGGGCATTTTTTCAGATCGATAAAGATGACCCAACTCGTGTTATCTGTAACATTTGTCAGCAAAAGCTAAGTAGAGGCCAAAAAATACATAGTTTGAGTACTTCATGCATGAACCGGCACATGGACATGAAGCATAAGTTGCAGTGGGAAGCTCAGTGTGCTACAATGCGGTCTAGCCGGCCGGGCCAACCACCGTCTGCCATATCTTGTGCATCCGCGGCCTCTTCATCCTCTGTGACTGGGGGGACAGCAGTCACACCTGTTTTGGGGCGCAGACCTGCCACCTCTTTACCCGCAACAGCCAGCGTGATTGGCAGGTCATCATTTTCTTTGGAGGTGGTAACACCAGCTGGTCTTGAGCGCTGTCCGACATCGATAGCACCACCTTTGGATCAAGGCAACCTAACATGTCCGCCTGCATCTTCCTCACAGACCGGCAGTTTGCCGGGGACACCCTTATCAACCCCGTCTAAGCACAATAGCCAGCCCTCGGTCCCTCAGATGTGGACAAGTAAAAGACCATTTCCTCCTAGCCATGAGAAAGCTAAGAGGTTGAATTTCACCATCTGCAAGCTCTTGGCTACAGAAATGCTGCCTTTCCGCCTGGTGGACACAGAGGATTTTCGAGACCTTATGTCCGTCGCAGTGCCCCAGTACCAGATGCCCAGTCGGCACTACTTCTCAAAGAAAGGTGTGCCTGCGCTCCACCAGCATGTCGCACACAACATCACCGCTTCTTTGAGAAACTCTGTGTGTGACAGGGTGCATTTCACCACAGACACTTGGACGAGTAGGCATGGACAGGGGCGTTACATGTCGCTGACTGGGCACTGGGTAACTATGGTGACAGCAGGACAAGGGGCTGCTGTCCAAGTCTTGCCGTCCCCACGAGTTGTGCGTCAATCCTCTTTATGTCATTTTTCCTCCACTGCTTCTGCCTTCTCAACCTCCTTTCGGTCTTCCACCTGCACCCAAAGCCTGTCTGGTCATGCCACAAGCTTTCTAACTGCGCAGAAGGGATCCTGCACACCTCCTTACTATGCTGGCAGTAGGGCTCAACGTCATCAGGCGGTTTTTACATTGAAATGTCTGGGAAATGTGAGTCACACAGCTGAGGAGTTGTGGTCAGCTCTGGAGAACCAATTTCATGAATGGTTGTCTCCACTGGACCTGAAACCAGGGAAGGCCGTGTGCGACAATGCTGCAAACCTGGGTGCGGCCCTTCGCCGGGGCAATGTCACACACGTGCCTTGTATGGCTCACGTGTTGAACCTGGTTGTCCAGCAATTTTTAGCCCACTATCCCAGACTAGATGGCCTTCTGCAGAGGGCACGGTCGCTGTGTGCTCACTTCCGCCGTTCGCATCCCGCAGCTCAGCGACTTACATCTCTACAGAAGTCGTTGGGCCTGCCACTTCACCGGCTAAAATGCGATGTGCCTACCCGGTGGAATTCAACTCTGCACATGTTGCAGCGACTGTGGCAGCACCGACAAGCCCTGGTGCAATACGTTCTGACGTATAGCCTGGGCCAACGAGATTCAGAGGTGGGGCAAATCACGCTGGAGGAGTGGTCTCAGATCAGGGACCTATGCACCCTTCTGCACAGTTTTGAAATGGCGACGAAGATGTTTAGTGCTGACGATGCCATTATCAGCATGACTATTCCGGTGATTTACATGCTGGAGCACATGTTAAACAGAATTCGGAGTCAGGTGGTGGTGTAGCACCCTGAGGATTCGGCTGCTACAGGGGTATTGCACCTCAACCCAGAGGTGTGGTATTCCACTCCCGGGTAAGGATGGAGTGTGGAACTGAGCTCAGTTAGCTGCATGCACTACACACATCCCATTTCCGAGGAACAGACCGATGGTACTCCCACTAGAGAAATGTGCAGGTACAACAGTGTCTGTTCCTGGCTGGAGTGGGAGGGGGGTGGGACATCCCAGTAGTGTAGGGGCAGATAGGGGGAGCAGCCTGGGTAGTGTTAGGAGCTCATTGGGTGCTGGTCACCTGAGCTCACACATAGAGGGAGTATATAAGGTGGGCACCATCTTAGGACAGGGTCTTTGCAGAGGAGTCTTTTGTAGAAGGCTGGTCAGTCTGTCAGTCTTTTGCAGAGCAGTGGAGGAAAGCAGAGGAGCAGAGCAGCCCCAAGGCCAAGAGTGAGAGAGGAGTTTGAAAGACCCAGAGGGGGAGAAAGAAGGAACTCCAAGAGCCCAAATTAGACCAGAGGGTGAAGAGTTGGCAACAGGGTACCGGATCCCAAGCTGGCAGAGGCTACAGCACACCTTAGCCAGGAACCGGAGGTCGTGGGCAGGATCGATCTGCCATGATCACCCACTATATCCACCCGGAAGGCAGACCACGAATAGGGTCAGGGAACCCAGAGACAAGGGTTTACCACCAAGAGGCCCGAGGGAGCCGGACATAGGTGGATCCCTGGTGGGGAAGGCCAGAGAAGAGGACAGGACAGAAAGGGAGCTCAGAACCATGCTCCAGAACTACTTGGGGGTTGGCCGAGTCCAGGACCTGGTGGACGCAGCACGGCTCGGGTGGTCACTCAAGGCCGGAGTGACCGGTACAAGAACAGCAGTAAGTAAACAAACCCTGAACTGCACAGCCCGACTCTGACTCTCATTACCATCCTCACTGCACCTCCACAACCACCATCCTCTGCACCTGACCCCCTGAGGCTATACCCCTCCCGTTGGGGGTTATACTACCTGGGCTGCACAAACACCATCAGCCTCAGCGGACCCTGCTGCAGCGGCGGCCGTAGTGACCGCAATTTAACGGGTGGCGTAGTCGACATAAAGAACTTTAGTAACATCAGTAAGGACTGCCACACACTGAGCTTGACACCCTGGGCACGGACCGGGTCACAGCCACTCGGAGACTACAAACCCCCATCTGATCCGGCTCCGGGTATCCCTAACAACACTGGCCCAGGGGGCGCGTCAACTTTGGCGTAGTCGGCAGGATAACGTGGCCGCAACAACCGGGTACTGCGTGCCTGAAGAAAAGTTCACCGTTACCTCAAAAAGAAGTCTCCCGCCGGTTCCGGAGGGTCCCCGCCAACGGACCCCATCACAGGTCGTTTCCCGCCGGTTGTCTGCCATTTGCAGCTTTTTCCCGCCATCCATGGAGTTTCCCGCCACTGGGAGACGATTCCCGCCATTTCCGAAGATTTCCCGCCTTGGGGGAGCGGACGCCATTATGGGCGTGCCAGAGGGTGGCAAAAGGCCACCTCCCATCGTGGGCCAGGTCGAAGAATGGCGCCAAAAGCGGAAACCGCGCCCACCAACAGAGACTGTGATGCTGGAAGTGTCCATCAGCGTAAGAGAACTGCCCCTGGAACTGAAGTTGCCCCGGGACCACCCTCGATGTGGGCGGAGACAGAAGAAGAGAACAAAGATGGGTGTCGCCTGGAGCAGTCTGGAGAGAGCGCACCCGGAGACAAGACGTCTGGAAGAGAGTCCAGAGAGAGCCTACCCGGAGATGGAGGGAGAGCCAGGCAGCACCGACCCAGCGGTCAGGAGCCTGATGCGGGCCGCCACTCCAGGCAGCACCGACCCAGTGGTCAGGAGCCTGTTGCAGGTCGCCACTCCAGAAGGCCTGCTGGAGATCCTAACACAGCTCCCCCGAGACCGGGAGTGTGCACAGACCGCGCTGGAGGGCCTCGCACAGAGGTTGGCCCGGGTGCAACGAGAGACGTTCCCGGAGTGGAGCCGAGAGATGGCCCAGCAGACCGAGACTCGTCAGCGGAGCACGCCACCCGAGACGAGGAGACAGACCGCCTCTGAGGATGGCGCAGGAGGACTGAAGGCCGGAGACGGCGCCGAGAAGGGAGTCGAACGAATGGAGGCAGGTAAAGGGGACGTCACTACCCCGAGCCGGGAAACCGCGTGCCTGCCCCAGCTCCCCGTCGCAGAGCCCGAAGTACCCCCTGCCGTGCCCGTCGCTGCAACGTCACCGCCGCAGACTAGGCCTCAAACGGAAGCCGCGACCCCTGTGACGTCACACGCCTCGACCCCGAGCGTGGCCAAGCAGGAAGTACCATCGGCCTGGTCGCAAGGCCTAGTACCCCCAGGCGCCGCAATACCAACAGCGCCCCCTACCTCCGCGGAGCCCCCGGCCTGGTCGCAGGGCCAAGTAACACAGGGCGCCGCTGTTCTTACGGTGCCCTTTACTTTCAAGGTGCCCCAGGCCTGGTCGCAAGGCCTGGTTAACCCGGGCGCCGCTACCACCACGGCGCCCATAACACCTAAAGTACCGCACCTGGGTGAGGACCTGTTCGCCCAGCATACGTGCCCGGATGGGCAGCCCTTCATATGGCCACCGGAGTTTCACCATCCCCGACTCCGGAAAGAAAGACCCCTAGATGAACCCCTGATTCCGGTTCCAAAGCCCATGAAGAGGATCTCGCCCCCGCTAGAAGAGACCCAGTTTGAGTGGGATCCCACCGGAGAAGACCTCATGGGGTTCACTCAGGAGACTCGGGCAGCCGCAGCGGAGCGTGCAGAGTGCTGCCGCCAGCAGCTCGAGGTCTTTGAGAGGGAGCGGAGAGAGAGGCGGGTCCGGGAACAACAAGCCCAAATAAGGAGCGCGGAGCAGAAGAGCCGGACCAGGAGAAACCCCCGTGCAGCGCATGGTCCCCGTACCATCGGGACTGTGATAAAGTTCAATCTGCAGCATGGGTGGGGTTTCATCAGGGATCACCGCACCCCAGGCGACGTCTTCGTGACCAGGAGAGACGTTGAGTCCCACCTACCGGAGGGACACAGAGGTCGTGACCTGTATTTAGGGGACGAGGTCACCTTCACCCGGCACAAGTGTGCCAAAGGACCCTACGCCCTCCATGTGCATCGCCTGACGGAGGAGGAGCTGCGGTGTGAGGAGGAGCAAGAGGACCCGGACGGGTCTGAAACAGAAACAGAATCTAAAGAAAGAGCAGGAGGACGCCGTCGTTGAAGTACGGTAGAGAGAGACTGTATAAAGTTGCCCGTCGGGGTACCAAGAACTGTTACTTATTTAAAATATGTTCCCCGTTGGGACCAGCCAAGAGTGAACTGTTAATCCCGTGTGTCCCTATTCCCACTGACCGAGGACTGAGAGCGGTCATTCCTTCCTTATACCTGGCCGAGGACTGAGAGCGGCCATATCCCCTTGTATATAGTTGCGCTTCCTAAAGCGCCCCCTACCGGTTTTATAGGAAACCGTGTTTCTTCAAGAGACTGTCGCACTTTACCCGGTCACAAGTTGCACCGTGGTCGGAGGAACAAGAGTGTTATTTATGATAAGTTTTATATGAAAAGTTTATTGCTGCTGATGATATATATGATGTTTTATATGTTTGATATGTTTATGTTTTATGAAAAAAAAATGTATGTTTGTGGATGTTTATATCTTACAGCCCGAGGACGTGCTGTGATTTACCAGGGGGGAATGTAGCACCCTGAGGATTCGGCTGCTACAGGGGTATTGCACCTCAACCCAGAGGTGTGGTATTCCACTCCCGGGTAAGGATGGAGTGTGGAACTGAGCTCAGTTAGCTGCATGCACTACACACATCCCATTTCCGAGGAACAGACCGATGGTACTCCCACTAGAGAAATGTGCAGGTACAACAGTGTCTGTTCCTGGCTGGAGTGGGAGGGGGGTGGGACATCCCAGTAGTGTAGGGGCAGATAGGGGGAGCAGCCTGGGTAGTGTTAGGAGCTCATTGGGTGCTGGTCACCTGAGCTCACACATAGAGGGAGTATATAAGGTGGGCACCATCTTAGGACAGGGTCTTTGCAGAGGAGTCTTTTGTAGAAGGCTGGTCAGTCTGTCAGTCTTTTGCAGAGCAGTGGAGGAAAGCAGAGGAGCAGAGTAGCCCCAAGGCCAAGAGTGAGAGAGGAGTTTGAAAGACCCAGAGGGGGAGAAAGAAGGAACTCCAAGAGCCCAAATTAGACCAGAGGGTGAAGAGTTGGCAACAGGGTACCGGATCCCAAGCTGGCAGAGGCTACAGCACACCTTAGCCAGGAACCGGAGGTCGTGGGCAGGATCGATCTGCCACGATCACCCACTATATCCACCCGGAAGGCAGACCACGAATAGGGTCAGGGAACCCAGAGACAAGGGTTTACCACCAAGAGGCCCGAGGGAGCCGGACATAGGTGGATCCCTGGTGGGGAAGGCCAGAGAAGAGGACAGGACAGAAAGGGAGCTCAGAATCACGCTCCAGAACTACTTGGGGGTTGGCCGAGTCCAGGACCTGGTGGACGCAGCACGGCTCGGGTGGTCACTCAAGGCCGGAGTGACCGGTACAAGAACAGCAGTAAGTAAACAAACCCTGAACTGCACAGCCCGACTCTGACTCTCATTACCATCCTCACTGCACCTCCACAACCACCATCCTCTGCACCTGACCCCCTGAGGCTATACCCCTCCCATTGGGGGTTATACTACCTGGGCTGCACAAACACCATCAGCCTCAGCGGACCCTGCTGCAGCGGCGGCCGTAGTGACCGTAATTCAACGGGTGGCGTAGTCGACATAAAGAACTTTAGTAACATCAGTAAGGACTGCCACACACTGAGCTTGACACCCTGGGCACGGACCGGGTCACAGCCACTCGGAGACTACAAACCCCCATCTGATCCGGCTCCGGGTATCCCTAACAACACTGGCCCAGGGGGCGCGTCAGTGGCACAAGAGGAGGTGGAGGAAGTAGAGGAGGAGGAGTTGTATGCGGAAGGGCTAACATCTGCAAGGTCCAGACGGTCGGCAGCACCAGGGCGGCAGGCATGTGAGGGTGGGGGAGATGATTTTACCAGGGCGCATGGTAGCAGCCAAACTAGTGAGGAAGGTGCAGGAGCCCAGGAAGAAGTGGAGGACGAACTGATGGAAGACTCATCAGATGAGGGAGACCTTGATCACATTTCTGTTGTGCGAGGTTGGGGGGAGAGGACAGAGGAAGGAAGCATGATTGTTACCTCGCCACCAACACAACAGGGACTTGGTGCTCCTGGATGCGCAACACACATGAGTGCCTTCTTGCTGCACTACCTGCAACATGACC
This sequence comes from Phyllobates terribilis, assembly GCF_046119375.1. Lineage (NCBI taxonomy): Eukaryota > Metazoa > Chordata > Amphibia > Anura > Dendrobatidae > Phyllobates > Phyllobates terribilis. Next base: position 374,326,280 of record NW_027362767.1, read on the forward strand.
CTCGAATTGTCAGAATTAGAAATAATCCTGACTACTGGGTTGCCACACTGTTAGATCCCCGGTACAAAAGTAAATTTGCAGAAATTATTCCTGCCATAGAAAGGGATGCACGCATGCAGGAGTATCAGCAGAGACTGTTGCAGAATCTTACATGTGCTTTTCCACAAAATACCAGTGGTGCACGTAGTGAATCTCACAGTTCCAACTTGCCAACCGTGGTCTGTATGGAATTGTTCAATAAAGGGCCCAAAATTAAGATAACATAGATGGGAGAGGTCTCTATGAATAGGAATTCCTAAGTATTTGATACCCTGTGAGGGCCAGGCAAAGGGAAAGTTGGACTGGATGGAATCCTATATGGATTTAGGGAGGGAGACATCGAGGGCCTCAGACTTCGCTGCATTGATTTTAAAATTTTACCATGTAACAAAGTGATCTATTTCAGCCATAACAGCAGGGATGGATATATGTGATTGAGTGATATATACTAGGACATCATCAGCAAATAGAGAGCACTTGTACTCGGTGCCTCCCACCTCAATCCACCTAATATTGGGGTTATGGCGAATTGATGAGAGCAGGTGCTCCGTCACTAGGATGTATAAGAGAGGGGACAGAGGACATCCCTGCCTTGTCCCATTGGTGATTGTGAAAGGTGATGAAAATGTTCTGACGCACCCCCTGGGCCTTGGGACACCCGGAGCCGGACCCTTTTTGGTGGATGCTGGTGGTTGTAGTCTTCGTGGCGGCGATCCGGTTCCGTGGCTCAGGGCGGTCAAACCAGTGGCGGAACTGTTTATGTGGTTTTGATGTTTAAATGTCCGACTACGCCACCCGTGGATTGCGGTCAGAGTGAACCGCCGCTACAGGGCAGACCGCTAAGGCTGGTGTTGTGGGTGCAGCAGAGCGTAGCATAACTCCCCACGGGAGGAGTATAGCCTCAGGGCAGTGTATGCGGAGGATGGGGGTGATGGTGCAGGGCAGCAGCAGTAACGACACGGAGTCAGTGATGCAGTTCAGGGCCTTTACTCACAGTTCTTATTATCCAGACCACGTCTGCAGGTAACGGCTGCCCACGTCGTACTGTGCTCACCAGGTGAGGGGCTCAGACAACTCCCAGATAACTTTGGAGCGCTTCACAGGACCCCCTTTGTGTGTCCTTTGTCTGGCCTTTCTTACCAACACTTCTGTCCGGCTGCCTCGGGCCTCCTCTTGGTAAACTTGGCGCCAGTTTCCCTGACCCTATGTGGTGCCTTCCTAGCGGGTGGAGCAAGGGGCTGCGCCACATAAAATGTCAGAGCCTCCGGTTTCTAGCTGAGGGTCGTTTCCTGCCTCCACTAGTTCGGGGACCGGTCTCCCCCTTTGGCCTGACCCCTCCACGCAGGTGGATTCGGGCGTGCGGTGGCGACTCGCCCGTCCGCACCCCTGGGATCCCTTCATTCCTCGTTCCTGGAGCCTTCTCCGCTCCTCTTCCTTCCTTCTCCCTCTTGCAGGCCTGGGCCTCTGTTACTAGGCCCGCCTCCGGAGCAGAGCTCATGCAGAGCCCCTGCTCCCTGCCACTTCTGCTCAGACTTCTCTGCACTGAACTAAGATGGTGCCCACCTTTTATACTCCCTTCTCAATGCACCCAGGAACTGCTTCCTCCCTGCTCCTGCACTGCAGGGTTCCCCTTCCTCAGTGTTCCCTCCCCCCACTCCAGCCAGGGACAGGGACTGTCGTGCCCATCTCAGGGGCATATTGGTCGCCCTGCCACACGGCAATGTGGTGTAATGCATGCAGGTGTCGGGTCCTGATCCACACTCCATCCTTATCTGAGAGTGAGATATCACACCTCCGGGTGAGGTGCAATACGTCTGTAGCAACCGAGCCCTCGGTGCTACAGTTCCATTTATCTTCAGCCTAGGTGACGTATTGTGATACAGGGCCGTGATTTTGGCTCTAAAAGGGTCCCCTAGACCCCTACCCCAAGCTTTTTAAGAGAATCATATATGGCGTGCCAGGAGACTCTATGGAATGCTTTCTCAGCATCCAACGAGAGTATCTACTTACAAATTTTTAACTGCATCTAGCCCAGGAAATACTTTGTGCCTAGTAGCAGTGTCTGCTTGTCAGCGGATTATCCCGGCTGTTAAGCAAGCTACACCACCTGTAGTTTGGACACTTAATTTTTTCAAAGGAAATGCTTCGAGACCACGGGATACTTAGTGAAGAGCATCAGGAGGCACCCCAAGGCATAGGGGCTGGGACTGGCACTAGGATGCCTTGCGGTGGACAGCTGAGCTCGATCCTTATAAAAGCTTTTTAACTGCAGCAGCTTTAGTGGACGCTACTGGAGCTGGAATTACGCGGCTGCTGGCATGAGACTTGCCCTCCAATAGATCCTTGTAAATGGATTTAAAGTGTATTCATTCAAATTAGAGGGACAATTTAAATTAAAAAGCTTAGAGCTGCCTCCACCACAGGGGGGCTCTCTCGACCCACCAGCGGACAGGCACCAGTATTGGGAGAGGGGGGCTGGCCGTCAGGGTTCACCGCGGCTCTGGCACAAACCCGGCGACACGGAGGTGGCACGGGCAGGAGCGGACTGGCCGTCTCGGCTTCTCACTTTTTGGATTTTAGAAGGGCATGACATGCCTATATCTGTGTCTCCCCCTCCTTTTACTCCTCCACCTCTTTTCTTTTCGCATGACTATATGTACTTGTCACTTTTCCATGTGTTAGTTGTGTCTTCTGAGCAGTTTGTCAGCTTTTGGACACCTTTGAAGGTGTTTTCTATGTGTTTCTATGTGTTTTTGTTTGCCTGCCATTGGTTTTAACGGTGTTCGAAGGTGTTCGACGAACAGTTCGACGAACAGTTCGGCGAACACACGGGTGTTCGACGAACCGAACCGAACTCGAACACTACGGGGGTGGCTCAACACTAATACTGACCTGCCTAAAGGACTCTTTTGACACCCGTACTACGGCAGAGATAAAAATGAAGTTTTATGGGTGCAAACAACGGGCACAGGACAGTGTACAGGACTATGCTTTAAACCTGCAGGAGGCGCTGAGGGCCATCAAACAGGTAGACCCTGACAGTGTGCGTGATGAAAACAGACTGTTAACTGAGCAATTTATTGAGGGTTTACTGTCCAGCGCCCACCGAACCCAGCTGCGCATAATGGCTCTGCAGAACCCTGACTTGGACTTTGCTCAATTTAAGGACAGGGCCATCCGGGTGCTCGGGAACCAGCACCAGGTGGTGCTACAGCTCATCGGCGCCCAGCTATCACCTACCACCAGGAGGTGGCACCCTTTTCCCCGGAGCCTGTAGGAGCTGATGCACAGACTCTGGACAATGCCCCGTCTACAGACCTGCATCATCAGGTCCAAGAGTTAACTAAAAGTGTAGCTGCGCTAACCAAAACTGTGCAGTCCTTGAGGTGTATCCCAAAGGAAAGATCCAGCTGGCTTCCAGTCCGGAGGACGTCCCATGGCGCTGACAGAAGAGGATTCTACCATCCAGAGGGAGGAACAGCGACCGCTACGACCAGGACGGACAACCCATCTGCCGCCGCTGCAACCAGCCAGGACATTATGCAAGGTACTGTCATTTAAACGAGCAAAACCTGGGGCAGAGGGCCAACCCCCAGGCATAAGACCACTAGGCCCATCAAGCTGGCGAGACAAATATGTGGGAGGACGACCAGTCCTACCTATCGTGCTGGACGGCTTTTCAATGAGCGCGTTGCTGGACACTGGGTCCCAGGTGACCACCATCCCCTACATTCTTTTCAAACAGTACTGGACTGATTCGGACATTACCCGCCGTCCAGACGAACATTTAAGTATTTACGCTAGTAATGGTCAACCTCAGGTGGGGTACAAAGAAGTGACCATAAAGGTTGGCAAAGTCGAACTGCCAGCACAAGGACTGATTATTGTCGACATTGATCGCCGAGAAAGTCATCCCATGATAACCTTAGGCACTAATGTCATTGAAAATTGTCTTGCAGAAATAATTGTCTTGTTACAGCAGGTTGCGGAGACCGCCAGTTCCAGCCAGCAGCGGGTTCTACAAAGAGAAATCAGAGCCCTGATGAAAAGACAACAGGTAGAACTGTCTGGTGGTGAAATTGGCAGTGTCAGGATGAGTGACCCATTCCCTATTGCCATGCCCCCAAGAAGTGAAATGCTGATATGGTGCCGGGCAGCAATCGGTCTCCGGGGTAGAGATTACCAGGCCCTGGTAGAGCCCGTCTACTCTGACAGTAGGCCCACCATTTTGACAGCCAGGGGAGTGGTTGATGTCCGCCATGGGAGAGTGCCAGTCCGCATCCTGAACATTGGGGAAAAAGAAGTCCATTTGCCCCAGTGTGCCACCCTGGTCAAACTATTCACCGTCAGCCATAATTCTATAAAGACAGTGGAACCCTTGCCTCCATCCAAACAGGCGGAGGATACTGGCTCCAAGGGACAGATGGAGGACTGGTGTCAGAAGCTGCATGTGGGCACTGACTCCACCTCTCAACACCAAAAACAAGGAGTATACCGGGTGGTCCAAGAGTATGAAAGGGTCTTCAGTAAACACCCACTCGACTTCGGGCAGGTAAAAGGGGTTCAACACCATATCCCCACGGGAGACCATCCACCCATTAAAGAAAGGTACGGGACTGTACCGCCAGCACACTACCAAAATGCCAAAGGGATGTTGCGAGAGATGAAGGAGGCTGGGGTAACAAGAGACAGTTGTAGCCCCTGGGCAGCTCCATTAGTTCTTGTAAAGAAAAAGGATGGCACAATGAGAATGTGTGTTGACTACAGGCAAATTAACCGCATAACACATAAAGATGCATACCCGCTACCCAGGATAGAGGAGTCACTAGCTGCGTTAAAATCTGCTAATTATTTCTCTACTTTGGATCTTACTAGTGGGTATTGGCAGGTTCCTGTAGCAGAGGCGGATAAGGAAAAGACTGCATTCACCACCCCAATGGGCCTCAGCGAGTTCAACTGCATGCCATTTGGGCTCTGCAACGCCCCAGGAACCTTCCAGCGGTTGATGGAGTGCTGTCTAGGGCATAAGAATTTTGAGACAGTCCTGCTGTACCTGGATGACATCATAGTATACTCCAAAACATATGAGGATCATCTGAAGCACCTGGCGGAAGTGTTTGAAGCCCTGGCTGGCTTTGGCCTGAAGGTGAAGCCGTCTAAGTGCCACCTGCTGAAGCCCAAAGTACAGTACTTAGGACATGTGGTAAGCGCTGACGGTGTAGCACCAGACCCCGACAAGGTCACCATAATCAAGGACTGGCGGAGACCTTCCACCATCAAAGAAGTGCGGCAGTTCCTCGGGTTGGTAGGCTACTACCGAAGGTTTATACCAGGCTTCACCAAGATGGCGGCACCCATGCAGGACCTCCTGATAGGCCAGTCCAGGAAGGCCAAGAACCAGAAACCACCATTTAAATGGGACAAGCTGGAAGATAAGTCCTTCACCAGGTTGAAGATGACCCTAACAGGAGACGAGGTCCTGGCCTACCCTGATTATGGCCAACCCTTCATCCTTCACACGGACGCGAGCAACGTGGGACTAGGAGCGGTGCTGTCCCAGATCCAGCAAGGCAGAGAAAGGGTGATAGCCTACGCCAGCAGGAAGCTCCGGCCAACAGAAAGAAACCCAGAAAACTACAGCTCCTTCAAGTTGGAGTTCCTTGCCATCGTCTGGGCTGTGACTGAGCGCTTCAAGCATTATCTCGCCTCCTCCAAATTCACTATGTACACGGATAATAACCCGCTGACACACCTGGACACTGCAAAACTTGGTGCCCTGGAACAAAAATGGATGGCCCGACTGTCTAATTACGAATTCACCATCAAGTACCGGGCTGGGCACAAGAATGCAAACGCAGATGTGCTGTCCAGGATGCCTAACTTGCCAGACGGGGGAGAAGACCCAGAGGAGCTGGAAGAGATAGAAATCCCCGCGTTCCACTGCCATGGGATAAATCAGTGCTCCCATTGTGTGAAGAACAGGTGCTCTGCCAACAGAGAAGCCACGTTCAATCCATTGCCCCACCATGGATGGGCAGAAACACAAGACAGTGACCCGGCTGTTCGCCTAGTCAAAGAGTTGCTGACACAAGCTGACTCATACCCTGATTCAGATGCTCCAGAAGAGACCAAACAGCTGTGGAAAGAAAAGAGCAAGCTGTTCATCTATGAAGGGAAGCTGTGTCGAAGAACTGTCAACTCCCGGACACATGAGCTGGTCTGGCATGTGGTAGTCCCGAGGCGAGATGCGTCTATGGTCCTGGAAGCATACCACGATGGAGCGGGACATTTTGGATGGAAGAAGCTGGAAGTCCTGCTACGTGAACGGTTCTATTGGGTTGGCATGAGGAAAGCAGTCGAGAGGTGGTGGTTCCTGGTAGTAGTGCCAGTAAAGGGCCAGCCGGCTCAGACAGCAGCCAGAGCTTTCCAACAGCACTTCTGCCGCCCGCATGGTTACCCAGAACGTGTGCTAACTGACCAAGGTCCGGCCTTCGAAGCAGAAGTATTCCAGGAATTCTGCAACCTGTACGGCTGCAAGAAGATCAGGACAATGCCTTATCACCCCTAGACCAACGGGATGTGTGAAAAGATGAATCAGGTGGTGATAGACCTACTGAAGGCATTGCCCCTGGAGGAACGCAGCCTGTGGCCAGAAAAGTTGCCAGACCTGGTGGATCTCTACAATCACATCCCAGTGAATTCCACCAACTGCACACCTGCTTACCTGATGAGAGCAAGACCTGGTAAGCTGCCCATCGATCTGGATATGGGAGTTCTGACACCAGAGGACGCCTCACTGGATGCGGATTGTGACACTGAGCGGCAACAGCAATACCGTAAGGTTCAGGAAAGTGTTGAAAGAAGTCTGTCCCAAGAAAGAGAAACGCAAGAGAAGACTTACAATCAACATGCACCTGCTGCCGCCTTGTCACCAGGAGAGCAAGTCCTAAAGAGAAAAAGGCGGCTCCATAAATTGGATGACCAGTGGGAGAAAGAGCCGTACACCATTCTACCATCAAGTCATGATAACACCAAGGTGTACCTCATAAGTAAGGATGGAGGAGAAACGACAGCAACAGTTTCCAGAGACCACCTGAAGAAATGTCCCGAGCAGCTACAGCATGCTGAAGAAGGCCAAGATATCCCTCAACCCGCAGAGGAAGTGGAAGAAATGGTCAGCACAGTACTCAGAGAATTTCCACGGTCATGGACGCAAGTGAATAATGCCATTGTTGTGCCAGTCCTTACATTTCTCCAACCAGCCCCTCAGGGAGCAGTAGAAGTCCCAGTAGAGTTGGAAGAACCATTGGCCCCAGAGACAGAAGATTCCTCATCAGCAGACCAGGAGAATGTACCCTCTGCTAGTAGCGAACCTGTCGTATCCACGGTAAGCCAAAGGATCCATAGGAGGCTGCCCAACCTACCAGAGACACCTCCAAACACCTGTAGTGAGGTGAACATTGAGCCCACCACACCAGGGGTAAATACAGGGGACCAAGGTAGAACACAGACAGACAGTGTGTTACGTAGATCTACCAGAAGCACCAAAGGTCAAATCCTTGCCCGCTGGAGGACTTAGATGTAACCTATAACTGTAGTATTGCAAATGTTGAAATGTTTTATATGTGTGTACTAATTATGTTTTTCCAGTTACCCGACAGGGTTCAAAGACTTTCAGGTTATGGACAGTGAGTAACTAAAAACTTACCCTGTAAATAGTTGCACCTATAAAGTGCCCCCTTTGCAACAGACCACGGAACAAAAACCTGTCTGGCGTCGCCCCACTTGAGGTCCAACGGGACTGCCTAAGCCTTGAAGCCACGCCCAAGGCCAACTTTGGGGTTTGTTTTGGACAGGTCCCCCATTCTACAACTGCACCTTGTTGGGTGAAATGGACACCTGGTTACGGATGATACCGTGACCTATAAGGACTGTAATGCCTGTAAATATGTTCATGTATTGTTATTGCTATTGTTTATTGTTATCTGTTATATTTTTGCAAAATATGCTCAGTCCCGGAGTACTGAAATTTACTAGGGGAGAATGTGGCACCCCAGAGGGTCTGGTTGCCACAGTGGTAGTAATACCATGTCTGGGAGAAAAACAGGAGTTTCCTGGTCAGGAACACATTACATGCAACACCTCCTGCCCCAGACCAGAAAGGGGAGGATCCTGCCCTTTATAACTGGATCTGGAGGCGGGGTTAGAGAGTCTAAGTCTAGAGTCTAGTGTGTGAAGTCAAGTAGGACACGAAGGAGTAAAGAGCTAGGGACGGGAGCTGGAGATAGCTCGTCCTGGGTAGTATCTACAGAGGACCGTACACCGGAGTCCGAGGCTGTGGGGATTGCATACCCAGCAGCAGATACCGCAGGGCAGGAGAATGCAGGTCTCCTGGCCCATCAGAAGCCCGGAGGCTCAGCCACACGAAAGGACCCGTACCGCCACAGAGGAGCGAGGAATACACAAGGTCCAAGTTGCCAGCCATACGGGTGAGCGCAGCACGTTACACTCAGGGACGTGGGCTACAACACGACTATAAGCGGTATAGCCAAAGAGTATAGTCAGAACGGCAGGCCTACAGCTTCACCTGGCCAGGACGGCTCTAGGATTGTTCCCAGACTGATCAGGCCCTCATCACTAGCCGGTACTCCCGTTGGGGCCCATATAATTACCAGCAGTAAAGACCCTGGGACTGCACTGCAAAGACTCCGTGTTGTCATTTCTAATACCTTGCACTACCACCACCATCATCCATACACACTGCCCTGAAGCTCCACTCTTCCTGTGGGGAGTTACGTCACCTTGCTGCACATACCACCAGCTTCAGCGGACTGCTCCACAGCGGCGGTACCCAATAACCGCATTCCACAGGTGGCGTAGTCGGACTATACATAACAGACGTACATAGACTACCCTGGTTTGACCGCCCTGGGTCAGGGACCGGGTCTCCGCCACGGTGACTACAACCCCAGCATCTACAGGCCCGGCTCCGGGTACCCCACAGCCCTAGGGGCGCGTCATTATTCTTGTTTGTTGGGTGATCCATTTAGATTGCATGTGTGTCACCCTGGCCTGGATGCCACAAATATAATAAAGCTGTGTCTGAGAGCAAGGGGGGGGTCCTCTAGTCAAGGACCATTAGCATGCAGCACCTCCTGTCCCAGGCCAGTAGTGGGAGCAGGCTGCCCCTATAAAAGCTGGAGCTGGGGGCAGGGTTAGGAAGAACTGGACAACCTGTCTCTGGATAGAGAAGTGTCCCAGAGCAGGGACAGACAGTTGTGTTGCAGCCTAAGAGGACGTGTGGCAGTTGGAGAGCCACGGAGCCAGGGACAAGAGGCGAAGTGCGCCTGTCCTGGCAGACGAAGAGACTAATCTACCAGACTTTGGTGTCTGAGGCTGTGAGGATTCCACGTCCTACAGCAGATATCCAGTCCGCAGGGGACTGTATGCTCCTTGGCCTAAGAAGCCCGGAGGCTCCACCACAGCAGAAGGGACCAGCAAAGCCGTACCAGGCCGGGAGTAGAAAGGGACCCAAGTTGCAAGCCATACGGGCGAGAGGACACGGTGAGCTCGGGAACGTGGGCTGTTACACTACAAGGAGGGAAATAGCCAGAAGGAGCACAGAGAGCACGGTAGGCCTACACCCTCACCCTGACCAGGGCCAGCCTCCCACTTGCTCTCCGACATCCAGGCCCCCTCCTAGCCGGGCCTGTTTCTGGGTCATATTACCTGTTCTAATAAAGACCATGAACTGTTTAAGAGGCCTCCGTTTCCTGGCTATCGCGGTCGGAATCATCCCCTCCATCATCCATTATATATGCTGCCCTGGGGCCATACTCCTCCCGTGGGGATTTGAACTATTCAGTGCTGCACATTTATATCAGCCCCAGCGGTCTGCACTGCAGCGGCGGTTAGCCCTGACCGCAATCCACGGGTGGCGTAGTCGGACATTACCTACAGCACATAGCAGACCACCACTGGTCTGACCACCCTGAGCCACGGAACCGGGTCGCCACTACTACTCCCAGCATTGCCCTGAAGTCCGGTTCTGAGTGCCCCACGGCCCAGGGGGCGAGTCACATGATTATCATGAAATGAGTGTTCTTAGGAATGAGAAGCATGCAGTGTAAATGGACCTTTAGTGTCTCAGCATCTCTGTAATCCTTGATGTATGTTTATGATCCAGGTAACCCCAGATGTGCAATAATGGCTGCTACTGTCTGTTACCCCAAGATCGCAAAACTAAGAGAGAACACTAAAAAAGATTCTCAAACTTGCAAGGTTTGTTTTGTGTGTTTTTTTTTCTTAAAGGAGTTGTGCACTTTATCTTTATTTTACCCAATATACTGGGGACATGATTTTGTGGCACTTGGGGTCGATCCAGTAGGGTGGCGTTGTACATATCAGTCTCCGCCGGAGTTGTACTTCAGTCAGGGACTGGAGTACATTTCTGGCGAAAGCTACACCACCTTATTGGTGAAACTTTTCATGAATTAGATGGGCAGATGTGGCCACACCCCCTCTCACCCCTGTAGCGTCAATATTGGATAAGCTGGTCAGGACTGTTGTGAAAACTTGAAAAGTCGCACGCAAAAGTTTGGAGAGTTTTTTAAGGTGCTTTACGATATAATTGCTTAAACACCTTAATGATTTGGGCCATAAAGGGCACCTGTCAGCAGGCTTTTGCTATTTAATCTGAGAGCAGCATAATATAGGGCAATAGATTCTGATTCCATGAATGTGTCATTAATTAGGCTGTGTACTATAGTTCCAATACAATCAGTGTTTTATCAGCAGGAGATTATTACTGCAGGACTAGTGTTACACGCAAGCTGCTAGGTTCAGATAGGGCGAGACGGGTTTCATGAATTCTTTGGAATCTTGGGGGAACCATTACTCAGAGCGGCCATAGGCTTCAGCTTCTCTCAGGAACACGATAGATTCAGTTGCTGACCAGACACATCTGACAAGAGTCTTTTTCAACAGTTTAACAGTGGAATTTAATCTGAAGCACGGGCAGTGCAATTCAGGGATATTAAAGAAACAATCTTCATTACAGTACAGTCTGAGTTTCTTGAGCAACCGGCTCCAGTAACAATACAGTAGTTTTTTCACAAGGCACAGTATTACAGTCTCTTCAGTAGCATAATTCAGCATAGATTAGATCTCTTAGCAGCACACTAGTATGCATACACAACTACAGACTTTTCCTTCACAAGGACTCAATAGTACACAGCATTCTTTATCCTGCATGGAGATGATCCCTGTGACACAATTCCTTCCAGTCCTTATCTTCCTGCCCAATAATACTCTGGGTTCAGGGAGTTTATCTGACCTGTGTTTAGTTTTTCTCCTGATCTGAATCCTGTTCAGTTGCCTTCTGTCAGATCCAGCCAGACAGCAATAACAAGTTCCCCACAATCCCCCTGGGGCTCTGCTAAAACACTCCCTGTCTCCTGTGACTGTGTTAACCCCTCTAGTTGCTGGATGCTTCTGAAGCAGCATCACTACTTCTAGGTCTCCTGTGCAGACAAGTCAGGCTAATCTGTATAACCCCGCCCCCACCACTGATTGGCAGCTTGCTTACAAGCACAGTGTACACAGGAAGCTGCCAAGCAGGGATGTGGGCGGGGCTATACGCAGATCAGCATTCATAGCACTGCTACATCTATATCATACAAAACAGGGATTCTATCCAAACTACACCAATCAGACCAGTAAGTGACAAACTGCTAGAATCAGGGTCTCTCTCTACATCATGCTTTCATCAGATTCCATAGAAAAAACTTGCTGACAGAATCCATTTAATATATATGTATTACAGGTTCTCCTCCTTGCTCATAAACTGCACTGCTCTCCGTGGAGGATCATGGGACCAGCAGACCTGTCCATCAGCCTCCTCCAATTATAAAACACTACATGTAGGAAAGCTGCTTTTCTATTGGTGGAGACTGATGGACAGGTTTGGTCACATAATCCTCCACTGGCAGCCAGGGTATGGACAGGAGTTGTGCCGTCTGTGATTAAGGCTGTAATAACAAGAGGGAGAACCTGTAAAACCACTTATATTAATAAGTGTAACAAAAATCATGTTCTCGACACATTTCTTAAAATAAAGATTCTTTGGACGGTACCTTTAAGATATATGATTATTATTAGTAAGCGATGCAGCTGTAACCCTTGTGGCTTCTCGGAGTTGCTCTTTAACCACAGCCGTAGTTAGAGACCTCGCTGGCACCTCTGAGGTTAATGCAGCAGTTTTGCCGTTCCTTACACATGAGGTGGGTACAGAGGCGGATCTATGTTTGCTTTAGTCCTGCAGACCATTACTTAGCAGGGGAAGTTTCTATAGTAAAAGCATTTTTCGGGCATTTGTAATGATTTTTTACTATGACTGAAGAGAACCACAAGAAAACCTTAAAGAGAGAAAGTTTCAGGACCAGATTGTTCTTCTTGTTGCAAGATAATAAAGGACTGTCTTCGTCCCGTTCCTGCATTCAATAGTTTGGGCTAGCACTGAAAACCAGCAGCTGGCCAAGGACCAGGGGAATTAATATTCCAGTCCAGACTAAGGTAAGCTAGACAATTAGACTTGCTTCTTCTGTGGACGAGAGTCACAATGCTCCTCAGTCTGCGTTCTGGCAATGACTGCAATGTAATAAGATAAAGGCGCCCAGAATTTAAAGAGTGAGCAATTGCTGGTCATCTTGTGGCTGCTGAACTACAAGTCCCTGTATAGCCAGAACTCGGTGGATCTGCAGATCAGTTTGATGGTAAAGTTATCTATAGATGTGAGAATTGTCCATGCTGCATCTGCTAATAGTAATAGTCTACTTCAATGGCGCCACTACGAAAAGCGTTGACAGACATGTTTTTACATGATGGACTTGACTTTTCTAATGATTGTATACAGTAAGGCTGTGTGTCCATGATGCGTTTTTGGTGAGTATTTGCAGCGCGGAAATGCTCCAGAAACACATTGCATACCTTATCCCATGACTTCCTATGACATTCTGTAAGTTCTGTGCACATGGTCAGGATTTTTTCTGCGCTGATTTTACTCGCAGAAAAAATCCAGACATAACCAATTCTTGTGCGTTTCTGCATGCGTATTTGCCTATACAATGCATTGCAAAAACGCATCAAAAACGCGTCAAAAACGCATGTAAAAACTGCATGCGTTTTTCTGCCAAGGAGATCAGGAAAATCTCTGCTTCATTTCTGCATCGTGGGCACATAGCCTAAGGGCAGAGTCAGACGGCCATATAAAAACAGAGATCGGAACACAATGCTCGGACTGCAACTAGAAGTATATGAAGCTGTCATGGTCAGGTGAGGAGAGCCACCGGCCAGTCTGAGCATTGTGTTCCGATCTCCATCCACTTTATTCGGCCATCTGAGGCTGCGTGCCCACTGTGTGTTTTTCAAGCGTTTTTGCAGCGGAATTTTCGCAGCGAAAACGCTTAAAAACCACTTGGTAATATGTGCCCCACGGTCCCCAATGATAATCCGCATGTGCTGTGAACATGATGTGGAAATTTCCGCTGCGGATTATCATTGCGGAAAAATACGCAGCATGTCCATTAATTTTGCGGACACGCAGCGTAATCGCCGCCATTGACTTGCATTGGACCGTGTGACATCCGCATCACTGCATCTGCACATGCGGATATCACACAGTTCAATGTGCGGATGGTACCCAGGTCTGGAGGAGAGGAGACTCTCCTCCAGACCTGGGTACCATAGAAACTGTAGAAAAAAGAATTTAAAATAAAAAATAAAGATTATACTTACCTTCCAATGTCCTCCCGGTGTTTTCTCCCCTCCGTCTGGTCTGCTGTATGGGTCGCGTTGTTGTGAAGGACCTGCCATGACGTCATTGAGTCATGTGACCTGACACATGACTCAATGACGTCACCGCAGGTCCTTCACACCACCGTGAGCCGCCCAAGACACCGGACACAGCAGAGAAAACACCGGGAGGACATCGGAAGGTAACTATAATCTTTTTGCATGGATTTATATAGTGTGAACAAGTTGTCAAGCACTTTTCCAAGTGATGCTAAAATCGCTTGGAAAAGCGCTTGATAACCCGCATGCAGAAATGCCAAACACTTCTACCTGGCTGGAAAAACGCATGTAAAAACCGCATGCGTTTTTCCTGCCAGGGAGAAGCGGAAAAAATATGCTGCATTTCTGCATCGTGGGTACATAGCCTGGTTGTCCACTACTTTAGCGCTAATGACCTATCCTTTGGATAGGTCATCAATGTCTGATCAGGTCCGACACCCACGCCGATCAGATGTTATCGGTGGCGGTGAAAATGCTTACTTGCAGAACTGGCTACCCACCTGCCTCCTATTGATTTGAATAGGAAGCGGATGTGCAGTACCCTTCCTTGGTCACTATCAGAAGACAGTCAGCTCTGCAAGTGAGTAGTTGCGTCTGGCAGTTGCCGAAACACCGATAGCAGCTGATAAGCGGGGGGTGCCGGATGCTGGACCCCGACCGATCAGACATTGATGACCTATCCAAAGGATAGGTCATCAGTGCTAAAGTAGCGGAAAACCTCTTTACGTCCTTATTTGTCTTGTCTTTCTTTTTGCATTGGAGGAATATGCGTCAAATTGATCAAAACGAGCTTGCAGTGTTTGATGAATTGGCGCACCTTTAATGGTGCTTATTTTTTTAAGCTATTTTGCACTTTAGAGTAAAAGTTGCATTTGCCTTCCCTAATCTTTATTATGTCGAATGTTAGTCTTTAACTGCAACCCCACCCCCCCAAAAAAATAAAATAAATTAGAATTACGCCAATTTTGGACTCAACTTGGATACCAGAGCGCAATTGTGCAAAAATGTTGTGATGCTTCAAAAAAGTCATTAGGCTAAAATGAGTGATGAGCAAAACGACTGAAGTTCGAATTTTGCTAAAATTTGGCCAGGAAATTCAATTTGCATCAAAGCTATTTAGTGTGAATCAAAAGTTCTTTATTATGCACTTATAATGCCCTGGGATATCTCCAGACTCCAGAGTATAAGAAACGTACGGTAAAAAAAAAAAAAAAAAGATATTCTCCAGCTCCCTCTGGCCTCTTTTCTCCCGCCGCATCACGATGTGCAACATCTTCTCCCAGCACCAGGATTTCCAGAGTTGAATAGGCCTCTGATGTCACAACATGTGTCGCTCAAGGCGCTGACTTGGCCTCTGGAAACACAAGTCATGATATCAGAGACCGTCATAGCGGCAGAAACCTTGGTGCAGAGTGAAGATAAAGGAAGAAGACTTTTCGCACGGTATCCTTGCAGATGACCAAATAAGGGACGGCGCTGACAGGACAGTTGAGCGATGAGGTATTGGGCTTTTTTTCACCCTTTTCCAGGTGTCTACTATTTTGCTGAATTCGCAAAAAGCGAATCACAAAAAATTCAGATTCAGGAAATGTACTTATTGGATTTGCTTATCTCTAGCTAAGGCATCTGGATAACCAAATCCACTTCCATAATTCCAAAAAAGGACAAAAAAAAGACAAAACCAAGTAAAGTTAACCCCAAAAAAGGTTGCTTGGTGTTCAGTTATGGTTCCTGGCCACATGCTGCTAGTTTAAGGGAATGGGGCCGGCTGCAAATATACCTATAAGGCCTCTTTCAGATGAGAAAAACGGCCCGATTTTTTTGATCAGACTTTGATCAGAGTTTTATCAGAGTGTGATCCGAGTGTCATCAGTTTTTCTATTACCTGGAGAAAGAAAAATTCTCCACCTTCTCCTTTCTGACAGTATGTGAAAATCAAAATTGAATGTCATCCAGGTGTGGTCCAATTTTTTTCATGGACCCATAGACTTGCATTGCTAATTTTGATCCGATGCTTAGGTCAAAATCAGACACGTCTCTGCCAGTTTCCATAGACTACTTGGTCTACGAAAAATCATGGACTTGTGAATGGCCCCATAGACTATCACAGGTGTGAGTGCTATTTGTGAAAACCACGGGTAGCACTTGTGTAGGGGGATAGATGAAGACGTCGTGTCAAGAAGGAGTTAATGTGAACAGTGTTATATTTGAATGTATTATGTTATATGTTTGATAAAGAGTTTTGCATTTTATCCTTATGGCCGGTTTGTGTCTCGGTACTCCTGGAGGTTCTACCGCAATGCCGATCCCTGGGAATGGAGAGGGCTGTCCACTAGGAGAACCATTACAAAGCATAGGGATATAGTTTGCATTACATAGGGAGTATATAGTTAACAGCTTGGGATTTGCCCATACTCTGGGAGGGGTTAGATCAGATAAGAAGGGGAAGCATTTCCCGATATAGTCAGTCAAGGAGAGAGAATTCAGTGAAGTTCAGAGGAAGTGCTCAACGTGACAGTGTTAGACAGGTTCCAGGGCAGTGATGCAGCAGTGGCGAAAAGGTCCTGTCAGCGCCAAGTCTCTACACAGTATGAGAACACATCAGAAATCTCGTGTGGATCCGGGGGGCAGTCTTGGGCCTAGCGCCCAGAAGATGCATTGAGTGTCAGGTCTCTGTCTCCCCTGTGAGGAAGATGACGGTCGTCGCAGTGAGAGGGAACAATGACGGGCCTCAGGGAAGCTGTTATGCCGGATAGATGGTCCTGGGTACCAACAGGAGTTGTTCAGGCAGGGGCAGGTCGGGCAGGACTGATAGCACACTGGACAAAGGAAACATCATCTGGAGGGGATTCTATCTCACACTGTATGCCACAACCGCATGTATCCGAATTGCACAGTAAAGTTGAACTCGCTAAACCAGACCCAAGGTCTCCTATCATGTGTGCAGCTGAATCCGGTCCCATGGATAATACAGAGGTGTATCTAGGTTTTCTGCCACTGGAGGCAAGAATTCAGTTTGGTGCCTCCCCCCCCCCCCAAGCACATATGCGATTTGCACACTTAGTCACGTGCCGACGAGCTGCTCTCCCTAATTCAATGTTCACTGAAAAACTGAGAGAAGCTGGAAGAGAAGCTAGCTGTCAGGCGACAGTCAGTATGAAAATCACATGAGTGAAGTGGCCATGTGATGACTGCTGGAACCAGCAAGCAGAGCTGAATCCTCACAGTGAGTATATTACACGCTGTTAGGATTGGCTACAGGGTTTCATTTTATAATTAAAGGGCTTGTCCAGGTTTGAGATGAAAGTCTGCTGTCACCCTATGCTTCTGAATTCCCACAGTGCATGCACTGCACACTTTTAGGATTCTCCCTTGCCGGTGGCATTTGTGGACAGTCATGCAAGAACAAGTATGCGATTTGTATACATATGGCCACATTCCGACTAGACGTGTCCGGCCTAGCTCAATTCATTTTCATTGAGGGAGGCCACGCATGTCTAGTTGGCACATGACCACATGTATGCAAATTGCTGGCACTAGAGAATCCTCACAGCGTGCAGTGCGCTCTGTGAGAATTCAGAAGTCTATAGTCACAGAATGACTGTAGACTCATCACAAACTTGGACAGCCCCTTTAATGCTCCTAACATAAATAAAAACATAATAATTAGTCAGTAACACAAAAAAATTTAAATCCAGCTACCTTATAGATGACATTGTCTTTGACTGGTGTTGTTCTATTTCTTTTCTTTGTCATCTTGTCCAGACCCCTTGAAGACTTTTCATAGCCACAGCTCGTCTCTGCAGACTTCCATCTTCGGTAGCACATCCCCACATGGTGCCCTTAAAAATATTTGTGTCATTATAATGCTCTTGAATAAAAGTATCTGCCCTACGCTGAGCCCCTGAATAAAAAATTGCCCCTCACCATATTCCCTGCATAAAATATGAACCCTAACTCTCCCTCTTATGGTACATGTCCTCCACACTGCTCTCTCCTTTAAATACTGGGCCCCCTCTTCACACTGTCCTCTCACACTGTAGGGCCCAGTTTCTATACTGTGCCCCCTCATCACACTCCCCCTCCTTGGCTTACTGTCCCCTCCTGGCTTGGCTTACACTGTCCCCCATGCTAACCCCCTCCACACTACTCAGTCTCTATTCTGTGCCCACTCACGCTTTTCTCCCCCCATACTGTCTCCTCCCACTCACCATACTGCGTCCGCACCCATCACCCCACTCACCATATTGTGTCTGCACCCATCCCCCATACATGCCCCCATCTTCTCCCTTGCATCTCATACAGTGTCTTCAAATTTCTCCCGCTCCCCATATTGTGTCTGCACCTGTCCCTTCCTTGCTCCCCAAACTTGTTTACTCAAATCTACCCCCCAGTCACTCTAAATCTCCCCCACGCCTCCTGTTACACTAAATCACACCCAAACACTAAATACCCCCATTCAAAATCACCCCCACACACTAAATACCCCCACACACTGCATACCCCTGTCCTACATGTCCCCCCACACTAAATACCCCCCCACACACACTGAATACCCCATCCTAAATCTCCACCCACACGCTAAATACCCCCCCACACACACAAAATACCCCCATCCTAAATCTCAATCATGTTACACTGAATCTTCGGTGTCTTCAGCTCTGGAGCACTTACCACCAATGCACGCCTCTGTCTGCAACGCCAGCGAGTGATGTCAGCGGATTGATCACATGACCTGATTATACTGCTGATGTCGCCCCAACCCGGCGGTCAGAGCTTCAATTGTACTTGCGTCTGGAAGACGCAAGAACAATTGTTCACTGGGAGCTGGCGCGCTGCACCTTCTTTGAGCTGGCTGTCAACTTGACAACCAGCTCAGAGAATGGCCTACTTCCAGTCCAGGGGGTGGCAAAATGCAGCCACCAGGGAAGACACTTCGAACCAGCTGCTGGCTGCGCCTGGGGAAGATGCCCCACCTGCCTTCCCCTAGATACGCCTCTGGACGGGGATGTAACAAGGACTCCCTTACAACAAGTGTGTAAAGAAGGAATCACACAGCACAACACATACAAGTGATATTCCTGTTTAGAAAAGGGGTTTCAGGGCAAAGAGAACTCAGTTCCAGCCCACAGCAACCGGCCCAGTGCCCTCATTCACTTCTACGAATAAATTGGACACCTGAACGAGCCCTTAGGCTGTTGAGTTTTTTGTCAGGAGAACCTTGGCCGGTCTGTGCATAATGGACCATAAATGTCAGGTGTGTCTAAGATGTTCGACCGCTAGCAATCAAACGTGATGGCAAATCTTAGTGATTAGTGATTTGCCATCAGTTACTAATATGGTAAAACCTCATTAAGGGAAAATGTAAGAGTTTAGTTATTGTTTGATGGTTCTCTGTGAATATGGTGCCCTTTTGCAAAATACCTTTTTTTGTTTATGAGCACCACCTTGCATTTATGGGGATTTCATGTGACATTTCCAGAGAAATACATGGGGCGCGCAATTCTCATGAAACGTTGGTGACTTCAAGCGTCGGACAGCGCTCCAAGATCAGCTGTTACGTGACAGCAGTCTTCTTGCAGCCCCGGTCTTCGCACTGAATACATCTGGAGATTTATTAAACTGCTTATAAGATTTTAATTTGAAGAGTGAAAGAATGGAAGAAATACTGTCCGAGAATGATGTAGAAGACTCAATAGGTTGAAGCTATGCCAGAGCTTGTAATGGGAAATGTGGTCGGAAATATTTTATCCAGCAACATGGAAAACAGATGTATTGTCCTATCTATCATCTATCTATCTACATATCTCTCCTTATCTATCTATCCATCAGCAGCCATTTTATGGACAGGAGCTTTGCCATCTGCTCCTCGGACGACTGAAAGAGCCTTAAAACTGTGGTTTTCCTGTAAGAAAACTACCATATTTCATGTGACTTATAGACATTTTTGGTAAATGAGCAGTGAGACAGAAAATTGAATATATTTGGAAATATTTGTGACTCTACTGCAGGTCGTGGATCACATTGAGGCACCATAGACAATTTTAGATGTGATGATGCACAACACATCTCACCATGTAGCACTAGCCTAAATGAAGCACATATTTATTTATAACAAAAAAATACAAATATATACACATACTATGTGTACTTAGAATAAATATGGCACACGCTTTTTTTCCTCCTTTGACAGTGAGATTCCATCGTTTAAACCCGCTCTGCAATTTAATTGACCGGGAAATAGGTTTTATTCATTAGAGCCAGAGCTTCTGATGGTGACTCTTTTGTTGGGGGAGCTGTATTTTCCCTGGCAGAGCTCTTTATAAACTCTGTATGGAGTGGGATTGGTTTTGCATTGCAAAGAATGGCAAAACACAGGGGACTGGGAGGGAACTTGGAGTCTAATAATATTCCTCATCCAATAGAAAACATTTCCTATTGAGACCCCCAAGAGTCCCCTTGCTCTCAGATCCATCCCAGACATTAGGCCTATTCTTCTGAGCAGTCTCCTCTGCAGGGCATGCTCCTTGTAATGTTCAGCCTAACAAAGGACTGGTGATAACAGCTGCTGCTTTCACATTGGGAGGATTAACTCAATTCAGAGGGAAAAGAAACTGGACAACTGTCCTGTGAGCAGAGCCGACTTGATTTCCTGCAAACATGGACATGCACATGGATTTTTAATTATTGGCATATGTGCCTGGACTACAGGAAACTTAGGATCTGATTTCTCATAGGGGTAAGTTTTTGTGATTCATCTTTATGGCTGAATAAACCTTTTGCAATTGTATTTGAATGTCTATCTAATCTTCTACGAGCAGATTATGACCACACCTATGTGCAAGGTTTGATTCAGATAAACTCTAGTTGGGGGAAAAAAAAAACTTTATAAAACTTTGTTACACTTTGTGAATGTTGTGTTTTTGTTTTTTTTATATGTATGTGGATCTCATACTAGGAGTCTTGCAATATTGCAATCTGCTGCTTGTAGATCAATACCCCTGCTAGTTAAAAGCCTATAAAGGATTGATGGTCTGTTCATAAGCTGCCAGATCCCTAAGGAAATGGCTGAGACAGGCAGAGGTCTTTGCGAAGGCGATGATGTATTCTAAGGTCAGAATAATCTTCTGTTTTATCTATTATGGATTTGATTTACATGTGTAGCCTTTGTGCTGTGTCCTTTCAGTGATACAGGAAAAATATATATCACTTGTATCCATTCATTGATAAAAATGACCAAGATTGGTGTAAGAGTAAAATATTATTTTACTATTGCATTGTCGGAGGGTAAAATAGGCTCCATGGGCGGCGCAGTGGCTCAGTGGTTAGCACTGTTGTTTTGCAGCGCTGGTGACTTGGGTTCAAATCCCATCAAGGAAAACATCTGCAAGGAGTTTGTATGTTCTCCCTGTGTTTGCCAGAGTTTTCTCCCACTCTCCAGAGACTGACTAATGAGGAATGTAGATTGTGAACCCCAATAGGGACAGTGATGATGACGTCCGTAAAGCGCTGCAGAATATGATGGCGCTATATAAGCAATGCAACAAAAAAATGTAAATCATGGCCAAAAATAATATCCAGTTTTTGGAACTGATTTCTACTTCTCAGTTTTATAAATTTGTAGTAGTGTTTTCTTTTGTCCTAATGGTCAAAGCAATCTGTAGATTATAAAGGGTGTCTTATGGTTGAATGTTCTACTAGGACCTTGGCATAAACAGGGAGGTAGCTATATGCACCATTCACTCATTAATAAATGTACCAGCTCAGATTCTTCAAGGCAAATTGCTAAAATTTGGGTGCATTTAAACTGGCAGATTATCATAAAGGTTTGTTTCCCGATAATCGGGCAGTGTAAACAGGCTGCTGTTTATCTGGCAAAATTACTTGGGACTTCTGGCGCTAAGACAATGGTAGTCAATGTGAACAGAACGATCGATCGTATTAACGGGGCGATCGTCGTGTCTTACCAGGCTATTAAACTTCCCCCGAAACGACAGTCCTTTTAACGCCGCGGTCGTCCAGTGTAAACACCGCCTTAACGATTGAAGTTCTTCACAAATCTCCCTAGATTGGATTGTGTGTAAACACTCTAGGAGTATAAAGATAGTTTTATGTCATCACTTATAAAATAAATATAGATCTGATGCGCATGTTTACTACCCATGGAATATATTAAGAACCACTTGGATTTTAGCGTCAGCGGCGAACGAGCACGGAGCCTCCTCTAGATCTGCAGCTGTATAGGGCTGGGTGTGACTTTTGGTTTTTTAAATTGAACTGTGAACTTAAATGCAGATGTTGGGAGGACGGACAGGAGGCCGTAGTGTAAACATCAGGAGAGATGAGAAATGCTGTGAGAGGGGGGAAGGGGCCGGAGGGGGAGGATGTGGGCAGTTTACACATTTTTAATGAGTGTCAGACATAATAGAAGCAGATGCGTTTTTTTACTCTGGGTGGATGGAAGGAATTCCTTTGACATCTGCAAGCAGAAATGTATTGTGTTAATTGATAGTACATGCTGATTGAAGAAGGTAGAGATTTATTTATTTTTGAGAGGATTACATTTGGTAACTTTATGTCCAGTGTGCAATAAGGAGAACTGGTTTTACAACACTTGAGTTGTATCAAGTTTATTGCTATTACTACAAGACTGGATAAAATGTAACAAGTAAATCAGCTTGTGTAAATATTTATCTGTTGTATTTTGCACAGATTATCCCCTTTTTTTTTTTCTAGGAATTATCAGGGAATCTGGAGGAAGACCCACGCCCAAGACAATTAGCCAGTAACATAAAGGAGCTCTCCCTCTTGGTGAACCTACCTTTTTTCTATGAATTATATGGTTGGCCTTTTTTGAATGACCGGCATTTAATTCTATATTTCGCCCTTTTCAATGAGTAATTGTTTTTGCTACCCGCAAATTAAGTAGCTTCACTCCGAGCAATCAGCTGTTCTGTGGGCTGGCATCCCATGACAAATGGGTTGTCTTAAGGTTGTCCTCTTCAGATGGGCCAACCCACTGAGCTTTTTAAAAGGAAGATGTTTCTGGAAACTCCAGCATTTCTTTTTCTTACTGAATTATCATTTATTTTTTTTTTATTTTCCTGGGCGCTTTTTAATATTTTGACCACCCACATTCTTTGGGGGGAAATTTTTGAACATTTTTCCAGCATTGTTTTAGAATCCATTTCTTTTTTTCCTTTTCTGATCGTATATATATATATATATATATATATATATATATATATATATATATATATATATATATATATATATATATATATATATATATATATATATATATATATATATATATATATATATATATATATATATATTTTTTTTTAACTCCACACAACAATGAAGAAACCTCTAGCTGTTCTTCAAGCAATAACTCAAAATGATGCTTACTGATGCTTACGGTCCCACTATCAGTATTTGGTCAGTATTCGGTCAGTATTTTTTCTCAGGAGTGGGAGCCAAAACCAGGTGAGGAACAATCAGAGAAAAGGTATAATAGAAACAAGTCATCAATTCTGCATTTATCACCCACTCCTGGTTTTGGCTCCCACTCCTGAGAAAAAATACTGATAGTGGGGTCCAGGTCTCTGAGTGGAAAATTACTTCTTTTACCTACTTGGCATCTTTAGAAACCTAAAGCGGTTAAAAGACGCTCAAAAGACTGAGGAGCGATTTAGCAATTCTCTCACCAACCTTGATGAGGGGACATTTTAGAGCAAACGCTGCTGATTCATTAAGAGGAGCACGCCTCTTAATTAATCAGTTGAGGCACATAGTTGCGTTTACCGGCATGTCCGCCTTGCCACGAATCTTACTCTGGCTTCTAAATTTGAAGAGCGGGTGTCACGATGCCCAGTAACTCCCCATCTACACTCACCTTGTTGGCCCTAGGGCAAGAATGGTGTGAAAACACTATAAGTCACTTTTTTTGCGCAATATCACACCCACTATGTATGACCAGAAAGGTGTTTTTACACAGAAATGTATATGTTTAGTTAGTGCTTTTTCCAGCGTTTATTCATCTGAAAAAGACGTCTTGTGCACATACCCTGAATTTAGTTTTTTTTGTATTAATTTTATAGTTTGGAGCATAAAGAGATTACCCCCACCTCCCCCCAACAATTTGGTAAGCTTAATTACATTGGTCACAGTCTACCCCGTAAATATCTTCAACAAAGAGGTCCCATCCCTTTCGACTGAAACCCTTCTATAAGGCCAGTTTCACACGTCCGTATATTTCCGGTACCAGAGATATGTTTCCCGTGTGTCTGTGTGCGTCTTACGTGTTGCATCCGTGTGCGGCCCGTGTGCCACATCAGTATCATACGTACCGGCGCCTAGGAATCAGCACTACAGTTAGTGCTGATCCCAAGCGCGGGGTGCTGAATGCTACGCTCCATCATGGTTCCCTGCTGGCGCTTCGATCAGCACCAGCAGGGACAATGATGAGGGTAGTGGTAGTCTGCTCCCACAGTGTCCCTGTGTAAAAATAAGAATAAAATAATTAATAAAATCCTTATACTCACCTGTCCGAAGATGTCCCCTGCTGTAATCCATGCGACTGATCAGCAGAGGAGCTGGGGAGAATGTGCCGCTCCGGAGCGGTGTCCTGTCACTCACTGAGCACAGCTCCAGCTCATTCTCCCCGGCTCCTCGGCATCAGCAGTCAGAGGAATACAACGGGGACATCTCCGGACAGGTGAGTATAAGGATTTTATTATTTTATTCTAATTTTTACAGGTGGACACTGCGGGAGCAGACACATACTACGCTCATCAGTGTCCCTTCTGGTGCTGATCACAGTGCCAGCAGGGAATCATGATGAGAGCAGAGTACAGCACCGGCGCTTGGGAACAGCACTAACTGTAGCGCTGATTCCCAGGCGCCGGTACGTGTCACATGGATGAAACACAGATGTCATCTGTGTGGTATGTTTTGCAGACTGTATAGCCATAAAAAACGGACATGTCAGCGTGTGGAGCACACGGTCCTTGGAAACACACTGACATGTGTGCAAACCCATAGATTTAAATGGGTCTGAGTGTGTCAGTGTCTCCAGTACGTGTGGAAACTATTACCCCACATACCGGAAATACTGACATGTGAAGAGGCCTAAGGCTGGGCCTACACATTGACGTTGGCAGTAGATTGCTGCGTTCTTCTGGTACATGGCAGTATAAGGCCTCATTCGGAAGTCAGTGATATTCATCAGTGTTTGATCAGTATCCGTTTTTACCATAAGTGTCTCATCAGTGATATTCTCTTAATCATTGCAATGTCAATCATGGACAGAACACGAACTGTGCGCTGATGTCAGCTATGTGCTATCTGTGATTTTCATGGACCCATAGACTTGGATGCTTAATTTTGACCCGTGAAGCTGATCATAAATGAACATGCCACCGTGATTTTCTTGCAGACACTTGGGGCTCGATTCATCAAAGCTTTCATGCCATAATTCTGACGTAAAAGCTTTTGAAAAGTTGCGCCAAAACTTCTTAACTCCTGGCGTTTTCACACCAGTATCTTCCAGCGATGGCAAAATGTGTGGAGCTGGAGCTGAACGGGGCGTGACAATCGCTGCTCATTAAACTCACGACGAGCGGCGTTGTTTGCTTGGTAACAAATCTTACTTCAGCAGGAGCCGGAACAGGATTTGTGGCAAAGCGAATTCAGAGGTATACACTGCTTGTCCGATGCTCCTGAGTCATGAAGAGGCGTAAGCCAGGCTTGATGTATTGAGCCCTTGGCTCATAAAAAAATAAATAAATAAATAAAAATCGCCATGTAAGTGGCACCATTGATTATAATGTGTACTATATGTTAAAACATCTGATAGAACATGTAAGTGATAAATGGATGTCTGAATGGGGTCTAATGCAGGTGAATGTGGCTGCATTTGAACCAACAAAGTACCATGACAAGTCATGTTTCAAAAAGAACCAGTTGAGTGTTTTTTTTTTTTTGTTTTTTTTTGGTTTTGCAACTTGCATGCTGTGGTCACAGTACTTGGAGTTTGCAATATGATCCCTTTCACCTGTGATGTGTTGCAGCCCCACTCTAAGGGTATGTGCACATGGAGAGTATGCAAACTCGATTTCCAGTCTAGGGTACGTGCCCACGATCAGGAATATCAGCGTTTTGGATGCAACTCACCTGCGCTGCGTCCAAAACGCTGCGTTGTACATTACAAGCACAGTGAATGGGATTTATAGAAATCCCCTGCCCACTGTCCTTCTATTTAACTCTGCGTAAACTCATCGGCGGCATGAGTTTAGGAGCCGCAGCATGTCAATTTTTGTTGCGGAGACCCTAATCTCCGCAACAGAAGTTTTCACAATAGAATAGATGGGGTGCGGTAGAGCACATTGTTCAATGAACACATGCAGATTTAACTGCGTGATTAGGACGCAGCGTTTTGGAAGCAGCGAAAATAGGCTGCATCCAAAACGCTGCTTTATCCTGATCGTGGGCACATAGCCTACATAGTAAACTTGCTGTATTTTCCAGTTGCACAACTTGTGGATAAGATTTTAGCAAATCTTCTGCACACCCTAAATACAAAGGATAAATTGACAGCTGCTGAAAGTGTGTTGTCCTTAATATGTTACTTTACACTTTGTATGTGACAGTGGATTTCACCCTTTAGGCCTCACTTGGGTGTCTGTGTATCCGAGTACAGACCGCCATGCACGGATTGGCCGCTGGTCTCCTGACTTGAACTTGACTGCCTCATAGTCAAATAACAAACTGTCTGTCGAAATTGCATCTGGAGACCTGTGGCCAGTCTGTGCATCATAATCCATACTTGGACTATGATATATGGTCATGTAAGGCCTCACTCAGATGTCTGTGTTTTTTTTTTTTGCGCACGAGTTAAAAAAAAAAAAAAAAAAAGAGTTTCATCAGAGTTTGGTCAGCGTGTCAATTTTTACCATCAGTATTTCTCATATGAAAAAAAAAAAATTAATGGAGATTTCTCAATCTGTCCGTGAAAACAGATCATGTACAGATGTCACCTGGGTGCTGTTCTTGCTTGCTGGTTGCATTAATGTAGATGTCACAATGCAACTCGATTCTTCTCTATAGCGCTGCAATGTAGCAGCGGTACCTTGCAAACGTCGGTCACACGATGGCTGTTGCGACCACATCTGCAGTGTAGCCCTAGCCAAAAACTAACATCTTAATTGGACCTTGCAATGCAAAAGGAGCAATGCACGGCTTAAAGGACCATATCTCCACTCATATTGGCAGCAGTATTTACTGCTTACGAGCGATATTTCCGGTGCTAGGGTTACAGTAGAAATGCCTCATGTGGATGTGCCCTAAGGCTAAGTGCCCACGATGCAGAAATGCTGCAGATTTTTTCTGCATCTCCCTGGCAGGAAAAACGCATGCGGATTGTACATGCGTTTTTCCTGCCAGGTAGAATCGTTTGTAAAGCGTCTTTGCATGCATTTCTGCATGCGGGTTATCAAGCGCTTTTCCAAGCGATTTTAGCATCACTTGGAAAAGTGCTTGAAAACTTGGTCACACTATATAAATCCATGCAACCGGCATGGATTTATATAGTGTGGCCAAGTAATTAGTTAAAAAAAGAATAAAAATGGTAAAAAATAAAGATTATACTTATCTTCTGATGGCCCCCGGTGTTTTCTCCGCTGCGTCCGGTCTGTTGTATGGGTCGCGGTGGTGTGAAAGGACCTGCCATCATGTAATTTAGTCATGTGACCTGTCACATGACTAAATGATGTCATGACAGGTCCTTTCACACCACCGCGACCCATACAACAGACCGGACGCATCGCTGAGGAGACCGGGGGCCATCAGAAGGTAAGCATAATCTTTATTTTTTATTTTAAATTCTCTTTTTAACAAGTTCTATGGTACCAGGGTCTGGAGGAGAGTCTCCTCTTCTCCAAACCCTTGTACCATTCGCACATTGAACCGTATGATATCCGCATGGGCACATGTGCTCATACAGATACTATGCGGTTCAATGCAAGTCAATGGCGGCAATTACGCTGCGTGTCCGCAAAATTAATGGACATGCTGCGTATTTTTCCACAATGATAATCCGCAGCGGAAATTTCCGCAGCGTGTGCACAGCACATGCGGATTATCATTGGGGACCATGGGGCACGTATTACCAAGCGTTTTTTAAGTGTTTTCGCTGCGGAAATCCCCCGCAAAAATGCTTGAAAAATGCATCGTGGGCTCGCAGCCTAAGGCTATGTCCCTACATTTCTGCATGATATTCTTTGATCGGCTCACCCACCATTTTCTCCATGTGTTTGTGTATGTTGGCATTTTTATATGGTTTATACATGGTTTTTTTAAGGGCATTTAATAAGTTATTTACATTTTTTTACTGTGACTATCATGTATATTATAGGGCACAATTAAATTTCGGACAAGGACAACCTGAGCTCAGTGGTCAGGTCACCACAGATCTAGATTTATTCCCTATCCTATGGATAGGAGAGAACTTTTTATAATCGGAATAACTCTTAATGGAAAAAAAATACATGCCAAGCAAATATGCTGTATTGATGAAATACAAAAAAACATATATAATTGCTGGCCATGAAGCGGAAATCTTGTTTTCCATCTGTATACTCTCCCAACTTAACCCAAAAAACTGACGTGCGAGCATGTGCCAAAAATGTCAAGATGTTTCTTCTCAAGTTCTTGTTTAGTCATTATGTTGAATTCTCATATTACCTTATTTCTGTACATTGAATCACAATGGAGACACCTGTATAGGACTTTGCACATGTTTCTTCTAGCTGTCAGAAGGTTTGATGAACGAACATCTATAAAGCCAGGTTGACCATCAGCAGGAGCGGTTCATCACAAAAACTTACCCCAAACGCATTAAAAAAAAAAGTGAATGTTTGTTTTTTATTTTTCCCCTTAATGAAACCGTTCTAATAAATATGTAAGATTTGGCTTCTGTGGGAGACCATGGTTCTAGTGAAGTCTGTTAAACTTCGACTACGTTTTTTACATGCTTATCTTTGAAGTTGATGGTGGAGGGGTGCAAATACTTCAGGGATTGATCATGCTATGTTCTGCACAAAAATGTAGCATGTCCTAGATTAGCATCTAGCCGGGTGACGCAGTCTGTGTCAAAGGGTTTTAAAGACTCCCCCTTCAGCAACATATTTTCCTGCTTTGCGTCAACAGGGTAAATGGTGAATGTGTTAAGAAAAATAAATGTTTGAGTGAGGAGCAAGAATACTTTGTGGTTCTTGGATTTATAGCAAAAGCTAGTGTAACTTGCAGACTAAAAAACATTTTTGCCCAATTTCTCAAAAAATAAAAATCCAATTGCAACTACCTAACCATTCGATATGTCCAAGCATAGGCGGATTATAATGAGGGCAATCTTGGCTACTGCCCGGGGGCCTCGGGCCTCCGGGGTGTCTATGGCCAGATTGCCCTCATTATATGTGCGGCGCCGCGGCACATACTGGCAGATAGTGGCGGGGGGGCCCCCGGACCGCTTCCCCAGCAGCGGCGCACGGATGCTGCTTCTTCTCCGGCCGGGCCAGCACTGCAGCTGTTAACTTCCCTGTGCTGGCCCGGCCGCGTCACTGCTAGGAGACACGGCCCTGTGCGCGGCCGTGTCTCCTAACTGTGACGTCACGCAGTGCACGCCCGGCCTGCAGTGCTGCACCGGAGAGGAGCAGCAGGAGGACTGGAGCCGAGCCGGGGGATGGTGTGTGTGTGTGTGTGTGTGTGTGTGTGTGTGTGTGTGTGTGTGTGTGTATGTGTGTGCAGGAAGATATCATTGTGTGATGTCTGTTTATATGTATTTTTGTGTTTCAAATGTGTTTATGCGTGTATGTATATGGCTGTGTATAGATGGCGCCGTGCAGCCTCCCGCTGTGTATAGATGGCGCCGTGCAGCCTCCCGCTGTGTATAGATGGCACTGTGCGACCTCCTGCTGTATATAGATGGCTACATGCGGCCTCCCGCTGTGTATAGATGGCTACGTGCGGCCTCCCGCTGTGTATAGATGGCTACGTGTGCTGCATATTGAGTCATACAATTAATGTAAGGCTATGTGCCCACGATGCAGAAATGCTCTGGAATTTTTTTGAGCGTTTCTGCATCTCCCTGGCAGAAAAAACACATGCGGATTTTACATGCGTTTTTCCTGCCAGGGACAAGCGGATGTGAAGCGTTCTTCACTTGCATTTCCGCATGCAGGTTGACAAGCGCTTTCCAAATGATTTTAGCATCACTTGTAAAGTGCTTGACAACTTGGTCACACTATATAAATCCATGCAACCAGCATGGATTTATATAGTGTGACCGTAAAAAATAAAAAATATATACTTACCTTCTGATGGCCTGCCGACGTCGGCTGTCGCGTGACCCGTCACATGACTAAATGACATCACGGCAGGTCCTTTTCAGACCATCGTGAGCTGCCAGCAAGCCAGGACGCATCGGATAAAGACACCGGGGGCCGTCAGAAGGTAAGTATAATATTTATTTTTTATTTTATTCTTTTTTTTACAGGTTCTATGGTACCCGGGTCCAGAGGAGAGTCTCCTGTCCTCCACACCCGGGTACCATCCGCACATTGAAACGCATGGATTCTGCATGTACAGATGTAGTGATGCGGATTCCATGCGTTCCAATGCAAGTCAATGGCGGCGAAAATGCTGAGTTTCCGCAAAATAATTGGTAATGCTGCTGATTTTTCCGCAATGATAATCCGCAGTGGAAATTTCCGCAGCATGTGCACAGCACATGCGGATTATCATTGGGGAACATGGCAGGCCTTCTACCAAGCATTTTTTAAGTGTTTCTGCAGCGCAATTGCTTAAAAAATGCATAGTGGGCACACAGCCTAAAAAAAAATATTATAATTAATATTGTGCCAAATTAATTTCACGTGAACTATCACATGATCTATCACATGTCACATGATCCCCTGTGATAGATCAGGTGTGTGTGTGTTTGTGTGTGTGTGTGTGTGTGTGTGTGTGTGTGTGTGTGTGGGGGGGGGGGCCGTACCTTCTAAACTGCCCGGGGCCCTTGCTATTCTTAATCCACCCCTGTGTCCAAGGTACCTCTGTACTAATCAACAGCCATTTTTAAGCAATGTCAGTGTTGGGGTTTCCTTCATATGAAGACTGATAGAATATCTTAGGCCACATTCACATGTTCAGTATTTGGTCAGTATTTTACATCAGTATGTGTAAGCCAAAACCAGGAGTGGAACAATCAGAGGAAAAGTATAATAGAAACAAGTCACCGCTTCTGCATTATTCACCCACTCCTGGTTTTGGCTTACAAATACTGATATGAAATACTGACCAAATACTGAACATGTGAACGTGGTCTCAACGTCACGGTTAGATGGTAGCTGAATGTACAGGACAGCATTGACTAGAAATTAAAATGGGACCATCAGTAATTTATTCAACACGGACGAGCATTATTCTGTCTACATTTCATGATGTTACTCCCATTGACATTTCGGCACTAGCTACAAGAACTGTCATTGTGACAATAGAACTAAGGCATCATTATACAGTTAACTATTAGAACGTACATGAGTTTGTAGAAAATCCTTTCCGAATACGAGGATCTTTTTAAAAAGGATTTGTCTACGATTTCACAATAATGGAAGCCTGTCAGTACAAAACGACTGTTCAAACCAAGCGCAAGTGTTCGGTGCTCCCTTGGCATGGACGAGCACTTCAGGTCACTTTCCCACCTACTTGTTTTCCATCTATCTCCACCCTCCTCCTCTTTGATTGACAGCTCTTGATTGATACAAAACAAGTACAGAAGGTGGGAAGGCGCACTGAGCTTCTTGGCAATGCCAAATGTGCTTGGTGTGAGCAGTTGTTTTGTGCCGACAGACTCCATTTATAGGATATTCCTATCTTGTTAGAATCGCTGGGGGGTCTTGACACTGGAACCTCAACCAGTCCTGAGAATGAAAGGATCACAGCGCTGCTTTAGCACTGCTTTCCCTTACCAGCTTTTCCATACAGATACCCAACTTGGCAGGGAATTGCACCCCATTCACTGGAGGGTAGCAGCTGTAGTAGGGTGGAAGGATATGGATTGTACTGTTGCGTTCCTGCCCCTGAAGACAACAATCACATCATGTGAATGTCATGCATTTTTATACGAAGTTTACACTTCACATGACAATATATGTCCTGCGTTTTTTTTTGTATTGTGATTATAGACTGATATGGTAATATGCATAGGGTGAGGTATAGATAGTGTGGTAGGCATTGTAAGTGTGATATGCTTAGTGCATATAAGATGGTAACTGTAGTTAAGGAATGACAATAGGATAAGATTTAGTTAATATTTGGGACTAGCCCACATTGAGAGGGGCTCTAGGTCCAATAAAAAGATTACTTCCTAATAGTTGTTCAGATAGAGAGTTCTTTAGTGTGACAAAGTCAAATTCAAGGTGCAGTGGGCTGATGACACGAGGAGTACATATTGTTCTGGGCGTTATGAGCCCTTACAAGACGCCCTGCGAACATTCCTGCAACGTCCGGAGCTTAAGGCTCGAAACAGGTGCCCGTGAGCACCTTAACCCCTTCTGTACAGAGGAAGATGGTCATGGAACTGTGTGAGGGAAAGGTAATGGATCTCGGCAATATTGCGGGACTGGATGGGAAATCCCTGAGGCTGACAGGTACATTAAGCACAGGGATAGTCCAATCAGAACAGAAAGAAAAATATGTTGTGCCCAATATCTTATTAACTTGAACTGTCTAGTAAACTTTTATGTGTTGGAACAAAGCGGGTGTCCTAGATCTGTGTGTGGCTGTTCCTGAATATGGAGAACTGAAGACAGCGGAGGCCTACAAGTGAGTGGGATGCACCCCACACATGACCGCACACTGGGGTTGGGACACTCTTTTCCTGTAAAGTGCCAGAGCGTCTTAAAGCGGTAGCTCAACCACGGCTACCAACCTCTGGCACCTTACCAGATGTGCCCACCTCCCCGATTGTGCCCCTGAAGAGGAAAAATCGTGAAAGGCTATGCCATAATTTGCTGTGTTGGCTAATTCTTTAACTAGATGTCATCGAGCTGATGAGGCTGGTGCTTTTACTCAATGTCTGCAAATTCTCTAACCATTCATGTCAGAATGGCTGTATGAGAAAATGTAATAGTGTATACAAGAATAGCATACCAAGAATAGGCACAAAAAGGAATGTTTTTTGTTTTTTTAATGCTTTGAAAATAAGTTCAATACGCTGCAAAGTGAAGTATAGCAACATTTTGGATAATGTGCCCTTCATCAGGCTTGGAGTAGGGTATGTGCGGGATGTCCTCCTTGGATGTAAAAATGCAAAAATCCACTTGTGCCAGTATATGGAGGGATGGAGTCACTGGGCTGTTTAGGAATCCAGAGAGTCTGGAAATTAGTATTACCCATAGGAGAAGGGACCCAGTGGTACTAAAAGCAGTGGATGTAAAGGGATGCAGTATGATGGCTGTATGATCCTTTTTGAAACTTCTCACCCGATATAGAAGAAACCATTTTTAATCCAGTTTTGGCTGAGAGACTTATCAATATTATATGTACTTTATCTTGGACTTTTGATGGTATCATCTAACCTGATGGTTGGTGCATAATAAGATTTCCCACTCCTGAATGGCATGTGTTGGGCAGGTAGCAATGCCGTTTTGCACTTACATTTTACTATAGACTACTTCCTTAAAATAAGTTTCCCAGTACTTAGTGAATCAGGGGCAGCACGGTGGCTCAGTGGTTAGCACTCAAGCGCTGGGGTCCTGGGTTCAAATCCCACCAAGGACAACCTCTGCAAGGAGTTTGTATGTTCTCCCTGTGTTTGTGTGGGTTTCCTCCGGGTTCTCCGGTTTCCTCCCACACTCCACATACATTCTGATAGGGAATGTAGATTGTGAGCCCCAATGGGGACAGTGTCGATAATGTCTGTAAAGCGCTGTGGAATTAATGGCGCTATATAAGTGAGTAAAATAAATAAATAAAATACATGATGAAATTGCGTATAAAAACCAAATATGAGAGACGGTTAGTGGTTAGCACTGTAACCATGAAACTCTTGTGTGCCGGAATAAATAGGTTTCACTGTTCTCCTTTTGGCTTCCATTTTTACATTTTTCTTCATACAATGATATGAAACTGTCAACTGGACACACTTTTGGTATAAATCGCCTGCACAGTAGAAGCCTGTAGGTAACAGTATACATTTATATATCAGCCTGTATAATGCAGACCTGTATGTCTGACATATGCCGATATGTGGTGTGAATAGCGCCTATAAGTGGCCATACAAATGTGTGTTCAGCGGACGGCTATATCTCATGATTCACTAACAAATGTTGAAATCCAGCACACAATCTTTCTTCTACTTTATTGGGGAACTGCTTTCTATCTTCATCTAATGCCACCATGATGATTGGTTCACACAACTTGAATATAATTACTATGGCCAGCTTATAGGGGCATTCTCATCTCGTACATGCACTAGATATGCCATAAATGTATAGTAGATGAGGTCCCAACATGTGACATTTGTTGCATATTCATTCTTTGGATATGCCATAAATATATCACTTGGGATACTCCTTTAAAGAGAGTCTGTCAGGACAAAATGACTGTAAGGGGCAGCAGAGATATCCCTGAAGAGACCTTATGGGATGTCACATTAATGGAGACAGACTGCCATCTGCTGGGCAGGCAAAAACAAACGGAACCAATTTGTTCCAGAAGAAATGCAATGGGGAGCAACTTCGGGTGCTGGACTTGATCAGGTGACAGGACAGAGTTCCTGAATATAAAAGCCCTGTGCTCCAAACGGCAGGCAAATTTGGTGCCAGGAAGGAGAACGGGGCAGAGGCCAGAGTGACAGACCTCAGCGGGAAGTCCATGCCACCAAGGTGCTGGTCACCGTCTAGCAAGGCCCAGGAAGACCCAGAGTTCTGACTATGCCAGTCAAGACCATGATCTGAGCCATACGCCGGCCAAGACCTACAAACCGGACGACGCTCGCCAAGAGCCGAGGCCCAGTCATTTCCACCCCAGGCCCAAGATACTGCCTCTGACGGTCAAGCCGTGACAATCCGCAAGGAGCCAACGACTAGAGAGGCATGCCTGCGGTTGCTGAAGAAGAGTGTGAATGAGTAGGGCTGTCACTTCCAGCTCTAATATACGGTAAAATGGTTGGCCGTGAAAAGGACAACAGGTTGGGAGGGGGCCGGTTGATGCAAGAGACGCTCAACGTGCTTTAATAGACTTTGTCGGAAAGACTTGCTTAGCGGGAAAACCCCGTGACCCCCTGCTAGGGCCAGACCAACAGGAAGAACTTACGTGGTACTCCCCGTGAATGGGCGTACTACCTCTGTAAAAGGAACATTAGCATTATATAGAGAAGAACTTGCATTGCTATTTCAATCTTATTGTTATTTAGTTCATTTTTGATTTGCTTGATCACTAATTGTTTAGAATTACTGTAAATTACTACTTCATTTAAATACAATTATACCTTTTGCTGACTGTTCCTGCCTTGTGTCCTCTGTGAGTTGCATCCCGACATTTGCATTACAACTATTCAAACCAAGCACACCCTTGGTATGAGAAGTTCAGGGCACTTCACACCTACTTATTTTCCATATATCTGTCCTACACTGGCTCCTGTAAACCTAGTGCTGGTCGGCAAGGCAAGGTCATCAAGTGGGAGAAGATGGATGCAAATCAAGAAGGTGGGAAGGTGCACTGAATTGCTCAGCCACAAAAAGGGTGCATTGAGCACATTTGCTTAGTTTGAACAGTCATTTTGAGCTGACAGATTTCCTGTAAGTATTGTTTTAGCTGAAATTGGCTCATTCTGTCACTTACAAGGCTGCTTGAAATTGGAAGTACAAATATGATAGAGAAAACATTGTGGTAGTGTACTCCATAGCCAGCATGTTTTGTTTTATTGCAAAAACAATAAAGAACATTTAAAAGGAAAAAAACATATCGGGCATGTACGAAGACGTTGGGGGAGACAGCAGAACATGTGGCCAGACAGGTTTTTTTTATTGTGTGTATGCATGTTGGTGGGTTGGCTGACATTTATCTGTTCTGAAGAGAACATGTGCCCCCTTCCCCCGCAAGCTGAAGATCTGGTCAAGACCTCTCTGTGAAGATAATTAACTCAATCCAAAACAGATCCTTCACTGCTATATACGCTGGGCCAGGAAATGCCTTAAAGACCTCACAGGATATAGACGGCTAAGGAAAGGCTGAACGAGCTTCATTAAATCCTCCAAAAGAGAACATGAGGCTAACGTTCTTTGTTGTGTTCTATTCATATTTACTGCATGATTTGTAAATCCGCCATGAGTAAGCATTGGTACCCTGCAGTAATTTCAGGGATTAGTTGAGCACTGACTTTCCCATTGAGTGGTTGTGTTGGAAAACTGAAGCTTCATCTGCCAAATAACTGTCTACCCATGACGCCAACAATTTAGGTTCAATACTAGGTGACATGGACATCATCAACGGGTCATTCCCAACACAATACCTCTCTGTGCCAATGCAAAGGTGGACTATGTGAGAGTGGCTCCTGCTAGGGTAAACCCAACATGTCATCTGAGTGGCCTCCATCAATACTACATCGATTCCTCTGAAGCTGTGGTTGTAGAGTAGGAGGAGATGAACACGCCGATTTAGCGTTAGTCTCTACTTACTGACTGGCGGCCATCTCTGTATGCACTTGTAGATAGAACTGAATGACAGACTTCTAAGACCGCCCACTGGACTCTTTGACCCCAAGTCAGCACACATTTACATTTATGAATCGCAAGTTATTCTGAATTGTTTTTCCTGAAACCTACATACATATCCATCTTTTCAGCCTCTGCTGATACCTGCTGCCCACAGATCAGACTCTTGTTTTTAATGTCACAAGTTCCCTTAAAGAAACCTAAGCATTTAATGCTCTGATTACATGTTATAGGTGGCATTACCTTAGAGAAACCCAGTATTTACACTATATGAGACACATTAAATACCAAAATAATCCACCATCTGATGTAGATCACTGCTTTCTGCCTCACGTACAGAAGATGTCTGGGAGAGAAGGATTGGGCAGTTAGTGTTTCATCGCCTGAACTTTTTGGTTTTCAGGGGAGATGAGCCACTGCCAGAGCTCTCTGACGGCACCTTTCTACACTCTCCCTTTTGAAGACTTGTGGATGCTCGGCCAAGCCAAGTGCTTGTATGTATGGGGGAGTTTGTCTGCTGAATAAACATTCAGCACACAGCTATCACGTGTGTATGGCCAGCTTTACATTGGAGTCGGTGCTTCACTTTAAGGACGCAGTCAGACGGCTGTATAAATTGGAGTTAGCTCGGAACGCAGAGCATGGACAGGCCGGCGGCTCTCCTGACCCGAGCATGAAAGCTGCATAGTGTTACACGCACGCCGCTAGGTTTAGATAGGGGTGAGACTGGTTACATGAATTCTTTGGAATCCTGGGGGAACTTTTACTCAGGGGGCGACCATAGACCATATGCTGCAGCTCTCTGTCATACAAGGGGTATTGACCCTCAGGCACAGACAGGTGGGTGGATTCACTTGCTGACCAGACACATTTGACAAGAGTCCTCATAAATGGTACAACAGTAGCATTTAATATGAAGCCTCACGGCCAGTGCAATTTAAGTCTCTTGAGCAACAGGCTCCGGTAACAAATAAAACAGTTTCTTCTTAAAGCTCAAGAATAAACAGTATTTCCAGTAGCACAGTACAGCACAGATCAAGTCTCTTTAGCAGCACGCTTCTATTCACCCACAACCACAGGCTTTTCCTTCACAAAGGCACAGTAGTACATAGCATTCTTTATCCTGCATTGAGATGGAGGGGCGGAGGGTTTGTTGAGGGAAATGATCCCCGTGACACAATTCCCTACAGTCCTTAACTTTCTGCCTGATAATACTCTGCACTGTTAGTCCAGGAAGTCTATCTGACCTGTGTTTTAGCTTCACTCCTTATCTGAATCCTGTTCACTTCCCGGGCCGCTTCTGTCAGATACAGATCACACACACACACACACACACACACACACACACACACACACACACACACACACACACACACACACAACCTTTCCCTTCGGCTCCAGCCAGACTAATAAACAAGTTCCCCACAATCCCACTGGGGCTCTGCTAACCACTCCCTGTCTCCTGTGACTATGTTATCCCTCTAGTTGCTGGATGCTTCTGAAGCACAACACTTCCTGTCTCCTGTGATTTTGTTAACTCTAATAGTTACTGGATGCTTTTGAAGCAACAGCACTACTTCTGCATGTCACAATAGAAATACATAAAGCTGACACGCTCAGATCGGGAGAGCTGTCGTCCAGTGCATGCACTGCATTCCAATCTCCCTCCGATTTATACGGCCATCTGACTGCGACCTTACACGTATCCATGGAAGCAATAGGAAATGGGAAAGGGCCTGTGAAAATGCCTAGAAGACCAAGAGCCAAACAGTCAAACTCCAGCAAGATGTAATATTCAACCTTAATACTGCGATGATACATTATTTATATTAG
Organism: Phyllobates terribilis; assembly: GCF_046119375.1. Lineage (NCBI taxonomy): Eukaryota > Metazoa > Chordata > Amphibia > Anura > Dendrobatidae > Phyllobates > Phyllobates terribilis. The sequence continues at coordinate 374,364,781 of NW_027362767.1, forward strand.
AGCTACCACAATGTGTTTATTTTCACCAGTCTAATGAAGTTAAACAGGAGCCATGACTTTCCATAAAAGTCTTTTTATACATATTTGTATATGCCACTGTTCTCCTGAATCTGGTGGTGCTTTTCTTTTATTCCTGAACCTCTTTGTTCCTGCGTTACAGCCTCATCTTCCTAGTATCTAATTGTAGTCCCTTCTTTTTTTTTTTTTTTTTTTGTGTGTCAAATAGGTGTGGTCATTGAGTTTTTGTTTTTTTTTTTCCTCTGACTGATCTACTCCTAGCTTTGGCTTACAAATACTGAGGTAAAAAACTCACCAAATACTCAATGTGTACACGTGGCCTTATTGAGAACAAACACCCAGGTGGTGAAAAAGTGTGTGAGCATCATCAGGCCTATTTTAAAGGGATTGTTTCACTATATACATTGTAGGAAAGCAGGAAGTAACGTCCTGGATGTGGGATATGTGTCACCGAGGTGGCTAGCTTTGGTGATGTAAGTTCTGGAGGCGAAGACTCCAGCAATAGTAGGTAGGCTAGTTACATAGTTTATAAGGCCGAAAAAAGACAAGCGTCCATCCAGTTCAGCCTATTTCTTGTGCACTGCAGCTATTCCGCAGCGTTGATCCAGGGGAAGGCAAAAAAAAAAACCATGCGGTATAGGCCAATTTACTTCATTGAGGATAAATCCTAGCACTACAATGATAAATCCTAGCACTACAGGATAAATCCTAGCACTACAGGTCTTGATTAAATGCACCTGGATAGCTATGACTAGAACCAGGCAATGTGTTCACTGTTTTCAGGTAGCTGGGGGAAGCTGAGCAGAATGGGTAGTGTTGGAGCTGCAGAGACAGGCCAGAATCTCTGAAAGGAAACTGCACAGGCTGTGTGCCACAAACTGCAAGTATCACTGGTTGCTATGGACAATAGCTGATTTGTTTGACCGAGCTGAGACTAGCTCAGCCGTGTCCAAGTAGGCAGGGTCTGTATTGCACTCGGCCAAGGCTAGGGATTTATATCTATGGTTTTGTTTTTGGTACTGTTCAATCAGTGTAAATTAACATTTATTTTGTTTTGAGATAAAAACCCTGTGGCTTTGTGTTCCAAATGGCTACCCAAGAGCATGAATCCCTAGAACACTTACACAATGATAATTTTTGCCATCAATGATTTATTAATGGACGTCTGACAGCTGGGACCCGCCAATGCTAGGAGCAGAAGCCTTCAATTTATCCACATGGACACCTTTCATTATAGTGAATGCGAGATTCAGTAACAGCTGAGCACATTCGTTTCTGCCGTAGAATTAATGGAGAATGACCACCTCTCCTCTGTAAATGGGCACGAAACATAATGTGCAACCCTCAGATTGGGGCAACAGTCTCAGGGCCCCATATTGTGGTAAGCTTTAAAGTTCTAATGGTAAAGGTATTGCCTGAGGTTTATCCTTCCTCTTAAAAAGGGCTTGGCAAAAAGATGATTATGAAAAATACCCTGTGGTGCCCGCTAAACTTGTGTCCAGCACATTACACAGAGAAGAATAGGAGCCCCTACATGGACATAACTGCATTGGGGAAGAGCTTCTTTGTCCCGCATGCACAGGACAGGACATTCTAGGATTAGAGTATTTTTCAAAGATGTTTTAATAATTTGGAAAATTACAGGGCCGCATTAAAACAAGATCAATCCTTAAACAATAGCCAATCTTTGGGGTTTTTTTTTTTTTTAGACCACAAAATCCTGGCATGGACTTTCGTATATTTGCTCACTTGATCTGCAGTTGCATCTATTTTTATAAAAAGTGTTGGATTTGGAACTTATCTGGTAGGAAAAACACTTGGGGGAAGCATGTGTTAAAAATTTCATAAAGTCTCTTTCTGGAGGGTCTCGCCTTGTTTTAAGCTTTTATCTTGGTTTCCTATGAAGTCCAGTTGTATCGATGATGGAATAGCTTGCTCCATGCAGTGTAAAGCGGACCGTTCCTACGATAATAATGTACATAGTCGTAGGATCAGTGACACTGAATCCGTCCGCCTCTATGAATGTGTACTAAACAGACTGATTCATGGCCTTCAGTATCCAAAGGGATCTTTGTGGTATTTTAATCCTTTAGGAATGTTGAGGTAAATATCCCAGTCCTATGGGAATCCTAATCAGACCATTAGGAACGGGAAGAATAAATTCAGAAATGAATCGGATAACAGCTGGTTTCTCAAAGCCTTGTCCAACGCCAACATATGGGGAAATGCACATTTGTCGTGTATCGTGCTCAGGCCACTTCCCATCATTCTTGGAGTTTTGTTGAGTTGCAATGTTCTAATTGCTTCCCTATAAATAACATTTAAACGATGATATGAAGTATAGAATAAGATGGCAAATCAATGAAATCGACAGTGACAACTGCGTACTTAAAAATTGTGTGACCTAAACAATGTCCCCAGTCTAAAGCACATTAATTGAGGCGGGCGATTTAATAATACTGTCCTAAAATTAGACAGTCTAAAACTAGATGAGACAGACAGAAATTGTGCAGAGTGATACATATAGCGCATCTTACTGGAGATGTTCGACACTCTTCCATTTATTTTTTCCTGCCTATGTTGGCCAAGTTTCTATTTCTGAGGATTGCTTTTCTGGTTGAAACTCTGAACGTTTTTTTATTTTTAATCGCTCGTGTTATCCTACTGTTACAGACTGCTCAAAAAATAAAGGGAACACTTAAACAACAGAATATAACTCCAAGTAAATCAAACTTCTGTGAAATCAAACTGTCCACTTAGGAAGCAACACTGATTGACAATCAATTTCACATGCTGTTGTGCAAATGGAATAGACAATAGATGGAAATTATTGGCAATTATCAAGACACCCTCAATAAAGAAGTGGTTCTGCAGGTGGGGACGACAGACCACATCTCAGTACCAATGCTTTCTGGCTGATGTTTTGGTCACTTTTCAATGTTGGTTGTGCTTTCACACTCGTGGTAGCATGAGACGGACTCTACAACCCACAGAAGTTGCTCAGGTAGTACATCTCATCCAGGATGGCACATCAATGCGAGCTGTGGCAAGAAGGTTTGCTGTGTCTGTCAGCGTAGTGTCCAGAGGCTGGAGGCGCGACCAGGAGACAGGCCAGTACACCAGGAGACGTGGAGGGGGTCGTAGGAGAGGAACAACCCAGCAGCAGGACCACTACCTCCCCCTTTGTGCAAGGAGGAACAGGAGGAGCACTGTCAGAGCACTGCAAAATGACCTCCAGCAGACCACAAATGTGCATGTGTCTGCACAAATGGTTAGAAACCAACTCCATGAGGGATGTATGAGGGCCCGACGTCCACAGATGGGGGTTCTGCTCACAACCCAACACCGTGCAGGACGCTTGGCATTTGCCACAGAACATCAGGATTGGCAAAGTCTCCACTGGCGCCCTGTGCTCTTCACAAATGAAAGCAGGTTCACACGAGCACATGTGACAGAGTCTGGAGACGCCGTGGAGAGCGATCTGCTGCCTGCAACATCCTTCAGCTGATCGGTTTGGCAGTGGGTCGGTAATGGTGTGGGGTGGCATTTCTTTGGAGGGCCGCATAGTCCTCCATGTGCTCACCAGAGGTAGCCTGACTGCCATTAGGTACCGAGATGACATCCTCAGATCCCTTGTGAGACCATATGCTGGTGCGGTAGGCCCTGGTTTCATCTCATGTGGCTGGAGTGTGTCAACAGTTCCTGCAAGATGAAGGCATTGAAGCTATGGACGGGCCCGCCCATTCTCCAGACCTGAGTCCAATTGAGCACATCTGGGACATCATGTCTCGCTCAATCCACCAATGTCACGTTGCACCACAGACTGTCCAGGAGTTGGCGGATGCTTTAGTCCAGGTCTGGGAGGAGATCCTACAGGAGACCATCCGCAACCTCATCAGGAGCATGCCCAGGCGTTGTAGGGAGGTCATACAGGCACGTGGAGGCCACACACAATACTGAGCCTCATTTTGACTTGTTTTAAGGACATTACATCAAAGTTGGATCAGCCTGTAGTGTGTTTTTCCACTTTAATTTTGGGGGTGACTCCAAATCCAGGCCTCCATTGGTTAATAAATTTGATTTCCATTGATGATTTTTGTGTGATTTTGTTGTCAGCACAATCAACTTTGTACAGAACAAAGTATTCAATGAGAATATTTCATTCATTCAGATCTAGGATGTGTTATTTGAGTGTTCCCTTTATTTTTTTGAGCAGTGTATATAATCAAGCTGGCCATGTATGTAATTTTTTTGTCTCATTTTGCTTGGTAAATCTCCTTTTATAGTGACAAAAAATTCTGTTCCTGTTGTAATAAATACAGCATTAAATTTTCACTTGAAAAAATGTTAATGGCCACACAAATAGAATACAGGGTGAGGGTTAGTCCTACATTACAGACCAGGTCCTGACTAGTGTTGAGCGAGTATGTTCTATCTTTCGCCGAGTATGCTCGGGCCGAGCTCCGAGTATTTACAGCTGCTCGGTGATAAGGTTAAATCGCTCCCGTGTGCATGATTTGCAACTATTTGACAGCTTTATTACATGGGAGGAATGTCTATTTCTTACACATTCCTCACATGTAATAAAGCTGTCAAACAGTTGCAAATCATGCACACATGAGCGATTCAACCATATCACTGAGCAGCTGTAAATACTCGGAGCTCGGCCCGAGCATATTCGGACAGAACATACTCGCTCAACCCTAGTCCTGACCAAAATGTTGGTCTAATAACTAGAAAACACAAAATAAGTTAGAAACCTATTTTTTAAAGAGCTTCCAACCTAAGTAGGGTAAAATCCTTGCTTTTGCATGTCACAGACATTATTCGTAAAGCAGGTTAGATGTTTCTTTCTTTTGGCAAATACTCCATTTTGGCTTATATCCAAAGTTATGTTAAAGTATCGGACATTGGAAGCTAATTGACTTGAGCAAAAAGATTTTCAGAACCCTGGTCGAGCAACCACATGGTAGCCCATGGCCACTGTACCAAAGCTCTGTGAACCTCCTCCTACCTGCCAGTAGCCCAGACCGTTCTTAAAATTGTGCCAACTGTACTATTTATATCGTCCAATAGATAGATAGTTTCCTTTCTTCTGGAGGACTGCTAATTTCAATCCTTTTTTTTTTTTGCCAGGGAGAGACATATAGGCCTTAAAGATTCAGTACACCAGCTGGCATTTTCCACTAAAACAAACATTGTCCTCCTAGTAGAAGGACACCCCTACCCCCATGGGTCTCCATAGTTATTCACATGAATAGGATCTGAACTGTAGTAGCTGGATTTGTGGTGGTCTGCTCCGTACACTGTTTACATGCGGTCACGTCTAGTTTGGGCCAGGAGACTTGCAACTAGTCCAGACATTGAGGTCCATTTTCAAACTATGAATGTCTGTAATGTAATATAATATAAAATATATATGTATATATAATTTATGGGTCCTCTATCCTGGTATCTACAGGTGAATCTCACTAAATTAGAATATCATCAAAAAGTTAATTTATTTCAGTTCTTCAATACAAAAAGTGAAACTCCTATATTATATATGGTCATTACAGACAGAGTGATCTATTTCAAGTGTTTATTTCTGTTACTGTTGATGATTATGGTTTTCAGCCAATGAAAACACAAAAGTCATTATCTCAGTAAATTAGAATACTTTATAACAACAGCTTGAAAAATGTTTTTAAAATCCGAAATGTCCTACTGAAATGTATGCTCAGTAAATGCACTCAATACTTGGTCGGGGCTCCTTTTGCATCAATTCCTGCATCAATGCGGCGTGGCATGGAGGCGATCAGCCTGTGGCACTGCTGAGGTGTTATGGAAGCCCAGGTTGCTTTGATAACAGCCTTCAGCTCGTCTGCATTGTTGGGTCTGGTGTCTCTCCTCTTCCTCTGACAATACCCCATAGATTCTCTGGGGTTAAGGTCAGGCGAGTTTGCTGGCCAATCAAGCACAGTGATACTTTTGTTTTTAAACAAGGTATTGGTACTTTTGGCAGTGTAGACAGGTGCCAAGACCTGCTGGAGAATGAAATTTCCATCTCCAAAAAGCTTATCGGCAGAGGGAAGCATGAAGTGCTCTAAAATCTCCTGGTAGACGACTGCTCTGACTTTGGTCTTGATAAAACAGAGTGAACCTACACAAGCAGATGACATGGCTCCCCAAACAATCACTGATTGTGGGAACTTCACACTAGACCTCAAGCAGCTTGGATTGTGGCCTCTCCACTCTTCCTCCAGACTCTGGGACCTTGATTTCCAAATGAAAATTGGAACTCTGGGACCTTGTGGAGTGTGTCAGTGACTGCCTTCTGGACATCTGTCAAGTCAGCAGTCTTCCCCATGATTGTGGAGCTTACTGAAACAGACTAAGGAACCTTTTTAAACACTTAGGAAGCCATTGCAGGTGTGTTTTGTTAATTAATTTTACTGAGATAATGGCTTTTGTGTTTTCATTCGCTGTAAGCCATAATCATCAACATTAACAGAAATATACACTTGAAATAGATCACTGTTTGTAATGACTCTATATAATATAGGAGTTTTAATTTCAGTTCTTCAATACAAAAAGTAACTGTGACATACAGAAGTAGTTATGTTGCCTTAAAAGCATTCAGCAACTATTAGACGTAATACAAGCACAAGAGACAGGAAGTGTTGTGCTCCAGAAGCATGCAGCAACTAGAGGGGTTAACACAGTCACAGGAGAAGGGGAGTGTTTTAGCATAGAACCAGGGGGATTGTGGGGAAGTTGTTTACTGTCTGGCCGGAGCCAAAGAGAAAGGTGGTTTATGATCTGTATCTCACAAAAGTCAAGGGAACAGAATTCCGGTCAGGAGGAAAGCTAAACAAAGGTCAGTTAGACTCCCTGAGCTAACAGTGTGGAGTATTATCGGCCAGGAAGATAAGGACTGGAAGGAATCTTGTTAGAATCATCTCCCACATCACACCCCTCCATCTCCATGCAGGATAAAGAATGCTGTGTACTATTGAGTCCTTATGAAGGAAAAGCCTGTGGTTGTGTATGCATTAAAACTGGTGTACTGTGCTACCGGATAATAGACACTGTACTGCTGTGCTGCAAAGAAGCCTGTACTGTTATTACTGGAGACTGTTGCTCAAAGAGACATTTGCATTGCACTGGCCGTGCCTCCTTAAATGTTACTGTTCTACTGTTTTGAAGACTCTTGTCAGATGTGTTTGGTCAGCAACTGAATCTATCGTGTGCCTGAGAGAAGCTGCGGCTTATGGTAGCCCTGAGTAGCAGTTCCCCCAGGATTCCAACGAATTCATGTAACCAGTCTCGCCCCTATCTGAACTTAGGCAGCGTGTGTGTAACATACCTTTATGATTATATTCTAAGTTAGTGAGATGAACCTGTATGTCCCTCCTCCTGGCCCCATTCTGGTATATATATTTTGCCCATTCTGCTAGATGTCGCTTATCTCAGGGCCCCATCCTGGTTTATACAGTATATCCCCATCTTGGTGTATATATATAAAAAAACTATTATACTTACTAGGGGTGTACATAGAAGTCATGGGGCTCCATAGAAGTAGTATAATGCACCCCCCAGTCCTCCATATAGTGTAATGCATCCCATAGTCCGCAATATAATATACTGCACAGTTAATAGTCATTAGTGTTGAGCGAGTATGTTCTGTTCCAAGTATGCTCGGGCCGAGCTCCGAGTAGTTACAGCTACTCGGTGTTATGTTTGAATCGCTCCCGTGTGCATGATTTGCAACCGTTTGACAGCTTTATTACATGTAAGGAATGTGTAAGAAATAGACATTCCTCACAAGTATTAAAACTGTCAAACAGTCGCAAATCATGCACAAGGGAGTGATTCAACCATATCACCGAGCAGCTGTAGCTACTCGGAGCTCGGCCCAAGCATACTCGGCGAAATGGTTAATAGAACGTACTCGCTCAACTCTAATAGTCATCCATAAAGTATAATGCTCCCACATTCTCATCCATAGTAGTATAATGCACCCCCATTGTCACCCGTAGTAGAATAATGCACCCTATATTTAAAAATAAATGCTCACCGTTCCTTCGCTCCTGCACTGTGCGTTTTCACCTTGTGAAGCCAGCAGCAGACTCCGACGTGCGACAGGAGCATGTGACATCACTGCCATGCACACATGGCGTCAGCTGCTGACCTCTGATTGTCCGGCATCATGTATTGTGGTATGTGGACCCGCATGCCGCAATACCCTTCAACTATATGTGCATCCGAAGATGCACATTCAGTTGAAGCTTTTGCTGGCATCGGCGGGCCCTGGCCCTCACCCACTGGGCACCTGGTTTGCCGGGCCCAGTCGTAGTGGCGACCGTGGTCATTTCGCCACTGCTGTAAAGTAATTATGTACGGACCAAACACTGTTCCACTGAAACATGCGGGATTTAGACCCGTCATATGTGACCTCCATTGTTACTTTCTGCAGGCGGATATACTTATTTTATACTTTGGGACCTGATTCCAGTTACAGCTGAGCATAAACATGTTTTATAATTGTTGGACTCCAGACCGGAGCACACTATAATCCCCATCTATGGAACAGATTTGAAGTTGTTTAATGTCTCTAAGATTTGCCAGAACTTGTGCTCCTCTATCCTGAAATGCCTTTTTGGTTTTAAAGAGAAACCTCTACTTAGATCACATAACCACACACAACTCACTTTAGATTCCCCTATTATTATATTGCTATGGTTGACCATCATTTATTTTTATCGTGCATCTGGTCTCCTTAGCTTGACTATGTACACGTGTATTGCCGTTCACCCAGCACACGGTCATCTAGTGAACCATCTAGAAGTATAATCCAAGTTCTGGAAGACACAAAACTGGCTTATTAATGGAAAATGGCACATATATTTGTACGGACTTGCCTTAAAGGGAACCTGTCACAACGGATAACGTTATTAACCTGCAGATATGGGTTAATCTGCAGGTAAATTGCATTAGAAAGGTGCCTGGCCACCATACTAAAAGCGCGGCTCCCAAGAGAAAATTAACTTTATTTCTCCATGGAGCCACCGACTTTCAGTCTTTCAGGTGTGCCTGCGCGGCTACAGTTTGTTCACAGCACTTTGAGTGGTGGCTGTAAGCACACCCCGGGACTTTGACTGACAGCTAGCTCTCCAACACCTCAGTACAGAAATGGCTATCAGTAAAGGCCCCGTCACACTTAGCAACGCTACAGCGATCCTGACAACGATACGACCTGTCAGGGATCGTTGCTCCATCGCTATGTGATTGCTGGTGAGCTGTCAAACAGGCTGGCTCACCAGCGATCAGGGGAGCAGCGACATCGTGGAAAGAATCTTTCCACGATGTCCTGCTCCTGGTTACCAGCCTGCTGAAGCAGGAGCAGGCTGGTAACCATGATAAACAGCAGGTTACTAGGGGCACACGCGCACCTAGTAACCCGCTGTTTATCATGGTTACGAGCCTGCTACAGTGAGCAGGAGGTTACCGCTCACCGTAGCAGAGTGGTAACCATGATAAACAGCGGGTTACTAAGTGCGCGTGTGCCCTTAGTAACCCGCTGTTTATCATGGTTACCAGCCTGATCGCTGGTCACACACAGCGATGTGTGCTGACCAGCGGGAGGGCAAAGACCAAAAAATGGTCCAGGACATTCTGCTGCGATCAGCGACCTCACAGCAGGGGATTGATCGCTGCAAAGTGTCACACATAGCGACATCGCTGGTGAGGTCGCTGTTGCGTCACCAAAACCGTGAATCAGCAGCGATCTCGCTATGTGAGATGGGGGCTTTAAAGTCCCAAGTAGTGTTGAGCCACCCCTGTAGTGTTCGGGTTCGGTTCGTCGAACACCGGGATGTTCGAGGAACTGTTCGTCGAACACCTTAGAACACCGTCGAACACCGTTAAAACCAATGGCAGGCAAACAAAAACACATAGGAACACATAGAAAACACCTTCAAAGGTGTCCAAAAGCTCACAAACTGCTCAGAAGACGCTTTCTTTAAAAAAGCCGGCCGGCAATTCAGCAGCGGCATACACCGGTACCCGACAATTTAGACATGAAGGAATAGAGCATCACACATAGATTAGATAGATAGAAACATGTCAGTCACATATATAATAAGTACAGTGATAGTGTTGGTTACTGTACTTGTCATTTAGTATTAAAATAAAGGATTTATTATTAAAAAAAATTGGCGTGGGGTTCCCCGTAATTTTAGTCTCTAGCGGAGGTTAAGCAGACAGCTGGGGCAGATGTTTGAAGCCTGGGAAGGGGGTAATACCCACGGAGCTTCCCAGGCTACTAATATCAGCCCCCAGCTGAATACCTAGCCTTTACTAGCTATTAAAATGGGGGACCCCCCCAAAAAAAATGACGTGGGGTCCCCCCTAATTTAATAGCTAGCAAAGGCTAGGCAGACAGCTGTGGGCTGATATTAATAGCCCAGGAAGGGAGCCATGAATATTGGCCCCCTCCCAGGCTAGAAACACCAGCCGTCAGCCGCCCCAGAAATGGCGCATCCATAGGATGCGCCAATTCTGGCACTTAGCCTCGCTCTTCCACGCTGCCCTGGTGCGGTGGCAGGGGGTAATGGGGTTGGGGTTGATGTCAGCTTATAATGCCAGCTGACATCAAGCCCAGGTTAGTAATGGAGAGGCGTCTATAAGACGCCCCCATTACTAACCCCATAGTCAAAGTTAAAAAAAAAACACAAACACCCAGAATAAAGTCCTTTAATTGAAATAAAGACACAATTCTTTATTGTTCTAAATTAAACCATACTTACCATCACGCCCATTCCAGCTGAAGCCAACGATCTCCTGCAATAAAAGAAAAATAATAAAGCAACCTCATCCTTACCTTTCCATGGTTCCCAGGACAGCTTCAGCTCTGCTACATCGAGATGACAGGCTGGACCGCAGCAGAACGCTGCCATCCAGCCTGTCATCCCGCAGACACTGAGAAGCGCAGGTATGCTTGCGCTCCTCAGTGTCTGACTGTGACGGCATCCAGATGAGCCGACAATGAACTCGGCTCACCTCATGTACGTCACTGACAGCGTGGGAAAATTCTCCTGCACTCAGCGCTTCAGCGTGAGAATTTTCCCACGCTGTCAGTGACGTGCATGAGGTGAGCCGAGTTCATTGGACATGACCTCGGCTCATCTGGATGCCGTCACAGCCAGACACTGAGTAGCGCAAGCATGCCTGCGCTTCTCAGTGTCTGCGGGATGACAGCCTGGATGGCAGCGTTCTGCTGCGGTCCAGCCTGTCATCTCGATGTAGCAGAGCTGAAGCTGTCGTGGGAGCCATGGAAAGGTAAGGATGATGTTGCTTTATTATTTTACTTTTATTGCAGGAGATCATTGGCTTCAGCTGGAATGGGCGTGGCGGTAAGTATGGTTTAATTTAGAACAATAAAGGATTGTGTGTTTATTTCAATTAAAGGACTTTTTTTCTGGGTGTTTGTGTTTTTTTTACATACTTTACTAGAAATTCATGGTGGTCATGTCTAATATTGGCGTGACCCCATGAATTTCGGGCTTAGGGCCAGCTGATAATGCCAAGCTGGCCTTAACCCCTTTATTACCCAGTGAGCCACCGCACCAGGGCCCTGGATGAGTTGGGTACAGAGCCAGAAGATGGCGCTTCTATGAACGCGCCATTTTCCGGGGCGGCTGCGGACTGCAATTTGCAGCGGGTGGGGCCCAGAAAGCTTGGGCCTCCCTGCGCTGCAGATTCCAGCCCCCAGCTGCCTAGTTGTACCTGGCTGGACACAAAAATAGGGCGAAGCCCCACATCAATTTTTTTTTCATTATTTCATGAATTTCCTGAAATAATTTAAAAAAAATTGACGTGGGGCTTCGCCCTATATTTGTGTCCAGTCAGGTACAGCAGGCAGGAACGGGCTGCCCCCAACCACCAGCTGCCTATTTGTACCTGGTTGGACACAACAATATAGGGAAGCCCTTTTTTTCTTAATTATTCCATGAATTTCATGAAATAATTTAAAAAAAAAATGCGTGGGGCTTCGCCCTATTTTTGTGCCCAGCCAGGTACAACTAGGCAGCTGGGAGCTGGAATCCGCAGCGCAGGGAGGCCCAAGCTTTCTGGGCCCCACCCGCTGCAAATTGCAGTCCGCAGCCGCCCCAGAAAATGGCGCGTTCATAGAAGCGCCATCTTCTGGCGCTGTACCCAACTCATCCAGGGCACTGGTGCGGTGGCTCACTGGGTAATAAAGGGGTTAAGGCCAGCTTGGCATTATCAGCTGGCCCTAAGCCCGAAATTCATGGGGTCACGCCAATATTAGACATGACCACCATGAATTTCTAGTAAAGTATTTAAAAAAACACAATACCCAGAATAAAGTCCTTTAATTGAAATAAACACACAATTCTTTATTGTTCTAAATTAAACCATACTTACCGTCACGCCCATTCCAGCTGAAGCCAATGTCTTCTGCAATAAAAGTAAAATAATAAAGCAACCTCATCCTTACCTTTCCATGGTTCCCACGACAGCTTCAGCTCTGCTACATCGAGATGACAGGCTGGACCGCAGCAGAACGCTGCCATCCAGCCTGTCATCCCGCGGACACTGAGAAGCGCAGGTATGCTTACGCTCCTCAGTGTCTCGCTGTGACGGCATAAAGATGAGACAAGTTCATGTCCAATGAACTCGGCGCACCTCATGCACGTCACTGACAGCGTGGGAGAATTCTCCTGCACTCAGCACTTCAGCGTGAAAATTCTCCCACGCTGTCAGTGACGTACATGAGGTCAGCTGAGTTCATTGGACATGAATGAGCTCACCTCATGCACGTCACTGACAGCGTGGGAAAATTCTCACGCTGAAGCGCTGAGTGCAGGAGAATTTTCCCACACTGTCAGTGACGTGCATGAGGTGAGCTCATTCATGCCCAATGATCTCAGCTCACCTCATGCACGTCACTGACAGCGTGGGAAAATTCTCCTGCACTCAGCGCTACAGCGTGAGAATTCTCCCACGCTGTCAGTGACGTGCATGAGGGGAGCTCATTCATGTCCAATGAACTCAGCTGACCTCATGTACGTCACTGACAGCGTGGGAGAATTCTCACGCTGAAGTGCTGAGTGCAGGAGAATTCTCCCACGCTGTCAGTGACGTGCATGAGGTGCGCCGAGTTCATTGGACATGAACTCGTCTCATCTTTATGCCGTCACAGCCAGACACTGCAGAGCGCAAGCATGCCTGCGCTTCTCAGTGTCTGCGGGATGACAGGCTGGATGGCAGCGTTCTGCTGCGGTCCAGCCTGTTATCTCGATGTAGCAGAGCTGAAGCTGTCATTGGAACCATGGAAAGGTAAGGATGAGGTTGCTTTATTATTTTTCTTTTATTGCAGGAGATCGTTGGCTTCAGCTGGAATGGGCGTGATGGTAAGTATGGTTTAATTTAGAACAATAAAGGAATGTGTCTTTATTTCAATTAAAGGACTTTATTCTGGGTGTTTGTGTTTTTTTTAACTTTGACTATGGGGTTAGTAATGGGGGTGTCTTATAGACGCCTCTCCATTACTAACCTGGGCTTCATGTCAGCTGGCATTATAAGCTGACATCAACCCCAACCCTATTACCCCACTGCCACCGCTACAGGGCAGTGGGAAGAGCGAGGCTAAGTGCCAGAATTGGCGCATCCTATGAATGCGCCATTTCTGGGGCGGCTGACGGCTGGTGTTTCTAGCCTGGGAGGGGGCCAATATTCATGGCACCCTTCCTGGGCTATTAATATCAGCCCCCAGCTGTCTGCCTAGCCTTTGCTAGCTATTAAAATAGGGGGGACCCCACATCATTTTTTGGGGGGGTCCCCCATTTTAATAGCTAGTAAAGGCTAGGTATTCCGCTGGGGGCTGATATTAGTAGCCTGGGAAGCTCCGTGGGTATTACCCCCTTCCCAGGCTTCAAACATCTGCCCCAGCTGTCTGGTTAACCTCCGCTAGAGCCTAAAATTATGGGGATCCCCACGCCAATTTTTTTTTAAATAAATCCTTTATTTTAACACTAAATGACAAGTACAGTAATCAACACTGTCACTGTACTTATTATATATGTGACTGACATGTTTCTATCTACCTAATCTATGTGTGATTCTCTATTCCTTCTATTCTAAATTGTTGGGTACCGATGCTGAATTGCCGGCTGGCTTTTTTAAAGAGACGGTGCATGAAAACACTATTATTTTTTTTTAATAAATCCTTTACTCTAAATGACAAGTACAGTAATCAACACTGTCACTGTACTTCATATATATGTGACTGACATGTTTCTATCTACCTAATCTATGTGTGATTCTCTATTCCTTCTATTCTAAATTGTCGGGTACAGATGCTGAATTGCCGGCCGGCTTTTTTAAAGAGACGGTGCATGAAAACACTATTATTTTTTTTGATAAATCCTTTACACTAAATGACAAGTACAGTAAGCAACACTGTCACTGTGCTTCTTATATGTGTGACTGACATGTTTCTATCTATCTAATCTATGTGTGAAGCTCTATTCTTTCGGTTCTAAATTGTCGGGTACCGGTGTATGCCGCTGATGAATTGCCGGCTTTTCATGTTTCACTGTTGGCACTGTTCCCATCGATTTGGGCAATCACTGTAATGCCACAACCACCATGGCTGTGGCATTACAGTGAGTGGCAGACAATCCCTGCATGATTGGTGCTCTAAATAGCGCCAGACATGCAGGACACGCTTTTGGTGCACGAACAGTTATCGAACATAACCTCGAACAGCCGAATTTTTTGCAAATCGTTCGGGTTCGTCGAACAACTCGAACACCGCCCAAAACAGCTCGAATTTGAGATTGGCGAACAGTTCTAGTCGAACACCGCTCATCTCTAGTCCCAAGGCATGCCACAATGCCGGCATGCCTGTATGACTGAAAGCTAGCGGCTCCATGGAGTTATAAGGTTCATTTACTCCTGGTATCCCCATTTTCAGTATATTAGCGGGGCACCTTTCTAACTCTATTATCCTGCAGATTATCCCTATATCTGCAAGTTAATAGCGTTGTGCATCGTCACCGTTTCTATATAAAGTAATGTACAGTATATTTTTGCCATGCTAAGGAACAAATATGCCTTTGCAAAATAGCAATAAGTTGTCGGCCTTTTTGTTTTTTTTGCTATCCATTTGCATGACAATTGTCTTTTTTTAATAATTTTGGACTTCTCATAATGAGGATAAACTTGATTTCAACAAGGATTGATGACCCACAGTCTTTAGTAATTGCACAGTTATAAACGTATTGACTAATTAATGTTTAACATCTTCCTCTTAGGCATTTACACCATATTCACAGGATATGGTGATATTCAAAAGGTCACGCCTCAAAATCACAACCATTAATGCTCGTGCACACAACCGTATTTTCGTTCCGAGTGCCATCTGTTAAAAAAAAAAAAAACGGATCACACTTGGACCAAAGTTAATGGGGTTGTACAGATGAGCAATTTTTTTTCCGCTGACCAAATGTGTGTTAAAAAAAAAAAAAAAAAAAATTGCAGCATGTACGAATACATTAAAATTCATTAAAGAGAACCTGTCACGTGAAAAAACACTATTAACCTGAAGTCATGGGGTTAATCGGAAGGTTAATGGCATTCTGAACCTGCCCGGCACCTGGACTTAGAACCCCGCTGCAAGAAGGAAATTAATTTTATTTGTTTTGGGGCGTTTTATCATTTTATTAGAAGTTGAGGAAGCTTGCTATAGACATGAGCCCTACAATTTTTATGGCTTTTTTAAAATTTTATTAGAAAGTGGCCAACCCTTTTCAGTTGCAATAACTTGGCTTAACTGTAACTATCAATAGTAATCAATCATATTCTGACCAATATACATTTAAAATATTACAATTTTTATTCTAAAATATTTACAATTTTGTAATTATTTTTCTTTTTTTTTCTTTTAGGCTTCCAACATGTGTTATGGAGAAGAAGATACATTTGAACGCGGCCTTTGTTTTCACCTCGTAGCCATGCTATGCCAAGATTGCTTCTAAAATATTCTATGGGTACAGTTAGAATCCGTAGAGGATTCAGCAGAACATGCTGGAGCTTGGGATGGGAAACTACAGCAATACGACCTGCTCCATCGATGACTCTTTCAAATACAACCTTTACGGAGTGGTTTATAGTGTTGTATTTGTCCTGGGATTGATCACAAACTGTGCTTCTCTCTGCGTCTTCTGCTTTCGAATGAAGATGCACAATGAGACCGCCATTTACATGACCAACCTTGCCGTGTCTGACCTACTGTTTGTATTCACTCTTCCTTTTAAAATATTTTATAATTTCAATCGCCATTGGCCCTTTGGTGACACTTTGTGCAAAATATCAGGCACGGCATTCTTGACAAACATCTATGGTAGCATGCTTTTCCTTACTTGTATCAGTGTAGATCGATTTCTGGCAATCGTTTACCCATTCCGTTCCCGAACCATTAGAACAAGAAGAAATTCTGCCATAGTTTGTGCAGGGGTTTGGATTTTAGTCCTCAGTGGAGGCATTTCCGCATCCCTATTCTCTACCACCAATGTGTCCAACACGACCACGACTTGTTTTGAAGGCTTCTCGAAAAGCATCTGGAAAACCTATTTGTCGAAAATCACTATGTTCATTGAAGTGGTTGGATTTCTTATTCCCTTGCTCCTCAATCTTACTTGCTCCTCTTTGGTTTTAAGGACTCTGAGGAAACCGGCTACCTTGTGTCAGATAGGAACCAACAAAGAAAAAGTCCTGAAGATGATAATCGTCCACGTCGCCATCTTTGTTGTGTGTTTTGTGCCGTACAATTCCATCCTTTTTCTTTACGCCTTGGTACGCTCACAGGCAATAGCCAACTGCTCGATTGAAAGATTTGCACGGACCATGTATCCGATTACCTTGTGTATCGCGACGATGAATTGCTGTTTTGACCCTTTTGTATATTACTTCACCTCCAAATCTTTTCAAAAGTCCTTTAACATCAATCCTTTAATCAAGATGGATAATCTCTTCAAGATCGACTCTGCAACGAAAATTGCTCTGCCAGTAACTCAAGATGAACTAACTGAGCAAATGAACATTAACAACGGAGGGGATTTGATGTTAGAGTCTAATTTTAAGGATTCAAGTTGCATATAATATCACAAAATGGGACAAAATGTCTCTAATGGATGGGACTATAACTTATGAAGGAAGCTTTGAGCTATGTGGTCAGTATTCTAGTTGGACTAAATTTGTACAAAATAGAATTTTTAATTTAAATAGATATATATGGTCTGGTATTCTGTAAAAAGAAAAAAAAATCACAAAGTTTTAATGTTTTTGTGTAAATATCCATTATGAAGTATTGTAGATGGATGTGTTCTATTGTCAGTATTTACACCATGTGAATGTGAAAGAGAGAAAAAAAAATAACTAAAAAAATTATTACACACACACAATATAATGGTGGCTGCTCCTATTTTTCTGCTTTTCCATAAATGTCAAGGCCATGTTCACACATTCAGTATTTGGACAGTATTTTACATCCATGTTTGTAAGCCAAAATCAGGAGTGGAACAATCGGAGGAAAAGTATAGAAACACGTCACCACTTCTGTATTTATCACCCACTCCTGGTTTTGGCTTACAAATACTGACCAAATACTGAACGTGTGAACATGGCCTAATACTAAATCTGAACTTGTCAGTGTATGGGATGGTTTAAGCTCTATATCCAGCCAACTACTGAGGATCTGGTGATGCAGTTACAGGTCACTGTTTATTATTTCAATATCAAATTTATTTTAACCTTTGAAAAAAGATTAATGAAAGTATACATGGAGTTTCTTCTATTGACTGCTTTAGGCCAGTTTCACATGTCAGGCTGGGTATTCCAATCAAAGCACAGACCCACCTTAAATTTTCCCACTCATTTGTGATAATTAAATCTAAGTATATATTTTTTTTATTTATTTTTTTTACTATTATTTTGGAAGAAGCGTTATACTAAACTTTTAAAATAACCTATTTAAGCGCTATTGGTATCACCAATGTCTGTTCCCTGTTGCTAATAAAATACTTATCAGCCTCCGTCTTTTGCTTTTTCCGGCGCTGCTCCGGTCCTTCGCCACCAACTCCTGACTAACCAGAAGTCAGAGTTAACGGTCATAGACTCACATTGAGAAATTATCAGAGTCTCGATCTGGTTCTCATACCCTTACATTAGAGTAGTGACCTCTTGCTGGTCACAAGTGGCAGAAGACAACCAGAGTGGCGCCATGAACAGAAAAAGATGGTGGCTGGTAAGTGTTCTACTGCATGCAGGGAACAGGCCATAGTGATGCCACTCCGGCTGTAAAACAAAATACCCCTCTGGCGGATTTTTTTTTTTATCTGGCCAGTCAATTTGTATTTTTTGTTTTGGGAACAGATAAATGGAATAAGTAATCCATTGCATCGATTATACGAATGAAGGCAGAATGGCCTTATTGATTTATTATTGGGACCCTTTTGGAGTCTGTCTTTAGAACTTAAAAAAAAATTTGCCCCTCTAGCAGAACTTTTTTTTATTTTATTTTAAAACAATGGAACCCATTCAGACTTAATAATAATCAATAGGACCAATCTGCTCCTGTTGCGTAACTGATACAGCTGATCTTTTATGCCGTTTATCTGTTCCTAAATATGAAGGGATATGTGAACAGTCTTAATAGTGTGATGCGCCAACCCTTGTCATTGATCTCCTCTTCAGACTTCATAGAACCTGTCGCACTCAATATGGCCACTAATATTAGGGATTTGACCAAACCCATCCATGCTAGCCCTCTATTGAAAAGCACTAAACATAGGCTAGATTTTGGAGGCAGCTTCCTCTCCATCAGTGACCATGCTAAGGTGGCAGTGCTGCTAAGGCTTATGAAAAAGACCTTATTGTCAAGGTGTTGAACACTCCTCTTGTAATTGCTTTTTGTTGGTAATTAACTGCTGTTGTCTGTATAATGGTTAAAGGGAATCTGTCCTGTCCCCAAACACCAATGCATTACTGAGCTGGCTGTCAGTCAGTGCCGGGGGCGCGGTTACAGCCGCCACTCACTATGTACTGAGTGGTGACTGAAGCTCCGCCTGCAGCACCCCTATGACTGAAAGCCGGAGGCTACCAGGAGAAATAAAGTTCATTTCCTCCCGGCAGCCAAGATGGATAGTGCGGCTGCCGCCAGGCTTTAGAACGCCATCAACCTGAAGATTAACCCTATATCTGCAGGTCAATAACATTTTGGACATGATGGGTTCCCTTTAAAAAAAAAAACAAAGTGGACAACTCTTCTTATGTCATCCGTTTACGAATGCTTACTGTTTAGAAGTTTTATGCTCTTTTTGGCAAATTAAAGTTTTGTACTAACAAGATCAAACCCAACTTGTGAGGAGTCCAAGATGTTCAACAAAACTTACGCTTGTAGCGTCCAAGTGGTTTGTAGAGTAAGTAACAGGAATTTATTCCTCCTTGTCCAGAATTGCTAAGTTTCGACCTAGTACAGGTCTTTACCATGCATGACGTCTACGTAAGCATGATGGCTTGATAAAGGCCTATAGTAGGGAGAAATGTAGCAATTCTGTATTTGGCTGAATAAATATTTGGTGCTTTTTTTTTTTTTTTCTTGATCCCCCTTCGAAGTTTTCTTTCTGTTTTTTTTTTTTGTCAACATCATCAATAAGTTGAATATCTATTAAAGTAAATTTCCCAGTTTGCACCAGCTTTTGACAACGTCAGCACCTCTGCTTTCCTGCATCTCATAAACACAGCTTGGATTCAGTGCCATTTTTCTGTCAGGCTCGATCATTTAGAACTGGAACGACCTCTGTATTCCTTCACAATGGCGTAGCCGAGTGTTTAATTGTCTGCAGATTGGACATTCATTGTGCTATGTCAGCCTGGGAATGAAATGGCCTCCCAGGAATACGAGGGGGTGATTTTCTATAATAAAGGAAAGTCACACAAGGATGTTTTTTACATTTTAGAAAAAAAAAAAAACATGCAACACATTAAATTATCTATTTTAATTGGCTCTGGATGTTATATCAGATTTGTCCTGTAATTTTATTATTGGTCTGCATGCAGAAGATCTGCTCTAAATAACTTGTGAATGTCACTGGACCAGGCATTAAGATAGCACAGACTTCTTATTATTGTCACTTAATGTCAACCTAATTGATGGTCTTCCTTGATGAGACCAATAATAGATCTGTCACACTTGGTCGACTTCTTGCTGCGGTCCTTTGGTTGTCTTACAATAGAGTTTCCTGTTGTGTTTCGCCAAAAGGAAGTTGTATGTACAGAAGAATATTAATTCCTGCTAGACTACAGTGTCATATTGTTTGAAACTGAGGGACTTCTTTCTTGAAAAGTTTTGTAGGTTTAGATTTGCTACTTCGAGGTGTTCTCCCATTAAACAGAAATACTATTTGAACATTATAAGTTCTATAACTAGGTTAGGTGTCCTGTTCCACTGCTAGTCGCTCCATCCCTGGTCCCAACTGCCTTGTGTCCACTCCTGTGCCAACATTAGATAGCATTTCCTGTGTAGGTTTGTTACCTGAGAAGTGTGTGATGTGTGCTTGCTGCCTGCTTATTTCAATACCGAAGTCAGCCCTTTCCTCTGTCTATACATCAGAGAAGTGGTCCGGCTTTGCTATTGAGAAACTGATTAGGTCTTGTGCTGACACGGGACATACTGCGCTGGGTTGAGCACAAGACCAGGAGCAGGCTGATTGGGGACTAGAGTTGAGAGGCTGGTGAGGTACAATGTCTAATACATATAAAGAAGTTCTACTACTTATTTCTGTTTCATTGAAAATCCTTTTAATTGGATTTAGGTAGGCAATACCAGAAATATTTGATGGACAAGTTTCTTCCATTTAGCAACCGGTAATTTGCCGACCATTGCAATTTTTGATTGAGACTGACATAACAAAATATACAGTATGGGTGTATAAGAGTCAAAAATTCTAATGATTGGAAAATGTATACAATATTAACCACAAAATATAAACATGGGGGGTTATTACATTTTTTATTTATTATATTTTTCAGAATGATGGTACAATGTTTTTGTAGATTTTGCCATTATTAGGCTGTTCTCATACTTTTTTTTCCAGGATTTTTGGAGCAACCCTACAATTTGAACTTCTCCTGTTTTGTTTTTTTTTTTGTTTTTTTTTGAGATTTTTCTGCTCAAAAAATGTCTGGGAATTTAAAGTGTGAACACACCCTTAAACTAATACATAAGAGTCGATTTTCTCCTCCATGATATCTTAACTCAACAAAAGCCGTTATTTGTATACTAAGGTGACAAGTTGCTTTTCTGCATAGAAATATCTCTTCATTTAAGAATGGCTTATTATGGAGATAACGTAATGTTCAACATGGGCCATTTTCAGGTTGCCTTAATCAAGTCACAATTTAGCATCCACATTATTGCCACCATACCTGGACCTCTAACTATACCTTAGATCACCACAGTGTTTGCCAGATTCACTAGGTAAGCAAGTTTTGACAATTTTTTTCATAGAAAAGTGATCAGGTGTAATTTGTCAAATTGTGTCCAGTTCTCCGACAGGACAACAGGTGAAATAGTGGGTAGCCTGTGCACAGATTTCTTTACTAGTTCAGAAGGAGGGACACTCTTGTAGTTCAGGTTTAGGAAATTGAGACCCCCCCTCTTTTAATTCCGAATTCTATAATAAAGAATATAAAGACTGTAAAAGTGGAAATGTATCACTTTTATTATGAATTGTGGTCAAATTGGCAGTTTTATCTTCTTGGTAGACCATTTTAGGCTTTGATCTAGACAATGCCAAATGCATTACATAAAGAAAGTACACGGTCCTTTAAATGTGATTTGTTTCTCTATTTGTCTATTTCAATAAACAATCGAATGTGTAATAATTTAGTTTGATCCCAACCTCTGCCTTTAGAACTTTGAAAGGGGTTATGATTTATTATGTTTAGGAACTTGCAATTGTATATGTTTACAGTCCATGTATTTTATATACATACTTGTCAGTGTTTAGAAGGCGCAATGTGTGAGGATTCCGAGAGCATTATATATTTATTTTTATTTTTTTTGCCTGACCATGCCTCCTTTTTAAAAGGCCAAGCCCTTCCACACTACCTTTTCCAGTTGCTGAATATGTGAAAAACCTGTGGACAGCATTGTTTTTTGGAAGGCTTCAGTGGTACTCGGTTGACTTGCCAACTCTTCAAGGAGTTCGTGAGGTTTCCATTATTTCCAAAGAGTCTAAGGCTAAGTGCCCACGATGCAGAAATGCTTCAGATTTTTTCCGCATCTCTCTGGCAGGAAAAACGCATGCGGATTTTACATGCGTTTTTCCTGCCAGGTAGAAGCGTTTGTCAAGCGTTTTTGCATGCATTTCTGCATGCGGGTTATCAAGCGCTTTACAAGAGATTTTAGCATCACTTGGAAAGTGCTTGACAACTTGGTCACACTATATAAATCCATGCAACCGGCATGGATTTATATAGTGTGACCAAGTTAATAGTTGAAAAAAAGAATAAAAATGGTAAAAAATAAAAAAACACATACTTACCTTCTGATGGCCCCTGGTCTTTTCTCCCCTGCGTCCGGTCTCTTGTACGGTTCACGGTGGTGTGAAAGGACCTGCCATGACGTCATTTAGTCATGTGACCGGTCACGCGACCACCGATGTCAGCTGTCGCGTGACCTATCACATGAAAAAATGACGTCATGGCAGGTCCTTTCACACCACCGTGAGCCGTACAAGAGACCAGATGCGGCGGAGAAAAGACCGGAGGACATCAGAAGGTGAGTATAATGTTTTGTTTTTTTTTTTATTTTAAATTCTTTTTTTTTTGCAGGTACTATGGTACCTGAGTGTGGAAGAGAGTCTCCTCTTCTCCAGACCCGGGTACCATCCACACATTGAATCGCTTAATATCCGCATGTGCATATGTAGTGATGCGGATATTAAGCGATTCAATGGCGGCAATTACACTGCGTGTCCGCAAAATTAATGGACATGCTGCGTATTTTTCCGCAATGATAAATCCGCAGTGGAAATTTCCGCAGCATGTGCACAGCGGATTATCATTGGGGACCATGGGGCACGTATTACCAAGCGTTTTTTAAGTGTTTTTGTTTTTTTGCATTTACTTGTCCTGCAATTCTCATTTTTATTGGATTTTTTTAATTTCACTAAGGTAAATGCGATAAATTATTGTATAGTTCACATCTGAGTCATTTCCATACACTAACAGGCAAGAGCTAAAGTGTCAAAGTTTGGCTGGGCGAAATTCACTCAGGCAAAGAAATATATAGACGAGACTGATTGCTATACATTACTTTTTATGTCTTTAGGAGCACATATAAAAGGAAGTTCACACAGGAATGCCAACCTCCTAAATGCTAAACTAAGTGTTTACTCCGCTGAAGCTGTAGGGAAGAAGATCAACAGTATTTTGTGTAATCTTCTGTCGCCTTTACAAACACATGCACTTCTACCAAAATCATCATACAAGAGAACAGATCCATCCCCTACAGTAAACTCAAGAGCATTATAAACAGAACTCTAGGGGAAAGTGGATTTGCAGATTTCGAGCGGAATAAAATATGATGTAATCCTGGATCAATGCCTACCATTCATATACTGGACTATATTTATGCTGGTGCCACGCTAGTTACTGAGCTTGAATATACCCTCAGTTAAAAGCCTCGTAAATCGCAACACCTTCCCCCACCTATACCCGTCCTTGCGCAC
The DNA here is from genome assembly GCF_046119375.1 of Phyllobates terribilis. Taxonomy (NCBI): domain Eukaryota; kingdom Metazoa; phylum Chordata; class Amphibia; order Anura; family Dendrobatidae; genus Phyllobates; species Phyllobates terribilis. The sequence continues at coordinate 374,388,603 of NW_027362767.1, forward strand.
ACAGTACCCTATAATATCTTTTCTCAGTTTCAGTCCTCATGTTTTCAGGATTGTCCCTTTGTTAAAAGGATTATTGTCAGTGCATCGGGCATGGCCTCCATTATTCCTTCTATAGGGTCCTGTAACAATCCGTCAGCTTAAAGATGGCTTCTACTGTCAGATTTTGTGCCAGCCAGTCCCCCGGATAGGGTATAAGCGCCTCATATATGATTTTTACCCTTTAAACCTATAAGGTGAGCTGGTCTTCACTGCAGGGGCCCATTTGTCACATTTTCAGAGTAACTGACCGGTGGAGCGAGCTTGAGGGGGAAAAAACAGAAAAGTGAGAGAATTAGAAACAGGACTGATTGTGGTTAGGGATATTTGGGACAGGGTTCAGGTGGTCAGATAAATTAAATGGACAGACATTTGTCAGGTAGGCCAATATTAAGCAGGAAGGGCATTTGCAGGTTAATCCAGAAGAATGGTGAAGGGAAAAGCTGAGTCAAAACAATAAAATAAATCAAAAAGCGCACTAGTAATATAGGCATACAATAGCTAGTACAAATATTAAGTTAAATAGGGCTCTATAACTGCCTCATGTAGTAGTACTCCGGAGTGGTCAGAAAGATTCACTGAAATTGGCCAGTAACTTTGCCAGCTAATCCCAGCTGGGCAGGTCTGATGGCAGCAAAGTCTGATAACAGACTCACTTTAATTTAAAGGGACTCTGTCAGCACATAATGACAGTTCAATCCAAATACAGGCGCTTGGTGCACAATGGCATAGCCGAACATTTAAGTGCACCATCCCACCTGCTTGTTTTCACTCTACCTCCCCAACCTCCACACCCATTTCTTCATTGATTGACAACTCTGACTTTTTATAAAGCCAGAGGAAGAGGGAAAACAAGTAGTTGGGAAGGTGCACTTAAATGTGTGGTTATGACAAGGGTACACCGAGTGCCTGTACCTGATTTGAATAGTTATTGTATGCTGACATACTCCCTTTAGGACTACCCAAAAAATATATAATATTCTGTGTCACTAACCGGAGCATTCAGAGACTGATGTAGTCCCCTGTCTGTACCCTCCTACGCATCTAACGTTACGTGAACACGGAATCTTTAAAACACCGGTCCAGCTACGACGATTTGACATTGCCATGCATTATGTTCATTTTATGTAGCAGTATTGCAGCATTTTTCAGATGGATTCTGGGTGGAAAAAGATGATTTGGGCACATTCCCCCTGTGTGTATGTAGATACATAGCATCCAGCTCTCAGTCACCGCTAAATTAAGTAAGATGAAGCAGGGGAAAAAGCCTCTGATGAATAAATGGGACTTATAAACTATGTGTATGGTGCATTCTCCGATTGTCTCTTTTTAGTCAAACAGCACAATATTTTTTGGATAATATGACAGCAGACCTATCCTCTACTAGGCTTCCCTGACATAGGGCAGGATAGTCTGATGACAGATCCACTTTATTCCAAAATGGTACTAAACAATAACCTCCTGCCCTGTAAAAATGAAGATAAGAAAATATGAAGAACTAACAAAAATGAATGGTGTTTTTATTTGGCCCGTGACACCAGAACCACCACCCCATTTTTCTGTATGGAGGACTATGACATGCCCAAAATACTGTGTGGAGAACTATGTGTGGCCCATTATTCTGCATGGAGGAAATTGTGGGGCCCAATATACTGTATACTGGTTGGCCCACGACTTTGTCCAAGTTTTTCATTTTCGACTTCTGTGTGTTTGAGTTTGACATCCCTGCTCTAGAGTATTTATAACTCACAATGCCATTTGTTGTGAGAAAAACATCTACAAAAATACATATTATTTTGGTCACCAAGGATCTAAGGCCCATGATCAGGGGAGAACATACAGTGGGTACGGTAAGTATTCAGACCCCTTTAAATTTTTCACTCTTTGTTTCATTGCTTCCATTTGGTAAATTCTAAAAATTTAATTTTTTTTTTATTAACCCCTTTCTGGCCAGGGCGTACTAATACGTATCTGTGCCCTGGGTCTTATGGGCCAGATACGTATTAGTACGCCTTGGCGATTTCGCCCGCCTGATAGTACTGGGTGTCAGCTGTAACAATGTGCAGGGAGCGGTCCCGCAACGCTCCCGGCACATTAACCTCCGAAATGCTGCGATCTAAATCGATTGCAGAATTCCGGTGGCAAGAGGAGGTAAGCGCAATACTTACCTTCTTTGCCGTCATCCCGCGGCGTCTGAGTCCGGTCCCGGATGTTGCCATGGTGACCCGATGTCATCATGACAACATCCGGGTCACCAGGAGGCAGGAAGTTACTTTGGTTGCGCACTGCGCATGACCAAAGCAACTTCTCCCTGTGCAGCGCTGACAGGCTGCATAGCACTGGGATGGTTCTGCATTCCTGTGCTATACAGCCGATTAGGCTGCAAAAAGTGAAAGTCCCATAGTGGGACAGAGTGTAAAAGTAATAAAAATGTCAGAAAGTGAGGAAAAAAAAAATTTATAATAATAATAAAATATATATATATATATATATATATATATATATATATATATATATATATATATTGTACCCATAAATAAATAATCTTATGAAAAAAAATAAACCAATAAAAGTACACATATTTGGTGTCGCCGCGTCCGGAACGACCAGACCTATAAAACTGTCCCACTAGTTAACCCCTTTAGTGAACACGGTAAAAAATAAAAAATGAAACATAAAACGTTTTATCATCATACCACCAAGCAAAAAATGGAATAAAACGCGATCAAAAAGATGAATGTAAATAAAAATAGGACCGCTGAAAACGTCGTCTTGTCCCACAAAAAACAAGCTGCCATACAGCTCCAACAGCTAAAAAATAAAAGTTATAGCTCTCAGAATAAAGCGATGCAAAAACAATTCTTTTTTCTATAAAATAGTTTTTGTGTAAAAGCATCAAAATATAAAAAAATATATGCAAATGCAGTACCGCTGTAAACGTACTGACCCGAAGAATAAAGCTACCTTATCAATTTTAGCACACGCGGAACGGCATAAAAAAAAAATAAAAAATCCTGAATTGTTGTTTTGTGTTTATTCTGCCTTCTAAAAATTAGAATAGAAAGCGATCAAAAAATGTCACGTGCCCAAAAATGGTTTCAATAAAAACGTCAACTTGTCCCGCAAAAAACAAGCCATCACCTGACTCTGTCGACTGAAATATGGAAAAATTATAGCTCTCAAAATATGGCGATGCAAAAACTAGTCTTTACACAAAAAATGTTTTTTAGTGTGTGACAGCTGTCAATCATAAAAAGCCAATATGAATCTGGCATCGCTGTAATTACACCGACCCGAAGAATAAAGACTTGTAATCACTTATACCGCATGAGGAACGGCGTAAAAAATAAACTTTAGGGTTGGGGTTGTGCTAGGGTTAGGGTTGGGCTAGGGTTAGGGTTAGGGTTGCGCTAGGGTTAGTGTTAGGGTTGCGCTAGGGTTAGACTAGGGTTAAGGTTAGGCTAGGGTTAGAGTTGGGCAAGAGTTGGGCTAGGATTAGGGTTGGGCTAAGGTTAGAGTTGGGATTGGGATTTTTTCAGAAGTAAAAAAAAAATGACGATATGGCGACTAATGTTGAGCGCAAGTGCTCGCTAATTGAGTTTGCATCGGGAGCTCGGGTATGCACCGAGTATAGCGGGTGCTCGAGTGACATGCTCGAGTCTCTGCCCCAAATGTTTTGCAGCTGTTATACAGCCAAAAAAACTCACGGAGATTGCCTCCCATGCATGAGCGATTCCCGCATTTTTTTTGGGGGGTGTCTAATAACTGTGAAACATGCGGGGCGGGGACTCGAGCATGTCACTTGAGCACCCGCGATACTTGGTGCATACCCAAGTACCCGATGCAAACTCAAATAGCGAGCACTTGCACTCAAAACTAATGACAACTTATTCAATATGATGACCTAATGTTATCAAATTCTGTGTCGTACCTCTGGGTTAAAAATGTTCACTATACCCATTGATAAAATCCTGGAGGGGTGTAGTTTCCAAAATGGAGTCACTGGGGGGCAGTGGGGGGTTTCCACAGTTTAGGCACATCAGGGGCTCCCCAAACGCAACATGGAGTCTGCTAATTATTCAAGCAAATTTTACATTCAAAAAGTCAAATGGCGCTCCTTCCCTTCCGAACCCTGCCGTGCGCCCAAACAGTGATTTTATTCGGTCGTCCATGACAGCACCACGTGAGAGAGAGGATCCGCCCATCAAGGACAGGAAACCTACAGGTTAAAAGGGCGGCCCTCTCTTTCCGCCTCAGTTTAGGTTTCCTGTCCATGATGGGGGACCTTGCAGGCTTACCTGCAGAAGATGGACTCCTGTCCCAGAGAGGGCCACAGCAGGTGGTTGGAGCCGGTCCGTCCCGGTCCTCTGGAGATGCCACGGCAGGGCTCATGGGGGCGCCTCCGTGAGCGTTGCGGCAGGCGCGACATCGCCTCACGGGAGGTAGATGTCCGCCAGGTGTGGGGCCGCTAGCGGGCTCCCCCCCCCCCCTGCTACCGCTTGCAGGAGATCCAGGTCGCGCCGGCGTCGCACGTGACGGGCGCGACCTTCTGACGCGACTTCCGGTGCGCCGGGCAGGAAGCCCTGTGACGTCACCGGAAGGGGCGGGGCTCGTTTGAATTTTTTGGCGCGAGCAGCTGAACGCCGGGGGATTGAGGACCTGGCGGCTAGTAGCCCACCTGGATCCCACCTGGACCTGGGGAGGAAGACCAAGGAGCAGGTAACGCCCTCCTGGGTAAAAAAAAAAAAAGGAAACACACACCCACACATGGTACCGGTATGGCCAGTATATAAAGGGTCTGGTAACATACAGAGGTGCTTCCCAGCCCATTCTTACATTGTAAGCTATGGAAGATTCACAGGAGCTGTCACCTAGGCAACAACATCTGCTGCAGCAGCAGCCCTCTGGGGAGCCCTCACAACTAGTGGCGCAGCGTCATTCCCGGCTAGGGTCTGGTCGTACAACTAGAAGAGCTACCACTAAGAGCAGGAAGGACGGTCCGGTGCGGCGTGATTCCTCGCCATGCATGCTGGATTCTTCTGCTTCTACGGTACCGAAGGTTCTGTGGGGTGAGTGGAATCTTTGTGAAAGTTCTACTAATGTTTCCTCCTTCTTTCTATCTATGACTTTCTTTTAGAGCAAGAAATGTTCCTCGAAGTCCAAGCACAGAGAGTGTGCCTTATGCAGCTGTCCACTCCCTGATTCTTATAGCAAAAGGTTGTGTCAGCTTTGTATCAGCAAAATGATATACTTAGGAGACCCCAGATTTTTCCCTAGGCCTAAGAACTTTAATAAGGGAAGAAATAGGCAAAGCATTGCAAGGTTCAGAGTCTGGGCATATTCCTCAAGAAACCCAGCCGGGTTCAGACTCTGAGCTATCGGTCGCTTCCTCCTCCGCCTTCTCTTCCTCTGATAGTGAGCCAGACAGACAGTGCTTCCCCCTGAAGGAGGTCGATGCCCTAGTAAAAGCCGTCCGTTCTACAATGGGGATAGTGGACTCGAGGGTAGAGAAGTCAGCTGAGGATGTTATGTTTGGTGGTCTGGGGCTAAAGAAGAGAAGGGTCTTTCCAGTAAATTCAAGGGTGAAAGACCTCATTGATAAGGAGTGGAGAAAGCCTGACAAGAAGGGTAGTGTTCCTCGATCCTTTAAAAGGAAATATCCGTTTGAGGATGCTATGTGTTCCTCCTGGTTAAAAGCACCCAAGCTGGATGTTGCTGTTACTAAAGCAGCTAAAAGAACTTCCCTCCCGTTCGATGATATGAGTGCATTGAGAGACCCCCTTGACAGACGGGCTGATACTTTCCTGAAAGGGGCATGGGAGACAGCTGCGGGAGCACTGAGACCAACAGTAGCAGCTACCTGTACGTCCAGAGCCCTGATGGTGTGGCTTGAACAGCTAGACAGTCAGTTGAAGGATGGGACTTCTAGGAAAGACATTATTTCTTCCCTTCCACTGGTTCAGGGGGCGGCAGCTTTTCTTGCTGATGCATCTGTGGACTCGGTGAGGTTGGCAGCAAAGTCAGCAGCACTGTCAAATGCGGCTCGGCGAGCCTTGTGGATTAAAAGCTGGCCAGGGGATTTACAGACTAAGTCCAGACTGTGTACAATCCCGTGTGAAGGGGAATACATCTTTGGTCAGACCATGGATGACTTATTGGAGAAAGCGGGGGACCCTAAGAAGGGGTTTCCATCAGTACCTCTACCCTCCTTTAAGAGATCGTTCCGGAAGAGGTAATTTTTCCGGAAGAGATATTTCAGGGAGCAAGACAAGTCTGATGAAAGAGGTCGAAAAGGTAGAGGTCTACTCTTTGGTCCGTCTCCAAAAAATGAGCAGAAGACAGGGAATACACAATCAGCCCAGGTGGGAGGGAGATTGTCATTTTTTGTCCCAGCTTGGGAACAGATTTCTCATAGTAATTGGATTTTGAGCCTGATTAAGTATGGTCTTAAGTTTCAATTTAAAGCATTGCCTCACAAAAGGTTCATGGTTGTTCCCTCCAGTTCTTCCCCAGAACGCCAGGCTGCCCTCGTTTCGGAAGTACAAACCCTAATAAGAAAGCACGTCCTGATTGAGGTTCCGGAAGCTGAAAAGGGTCTTGGTTTCTACTCCCCGCTCTTCTTGATTCCGAAACCGGATGGAAGTTTCAGGACAATTATAAATCTGAAATCCCTGAATAATTTCCTTAAAATACACACCTTTAAAATGGAGTCTTTAAAATCCGTAATAAAGTTACTTTTTCCCCACTGCTATATGGTAGTGCTCGATCTCAAAGATGCGTATTGCCATATCCCAATTCATAGTGATTACCAGAAATACTTGAGGCTGGCCATTGAAATAGACGGTGTTAGAACTCTCCTGTTAGGTTTTATTAGTTTGCTGGTCACATGACCATTTTTGCCTATTTAATCCGGCTCCGCCCTCCTGGTCTTGCTGGACTTCATTGTATTTACTACTCTTGAGCTAGCTTGGTGCTCTGTTGCCGTTCTCTGTTAGTTTTGCTAGGTCTTCTGACCTCTATGCTTTTTGTTGTGTGTTTGTCTTTGACTGCTACTATTTCTGCTAGGAGGTGTCCAACTTATCCCAGTCCCTAGTTCTTGTAGGGATCCCTCCCTCACATCTATAGGTCTTCGTTCAGACTAGCCGAGGACTTTAGCGGGTCTGATCGCAGGATCAGGTTCCCCGTTACATCGTAGGGATCTAGTTTAGTTCTATTGTAGGGACAGTTCTCCTGTCTTTCCTTAGTCCCTGTAGCAGATCATAACAGTAAGTCCAGCCCTAAAAGAAAAAAAAAAAAGAAAAATTTTCTCTAAGGAAAGACCTCCAGTTTTCCATCATGGTCTCGGTTCAAGATTTGGCTCAACGCTTGCAGGGACTCTCTCTAGAGGTGGCCAAGCTCCAACAACACATGAGTAGCTGTTCTGGAGCGCATTTTGTGGAACCAAAGGTACGTCTGCCTGATCTATTTTTTGGCGAACAACAAGATTTTTTTTCTTTTAAAAATGCTTGTTTATTGTATTTTCGTTTGAGACCCGGATCCTCTGGTGATGAATCACAGCGCATAGGGCTCATAATGTCACTTTTGCGCAAAGATCCTCAGGGATGGGCCTTCTCTCTCCAACCTAGTGATCCGTGCTTTAGATCAGTGGATAGTTTTTTTTCTGCTTTGGGTTTGTACGATGATCCTGATTGTGTCTCATCTGCTGAGTCTGAATTGAGACGTTTGAGGCAGGAATCAGGTAATGTGGAAAAATATTGTTCTCACTTCCGTCGGTGGTCTGCCCAGGTGGGGTGGAACGATTCAGCTTTGAAAAGCTTGTTTCTTGCAGGGCTAGGTGAAAGGGTTAAGGATTTACTGATTGCTTATCCCACACCTGGAAACTTGCAGGAGGCAATGCAATTAGCTATACGGGTGGACAGAAGACTGCGTGCAAGGGTTAATGAGAGCAAATCCTCTGCTATGTCAGCTCCGAGTCTTGAGAGGGTCTGTGCTGACAATGGAGAGCCGATGGAGATTGGGGCGATGGCACCCCGCTCTCAGGAAAAAGATCGCAGGCTTTCTGAAGGCTTGTGCTTCTATTGCGGAAATTCTGGTCATTTTATTAAGAACTGTGTGCTTCGTTTGAAGAAAGAAAAAAAAATGGTCAGTTATGCCCGTATTGCCTGTTTAAATTCTAAGGGAGTATTCCTATCTGCCACTACTGCTGCTCAGGATGAATTAATTGAATTTCGGGTATTTGTGGATTGTGGTTCTACTCTGAATGTGATTGATGGGGGATTCTTGGAAAAACTTAGATTAGAACCTAAAACTTTGTCATCCCCTATTGCTGTGGTTTCTGTTGATGGCTCTCCCTTGAAGAGTGTTACTCATAAGGTCTGTGAATTTCCCCTCACTATTAATGGTATTCACCAAGAAAATTTGGATTTGGTGGTATTGGATAATTTGCCTTCTCCAGTAATATTGGGGTTACCCTGGTTAAAATTGCACAATCCTGTACTGGATTGATCTACCAATGAAATTAAGTCCTGGAGCCCTAAGTGTTATGACAAGTGTTGTAACGGACGTATTGCTGCTGTGGATAAAGGGGAATTGCCTGTACCTATTCAGGATTTTTGGAGAGTTTTTTCTGAGGAGGAGTCACAAATTTTGCCTCCCCATAGAGACTATGATTGTACCATTGAATTTGTCCCTGGAGCGACTCTTCCTAAAAGTCGTTTATTTAATCTTACTATTCCTGAGAGAAAGGCTTTGGAGGAATACATACAGACAAGCTTGGCCGCCGGTCACATTAGGCCTTCCAAGTCTCCTGTGGCTGTTGGATTTTTTTTTGTAAAAAAAAAAAGATGGCGGTTTACGTCCTTGTCTGGACTTTCGTGAGATTAATAAAATTACTGTACGCAATCCTTACCCACTGCCATTGATTCCTGATTTATTTAACCAGTTAGTGGGGGCCAAGTGGTTCTCTAAAATTGATCTCCGGGGGGCATACAATTTGTTGCGCATGAAGGAGGGTGATGAATGGAAGACTGCTTTTAACACTCCTGTGGGTCATTTTGAGAATCTGGTTATGCCTTTTGGTCTTACCAATGCTCCAGCATTTTTTCAGAATCTTATTAATGACATCCTTAGACCTTTAATCGGCAAAAATGTGGTTGTATATTTGGATGACATTCTGATTTATTCGCCTGATCTGGAGTCTCATTGGCGGAGCGTACGTGAGGTATTACAGTTATTAATGGACAATTCGCTTTTTGCTAAGCTGGAGAAATGTGAGTTTGCTGTACAGAGAATTAGTTTTTTGGGCTACATTATCTCCAGTGAAGGTTTTGAGATGGACCCGGTTAAAGTTCAAGCTGTGCAGGAATGGCCTAGGCCTATTGGTTTGAAATCGATACAGAGGTTTTTGGGTTTCGCCAATTATTACAGAAAATTCATAAAAAAATTTTCTATTATTGTCAAACCGCTGACCGATCTCACCAGGAAAGGTGCTAATGCTGTTCAGTGGACTTCTGAGGCCATTGAAGCTTTTGTGTTTCTAAAGGAGAGGTTCACCTCTGCTCCCATCCTTATGCAGCCTGATGTGACTAAGCCGTTTTTGGTTGAGGTTGATGCTTCTTCGGTGGGGGTCGGTGCGGTGTTGTCTCAGGAAAACAAGGATGGAGTACATCCCTGTGCCTTTTTTTCAAAAAAATTTTTCTGAGACTGAACTTAATTACGATATTAGTAATCGGGAATTGCTGGCGATTAAACTCGCATTTGAACACTGGCGTCATCTCTTGGAAGGTGCTGAATTTCCCATTCAGGTTTTCACTGATCATAAAAATCTGATCTATCTTGATGCTGCCAAGCGCTTGAATGCCCGTCAGGCTAGGTGGGCACTTTTTTTCTCGCGGTTTAATTTTTCCGTTACTTAAATCCCGGGTACCAAGAATGTTAAAGCGGATGCTTTGTCTCACAGCTTTTCTCCCATGGTCGGTGTTGAGGAGGAAGAGGAGAGCATTTTACAAGAAGGTGTTGTGATTGCTGCTTTGGACTCCGTTTTGGAGGATGAGATTCTTAAAGCTCAGGAGAATGCCCCATCTAACACTCCCCATGGGAGGTTGTTTGTGCCTAGGACCTTTAGGAGAGATTTGTTTGTTGAGTGTCATGAGTCTCGGTTGGCAGGTCATCCAGGAATTTCTGAGACCAAGAGACTTGTGGGTCGCAGTTTTTGGTGGCCTGGATGGCAGAAGGAAGTCATTAAGTGGGTGCGCCAATGTACTGTGTGTGCTAGATCCAAGTCTTCGCATGCTCCTGCTGCGGGGTTGCTTTGCCCTCTGGAGGTTCCTAGTGCACCTTGGACACATCTGGCTATGGACTTTATTACTGACCTTCCCCCCTCTGAAGGTTTCACGGTCATCTGGGTGGTCGTGGACCGTTTTAGCAAGATGTGTCACTTGGTTCCCTTCATCAAACTGCCTTGCGCTAAGACACTCGCTAAGGCCTTTGTCAAGGAAATTGTCAGACTACATGGTGTTCCTACTGACATTGTTTCTGATAGGGGACCTCAGTTCGTGGCTCGTTTTTGGCGTGCCTTTTGTGACAGGTTGGGAGTTCATTTGTCGTTTTCATCTGGATATCATCCTGAGTCTAATGGCCAGACAGAAAGGAAGAACCAGTATGTTGAGCAGTTCTTGCATTGTTTTGTGGCAGACAATCAAGAGGGGTGGTCTGAGTTTCTGCCACTTGCTGAATTTGCTCTTAACAACCATACATCCTCTTCTGCTGGGTGTTCGCCTTTTTTTTGTTGTTCTGGGAGACATCCGTCTTTTGGGTCATTCTCCAAATTGGTTTCGGCTGTGCCTGAGGAGGAGAGTTTTTCCGGTGATTTGGAGAGAGTTTGGACGGATGTGCGTGGTAATCTTCAGGAGGCTAACAAAAAATCTAAGAGGTACTTTGATAGGAAACGGCAAGAGGTTTTGTTTGCTGTTGGTGACATGGTTTGGTTGTCCTCTAAGAATCTGCGATTGAGGATTCCTTCTAAAAAATTGGGTCCCAAGTTCGTAGGGCCCTTTAAGGTGCTTCAGATAGTTAACCAATCTGCTGTTAGGTTGGAGGTTCCTACGTCCTGGAAGATTAACCCGGTGTTTCATGTTTCTCTGCTGAAAAAAGCTGATGTGTCGGATGGTGACGCCTCTGCCACTGTTCCTCCGGTGGTGGAGGATGGGGAATATGAAATTTCCCGCATCCTAAATTCTAGACGGTATAGAGGGAGTTTGCAGTATCTCGTCGCTTGGAAGGGTTTCGGACCTGAGGATAACTCATGGGTGAGGGCGGATGATGTTTCTGCTTCCAGACTTGTCAGAGCGTTTCACAGGAGGTTTCCTGGTAAGCCTGGGCCTAGAGGATCCGGAGGATCCTCTTAGAAGAGGGGGTACTGTTTGAACTCTCCTGTTAGTTTTTTTTTAGTTTGCTGGTCACATGACCATTTTTGCCTATTTAATCCGGCTCCGCCCTCCTGGTCTTGCTGGACTTCATTGTATTTACTACTCTTGAGCTAGCTTGGTGCTCTGTTGCCGTTCTCTGTTAGTTTTGCTAGGTCTTCTGACCTCTATGCTTTTTGTTGTGTGTTTGTCTTTGACTGCTACTATTTCTGCTAGGAGGTGTCCAACTTATCCCAGTCCCTAGTTCTTGTAGGGATCCCTCCCTCACATCTATAGGTCTTCGTTCAGACTAGCCGAGGACTTTAGCGGGTCTGATCGCAGGATCAGGTTCCCCGTTACATCGTAGGGATCTAGTTTAGTTCTATTGTAGGGACAGTTCTCCTGTCTTTCCTTAGTCCCTGTAGCAGATCATAACAGACGGGGTGGTTAAACACTTCCAATACACTGCACTCCCCTTCGGTTTAGCTATAGCCCCACGGGTTTTTACTAAAGTAATGGCAGAAGTTATGGCCCATATAAGAGAAAGGGACATTCTAATTATCCCTTACCTGGATGATCTCCTGATAGTGGGGAATTCGTTGGTTCAATGCGAGACCCACCTGCAGGAGACCATGTCGGTCTTAAAGAGTTTGGGGTGGTTTCTAAATTTAGAAAAATCTAGACTATCTCCACTCAAGGTACAACAATATCTGGGGGTCATAGTAGATTCCAGGAAACAGCTATGTTGTCTTCCAGAAGAGAAAATTGATAGAATCCGGGAGTTGGTAGAACAATGTATACGTAAACCTTCTATGTCACTCCGTAAGGCCATGTCACTATTGGGAACCTTCACCTCCACTTTTCCTGCGGTTCGTTGGTCACAATTGCATTCAAGAGCCTTTCAGTGGGATGTGTTGTACAATAACGCAGCTTTAGAGGGGCATCTAGACCGTAAGTTTACGCTAGGTCCTCGTGCCATATGGTCCCTTCGTTGGTGGTTACGACATGACAATCTTGCTAAAGGGGTTCCCTGGGAATGTAGTCCAACTGCAGTCTTGTCCACGGATGTAAGTGCTACAGGTTGGGGAGCTCACTTTGAAGGGAAATTAGTGCAGGGAACTTGGTCAAGCAGTGAGCAACAGTTGTCATCAAATGTTAAGGAGCTTCGGGCGGTGCAGCATGCGTTCAACGAGTTCCTGATATATGTTCAGGACCAGCATGTACTCTCGGACAATCAAGTCACGGTAGCTTACATAAACCACCAAGGGGGAACCCGCTCAAGAAACTTGATGAGGGTAGCGAACGCACTTCTGCTGAAAGCCGAATATCACTGTCTCTCTCTTTCGGCTACTCATCTAAAAGGCAAGGAAAACATCACAGCGGATTTCCTCAGCCGTACTTCTGTAAAAGAAGGAGAGTGGTCCCTAAATACACAAATATTCTCCAGAATCGTAGAAATGTGGGGCCTTCCGACTGTGGACTTGTTCGCAACAAGAGCCAATCGGAAAGTGGAAAATTTTTGTTCCTTAGACCCCAGAGAAGGACCCCTGGCAGTGGACACCTTTATGGTTCCCTGGAGGTTTCCTCTGGCATATGCCTTCTCTCCCATGATCCTGCTCCCAGCGGTGATAAAAAAGATCAGGGTAGACCGGGCCAGAGTGATACTCGTATGTCCCTTTTGGCCCAAAAGACCGTGGTTCCCTTGTCTCCGGAAGATGTCCATATCAGATCCCTGGGTTCTTCCGGAGATTCCGGACCTCCTCACTCAAGGGCCACTTTCCCATCCTCCAACCCCGAGTCTACATTTGATGGCGTGGAATTTGAGAGGGTGTTATTGACCAACAAAGGATTCCCCGCAAATGTAGTGAATACTCTCCTGGCTAGCAGAAAACCTGTTACCACCCGTATTTATGCCAGGACCTGGAGGAAGTTTCTGTCCTTTGCAGAAGTTAAGGTGGAGGAGGGGCCCCCTATTGGGAAAATTCTGGAATTTCTGCAGCGAGGCTTAGAATTAGGTCTCACTACCAGTACCTTGAAAGTACAGGTGTCGGCGTTGGGAGCTTTATTTTCTTCCAATATTGCAGATAACTATTGGATTGGCCGTTTTATAAAAGCTTCCTTTAGGTGTAGACCCATTACCAATGCAAAGATGTCTCCCTGGGATTTGAATTATGTCTTAGATGCCTTGACCAGTCCTCCTTTTGAGCCACTAGATTTAGTCTCCCCCAAAATTATTTTCCTAAAGACGGTCCTGTTAGTAGCCCAAACTTCAGCCAGGAGAGTCAGTGACCTACAGGCCCTTTCAATATGCCCTCCATTCACGCAAATTCTGGACGATAGGATTATATTAAAACCTGATCCAGCCTTTCTTCCTAAAGTGGCCACTCGATTCCATAGAACCCAGGTTATAACTAACCTTGGCGGTACTCTCATGCTCTGTTAACTAAACTGAGGCGGAAAGAGAGGGCCGCCCTTTTTAACCTGTAGGTTTCCTGTCCTTGATGGGCGGATCCTCTCTCTCACGTGGTGCTGTCATGGGCTCCGAAAAATCCCGTTACCGGTAAGTAACTAAGGCTTTTCCTTACATATGGGGTATCGGCTTACTCAGGAGAAATTGCACAACAAATTGCATGGTGCAATTTCTCCTGTTACCCTTGTGAAAATGCAAAATTGGGGGCTGAAAAACATTTTTGCTGGAAAAATGTGAAAATTTTATTTTTGCGGCTCAATGTTATAAACTTCTGTGAAGCACCTGGGGGTTCATGGTGCTCACTATACATCTAAATAAGTTCCCTGAGGGGTCTAGTTTTCCAAAATGGTGTCACTTGTGTGGAGTTTCCACTGGTTAGGCACATCAGGGGCTCCCCAAACACAACATGGTATTCACTAATTATTCAAGCAAATTTTACATTCAAAAAGTCAAATGGCGCTCCTTCCCTTCCGCACCCTGCCGTGCGCCCAAACAGTGGTTTTTCCTCACATATGGGGTATCTTCGTGCTCAGGGGAAATTGCAAAACAAATTTTGACGTTCTTTTTTTCCAGTAACATTTTTGTGAAAAAAGTTAAATGTTCATTTTTTTTTCTTCCACATTCCAAAAATTCCTGTGAAGCACCTGAAGGGTTAATAAACTTCTTGAATGTGGTTTTGAGCACCTTGAGGGGTGCAGTTTTTAGAATGGTGTTACTTTTGGGTATTTTCTGTCATAAAGGCCCCTCAAAGTCACATCAAATGTGATGTGGTCTCTAAAAAAATGGTTTTGTAAATTTTGTTGTAAAAATGATAAATCACTGGTCAACTTTTAACCCTTATAGTTCCCTACTGAAAAAGAATTATGGTTCCAAAATTATGCTGATGTAAAGTAGACATGTGGGATATGTTATTTATTAACTATTTTGTGTGACATACAGTACAGACCAAAAGTTTGGACATACCTTCTCATTTAAAGATTTTTCTGTATTTGCATGACTATGAAAATTGTACATTCACACTGAAGGCATCAAAACTATGAATTAACACATGTGGAATTATATACTTAACAAAAAAGTGTGAAACAACTGAAAATATATTCTAGGTTCTTCAAAGTAGCCACCTTTTGCTTTGATGACTGCTTTGCACACTCTTGGCATTCTCTTGATGAGCTTCAAGAGGTAGTCACCGGAAATGGTCTTCCAACAATCTTGAAGGAGCTCCCAGAGATTCTTAGCACTTGTTGGCCCTTTTGCCTTCACTCTGCAGTCCAGCTCACCCCAAACCATCTCTATTGGGTTCAGGTCTGGTGACTGTGGAGGCCAGGTCATCTGGCGTAGCACCCCATCACTCTCCTTCTTGGTCAAATAGCCCTTACACAGCCTGGAGGTGTGTTTGGGGTCATTGTCCTGTTGAAAAATAAATGATGGTCCGACTAAACGCAAACGGGATGGAATAGCATGCCGCTGCAAGATGCTGTGGTAGCCATGCTGGTTCAGTATGCCTTCAATTTTAAATAAATCCCCAACAGTGTCACCAGCAAAGCACCCCCACACCATCACACCTCCTCCTCCATGCTTCACGGTGGGAACCAGGCATGTAGAGTCCATTGGTTCACCTTTTCTGCGTCGCACAAAGACACAGTGGTTGGAACCAAAGATCTCAAATTTGGACTCATCAGACCAAAGCACAGATTTCCACTGATCTAATGTCCATTGCTTGTGTTCTTTAGGCCAAACAAGTCTCTTCTGCTTGCTGCCTGTCCTTAGCAGTGGTTTTCTAGCAGCTATTTTCCATGAAGGCCTGCTGCACAAAGTCTCCTCTTAACAGTTGTTGTAGAGATGTGTCTGCTGCTAGAACTCTGTGTGGCATTGACCTGGTCTCTAATCTGAGCTGCTGTTAACCTGCGATTTCTGAGGCTGGTGACTTGGATAAACTTATCCTCAGAAGCAGAGGTGACTCTTGGTCTTCCTTTCCTGGGGCGGTCCTCATGTGAGCCAGTTTCTTTGTAGCGCTTGATGGTTTTTGCAACTGCACTTGGGGACACATTCAAAGTTTGCCCAATTTTTCGCACTGACTGACCTTCATTTCCTAAAGTAATGATGACCACTCGTTTTTCTTTACTTAGCTGCTTTTTTCTTGTCATAATACAAATTCTAGCAGTCTATTCAGTAGGACTATCAGCTGTGTATCCATCTGACTTCTGCACAACACAACTGATGGTCCCAACCCCATTTATAAGGCAAGAAATCCCACTTATTAAACCTGACAGGGCACACCTGTGAAGTGAAAACCATTTCCGGTGACTACCTCTTGAAGCTCATCAAGAGAATGTCAAGAGTGTGCAAAGCAGTCATCAAAGCAAAAGGTGGCTACATTGAAGAACCTAGAATATAAGACATATTTTCAGTTGTTTCACACTTTTTTGCTAAGTATATAATTCCACATGTGTTAATTCATAGTTTTGATGCTTTCAGTGTGAATGTACAATTTTCAAAGTCATGAAAATACAGAAAAATCTTTAAATGAGAAGGTGTGTCCAAACTTTTGGTCTGTACTGTATCTCTCTGATGTAAGGGCAAAAAAATGAAAATTTTGAAAATTGTGAAATTTTTGCAAATTTCCGATTTTTTTCACAAATAAACGCAAGGGATATCGAAGAAATTTTACCACTACCATGAAGTACAATACGTGACAAAAAAACAATCTCGGAATCAGCGGGATCCGTTGAAGCGTTCCAGAGTAATTACCTCATAAAGTCATAATTGTAAAATTTGGCCCGATCATTAACGTGCAAACCACCCTCGGGGGTAAAAGTGTTAAAGTACACTCTGCACCCCATCTTGACTGAAAAAAAACAAATGTAAAAATTTTTGCAAATTTATTTAAAAAGAAAAACTGAAATATCACATGGTCATAAATATTCAGACCCTTTGCTCAGACACTCATATTTAAGTCACATGCTGTCCATTTCCTTGTGATCCTCCTTGAGATGGTTCTACTCCTTCACTGGAGTCCAGTTGTGTTTAATTAAACTGATAAGACTTGATTTGGAAAGGCACAAACCTGACTATATAAGACCTCACAGCTTACAGTGTATGTCAGACCAAATGAGACTCATGAGCTCAAAGGAACTGTCCAATGAGCTCAGAGACAGAATTGTGGCAAGGCACAGATCTGGCCAATGTTACAAAAGAATTTCTGCATTACTCAAGGTTCCTAAGAGCACAGTGGCCTTCATAATCCTTAAATGGAAGAAGTTTGGGACCACCAGAAGTCTTCCTAGACCTGGCCATCCAGCCAAACTGAGCAATCATGGGAGAAGAGCCTTGTTGAGAGAGGTAAAGAAGAAACCCAAGATCACTGTCGCTGAGTTCCAGAGATGCAGAAGGGAGACGGGAGAAAGTTCCACAAAGTCAACTATCACTGCAGCCCTCCACCAGTCGGGCCTTTATGGCAGAGTGGCCCGATGGAAGCCTCTCCTCAGTACAAGACATATGAAAGCCTGCATAGAGTTTGCTCAAAAACACATGAATCCCAAACTATGAGAAATAAGATTCTCTGGTCTGATGAGACGAAGATAGATCTTTTTGGTGATAATTCTAAGCAATATGTGTGGAGAAAGTCAGGCACTGCTCATCACCTGCCCAATACAATCCCAACAGTGAAACATGGTGGTGGCAGCATCATGCTGTGGGGGTGTTTTTCAGCTACAGGGACAGGACGACTGGGTGCAATTGAAGGAACCATGAATGCGGCCAAGTACAGAGATATCCTGGATGAAAACCTCTTCCAGAGTGCTCTGGACCTCAGACTTGGCCGAAGATTCACCTTCCAACAAGACAATGACCCTAAGCACACAGCTAAGATAACAAAGGAGTGGCTTCAGAACAACTCTGTGACCATTCTTGACTGGCCCAGCCAGAACGCTGACCTAAACCCAATTGAGCATCTCTGGAGGGACCTGAAAATGACTGTCCACCAACGTTCACCATCCAACCTGACGGAACTGGAGAGGATCTGTAAGGAATAATGGCAGAGGATCCCCAAATCCAGGTGTGGAAAACTTTCTGCATCATTCCCAAGAAGACTCATGGCTGTACTAGCTCAAAATGGTGCTTTTACTCAATACTGAGAAAAGGGTCTGAATACTTATGACCATGTGATATTTCAGTTTTTCTTTTTTACTAAATTTGCAAAATGGGGTGCAGAGTGTACTTTAATGAGAAAAAATGAACTTTTTATTATTTACCACATGGCTGCAATAAAACCAAAGAGTGAAAAATTTAAAGGGGTCTGAATACTTTCCGTACCCATTCTATCATTGATGCAACGTGTGCATCCACACAGGGTTCCAACAGGTCAGGGGGCCACCACCACCTCCAAAGCAGGTGTAATTGTACATTATGATGAGCTATTGGGCTGCAAAAGGCCCATAAATTATGCTTCACACAGGCCATCTTCTGTCTGTGTCTGCCAGTGCCCATAATCATGATAGGCTTAAAAGAACTGGCCACTAGTGATGAGTGCAAGTGCTCATTACTCGAGTTTGCAGAGGGTGCTCAAATGACCTGTTCGAGTCCCCGTTGCTGCATGTTCTGCGGTTGTTAGCCAGCCACAAAACATGCGGGGGTTGCCTGTATTTGCCAAGCAATCCCCACATGTTTTGTGGCCATGTAACAGCCGTGGAACATGTGGCCGTAAGGACTCGAACATGTCACTCAAGCACCCGCAATACCCGGGGCATACCCGAGAACCCTCTGCAAACTCTAGTAACAAGCACTTGCGCTCATCACTAAAGGCCGCCTTAAGTGATCTTTAGACATACTAAAAACACCAGACCAGATCACCAGACATTTCTATTTGTTTTTTACTTTATTTTGCTCAACCCTTAAAACATGGGTTTTAAATATACATGATTAGAAGTGTGGCGCCCCTGAGGGTTCAACCGCCACAGGGATGCTGCACTTCTTTAATGGAGTGTAGTGTTCCTCCTCTGAGGTAAGAACAGTGTGATGGTCAGGACCCAACCTCCACATCCAACACCACACTTCTCCCACCAGAGGGGGGGCTAGTATGCACCAAGTGCTACCCCCACTGGAGTCGGGAGACTGGGGAACCAAGAGATAGGGGGAACCAATTAGTGGGTGAGGGTGGAGGATTCACATTTTAGTGACACTTTAAATTTCATATTTAATACACAGCCATCTTGGCTCTTGGTCGTCTTTTGATTGTGATCTCCCAACCTGAACGTGGATCCTGTGTGGACCTGCAGCAGATGGAGACACGGCCCTCGTACCCTGGCCTTGGGTCGAGGGGCAGGTTGTAGATAATGTATGTCTCAGCCCGGTCGAGGACCATGACCAAGAAGGCCCGGAGCTTAGGAGTGTAGCTCCACCGCAAATGGGTCCCAGGGGGGATGCAGACGGAACGGTATACGCCACGTGTCCTCGCCAACCTGATCTATTCAGAGGGATTCCGGCTGCAAGAGGGGTACCGGCCCCTGACACCTGACCTTGCTACTATATGTCCTGGTCAGGGAAGCCCGGTAGGCCCTGAGGATCCCACCGGGTGACGAAAAGAGCAGAGCTGCCACCCGTACCCTTTTTCTGAGCGTAGTCCAGAGGGAGACCCGGCCTATCTACACACACACAGACAGGAAAGGACCCGGTCTGAAGTCTAGGAACACTCTGTTGCGAGGTCCTGATTTAACACTGGACTTACTCGGAGGTTGTCGGACCCCCGTCCCTGGTGACCGCAGAACTCCGCGAGGAGCAGGGAGAAGTCTTGCAGCTGTACTCTCCATCGTGAGTAAAAACCCTGGAAGTTAACCCCTATGGCCTCCGGACTCTTTATTCTGCGCTACACCGCACTACGCAGCACCAGACCTCCTACACTACGACTCCCTACGTCCTGTCCCTCTGCCCTGAGGCCCTGCTCCGACTGTGGGGAGTAGCAACAACGACGGCTGCGATAACACCATGCCTCAGCGGACTGCAGCAGCGCTGGTGGCCTTCACCAGGTGCCACAGGTGGCGTAGTCGAGATCAGCCACTCAACCCGGATAAGCCCGTACCATCCTTTTTAGTGTGACGGCCCTGGGCACGGAGCGGGTCCGGGCCACGGCTGCACCCCATCGACAACATAGGACCCGGCTCCGAGTCCCCCATCTCACAGGGTAGGGCTTCCAGCGAGTGTCACACAACTTGGCGTAGTTGGCAGGATCGCGTGCCCGCAGCAAAGGAAGGAATTACCCATTGCTACCGGGTACTGTGTGCCTTACACCTTAGACTGTCGTTCTCACTTAAAATGGCGCCCGCCCATGAAGAACAGACGCCATAGTGCATCAGAAAGACGGTCTTCTAACACCTCCTATCGTGGGCCAGGCTCCCATATGGCGCCAAAAGTGTGGACCGCCCCTTCCATCAGAGACTGTCCGCGGGGTAATGCCCATCAAACTGGATGGGCTGAACGAAGGCGGGCCTGTCAGCATACCGCCCAGGAACCGCCCCGAAACAGGAGGAAAAAGAAAAACAACAAGGTGCGGCCATAGCAGTTGGAATTTGGCGACCTTCAGTAGCCAACATGGACGCTACTGGAGCGCAACAAACGGAGCCTTCCGAACTCGGCCCAGGTCCTTCCCCCAGCAGGGAGCGAAGCGGCACCAGACTTACAGCGGGAGATATTGAATTTCTCCACCAGGAAGCCCCGGGTCTTGCACGGAGACTGAATGAGGCCCAGAAGGCGGCGTCTGCTGCGTGGCGGGAAGAAATGCTGCTGCGCATCCGGACCCGCCACCAAGGAGCTGAAGCTCAGGGAGAAGCGGTGACAGAGGTCGCGAGCGGCCCAGAGGCGGGTGAGTGTGCTACCCCTGCCCCGGCTGCTGAGCCTACCGTACCCATACTGGACCTCATGGCCGAATATCTCCTGCCCGGCACGGTAACCTGGGAGCAGGTCTTTGCCCCAGAGCTGCAAGCTTCAGCTGTAGGCGGAGACCTGCATTGCCGCCCAACTCCTGAATCGGAAGCGCCTGAAGCTGCTGGGGTATCCACCGACCCCAACCCGGACTGTTCTGCACTTGCGGAGGACCCGCAGCAACCCCTGCTGACACCGCTACCCGCACCAACAGTCACCTGGCCGGCGGCTGAGGAGTGTGCCTGGGACAACCAGGGGGGGCGACCTGATGGGCTTCCCCCGGGAGACCCAGGCTGAAGCGCACAGAAGGAGTGAGCTGTGCCATCAGCAGATCCTCCAACTCGGACGGGAGCAACGCCAGAGGGAGATCCGCTGCGAGCGCCTCGAGGTGCGCGCCAAGGCTGCAAAGTCCCGGGCCCGCCAGGAGGAGGCAATCCGTCCAAGCACCCGTGTGGAAGGGCAAGTTGTCCGCTTCCACCATGAGGCGGGGTGGGGGTTCATAAGGAGTCCCCAGTATGAGGACGACGTCTTCGTCAGCAGGCGGGACGTCGAGCCGTGGCTGAAGAAGGGACACCCTGGCCAGAACCTCTTCCCGGGTGACATAGTCACATACACCCGCCACCATGGGGTGCGGGGGTGGTACGCCCTGGATGTCCACAAGGTGTCCGGGGGCGACGCCCCCTTGCACTCAGCCTCAGAGGACCGGTCAGCCTCCGTCGGGAGGGATGAGCCTTTTCCCCGGAGGGAGCCCGAGAACTAAGCAGCCCCGGCGGCTGTAACCTGTTTAAAGTTGTAATGTTTGTGTTTATGTTTTGATTTACATCCCCGGTTTCTAGAAACATTGGTCCCTGCGGACTTGCAGCAGACAGACTCCTACCCTGTAAATAGTTTGCATCTCTTTAGGTGCTCCCTATTGGTTTTATGAAAAACCGTGGATATTTCTACCTCAGACCTCAGAAGAAAAACCTGTCTGGAGTGGCTCTCTTGGAGGTCCAACTCGGGATATTCATGCCCTGCAGCCACCCCAGGGCCCACGTTGGGGGGTTGGGATAGGTCCCTCGTGCTTCTGAACTGCCTTAAGTCCTTGCACTTTAACCCATCTGTCTGTGCATAAATGTCTCTGGATAATTCTAGCACTTTTATAATTTTTATACTTTTGTACTTTTATATTATATGTTGTTTGAAACGTTTAAGAAGAAGTGTCTTCCATAAAGGGAAGATGTTTTATTGTTGACAAAAATATAAAAGACTGTACCAGGTTTTTGCTCTCTTTGCAGCCCGCGGACATGCTGTGTTTCACCAGGGGGGAATGTGGCGCCCCTGAGGGTTCGACCGCCACAGGGATGCTGCACTTCTTTAATGGAGTGTAGTGTTCCTCCTCTGAGGTAAGGACAGTGTCATGGTCAGGACCCAACCTCCACATCCAACACCACACTTCTCCCACCAGAGGGGGGCTAGTATGCACCAAGTGCTGCCCCCACTGGAGTCAGGAGACTGGGGAACCAAGAGATAGGGGGAACCAATTAGTAGGTGAGGGTGGAGGATTCACATTTTAGTGACACTTTAAATTTCATATTTAATACACAGCCATCTTGGCTCTTGGTCGTCTTTTGATTGTGATCTCCCACCCTAAACGTGGATCCTGTGTGGACCTGCAGCAGATGGAGACACGGTCCTCGTACCCTGGCCTTGGGTCGAGGGGCAGGTTGCAGATAATGTATGTCTCAGTCCGGTCGAGGACCATGACCAAGAAGGCCCGGAGCTTAGGAGTGTAGCTCCACCGCAAATGGGTCCCAGGGGGGATGCAGACGGAACGGTATACGCCACCTGTCCTCGCCAACCTGATCTATTCAGAGGGATTCTGGCTGCAAGAGGGGTACCGGCCCCTGACACCTGACCTTGCTACTATATGTCCTGGTCAGGGAAGCCCGGTAGGCCCTGAGGATCCCACCGGGTGACGAAAAGAGCAGAGCTGCCACCCGTACCCTTTTTCTGAGTGTAGTCCAGAGGGAGACCCGGCCTATCTACATACACACAGACAGGAAAGGACCCGGTCTGAAGTCTAGGAACACTCTGTTGCGAGGTCCTGATTTAACACTGGACTTACTCGGAGGTTGTCGGACCCCCGTCCCTGGTGACCGCAGAACTCCACGAGGAGCAGGGAGAAGCCTTGCAGCTGCACTCTCCAAC
The DNA here is from genome assembly GCF_046119375.1 of Phyllobates terribilis. Taxonomy (NCBI): domain Eukaryota; kingdom Metazoa; phylum Chordata; class Amphibia; order Anura; family Dendrobatidae; genus Phyllobates; species Phyllobates terribilis. Next base: position 374,411,613 of record NW_027362767.1, read on the forward strand.
GTGAGTAAAAACCCTGGAAGTTAACCCCTATGGCCTCCGGACTCTTTATTCTGCGCTACACCGCACTACGCAGCACCAGACCTCCTACACTACGACTCCCTCGGTCCTGTCCCTCTGCCCTGAGGCCCTGCTCCGCCTGTGGGGAGTAGTAACAACGACGGCTGCGATAACACCATGCTTCAGCGGACTGCAGCAGCGCTGGTGGCCTTCACCAGGTGCCACAGGTGGCGTAGTCGAGATCAGCCACTCAACCCGGATAAGCCCGTACCATCCTTTTTAGTGTGACGGCCCTGGGCACAGAGCGGGTCCGGGCCACGGCTGCACCCCATCGACAACATAGGACCCTGCTCCGAGTCCCCCATCTCCCAGGGTAGGGCTTCTAGCGAGTGTCACACAGAAGCTCCAATGGTTCTCTTGAATAACTCCATGAGTAATAAGGTCGTCCAAAATTGTAGTCCATAAGAAAAAGGTAGGATGTCCCATAACTTTTAAATCAGTAGAGATCATGAAATTTTCACACTGGCCACTGGATCTTTTTTGCTAACTAACCTTCTGTTATTACAGGAAACAACACATGTATATAACCACTATTGTCAGACTCTGACCCTGTCTTTTGCATTGAAGGATCTAATGAGCATGAGCAAGGGTCATTGTAAAGAGAGCAAGGTCAGCTGTGACATCGCCTATTGTGATTGGTGGATCCTGTGTTATCAGCTCTGTACAGAGGTGTTAATGGGAAGATATAATAAGAAACTGACCTATTGTTTAACTCCTTCACCCCTTCATCTTCATGACCAGGCCAAATTTTACAATTCTGACCACTGTCACTTTATGAGGTAATAACTCTGGAACGCTTCAACGGATCCCAGTGATTCTGAGAGAGTTTTTTGTGACATATTGTACTTCATGATAGTGGTAACATTTATTTGATATGACTTGCGTTTATTTGTGAAAAAATCGGAAATTTGGAGAAAATTTTGAAAATGTCGTAATTTTCAAACTTTGAATTTTCATGCTTTTAAATCAGAGCGATATGTCACACAAATTAGTTAATAAATAATATTTGCCAGATGGCTACTTTATATCAGAACAATTTTGGAACCAAAATTTTAGTTTTTGTTAGGAAGTTATAGGGGTTAAAAGTTGACCAGCAATTTCTATTTTTTTCCAATAAAATTTATAAAACCATTTTTTAGCGACCACATCACATTTGAAGTGACTTTCAGGGGCCTTTATGACAGAAAATACCCAAAAGTGACACCATTCTAAAAACTTCACCCCTCAAGGTGCTCAAAACCACATTAAAGATGTTTATTAACCCTTTAGATGTTTCACTAGAATTTTTGGAATGTGGAAGAAAACAATGTACATTTAACTTTTTTCCAAAAATTTTACTTTAGACTCAATTTTTGTTATTTTTGCAAGGGTAACAGGAAAAAATGGACCCCAAAATTTCTCCTGAAAATGCCAATATCCCATATGTGGGGGAAAACCACTGTTTGGGCGCACGGCAGGGCTCGGAAGCGAAGGAGCGCCATTTTACTTTTTAATGTAAAATTTGCTGGAATAATTAGCGGACACCGTGTAGCGTTTGGAGAACCCCTGATGTGCCTAATCAGTGGTAACCTCCCCACAAGTGACACCATTTTGGAAACTAGACCCCTCAATGAATCCATCTAGGGCTGCAGTGATCATATTGACACCACAGGTGGATTACAGAATTTTATACCATTGGGCAGTAAAGAAAAAATGAATTATATTTTTACCACCAAAATTTTGTTTTAGCCCCAGATTTTACATTTTTAAACTGGGAAATGGGTAAAAATGCCACCAACATTTGTTCTACAACTTCTAGGGAATATAGAAATATCCCATATGTGGCTGTACAGTACTGCTGACTCGGAAGGGAGAGAGCGCTATTTATCTCCAGGAGCACAGATTTTTCTAGAATAGAAATGGCCCCATTTTGGAAATTATACCCCTTTGGGAATATATCTACAGGTGTAGTGATGACTTTGACTCCATGGGTGTTTTCCAGAAACAAGCAACAGTGGGTGTTGATGAGTAAAAATGGCAAACTGCCGTAGTAGTGACCAGTATGTTGTAGTGACCAGAATGTTGTGTCCAGCTCATGCTTTTGCAGACACGCACCTGTAAATTAGGCGGGCTCTCATCGCTACAGAAATGCCAAACATGTGGATGCTAGGCAAACTGTTGGGCTCAAAAGGGAGGTGGGCATTTGTATTTGGGAGCACTGAATTAGCTGAATTTCTTTTGGGGGCGATGAGCCATAGCGCTTTTCCAGAGCCTTTGTGCTACCAGTAACGTGGAAGTCCCTATATTTCCATTGACAGATGATGGACCTGACTGGGGACTTGCTTTTTTGTAGATTTATTTGAAGCTTTTGTTAGTAACATTTTATATAACATTTTGTATCACATTTAACCAGCATTCTACGCTGAGCACTTATATAAGAGTTTCCATCTAAATCTCCAAATGACGTGACTCAGATGAAACCCCCAAGGGATCCATTCACTATAATGAGGAAGCAGAGTTACTCTGGACTCCATCTGGCCTCTGTTCAGCGTTTTCCTTTTCAGAAGTGCACAAAACTGTGGCCGACGGCACTTTTATGTACGCGTAAAAAGACGGACACCTCTGGATAACAGTCCAGTGCCTACGTTTGCCTCATTACAGGGAATCTTCCGCCGGGGGTTCTGTCTGAATCACATACATCAGAGATTTACACGGAAACCCCGGTATAAGCGCTCAGCGCACAGTGCAGGCTAAATGTGTGCCGAGCCTTACTGCGATTTTTCTGAGGCAGAGTGAACAAATCAACAGCAAGTAAAGAATTGGTTTTATTTATTTTTTATGCTGTTCCTCGTGCAGTGTAAGTGATTAGACAACTTTATTCGTCGGTTCGGTGCCATTACAGTGACACCAGTTTTACCCTATTTTTCGGACTATAAGACGCACTTTTTTCCTCGAAAATTTTGGAGGAAAGTGCGAGGTGCGTCTTTTAGTCCGAATGGGTGTATACATATATATATATATATACATACATATACATACTTTGGGGGGAGCGGCAGCATCGGAGGAGCGGGGCACAGGAGGCAGGAACTGTGAATATTCATTCTCCTTAATAGCATGCACAGTGTAGATGCAGCGACGGCTTCCTGCTGTGACCGGGCAATCGCGTGAGCCCGCTATTAAAGAGCATGAATATTCACTCCTCTTCATGCCCATGGGAGTGGAGAGGGGTGAATACTCATTCTCTTTAATAGCGGGTACATGCAATCCAGCTGCAGGAGGAGCCGCACTGTGGCTACACTGTGTGTCGGCTATTAAGAAGAATGAAGTCACTGCTCCCCAGCGTGGGGAGCAGTGACTATTCTGGCAGCTCATCTCACCTTGTGAGGGCGCATGGCAGTGACATCGTGCGCAGCTCACACAGTGAGATAAGTGCTGGCAGCAGAGCAGGATGCAGCTCTGGAGCAGAGATAAGAAAGGTGAGTAGAAGTGTTTATTTTTTGTGTGTGCAGTGTGATGGGGATTAGGGGTGCCAAGCATACCAGGATGAGGGGGGTCATGTACACCAGGAAGAGGAATGAGGGGGTCATGCATACCAGGAAGAGAGATGAGGGGGGCCATGCATACCAGGAAGATGGGTGCCTTGCATACCAGGATAGGGATGAGGGGTGCCATGTGTACCAGGATGAGGGGTGTCATGCCATGCATACCAGGATGGAGATCAGGGGTGCCATGCATACCGGGATGGGGATCAGGGGTGCCATGCATACCAGGATGGGGATCAGTGGTGCCATGCATACGATGATGGAGGAGTGTCATGCATACCAGAATGGAGGGGTGCCATGCATACCAGGATGGTGATGAGGGGTGCCATGCATACCAGGATGGGGGATTGGGGTGCCATACATACCAGGATGGGGATGGAGGCCACGTATAATAGGAAGGGGGCGGGGTGTCATATATACCAGGACATTATCCCTATGAGGCTATGGGCGCACAATGAGTTTTTGATGCATTTTCGCTGCTGTTTTTCCGCCATGGAAACGCTGCAAAAACACTTGTTAATAGGACTGCCAGCTATAGCAATGCTAATCCTGATGTGCTGTGCGCATGATGCCGAAATTTATGCTCAGGATTAGCATTGTGGAAAAAAACGCAGCATTGTGCCCAGCGTTTCCGGAGCGTTTCCCTCCCATTGACTTTAATTGCATCTCACAAAATTAGAGTATCATCAAAAAGGTAATTTATTTCAGTTCTTCAATACAAAAAGTGAAACTCATATATTATATAGAGTCATTACAAACAGAGTAATCTATTTCAAGTGTTTATTTCTGTTATCGTTGCTGATTATGGCTTACAGCCAATGAAAACACACAGCAGAGCTGGGAACCAACGGCAGTGAAAAAAAAAAAAAAAAACCTTTATACTCACCTGTCCGGTGGCCCACGGTGTCCTCCTGGTCCCCAGCGATGTTGTCTCCCCAGTGGCCGGCGGTATACTACGGGGAGTATCATCGCAGAATACTGTGTTTCCAGGACCTGCGGTCAAGTGAGCAATCAGCTGATTGCTCACATGACCTCACCGTGGGAACCTTCAGAAGAAAGTTCCCAGGGTGATGGCGGTTAGAGCTCACCAGGGCTGATCAGCTGATCTTCAGCTGATGAACCCCAGTGACCTCCTGCACAGCAATGTACACTGACAGTGGTGATTTTACACCCCTGTCAGTATACAGTGCTGTCTTCTACAGCAGTGACATCAGTGATTGCTGATGTCACTGCTGTAGAAGTGACCCGGATCGCCGAGGGACAATCGTTGACGGTACGTGGACTGCGACGTTGACAGCGGACAGCTGTGTAATATGGTTGTTTGTTATTTTATGTTTTTTTCAGGAGATCGAAGGGCTTTGCGGACCCGTACAATGAAAAAAATAAATAAAAACCGTGTGCTTTTTATTTCATTAAAATACTTTATTCTGGATGTGTTTTTATTGAAAAGGCGGCAACCATTTTACTACGTGGTTAGTAATGGGGGCGTCTTATAGACGCCCTCCATTATTAACCTGGGTTTCACGTCAGCCGCCAATAGAAGGCTGACGTTGACCCCTACCTCATTACCCTACTTGCTGCCACTACAGGGCAGTGTGAAGAGCGGAGGCTAAGTGCCAGATTTGGCGCATCTTATGGATTTGCCATTTCTGGGACTGCTGAGGGGTGATATTAATAGCCACGGCAGGGGCTAGAATTCATGGCCCCTTCCCTGGCTATTAATATCAGCCCGCAGCTGTCTGTTTAGCCTTTTCTGGTTAGATTTTATAGGGGGACCCCACGTCAATTTTTTTCTGGGGTCCCCCTGTAATCTAGCCAGTAAAATCTAAACAAACAGCTGTGGGCTGATATTAATAGCCAGGGAACATTGTTAGCTAATGGCCCTTTCCCCGACTATTAATATCAGCCCCCAGTGGTCAGCTTTCCCTCTGCTGGTTATAAAAATTACGTGGGAGCCCACACCATTTTATTTTTAATTTTAGGCTGTGTGCCCACGATCCGGACGTAGCAGCACTTTGGACGCATATTTTTGCTGCGTCCAAAATGCTGCGTTCTATTTAATGCAGGTAAATCCACATGTGTTCACTGAACCATGCGGATTAACAACATTCTATACTTTCTAGTGGTCAAATTTCTGTTGCAGAGACTAGCGACATCGCAAGAGAATTTGACATGCTGCGGTCCTGAAAGACACACCACATGTTAGTAGTGTCCACTGGTGATCCGCAGCCTCTGATGCATGCATAGTGGACATGGGATTTCTAGAGAACCCATCCACTATATGGTAACATCTGGACGCTGCGGGTTTGAAGCTGTATAAACACACAGCGTCAAAGCTGCAGCGGTTCCTGATGGTGGCCAGGTATCCAAACTCACCCGCAGCATGTCAATTTCTGTAGCGGGCACGCTAGTCTCCACTGCAGATTTTGACCGATTGAAGTGTCATTATATGCGGTGGATTTACATGTACCGACAATAAAGTGTGGCATTAGAACATCGTGTTTTGGATGCAACAAAAATGCGCTGTGTACAAAGCACTGCTGAGTGCTGATTAGGGGGATGTGGGGGCAAACAAACCAGCTGTGAGCTGTTAATTATAGCCAGGGACCATGTTTGCAAATGGCACCTTCCCAGGCTTAAAATAGCTCACAGCTGCCACATAATTTACATGAATAGAAATGCTAATGAAAATTGGGCGAATGGGATCAGCTGACACCTCGCTCTTTTATTTGGTTATGACAAGGTGTCAATCAGACCTTTTCATGACCAAACCTAATTGAAGTAAAGAGACACAAACAGTAAGTAAAGAGAGTAAACAGTTTATTTGAAATACAACAGACACATTATTTAATCATTTAAATTAACCAATACACTCACCCCAGTTCTGATGGTAATCCAAGGTTTAAGCAATGTCCCACGAAATAACTTTATTTAGCTCCAAAAAGAATTCATTGAAGTACAAAAACAATTCAAAAACGCATCCAAAAACGTGTCAAAACTGTGTGGAATTTCCGCAGCGCTTTTCCTGCCAACGAGATGCAGAAACGCTCAGGAAATTTCTGCTTCAAATCCTGATTGTGCGCACATAGCCTAACAATGTCAGCAGCAGCCCCCCTCCCCCTTAACAGTGCATCATGACCACATTTTTTGCTTAAATTTTATTTTTCTATTTTCCTCCTCTAAAACCTTAAGGTTCGGAACATCTTATAATCCGAAAAATGTGGTATATCGGGTTTTTATTTTTGGCAGCTGTCACACACTAAAAGATGCTTTTTATTGTATCACCATATTTTGAGAGCTATAATTTTTCCATATTTCCATATTTCGGCCGACATGTGAGGGTTCGTTTTTTGCGGGACGACTTGACGTTTTTAATGGTACTATTTTCAGGCACATGAAATTTTTTGATCGCTTTCTTTTTCTATTTTTGGGAAGCAGAATAACCAAAAAACAACAATTCAGGAATTGTATTTTTTTGGTGTTTTTTTATGCCATTCCGCGTATGGTCAAATTGATAAGGAAACTTTATTCTTTAGGTTAGTACAATTACAGCGATGCCATATTTATATAATATTTTTATGCTTTGGCGCTTTTACACAATAATTATTTTTTCTATAAAATAGTTTTTATTTTTGCATCGCTTTATTCTGAAAGCTATAACTTTTATTTATCGGCTGATGGAGCTGTATGGCAGCTTGTTTTTTGCAGGACAAGATAACGTTTTCAGCAGTACCATTTTTATTTACATTCGTCTTTTTGATAGCGTTTTATTCCACTTTTTGTTTGGCGGTGTGATGATAAAGCATCGTTTTTGTTTTTTTTACCTTGTTCACTAAAGGGGTTAGATAGTGGGACACTTTTATAGGTTGGGTCGTTCTGGATGCAGCGATACCAACCAAATATGTGTACTTTTATTGTTTTTTTTGTTTTTGTTCATAATAATATTTATTTATGAATACAATATATTTATATTTTTTTCATTATTTTGTGATTTTTAAAAAATATTTTTACAAGTTTTTTCACTTTTTTTAAACTTTTTTACTTAGTCCCACTATGGGGCTTTCACTTTCTGCTGTCTGATCGCAGTTATAAGGCATAGCAGGGCAGAATCACTTCTATGCCTTATAGATGTCAGCTCTGCAGAGACAAGATCGTTAGATCATACACTGCACATGATCTAACTACCTTGCTAGTGCCTGGTGACCTGTATGTCATCATGATGACATTGAGTCACCATGGCAATGATCGGGACCCCGTGATGACATTGCGGGGTCTCCGATCCAAGAGCAGAGGGGCTTTGGTCCCTCTGCCCGCTCACTAAATGCTGCTATTGCAGCATTTAGGGGGTTAAAGTGCCAGGAGCGCTGAGTGCTGGGTATCAGCTGTCAGAATCAGCTGACACCCGGCGGCGATCACGCGCACACAGCCTCTGTGGGCGCAAAATCGCCTAGACATATCCATACGTCCCATGTCAGTAAGTACCAGGCCACAGGGACGTATGGATATGTCTCATGTCAGAAAAGGGTTAAATTCGTTTTTTTTTTTTTAAGTACGTGTAAAATAGCAAGATTTCTATTTGTAATACAGATTGTACTATATTGGAAAAAAAAACATTGCTGGACACCAAAAATACACTGAGCACAAAAATGTGATTTAATCAATAGGTCAGTATAAAGATGACCATGGCACTATTGTATAATGGTGCATAAGTAGGATCCAGTCCCCTTCAATAATACGTAAGAAAACTTGAGACTCAAAGTAGATGGAATTAAAGATGGAATTAAAGAAATTATTTAATATGCAATCCAACAATAAAGGTTCACAAATGTTTCGGTCTACAGTAGACCTTCCTCAGTGTGCCTATTGTCCAATTAAAAAAGATTTCAGATTGCATTTTATCCCCTCGGTCACCGCTGGACGCATCTGTTTGAATCAGTGGTGGACACTGCGTTCCGAGCTTCCCGGCTGACCCAGGTGATGGAACGCAATGTGATATTGTTTTAATTAGCCAATAGGCACACTGAGGAAGGTCTACTATAGACCGAAATGTTTGTGAACCTTTATTGTTGGATTGCATGTTAAATCATTTATTTAATTTCATCTACTTTGAATGCCAAGTTTTCTTATGTAGAATAAATCAATAGGTCATTCTTGGATGAAATCTTCCCTTTAAGTGTCTTCGTAATCCTGCCTCTGATAATTTGGAGCCTTGCTGAAAACTCTCGTGAAAGGACTGGAAGAGTAACTGGAAAAAAGCCCCAGTGGTTAATGTGAAAATTGCAAGACTACTAATTTTGTGTTTAATAAAGATTGTGATATGAAAAAATAATTCCAATTAAGATACAAATGTAACATCAAAATCCTGATTTAAAAAGTCTGATGATGGTCTCCCTTTAAAGGGTTTTTTTGAATTAGCAAATCACACTCGTTTTGCCTATGCAGGTAATCACTATAGTACCTTAAAATGTCTGCCATTTCGTTACACTGACAGAAACTTGTTCTAGAAATGTTAATAGGACAGGAGCCTGTGAGCATGTGCAGCGAGAAACTCTGGGGTTGTGACCTGGAAGTACCTTACACCACACACTGTCAAGTTATTTCCAGGTCACAGCAGCCGGACTTCCTGCTGCACATGCTCATAGGCTCCTGTCCTAATACATTTTTCTGTCGCCGTAACATGCCAGTGGCAATTTTAACGTACTGTACCTGACTGACCTCCCTAGACAAAATGATTGTGATTTTCTAATTAGAGGTATTTAGGAATTAATCGAGATGGCATTTTTTCAGTTTTTTCTGCACATGCTCATAGGCTCCTGTCCTATTAACATGTTTGTCAACATAAAAGGACAGTGGCAATTTAATGTACTATACTGATTATCTGCCTAGACTAACTGATTTTCTAATTGAAGGTATTTAGGAAATATTTGGGATAGCTTTTTTTTCTATTCTTGAAGAACCCATTTTCCACTTTTTCTGAAGATATGTACTGGTTCCAATTCAAAGCCACACTATTGGATCTCTTGCTGCAGGGTGTAATTTAGATTACAAGGGAGACATGGGAGCGATATCTATGCGTAGTATTAGATTACATCATGATTGGTAGCAAATGAAATATTTTGCTCACCTTTATATGGTTGTGCATACAGGCACAACTGTAGGATAACGTATATTCCATATAAATCAGTGTTAGTGGTCTGCTGCCACCTTGTTAAACTGTGGATGGTCCTTCAAGAGGTCCCAAGGTAACAAAAATATTTGTAGAAAAAAATATAAGAAATTAGCGCTTCCACCCTGAATGATACACCTGATGAAGGTTGACCCAGTCGAAACGCGTTGCGTTTTTATCTTTGCATTTTAATAAACCGTATTGAAGAATCCTGCATGCACAGAGTGGAAGCGCCAATTTCTTTTTTTTTTTTTCTACAACTACTATTGATATCTTGAGACTTGTTTATGACATTTCTTAGAAAACCCCTTTAAAGTGTCAGAAGTCAAATATGCAAATTGTGAACTTCAGTGAACTTGCATATCTACAAAGGATAAAGCTAACATCAATGTGACAAGTTACATGATATATACAATAAAGTAAAGCAGAACTACGATGAAACATTTCTATTACTGTTGAGAAGGTTAATATGGGATTGTCCTTTAGGGCAATTACATTAACCTAATCTTGACATTTCCAGTCTAGATTTCTCCCCTGATACTACAACGTATATAATGTTACAGACCTTTTTTTAATTTAAGAAGTCATTTGTTATAAAATATGCCTTTTGATTTAGATCAATGTCTAGTCCTTCTTAGGATATGTCAAAAAAGGTTGGATGGGCTCCAGGATACATATACACAGTCATCTGTGTTGAGAGTATAATGGTTGTCTTTTACGAATGCTGAAGCTTGCAGGCATGTATTTGCAGTTGCACAGGGGGGAAAAAAAGCCTTGTGGTTGATATTCTCACATAAAATTAAACTTTACTGCCATGTGCCAAAAATGGACTGAAAGGATCCACTATTTTGTAATCAAACGTTTTTTTGGAAATTATATGGAGGTCATATGTTTACTGAGACTCAAATGTGTCCAGTGAGACAGCTACTCAATATTCTGCAGGACAGATAAATGGCTATGTAGCCCCTGGCCTGGGTATAAATAGCTAATGAACTTGGTTTAGAAACACTGATTTTTCTTCAAAACCAATAGTTCAGTCTGGGTGACATCTTCGGTACACTTGAGACCACGTCATTTAATAGTCATTCTCCACGTCATTCAACAAATGAAGAAGAGGAATTTGCATTGATATCTTCCTTGGATTATGTGAATGTTCCTACTTCTGGGTTTGACTTCTTTCTATTTTGACTGTAATCTAAACAAGCGAGGCACAGGAATAAGATAGCAAGAAAAAATAAGGCTCAGGTGATTGACAGTTTGCCTTGTGTTGTGCATCAATAGATAGCTGACTATCAATCACAAAGTAGGACTGTCAACTCCACTCTTAATCATAGAAAGAGCAAGCATTTTGAATATTTAGCTCACGTTGTCCTGCAAAACTGTGTCCCCCAGAAAGGACTGCACATCCAACTTAGCTCACATCTATACAGAATGGCCACTTTATTGGTGATACTCATTTAGTAACTTTTTGGATCCACTTTCACCTTCAGAACCATAATAATTTGTTGTGCCATAGACTTCACTAGATGTTGAAATATTGGCCCATGTGAACATCCCCCACACCATTACTCTACCTGTACCAGCCAAAACAATTGACAGCTAGAAGGAAGGGTTTAATATTTCATGCTTTTTGTCACCAGATTCTGACCTTCATCATCAATACGGTAGAACATAAATCTAGATTCTGCTGATAAGGCAATGTATTTCCACTGTTTGGTGGTCCACTTTCGGCGCATTGAAGTTATGCATTTCTGTTTCCTTGAGATAACAATGGAACTTGTGTAAGGGGGTAGAAGAAGACGTTGAGTCAAGAAGAAGCTGAATGTTATGATATGAATATTAATGTTTTATAGTTATATGTTTTTATAAAGATTTGCTTTTTATCCCTATTGCCCGTTTGTGTCTCGATTTTCCTGGAAGTTTTACCTCAAGGCCGTCCCCAGGGAATGGGGAGGGCTGTCAACCAGGGGAACCATTACAAGGTATAGGAATACACAGCCTAAACTTGGATAAATAAAATCCTAATACCACTTGCAAATGTGTATAACATCATTCTTTATTGAAAAAATATATTTAAAAATTCTTTTTACAACACCACAGATGAATAAAAATCAAGGAGGAAAAGATGAGTCAAAAATTTGTGGGCACACATGGACCAGGATACGCCCCCAATGCTAAAATCTCATGCATGCAAGTTGATATAGGGTCAATGCCTACCAAAAAAGGGGGGGGGGGAGAGGACCAAAAAAGGGGTAGAAAAAGCCCCACCTCTCCACCCAATGAGGGACTGAGAGTGTAAGCAAACAGGAAAAAATCTTTGATAAGACTCAGCTCAGTATTAACTTAATATTTAAACATACAGATATAGCTTCCATAATAATAAGTGTACACAGAACAATTATGGGCTAGTGCCCTACACAAAAAGAGTACAGGCTTGAGCTATCAGGCTTACCCATCAGAAAAGTAGTTGTGCCCGGTCCAGCACCACATGTAACGCCCCGATGCGCGCTTCCCATAATTAGGGATCCAGTGTATAGTTTTGTCATCTTATTAATGGGGAGATATGATCAAGACAATCTCCAACCAATATGTACTGTGCCTATGGAATAGTGTTTTGCATAAGGTATAGGAATACAGTTTGCACTACTCAGGCTAGTATATAGTTAAATGTTTTGGGAATAACCCACATATATTGGAAGAGTTACAGTAGATCAGATAAGAAGGGGAAGCACTTTTTGCTTCAGGAGTTCTAGTGAGAGTGGCAGGTGTGAGAGGTTCAAGGTCAGTGGATGCTGAGGCAACATGGTGTCCTGTCAGTGTCGAATCCCCTATACAGTATGAGGATGTAGGGGGCTGCTGGGTGATGAAGACGTCAGGTCAAGATGGGGGTTAAGTGTTTTGTATTTGCTATATGTTTATGTGACTTCTGATAAAGTGTTTGCTGTGAAATCCCTATGGCCGATTAATGTATGCCGGTTTTCCCATAGGCTCTGCCTAAGGCCATGCCTGGGATGCGGGAGGTCTGCCCAGAGGGGGAACTATACAATAGATAGGGATTCCGCTGCACTGCACTGCTTAGACACTAGAGAGTTAAGACAGGGGTTACATCATTAGCTGAGAGGAGTTAGGCTGTGTGCCCACGATGCGTTTTTTAAGCGTTTCCGCAGCGGCAAAAACGCTGCAGAAACGCTTAAAAAATGCAGGGTAGAAGGCCTGCCATGTTCCCCAATGATAATCCGCATGTGCTGTGCACATGCTGCGGAAATTTCCACTGCGGATTATCATTGCGGAAAAAAACGCAGCACTACCAATTATTTTGCGGAAGTGCTGCGTTTTTGCCGCCATTGACTTGCATTAGATCGCATGGATTACGCATCACTGCATAAGTAGATGCGCATTCCATGAGTTCTACTGTGCGGATGGTACCCAGGTCTAGAGAAGAGGAGACTCTCCTCCGGACCTGGGTACCATTGAAAACTGTAAAAAAAAGAATAAAATAAAAAATAAATATATACTTACCTTCTGGCGGCCCGCGGTGCGCTCCTCCTTGCTTGGCAGCAGTTCGCGATGGAATGAAGGACCTGAGCTGACGTCATAGTCATGTGACGGGTCACGCGACGCTGATGTCGGCAGATCCTTCACTCTACCGCTGCCGGCAGCCGGGACAGAGGGAATGAAGACTGCGGGGGCCATCAGAGGGTAAGTATACATTTATTTTTTTATTTTTTGACATTCTCTCGGGTCACAGTATATAAATCCATGCCATTTGCATGGATTTATATAGTGTGACCAAGTTGACAAGCACTTTCCAAGTGATGCTAAAATCGCTTGGAAAGCGCTTGTCAACCCGCATGCGGAAATACAAGTGAAGAATGCTTCACTTCCGCATGTCCCTGGCAGGAAAATGCATGTACAATCAGCATGAGTTTTTTTCTGCCAGGGAGATGCAGAAACGCTCAGGAAAAAATCCTGAGCATTTCTGCATCGTGGGCACATAGTCTTACAGCATTCGAGCAGTTTTAGAGAAAATCATTTCCTGGTTACAGGCAGTCTAGGAGGGGAGAGGGAGCAGTGAGGAGCATTAGGCAGAGTACACCTGCTGTCAGCGGAGGCCTGTCTCAGGTCACCTCAGTCCTGGGTTTAAGACCCAAGTGCACAGAACCGGGGTAGGTTCTGTTCCATATACAGAGAGAGGCGGAGTGTGAAGGACGACTGAACAGATAGGAAAGCAAACTCCATCAGCAGCATCAGCAGTTAACAAGTGTTTTACTGGTGCAAGTTATCAGAACCGAATGAGGACACATTTGAGACAGAATTTGGATGCCGGCACAGTCCTAAGCTCATGGCTTGTTGGAGGTGCTCAAGGCGAGGCCTCTGTATCCCTAGAGGGGAGATTCTCAGCCTGGTTCCAGAAGAAGTGGATGATGTTGGGTCTCAGGAAGGGACGAGAGCAAACACTGGAAATGCACATTACCAAGGGTCCTTCACTAACCAAAGAACTTATCTTGATCTGGATACTGCAGCCGTGTATGGAAGAATTGCACAGTAAAAGTGAGTCTGTTAACCCGGATCTACGATCTCCTGTCTTGCTTGAAATAGATGTCAGTTCCATGAACGGTGTAACAGTGAGTACAGCAAATCCTCCAATGCAGCACACACTCAGTCCTTAATAGTAGAGGGGGCATTGGGCTAAGATAAGATAGTTCCACCACACAGCGTGATGGTAGTGCCCCTGGGTTCTCCCCTCTACAAGGACACATCTGAAGTTTTGCGCAGACTCCAGGATGGCCCAAAGAATAGGACTCAGAAGAGGCATCGGTATCCATGACTCTTTCTTCCCTTCGTAGAAGAGGCCGGTCGGGTCACAGCGAGAGAGAAAAATGGTAGGCCTCAGGGACCCTGTAATGCCAAATAGAGAGCCCCTGGTACCAACAGAAGCTGTTGAGGTGGAGGCAGGCCGGGAAGAACAGAGGCAAGAACTGGCAGTGGATTGTATAAAGGGAACATCAAACGGAGGGGACTCTGTCTCATTCTGTGTACCGCAACCTCATGTACCAGAATTACATAGTAAAGCTGAACCTGTTAAATTGGACCCAAGTCTCCTGTTATGTGTGCAGTTGTATCCGGTCCCAAGGGTGGGGAGGTAACAAGGATTCCCGTACGACAAGTGAGTACAGAACATATCCCACAGCACATCACACAGATGTCAGATTCCTGTTTAGAACAGGAGTTTCAGGGCAAAGAGAACTCAGTTCCATACCACAGCACCAAGCCCTAGCCCTCTCCTTCACTTGGCCTGAAATGATCTCTTACTTTGATAGCCCAGTCCATGAGCTGTGCTTATAGACATAGTAGTTGGAGCACTAGTGTGGTATAGTCAGTTATATAGCACTTCTTTACAGACATCATCATCACTGTCCCCGTTGGGGCTCAGAATCTAAATTCCCTATCAGTATGTCTTTGGAAGATGGCAGGAAATCTGACAACCCGGAGGAAAACTATGCAAAGGGAGAACATGCAAACTCCTTGCAGATATTGTCCTTGGTGGAATTTGAACCCAGGACTCCAGCGCTTCGAAGCAATAGTGTTATATTAAGATAAAATTTGCTTTTCAGAAAAAGTGATCATTAGGCTGTGTGCCCATGATGCGGATTTAATGCGTTTCCGCTGCGGCATTTGACGCGCCCCCTTGGCCGTGGGGTACTCGGAAGCCAGGCCGGTCCTGTATTGGGGTAGTCATGGTGGCAGTGACCTGGCCCGTGACCCAGGGCGGTCAATTAATTAAAGTAAAGGGGAATAAAGTTTTTCAAGTTAATGTTTGTGATGCCATCTGTGGTATGCGGCTAAATGGGGCCGCCGCTGCGGTGCAGATCCGCTGGAGCTGATGGTGACGCAGCAGAGTTGGTTCAGCTCTCCACAGGCAGAGCTAAGCTCCAGGGCAGTATATGAAGAATTGTGGAGGTAGATGTTGTTGGTGCAGTGTAATGCAGGTGATGGCGCAGCAATTATTCAAGGACACAGTGGTGTGCAGTCTTCAGGTTCTACTCACAGTTCTTAAGTTCTCCAAGTTACAGTTACCGGTGTGCAACTGCCCATGTCGTCCTGTGTCTTCCAGGGTAGGGATCCAGCAAACTCTCAGGCATCTCAGGAGCACTTGGACGGGACCCCGTTCTATGTACCTTTCCAGGTCGTCTCACTGCACTGGCTCTCACCCTCCTGCCCTGCGCCTCACAATAAGTGTCCCAAGTCAGTGGCCCTGGGCCTTGTCGGGCAACTTGCTCTCAGTCCCCTGGACCCTATGTGGCCACCTTTTCAGCGATGTAATTTTTGGATTTCGGCTGCAACACCTTGAAAATGCTGCAGCCTTCGGTTGGCTAGCTGAGCCTAGTTGTTCCCCACTAGTTTGGGTCTGGTCCCCTTCTGCGGCCTGATCACTCCACGTCAGTGTGAATTCGGGCGCACGGGTGGCATAGTGCACTCGCCGTGCCCCTGGGATCCCTTCTGTCTCACTGGAGCCTTTCCCACTGCTCCCGTCTTCTCTCCTCCTGGGCCTCTCTCACCAGGCCCCACTCCTCTGCTCTCCTGAGCCGAGCTCCTCCTGAGCTCCCAACTGCCTCTCCTCTCAACTTCAGAAACTCTGAGCCCCTTCTAGAATGTTCCCCTTCTTCTTATACTCCTACCCTCTGTGCTCCACTGAACTTCTTCCTCCACCCACCTCCTCTACCTAGTTCTACCCTCCAGCTAGGGACCAGGGACTGTGTTCTCCCTTAGGAGCAATCTCGCCCTTCCCTCCTGAAGTGGAGTGTATTGGATGTGGGTGTGTGGGTCCCGCGTAGTACTCTGTCCTTACCTGAGAGTGGGGTACCACACCTCTGGGTGAGATGCAGTACCTCTGTGGCAACTGGACCCGCAGGGGCGCCACACATTTCCGACGCAAAAACACATTAAAAACGCTTGTTAAGTTGTCTGCAATGTTTGCCAATGATAATCCGCATGTGCTGTGCACATGCTGAAGAAATTTCCGCTGCGGATTATCATTGCGGAAAAATCCGCAGCACAACCATTTCATGTTTGTAATCGCGGGCGAAATCGCCGCCATTGACTTGCATTGAACCGCATAACATCCGCATGTATACATGTATGCATGCGGATTTTATGCGGTTCAATGCGTGGATGGTACCCGGGTCTGGAGAAGAGGAGACTCTCCTCCAGACCCGGGTACCATTAGTGAAAAAATAATTGAAATGTAAAAAGTAAAAAAAAAACATTATAGTTACCTCTCTGGCAGCCCCGGGTCTCCTCTCCGGTGGCGTCCTCTGTCCTCGGCGTCCTGCGGTGTTCTGAAAGGACCTGCGGTGACGTCATTTAGTCACGTGATGGTCACACGACTGCTGACGTCGGCGGTCGTGTGACCTGTCAGCTGACTAAATGACGTCAACGCAGGTCCTTTCAGAAAACTGCGGGACGCCGACGACAGAGGACGCCACCGGAGAGGAGACCTGGGGCTGCCGGAGTGGTAAGTATAAAGTTTTTTTTTTATTTTTTACGTTTTGATTCTTTTTTTTACTATTGATTGTGCATTTAAAGTAGCATAAGTTTGTCACACAATATAAATCCATGCCAGTTGCATGGATTTATATTGTGTGACTAACTTGTCAAGCACTTTTCCAAGTGATGCTCAAAATCGCTTGGAAAAGCACTTTAAAAAACGGATGCGAAAATGCATGCAAAAACGCTCAAAAAACGCTTCTCCCTGGCAGAAAAAATGCATGTAAAATCTGCATGCGTTTTTTCTGCCAGGGAAAGGCAGAAACGGTCAGGAAAAATCTGCATCAATTCAGCATCGTGGGCACATAGCCTTAGAATGCTTTTTTATGTCCTCTTCTTTCTAGTTCCACAGGATTCCCATTTGCCAGATGTTTTTTCCCTTGATCACACCATTCATAGTCGCTCTGGTCACTCAGATATCTCATTCTAAGGTGTATACACACTGGGACTGATCCATGTAAACAGGGCCGGCGTCAGCACCTGGCGCACCCGGGCAAGTGCCGGGGCCCTGAGCAGGCAGGGGGGCCCACTGGCGGTCGCGCACCCCGCTGGGCTATGGGCGGAGGAGAGCGGTGTCAGCGCCCGCCCTTCTCCACCGCTTGCTCAGGGCCCCGGCAGCCGGATACTTACCTCTCCCCGTGCCTCCGCAGATCCGCTGTCGTCCTGCTCTGCGCTCCCTGTGACGTCTCAGGTCAGAGGGTGCTGCGACGTCTTTCCACCACGCGCTCCCCTGAGCCGTCACAGGGAGCGCAGAGCGGGAAGACGCCGGCAACGCTGGAGTCCGGACCCGAGCAGCAGCAGCAGGTGAGGAGGAGGGAGGTGAGTATTTGATTATTTTTTTTTAATATATGGAGGCATGGGGCATAATATGGGGGGTGGGGGTGACATCCTGCATGGGGCATAATATGGGGGGGTGACATCTTGCATGGGGCATTATAAAGAGAGGGGGGGTGACATCCTGCATGGGGCATTATAAAGAGAGGAGGGGCCAGTATTCCGTATGGGGCCTTATATTGGGGCCAGTATTCCGTATGGGGCCTTATATGGGGGCCAGTATCCTGTATGGAGCATTTTATGGGGGCCAGTATTCTGTGTGGAGAGATTCGCTGGTTTCTGAGCTATTGTGGAATTTACAATAGATATCACTCATGTAATGTAAGAAGTGAAATCTTTGCATTGTACTATATATATATATATTTCTCTGCGGTATCTGTGCATCATGAATCGTGGTATGTATTAAAGGGGCCCACTGAGACTCTTTCGCCTGGGGCCCAGAAAAACCTGGAGCAGGCCCTGCATGTAAAGTTGTCCACTTGATTTTATCCTGCACTTCGGAGTCACTGAGAGGGAAGCTCTAATTGTATAAGGGGTAGGAGTCTCTAATAAAGTGGCCATTCGGTTTATGAAACTCAAAAAAGGCAGCACAATTGTATTTTAATGAAAAATTCCAGATGCTGGGAAACACCTTTGTAAACGGGTGAGTCACACGTTCTGTTTGGTTTCATTGCCAGTGGTCATTCCCCCTATAGTGTAAAATATCTCAAGACAGTGACATACGTGCAGATCTATCCACACCATACTGTGTGGAACAGCACTTATACCCTATTTTTTGTAACAACTGTTCAGAGCGTTTTCCAAAAACATTTAAATCATAAAGTGACTAAAGTCCTTAATATAGGAAAGCTACACCTTACACTTGTATATAGATATATTAATTAATAATCCAACATGAGTCCTGTGCTGATAACACAATTCCATGGGGCAATTCATATGAACGTTCGGCTCATTGAACCAGTTTGATTCATATCTACCATCCTAGAATAAAGCTTTGAGCATAGTGAAAAATAAGTCATTCATAAAGCAGGTGTGGCACCCCAGGGGTCTGGTTGCCACAGTAATAGAAATATTATGTCTGAGAGCAAGTGGGAGGTTTCTCTGGTCAGGAGCTTTAAGCATGCAACACGGCCCACCCAGACCTGGGAGGGGAGGAATCTGCCCTTATAAACTGGGTCTGGGGCGGGATTAAGACAGAGACAGAGCCTGCAGAACAAGCAGAGCAGTCAGAGTCTGGGAGTCAGAGCCTGAAGAGGGAAAGCAAGAACTAGGAGCTCTGTAGGAGCAGGAGCGAGTGCCAGAGGCTGGAAGCTAGAAAGCTCGCCTTGGCTGAAGACACTAAACCCGGACACGGAGTCCGAGGCTGTGGGGACATCCAGGTCCAGCAGCAGAATCCAAACGGCAGGGGATTCCATGTCCTCTGGACTTCGAAGCCCGGAGGCACGGTCACAAGCAAGGGACCAGCACCACCATCGTGAAGCGGAGGCTAACGGAAGGCCCCAAGTCACCGGCCATACGGGTGAGCACCACACGGTATACTCAGGGACGTGGGCTACTTCTACCCGCATAGAGCAAGGTAGCCAGGAAAGAGTGCAGATAGTCGGGGAGGCCTACAACTCCACCTGGCCAGGGGAGATCCTACTTGCTTACAGACTGACCAGGCCCCTACTGCTAACCAGTACTCCCGGGAGGGTCTGCGTTATACCATCAGTAAAGACCCTGAACTACACCACACGTCTCTGTGTTTCATCGCCGCACCAGCACCATCAGTCCTGGGACGCTCACACCATCACTCCCATCATCCACACTAGCTGTCCTTAAGCAATACTTCTCCCGTGGGGAGTTATCCCATACTCAGCTGCGCAAACAACATCAGCCTCAGCGGTCTGCAGCGCAGCGGCAGTCCCCACTGACCGCAATCCACAGGTGGCGTAGTCGGACATTGTTATTACCTAAGACTGCCACTGGTTTGACTGCCCTGGGCACGGACCGGGTCACCGCCACACTGAGACTACAACCCCAGCGGTCCGGCTCCGGGTATCCCCTGCACAGCACAGGCCCAGGGGGCGCGTCAACTTTGGCGTAGTCGGCAGGATTTCGTGCCCGCAACCACCGGGTACTGCTGAAAAAGACTTTTGAACTTACCTGTGGTGAAGTTTCCCGCCGTCCGGAGTCGTTTCCCGCCATCCGGAGCCGATTCCCGCCATCAGACGCCATCTTGGACCGTTTCCCGCCGTCTTCTGCCGTCTTCCCGCCATCCGCAGCCGCTTCCCGCCATCGGACGCCATCTTCGGGACGCCGCGCGGGAAGAAGAGGGGCGTAGACGCCGAAAGCGCGCGAGACCCGAAGCTCTGCCCCACGCACCGACGCTGCGCAAGGTCCTGGAAGGGAGAAAGAGCGACGCTGACGTCATCGGAGCACGACGCCAGGTCCTCGACCCCGACGATTGACTGCGGAGCCGCGGCCTACGGAAGAAGAGCATCGCAAGGTAGGCCACGGTCCACAAGGGGGGAAGGAGGATGTCGGACACCGAGGGGAGCTCCACCGCCACACCGGCCGCCAGCGCAACCGCTGCAGCGGTTATGCCATTCACCATGCCCTATATCCCGGGGGCAACCTGGCAACCCAAGTACTCAGGGAGTTCACATACCCTAAGTGACTTTAGGGAAAAACTGGATAGCCTCTTCCAGGTATACCCCCTCACAGAAGAGCAAAAAGTGAGCATCCTGGTGGCCCAGTTAATCGGGGCAGCCCAAAGGGAGGTAAAGTCCTGGTCACCTGGGAAGAAGAGGACTGTCAGAGAAATACTAGCCCGGCTGAAAGACACATTTGATACCCGAACCTCAGCCGAGATAAAACTAAGATTTTATGGGTGCAAACAACGGGCACATGAAAGTATAAGGGACTATGCTCTAAACTTACAAGAGGCTCTGAGAGCCATTAAGCAGGCAGACCCTGACAGCGTGGGAAATGAAGACAAGCTGTTGACCGAACAATTTATTGAGGGTCTACTGTGCAATGCCCACCGAACCCAGTTGCGGGCAATGGCCTTACCGGACCCTGACCTTGACTTTGCACAGTTCAAGGACAGAGCCATCCGGGTGCTCCGAGAACCGGCACCAGGTGGCGCTGTGACCCACAGGCGCCCTGCTATCACTTATCACCAGGACGCGGCGCCCTTGTCTGCAGGGCCTGTGGGAGCTGATGCGCAGGCTTTGAACAATGACCCGGCAACAGACCTGACCATCAGGTCCAAGAGCTGACTAAGAGCGTTGCCGCGCTAACCAGAACTGTGCAGTCTTTACAGGTCTCTTCTCCAGGAAAGATCCAGCTGGCATCCAGACCGGAGGACGGTCAGTGGCGCCGACTGAGGAGGACCCCACCGGCCAGAGGGAGACCCAGCGACAGATACAATGAGGACGGACGACGCATCTGCCGCCGCTGCAATCAACCCGGACATATGGCAAGGTACTGTCATTTAAACGGGCACAACCTGGGGTAGAGGGCCAACCCCCAGGCAAAAGATCATCAGGCACATCGAACTGGCGTGACAAATACGTAGGGGGACGTCCGGTCTTGCCTGTGGTACTGGACGGCATTCCTATGAGTGCCCTACTAGACACCGGGTCACAGGTCACCACCATCCCATACGTGCTCTTTAAGCGGTACTGGAATGACTCGGACATAACCCGCTACCCAGATGACGACCTGAGCATTATCGCCAGCAATGGTCAGCCTGTGCCACAGATAGGATTTAAGGAAGTGACCATCAAGGTCGGTAAAGTTGAACTGCCGGCACAAGGACTTATCATTGTGGACATTGACCGTCGCGAGAGTCACCCAAAAATAACCCTAGGTACTAACTAAAACTGTCTTGCAGAGGTGATTCTTATTTTGCAACAGGTTGCCAAGAACGCCAGTTCCAGCCAGCAGCGTGTGCTCCAAAAAGAGATCCGGGCACTGATGAAACGGCAACAGGTGGAATTATCTGGTGGTGAGATAGGTAGCGTGAGAATGTGTGACCCGTTCCCTATTGCCATGCCCCCGAAAAGTGAGATGATGATTTGGTGCCAGGCAGCTATTGGTCTAAGAGGTAGAGACTACCAAGCAATGGTAGAACCCGTCTACTCAGACAGTAGGCCCACCATTTTGACAGCACGGGGGGTGGTCGATGTACGCCATGGGAGGGTGCCCGTCCGCATCATCAATATCGGGGAGAGAGAACTATACCTGCCCCGGTATGCCACGCTAGCCAAATTGTTCACCATCAACCAGAACTCTGTACAGGCCATGGAACCCTTGCCTCCATCTCAACCAGAGGAAGGTAACGGCTCTAAGAAACCACTGGAGGACTGGTGTCAGCAACTGCATTTGGGTTCTGACTCCACTCCCTCACAACAAAAACAGGGAGTCTATCGGGTGGTTCAAGAGTACGAGAGAGTGTTTAGTAAACACCCGCTAGACTTCGGGCGAGTGAAGGGGGTAGAACATCACATCCCCACGGGAGACCATCCTCCCATAAAGGAGAGATACCGACCCGTACCCCCTGCACACTATCAACACGCCAAGGGGATGCTAAAAGACATGAAGGAGGCTGGGGTAATTAGGGACAGCTGTAGCCCCTGGGCAGCTCCACTAGTCTTAGTGAAAAAGAAAGACAACACCATGAGAATGTGTGTAGACTACAGGAAGGTCAACCGTATCACACACAAAGATGCGTACCCGTTACCAAGGATAGAAGAGTTCTTAGCTGCATTAAAATCTGCTAACTTCTTCTCTCCTTTGGATCTCACTAGCGGGTACTGGCAGGTTCCTGTAGCAGAGGCGGACCGGGAGAAGACCGCATTCACCACCCCGATGGGACTCAGCGAATTTAACTGTATGCCGTTCGGGCTCTGCAACGCACCAGGAACCTTCCAACGGTTGATGGAATGCTGTCTGGGACACCGGAACTTCGAGACGGTCCTATTATACCTGGACGATGTCATCGTCTATTCCAAGACCTATGAGGACCATCTGGAACACCTGGCAGAAGTGTTTGAAGCCCTGGCGAACTATGGCCTAAAGGTAAAACCCTCAAAGTGTCATCTACTGAAGCCAAAGGTACAATACCTGGGACACGTGGTGAGTGCTGACGGAGTGGCTCCCGACCCTGACAAGATCACTGTGATTAAGGACTGGCCAAGACCATCCAGCATAAAGGAAGTGCGGCAGTTCCTCGGGTTGGTAGGCTACTACCGAAGATTCATTCCCGGTTTTACCAAGAAGGCAGCTCCTATGCAGGACCTCCTGATAGGCCAGTCAAGGAAGGCCAAAAACCAGAAGCCACCCTTCAAATGGAAAAAGCTGGAAGAGGAGTCCTTCCGCCAGCTGAAGATGGCCCTCACGGGGGATGAAATCCTGGCGTACCCTGATTACAGCCAGCCCTTTATCCTCCACACGGACGCAAGCAACATCGGGCTAGGAGCCGTACTGTCCCAGATCCAGCAGGGGAGAGAAGGGGTAATTGCTTACGCCAGCCGAAAACTGCGACCCACGGAAAGAAACCCTGAGAATTACAGCTCGTTCAAGCTAGAGTTCCTGGCAGTGGTGTGGGCAGTAACCGAACGTTTTAAGCATTACCTTGCCTCTTCCAGGTTCATTGTGTACACGGACAACAACCCGTTGACACACCTGGACACTGCAAGACTGGGTGCCCTGGAGCAGAGATGGATGGCCCACCTGTCCAACTATGAGTTCACAATCAAATACCGGGTAGGACGCTCCAATACCAACGCGGACGCCCTGTCCAGGATGCCAAACCTACCGGACGAAGGGGAGGATCCAGAAGAATTGGAAGAGATCGAACTCCCTGCGTTTCACCGTCATGGGATTACCCAGTATTCCCACCGTGTGAGGGGCCAGCGATCCGCTACGTTCAACCCCTTACCCCACTACAACTGGGCGGAGACGCAAGACAGTGACCCCGCAGTCCGTCTGGTGAAGGAGATGCTGACCCAGGCTGATGCCCGCCTGGACCCAGATGCTCCGGAAGAGACCAAGCAACTGTGGACGGAGAAGAGCAGACTGTTTCTCTACAAGGAGAAGTTGTGCCACAGAATGGTCAATTCCCGGACACATGAACTGATCTGGCAGGTTGTGGTACCGAGACGGGACGCAGGTATGGTGCTGGAGGCCTACCACAATGGGGCAGGGCACTTCGGATGGAAGAAGCTGGAGTTCCTGCTGCGTGAACGGTTCTACTGGATAGGCATGAGAGGAGCCATTGAGAGGTGGTGTAGGGACTGTGGCCCGTGCAATCTAAGAAGAAGGGACCGTGCCAGCCAGAGGACTCCCCTGCAGCCCATCATCACCAGGCAGCCGCTGGAACTGGTCGCTCTGGACCATGTTAAACTGGCTCCAAGCAGAAGCGGGTATGTCTATGCCCTAACCATCGTGGATCACTACTCCCGGTTCCTGGTGGTGGTCCCTGTCAAAGACCTGACGGCTCAGACAGCAACCAAAGCCTTCCAGCTGCACTTCTGCCACCCACACGGGTACCCGGACCAAGTGCTGACGGACCAAGGACCAGCCTTCGAAGCGGAGGTCTTCCAGGAGTTCTGCAACCTGTATGGCTGCAAGAAGATAAGAACAACGCTCTATCACCCCCAAACCAATGGACTCTGCAAGAAGATGAACCAGGTGGTGATAGATCTGCTAAAAACATTGCCCCTGGAAGAACGCAGTCTGTGGCCTGAGAAACTGCCCGATCTGGTGGACCTGTATAACCACATCCCGGTAGGTTCCACCAACTGTACCCCGGCTTACCTAATGCGAGCAAGACCTGGTAAGCTGCCTGTTGACCTGGATATGGGAGTCCTGATACCCGAGGACACCTCGCCAGAAGCAGACTGGGATACAGAACGGCAGCAGCAGTACCGGAAAGTACAGGAGAGCGTCAAGCGAAGTCTCTGTCAATCAAGAGAAAGGCAGGAGAGGACTTATAACCAACATGCTCCCGCTGTTCCTCTGGTATCTGGAGAGCAGGTCTTGAAAAGAAAAAGGCGGCTCCATAAGTTGGATGACCAGTGGGAAAAGGACCCGTACACCGTACTGCCCTCAAGCCACAATAATCCAAAGGTGTACGTCATCAAGGATGGAGGAGAGACCACAGCCACTGTCTCCAGAGACCACCTGAAAAAGTGCCCCGAGAAGTTGCAAAGCACGGATGAAGATCATGAAGACCCTCAACCCGTAGAGGAAAAGGAGGAAATGATCAGTACCGTACTCTGAGACTTTCCCTGGTCCTGGACACAAGTAAACAACGCTATCGTGGTGCCCGTCCTCACCTTTCTCCAGCCAGCCCCTCAAGTGCCTACAGAAGACCAGGTAGAGCTGGAAGAGCAGCCGGCCCAGGAGGCAGAAGAATCCAGACCAGCAGACCAGGAGAATCAACCCTCTGCTAGTAGTGAGCCTGCCGTGCCCCTAGTGAGCCAAAGAGTGCGCAGACAGCTGCCCAGCTTGCCCATAACAACTCCTACACCCTGTAGTGCAGGACCAGTTAGTGAGCTCCGTAGGTCCACTAGAGTCACTAGAGGTCAGATGCCCTCTCGCTGGAAAATATAAACTAATGCACTGTGAATTTATCTGTTTAACTGTTTATAGTTTATGTTTGTTGCCTGTTACTAATTATGTTTCTCAGTTACCCTGCAGATTTATTTGGACTAACAGGTTATGGACACTGGATAACCGGAACAATTCTTGTAGATAGTTGCACCTTGGTGCCTCTTGCGAAGACGGCCGCGGAAGAGAAAACCTGTCTGGCGTGGCCTCCTTGCGGCCCAAAGTAGTTAGCTTCAGCCTTGCAGCCACGCCCAGGGCCGACGTAAGGGGTTTGCTTTGGACAGGTCCCCTACTTCGCTTAAAGCTTCACCTTGGGTGATATGGACACCCGGTTACAGACACGCCGTGACCTTTAAAGCACTAAAGCTTCTTGTAAATATGTTATTGTGTTATTGTTATACCCTGTATTTATGTTTCTTTAAAAAATGTGTTTAGTCCCGGAGTACTAAAATTTACTAGGGGGGAATGTGGCACCCCAGGGGTCTGGTTGCCACAGTAATAGAAATATTATGTCTGAGAGCAAGTGGGAGGTTTCTCTGGTCAGGAGCCCTAAGCATGCAACACGGCCCACCCAGACCTGGGAGGGGAGGAATCTGCCCTTATAAACTGGGTCTGGGGCGGGATTAAGACAGAGACAGAGCCTGCAGAACAAGCAGAGCAGTCAGAGTCTGGGAGTCAGAGCCTGAAGAGGGAAAGCAAGAACTAGGAGCTCTGTAGGAGCAGGAGCGAGTGCCAGAGGCTGGAAGCTAGAAAGCTCGCCTTGGCTGAAGACACTAAACCCGGACACGGAGTCCGAGGCTGTGGGGACATCCAGGTCCAGCAGCAGAATCCAACCGGCAGGGGATTCCATGTCCTCTGGCCTTAGAAGCCCAGAGGCACGGTCACAAGCAAGGGACCAGCACCACCATTGTGAAGCGGAGGCTAACGCAAGGCCCCAAGTCACCGGCCATACGGGTGAGCACCACACGGTATACTCAGGGACGTGGGCTACTTCTACCCGCATAGAGCAAGGTAGCCAGGAAAGAGTGCAGATAATCGGGGAGGCCTACAACTCCACCTGGCAAGGGGAGATCCTACTTGCTTACAGACTGACCAGGCCCCTACTGCTAACCAGTACTCCCGGGAGGGTCTGCGTTATACCATCAGTAAAGACCCTGAACTGCACCACACGTCTCTGTGTTTCATCGCCGCACCAGCACCATCAGTCCTGGGACGCTCACACCATCCCTCCCATCATCCACACTAGCTGCCCTGAGGCAATACTTCTCCCGTGGGGAGTTATCCCATACTCGGCTGCGCAAACAACATCAGCCTCAGCGGTCTGCAGCGCAGTGGCGGTCCCCACTGACCGCAATCCACGGGTGGCGTAGTTGGACATTGTTATTACCTAAGACTGCCACTGGTTTGACCGCCCTGGGCACGGACCGGGTCATCGCCACACTGAGACTACAACCCCCAGCGATCCGGCTCCGGGTATCCCCTGCACAGCACAGGCCCAGGGGGCGCATCACAGGCAACGGCGGGAATCAACATATGACCAACATTGAAACTATAATACTGCAAAAGTTAAAGAAACCCCCCTCCACATCACATTTTTTCCCCTAAACCTGTGTATATGTATATACGTCATAGCTCTTCAGACTCTCCGTGTCACACTGTGCTCTGCGTGTCCCGGAAAAGGCTTTTACAATGTAAGCCTATGGAGCGACACAAGGAGGAAAGCTCCATAAGCTTACATTGAAAATAGACTTCCGGCTCACACATAGAGCATAGAGGGATCCAAAGAGTCTGAAAAGAGGTGACATCACTGAGAAGAGGAGCAGAATTACACTGGATACCAGAGAAGACTGTTATGGGTGAGTATATTAAGACACTGACTAGAGAAGAGCAGATTTCTTCACGCAACCCCAGTCCACAGTCCAGGTCAGTGCACTCAAGATGTGGAAAGGAGCTGAGTGAATTTTCTAACCTTCCGCGTTCCATGGTGCAGCCTTTGATTTGCCTGCCTGGCATGACATTATCTATGCGGCGCACAGGTGATGATGCGCTCGCAGAACAAATCATAAGATGTGCATGGGATCCCGAATAGTGTTGAGCCACCCCCGTAGTGTTCGAGTTCGGTTCGGTTCGTCGAACACCCGTGTGTTCGCCGAACTGTTCGTCGAACTGTTCGTCGAACACCTTCGAACACCGTTAAAACCAATGGCAGGCAAACAAAAACATATAGAAACACATAGAAAACACCTTCAAAGGTGTCCAAAAGCTGACAAACTGCTCAGAAGACACAACTAACACATGGAAAAGTGACAAGTACATATAGTCATGCAAAAAGAAAAGAGGTGGAGGAGTAAAAGGAGGGGGAGACACAAATATAGGCATGTCATGCCCTTCTAAAATCCAAAAAGTGAGAAGCCGACACGTTCAGTCCGCTCTTGCCCGTGCCACCTCCGTGTCGCCGGGTTTGTGCCAGAGCCGCGGTGAACCCTGACGGCCAGCCCCCCTCTCCCAATACTGGTGCCTGTCCGCTGGTGGGTCGAGCGAGCCCCCCTGTGGTGGAGGCAGCTCTAAGCATTTTAATTTAAATTGTCTCTCTAATTTGAATGAATACACTTTAAATCCATTTACAAGGATCTATTGGAGGGCAAGTCTCATGCCAGCAGCTGCGTAATTCCAGCTCCAGTAGCGTCCACTAAAGCTGCTGCAGTTAAAAAGCTTTTATAAGGATCGAGCTCGGCTGTCCACCGCAAGGCATCCTACTGCCAGTCCCAGCCCCTATGCCTTGGGGTGCCTCCTGATGCTCTTCACTGAGTATCCCGTGATCCCGAAGCATTTCCTTTGAAAAAATTAAGTGTCCAAACTACAGGTGGTGTAGCTTGCTTAACAGCCGGGATAATCCGCTGACTAGCAGACACTGCTACTAGGCACAAAGTATTTCCTGGGCTAGATGCAGTTAAAAATTTGTAATTAGATACTCTCGTTGGATGCTGAGAAAGCATTCCATAGAGTCTCCTGGCACGCCATATATGATTCTCTTAAAAAGCTTGGGGTAGGGGTCTGAGGGACCCTTTTATAGCCAAAATCACGGCCCTGTATCACAATACGTCACCTAGGTTGAAGATAAATGGAACTGTAGCACCCTGAGGGCTCGGTTGCTACAGAGGTATTGCACCTCACCCAGAGGTGTGATATCTCACTCTCAGGTAAGGATGGAGTGTGGATCAGGACCCGACACCTGCATGCATTACACCACATTGCCGTAGGGCAGGGCGACCAATATGCCTCTGAGATGGGCACGACAGTCCCTGTCCCTGGCTGGAGTGGGGGGAGGGAACACTGAGGAAGGAGAACCCTGTAGTGCAGGAGCAGGGAGGAAGCAGTTCCTGGGTGCATTGAGAAGGGAGTATAAAAGGTGGGCACCATCTTAGTTCAGTGCAGAGAAGTCTGAGCAGAAGTGGCAGGGAGCAGGGGCTCTGCATGAGCTCTGCTCCGGAGGCGGGCCTAGTAACAGAGGCCCAGGCCTGGAAGAGGGAGAAGGAAGGAAGAGGAGCGGAGAAGGCTCCAGTAACGAGGAATGAAGGGATCCCAGGGGTGCGGACGGGCGAGTCGCCACCGCACGCCCGAATCCACCTGCGTGGAGGGGTCAGGCCAAAGGGGGAGACCGGTCCCCGAAACTAGTGGAGGCAGGAAACGACCCTCAGCTAGAAACCAGAGGCTCTGACATTTTATGTGGCGCAGCCCCTCGCTACACCCGCTAGGAAGGCATCACATAGGGTCAGGGAAACTGGCGCCAAGTTTACCAAGAGGAGGCCCGAGGCAGCCGGACAGAAGGGTTGGTAAGAAAGGCCAGACAAAGGACACACAAAGGGGGTCCTGTGAAGCGCTCCAAAGTTATCTGGGAGTTGTCTGAGCCCCTCACCTGGTGAGCACAGTACGACGTGGGCAGCCGTTACCTGCAGACGTGGTCTGGATAATAACTGTGAGTAAAGGCCCTGGACTGCATCACTGACTCCGTGTCGTTACTGCTGCTGCCCTGCACCATCACCCCCATCCTCCGCATACACTGCCCTGAGGCTATACTCCTCCCGTGGGGAGTTATGCTACGCTCTGCTGCACCCACAACACCAGCCTCAGCGGTCTGCCCTGCAGCGGCGGTTCACTCTGACCGCAATCCACGGGTGGCGTAGTCGGACATTTAAACATCAAAACCACATAAATAGTTCCGCCACTGGTTTGACCACCCTGAGCCACGGAACCGGGTCGCCGCCACAAAGACTACAACCACCAGCATCCACCAAAAAGGGTCCGGCTCCGGGTGTCCCAAGGCCCAGGGGGTGCATCAGAACATTTTCATCACCTTTCACAATCACCAATGGGACAAGGCAGGGATGTCCTCTGTCCCCTCTCTTATACATCCTAGTGACGGAGCACCTGCTCTCATCAATTCGCCATAACCCCAATATTAGGTGGATTGAGGTGGGAGGCACCGAGTACAAGTGCTCTCTATTTGCTGATGATGTCCTAGTATATATCACTCAATAACATATATCCATCCATGCTGTTATGGCTGAAATAGATCACTTTGTTACATGGTCAAATTTTAAAATCAATGCAGCGAAGTCTGAGGCCCTCGATGTTTCCCTCCCCAAATCCATATAGGATTCCATCCAGTCCAACTTTCCCTTTGCCTGGCCCTCACAGGGTATCAAATACTTAGGAATTCCTATTCATAGAGACCTCTCCCATCTATGTTATCTTAATTTTGGGCCCTTTATTGAACAACTCCATACAGACCACGGTTGGCAAGTTAGAACTGTAAGATTCACTACGTGAACCACTGGTGTTTTGTGGAAAAGCACATGTACACTGTGTTCCAAATTATTATGCAAAAAGTGTTTAGGAGTGATAAGGGAAGAATTTGTTTGTTTGTCAGTTAAACTCATTGATGGTGATGTGTGTCAGGGCTCTTTATATCACTGTAAGCAATTGCAGACACCTGTGCTAATTAGTTTGGCAGGTGTGTCCAATGAAAGGCAAGACTACTTAAGAAGGCTGTCTCACATTATTAAGCAGCCTACATTTTCTGCCAAAATGGGAAAGAAAAAGGATGTGACGGCTGCTGAGAAGCAACAAATTGTGGAGTGTTTAGGTCAAGGCATGACTACAATCAACATTGTGCGATGATCAGGATGAAGTGTCTTGGCAATCAAGAAGTATGTAGCTGATTCACAGTACACACGTGTGCGAGCTGATAAGGGCAAATTGAGGACTCTTTCCTACAGGCAATTACGTCAGGTTAAAAGAGCAGCGGCAAAAAAGCCTTGTCATAGCAGCAGACAAGTTTTTGAAGCTGCTGGTGCCTCCAACGTCCCCCGAACAACAAGATGCAGCGTCCTTCAGAGGTTTGCAGCTCTGCATACGCCATCCTGTCGACCTCCTCTATCCACTTCACACAAGCAGAAATGGCTCCAGTGGGCTAAACATTACATGAAGACTGATTTCAAAACTGTTTTGTTCACGGATGAGTGCCGTGCAGCGCTCGATGGTCCAGATGGATGGAGTGGAGGATGGCTGGTTGATGGACACCCCACGCAAACACGGCTACAGCGCCAACAAGGAGGAGGTGGAGTAATGTTTTGGGCTGGAATCATGGGGAGAGAGATTGTCGGCCCCTTTAGGATCCCTGAAGGCGCTAAAGATGAACTCCATAATGTATGTGGATTTTCTCAAACAGCACTTCCTGCCATGGTTCAAGAAGAAGAACCGTGTATTTCACAGCAAGATCATTTTTTTGCATGATAATGCACCATCTCATGCTGCACATAAAACATCTGCATCTCTGGCTGATATGGGCATAAAAGGGGACAAACTTATGGTGTGACCCCCATGCTCCCCTGACCTCTACCCCATTCAGAACCTCTGGAGCATCATCAAAAGGAGTGTCTATGATGGCGGGAGGCAGTTCACATCTAAGCAACACCTCTGGGAGGGTATTCTGTCCTCATGCAAAACAATTGAAGCAGAAACCATCCAAAACCTGACAAATTCAATGGACGAGAGAGTTCAGAAGCTCCTTTCGAACAAGGGGTCCTATGTGAAAATGTAACATCACCTACAATAAAGTTTTGAGTTGAAAACTGTTTGATTTCAGTTTCTAATAACCTGCTAATGCTTATAATTTCAAAAATGACCATTTTTTTGGTCTTTATTAAAATGAAAAGGTTGATCGAAAAGTTTGGGGGATCTAAGAGTGTGGCAACCCAGTAGTCATGATTACTTCGAATTCTGACAATATGAGGGTCATGTTGCAGGTAGTGCAGCAAGAAGGCACTTATGTGTCTTGCGCATCTCGGAGCCCCAAAATTATTTTCCGGGCTAGATGCAGCTAAAAATTATTATTAATTTTAAATCTGGTGGAGCTTAGTATAGATGGCCTAATAGGATCAGTGCTGCACACTGCTACAAAGCCCAAATTATTTTCCAGCCAAGATACAGATAAACATGATTAGTAATTTGAAAGCTTAAAACGGTTGGTAGGGTGATTTTAACCAATCATCAAACTTTTACTCTCCCCAGGATGACACAGGGGTAGAAAAGTCGTTTCGGATCCATGATTTGTTCATCTTTATGAACGTGAGTCTGTCTACATTATCAGTGGAGAGCCGCGTGCGCTTATCTGTCAGCACACCACCAGCAGTGCTGAACACACGTTCAGACAGAACGCTGGCTGCGGGGCATGACAAGATCTCCAAGGCGTAAGTGGCTAGCTCCGGCCATTTATCCAGATTGGAAGCCCAAAAAGAGCAAGGGTCCAGTGACACAGTCATGGCTTCAATGTTTACTTGGAGATACTCCTGTACCATCGTCTCTAGGCGTTGACTATGTGTCAGACTTCTTGTCTCCTGTGGCCTTGCAAAGGATGGGCTAAAAAAGTGGTGAAATGATTCCGCAAAATTGATGTTACCAGCAGATACTGTGGTTCTGTTACGGTTTGAGTGCTGAACACTTGACGGTCCCACGGTTGGCAAGTTGGAACTGTGAGATTCACTATGTGCACCACTGGTGTTTTGTGGAAAAGCACATGTAAGATTCTGCAACAGTCTCTGCTGATACTCCTGCATGCGTGCATCCCTTTCTATGGCAGGAATAATTTCGGCAAATTTACTTTTGTACCGGGGATCTAACAGTGTGGCAACCCAGTAGTCAGGATTATTTCTAATTCTCACAATTCGAGGGTCATGTTGCAGGTAGTGCAGCAAGAAGGCACTCATGTGTGTTGCGCATCCAGGAGCACCAAGTCCCTGTTGTGTTGGTGGCGAGGTAACAATCATGCTTCCTTCCTCTGTCCTCTCCCCCCAACCTCGCACAACAGAAATGTGATCAAGGTCTCCCTCATCTGATGAGTCTTCCATCAGTTCGTCCTCCACTTCTTCCTGGGCTCCTGCACCTTCCTCACTAGTTTGGCTGCTACCATGCGCCCTGGTAAAACCATCTCCCCCACCCTCACATGCCTGCCGCCTTGGTGCTGCCGACCGTCTGGACCTTGCAGATGTTAGCCCTTCCGCATACAACTCCTCCTCCTCTACTTCCTCCACCTCCTCTTGTGCCACCACCTGACTCCGAATTCTGTTTAACATGTGCTCCAGCATGTAAATCACCGGAATAGTCATGCTGATAATGGCATCGTCAGCACTAAACATCTTCGTCGCCATTTCAAAACTGTGCAGAAGGGTGCATAGGTCCCTGATCTGAGACCACTCCTCCAGCGTGATTTGCCCCACCTCTGGATCTCGTTGGCCCAGGCTATACGTCAGAACGTATTGCACCAGGGCTTGTCGGTGCTGCCACAGTCGCTGCAACATGTGCAGAGTTGAATTCCACCGGGTAGGCACATCGCATTTTAGCCGGTGAAGTGGCAGGCCCAACGACTTCTGTAGAGATGTAAGTCGCTGAGCTGCGGGATGCGAACGGCGGAAGTGAGCACACAGCGACCGTGCCCTCTGCAGAAGGCCATCTAGTCTGGGATAGTGGGCTAAAAATTGATGGACAACCAGGTTCAACACGTGAGCCATTCAAGGCACGTGTGTGACATTGCCCCGGCGAAGGGCCGCACCCAGGTTTGCAGCATTGTCGCACACGGCCTTCCCTGGTTTCAGGTCCAGTGGAGACAACCATTCATGAAATTGGTTCTCCAGAGCTGACCACAACTCCTCAGCTGTGTGACTCACATTTCCCAGACATTTCAAAGTAAAAACCGCCTGATGACGTTGAGCCCTACTGCCAGCATAGTAAGGAGGTGTGCAGGATCCCTTCTGCGCAGTTAGAAAGCTTGTGGCATGACCAGACAGGCTTTGGGTGCAGGTGGAAGACCGAGAGGAGGTTGAGGAGGCAGAAGCAGTGGAGGAACTTTGACATAAAGAGGATTGACGCACAACTCGTGGGGACGGCAAGACTTGGACAGCAGCCCCTTGTCCTGCTGTCACCATAGTTACCCAGTGCCCAGTCAGCGACATGTAACACCCCTGTCCATGCCTACTCGTCCAAGTGTCTGTGGTGAAATGCACCCTGTCACACACAGAGTTTCTCAAAGAAGCGGTGGTGTTGTGTGCGACATGCTGGTGGAGCGCAGGCACACCTTTCTTTGAGAAGTAGTGCCGACTGGGCATCTGGTACTGGGGCACTGCGACGGACATAAGGTCTCGAAAATCCTCTG
Organism: Phyllobates terribilis; assembly: GCF_046119375.1. Taxonomy (NCBI): domain Eukaryota; kingdom Metazoa; phylum Chordata; class Amphibia; order Anura; family Dendrobatidae; genus Phyllobates; species Phyllobates terribilis. Next base: position 374,446,051 of record NW_027362767.1, read on the forward strand.
TGTCCACCAGGTGGAAAGGCAGCATTACTGTAGCCAAGAGCTTGCAGATGGTGAAATTCAACCTCTTAGCTTTCTCATGGCTAGGAGGAAATGGTCTTTTACTTGTCCACATCTGAGGGACCGAGGGCTGGCTATTGTGCTTAGACGGGGTTGATAAGGGTGTCCCCGGCAAACTGCCGGTCTGTGAGGAAGATGCAGGCGGACATGTTAGGTTGCCTTGATCCAAAGGTGGTGCTATCGATGTCGGACAGCGCTCAACACCATCTGGTGTTACCACCTCCAAAGAAAATGATGACCTGCCAATCACGCTGGCTGTTGCGGGTAAAGAGGTGGCAGGTCTGCGCCCCAAAACAGGTGTGACTGCTGTCCCCCCAGTCACAGAGGATGAAGAGGCCGCGGATGCACAAGATATGGCAGACGGTGGTTGGCCCGGCCGGCTAGGCCGCATTGTAGCACACTGAGCTTCCCACTGCAACTTATGCTTCATGTCCATGTGCCGGTTCATGCATGAAGTACTCAAACTATGTATTTTTTGGCCTCTACTTAGCTTTTGCTGACAAATGTTACAGATAACACGAGTTGGGTCATCTTTATCGATCTGAAAAAATGCCCAGGCTATGCAAGGCTTAGCACCCATGCGACCTGAAGAGCCACCACGACTTGTGGTGAGAGGCAGAGTTGTGTTTGAGGATGCAGTTGTTGACGTGCTTCCAGTACTACTTCTCTGTCCAGGAAGGCGCAACCTGACCTCGTCGTCACTAGCATCTTCCTCCACCTCCTCTGCTGACCTCATCTCTTGGCTGACTGTGGGTTGACAGTAAGTGGGATCTCCAACCTCATCATCATCACCCTGTGCGTTATCACACCCGTCGTCCTCAGAGCCAACCTGTTCCTGCCCTGACAAAAAACTAAAGTTGTCGCTCCAATCAGGTATTTGAGTCTCATCATCGTCTTCCTCATTGTCTCCACCAACAGGAGTTACAGTTTGGGAATGAGGGTCTACATTATGGTCAGAACCTTCTGCGTCTGGTCCTGGATCCGACTCATAAAGATTCTGGGCATCAGTGCAGATCATTTCCTCATCTGGATTCACAGACGCGCTGGAGTCGACCTCTGATTCCCAGGCTATAGTATGAGTAAACAGCTCTGCAGACTCAACCATCTGTTCTACCTCATACTCAGACGGGCAGCTGGAGATTTGGGAGCTGTGAGGAAGCAAGTGCGATTGGGGTGACACCTTTGAGGACTGGAGTATTTGTGATGTTGAAGTTGATGTGGAGGAGAGCCCACTTAAAGGAGCACTTGATATCCGTTGAAGCACCTGCTGTTTTTGTGCCTCATCTGGAATTTGTAGCGATTGGCGTGGCCGTAAGAAAGGGATCTTATCACATTGTCCGCTAAAAGAAGTAGACATTTTAGTTTGGCTGGAAGATGGTCTTTCTTCTGCAGATGTTACTGTTGCTTTAACACCTACCCCACGGACACAACCTTTTTTCCCCTTCCCAACACGCCTATTCCCCTTTCCACCAGCAGCAGGCCTTTTTCCACTCATTTTGGTGGTTAACTAATTCACAACTCTGGAGTTGTTTGCACAAAAAAACAATGGATGGGAACCGAGCAGAGCTGAGTGGCCAAACTGTGGTATTAGGCCAAAACTATTGGCTGGGTTAGATGGAGAAAAAAATTATATTCGATTTGCAACCTGATGGAGGTCAGTATAGATGTACTAATAGAACAAGTCCCACACACAGCTAGAAGCCCAAATATTTTTTCAGAGGTAGATGCAGAAAAAAAATATATTCAGTTTGCAACCTGATGGAGGTCAGTATAGATGGACTAATAGAGAAAGTCCCACACAGTGCTAGAAGGCCAAATATTTTTTCAGAGCTAGATGCAGACAAAAAATTATTTTGAATTTGCAACCTGATGGAGGTCAGTATAGGTGGACTAATAGAACAAGTCCCACACACTGCTAGAAGGCCAAATATTTTTTCAGAGGTAGATGCAGAAAAAAATTATATTCAGTTTGCAACCTGATGGAGGTCAGTATAGATGGACTAATAGAGAAAGTCCCACACAGTGCTAGAAGGCCAAATATTTTTTCAGAGCTAGATGCAGACAAAAAATTATTTTGAATTTGCAACCTGATGGAGGTCAGTATAGGTGGACTAATAGAACAAGTCCCACACACTGCTAGAAGGCCAAATATTTTTTCAGAGCTAGATGCAGAAAAAAATTATATTCAGTTTGCAACCTGATGGAGGTCAGTATAGATGGACTAATAGAACAAGTACCACACACAGCTAGAAGCCCAAATATTTTTTCAGAGGTAGATGCAGATAAAAATTATTTTTAATTTGCAACCTGATGGAGGTCAGTATAGATGGACTAATAGAGAAAGTCCCACACACTGCTAGAAGGCCAAATATTTTTTCAGAGCTAGATGCAGATAAAAATTATTTTTAATTTGCAACCTGATGGAGGTCAGTATAGATGGACTAATAGAGAAAGTCCCACACACTGCTAGAAGGCCAAATATTTTTTCAGAGCTAGATGCAGATAAAAATTATTTTTAATTTGCAACCTGATGGAGGTCAGTATAGATGGACTAATAGAGAAAGTCCCACACACTGCTAGAAGGCCAAATATTTTTTCAGAGCTAGATGCAGAAAAAAATTATATTCAGTTTGCAACCTGATGGAGGTCTGTATAGATGGATAAATAGAACAAGTCCCACGCACAGCTAGAAGCCCAATATTTTTTCAGAGGTAGATGCAGAAAAAAAATATATTCAGTTTGCAACCTGATGGAGGTCTGTATAGATGGATTAATAGAACAAGACCCACACACAGCTAGAAGCCCAATATTTTTTCAGAGGTAGATGCAGAAAAAAAATATATTCAGTTTGCAACCTGATGGAGGTCAGTATAGATGGACTAATAGAGAAACTCCCACACACTGCTAGAAGGCCAAATATTTTTTCAGAGCTAGATGCAGACAAAAAATTATTTTGAATTTGCAACCTGATGGAGGTCAGTATAGGTGGACTAATAGAACAAGTCCCACACACTGCTAGAAGGCCAAATATTTTTTCAGAGCTAGATGCAGAAAAAAATTATATTCAGTTTGCAACCTGATGGAGGTCAGTATAGATGGACTAATAGAACAAGTCCCACACACAGCTAGAAGCCCAAATATTTTTTCAGAGGTAGATGCAGAAAAAAATTATGTTCAGTTTGCAACCTGATGGAGGTCTGTATAGATGGATTAATAGAAAAAGTCCCACACACAGCTAGAAGCCAAATATTTTTTCAGAGGTAGATGCAGAAAAAAAATTATTTTTAATTTGCAACCTGATGGAGGTCAGTATAGATGGACTAATAGAGAAAGTCCCACACACTGCTAGAAGGCCAAATATTTTTTCAGAGCTAGATGCAGACAAAAAATTATTTTGAATTTGCAACCTGATGGAGGTCAGTATAGGTGGACTAATAGAACAAGTCCCACACACTGCTAGAAGGCCAAATATTTTTTCAGAGCTAGATGCAGAAAAAAATTATATTCAGTTTGCAACCTGATGGAGGTCAGTATAGATGGACTAATAGAACAAGTCCCACACACAGCTAGAAGCCCAAATATTTTTTCAGAGGTAGATGCAGAAAAAAATTATATTCAGTTTGCAACCTGATGGAGGTCTGTATAGATGGATTAATAGAACAAGTCCCACACACAGCTAGAAGCCCAATATTTTTTCAGAGGTAGATGCAGAAAAAAAATTATTTTTAATTTGCAACCTGATGGAGGTCAGTATAGATGGACTAATAGAGAAAGTCCCACACACTGCTAGAAGGCCAAATATTTTTTCAGAGCTAGATGCAGAAAAAAATTATATTCAGTTTGCAACCTGATGGAGGTCAGTATAGATGGACTAATAGAACAAGTCCCACACACAGCTAGAAGCCCAAATATTTTTTCAGAGGTAGATGCAGATAAAAATTATTTTTAATTTGCAACCTGATGGAGGTCAGTATAGATGGACTAACAGAGAAAGTTCCACACACTGCTAGAAGGCCAAATATTTTTTCAGAGCTAGATGCAGATAAAAATTATTTTTAATTTGCAACCTGATGGAGGTCAGTATAGATGGACTAATAGAGAAAGTCCCACACACTGCTAGAAGGCCAAATATTTTTTCAGAGCTAGATCCAGATAAAAATTATTTTTAATTTGCAACCTGATGGAGGTCAGTATAGATGGACTAATAGAGAAAGTCCCACACACTGCTAGAAGGCCAAATATTTTTTCAGAGCTAGATGCAGAAAAAAATTATATTCAGTTTGCAACCTGATGGAGGTCAGTATAGATGGACTAATAGAACAAGTCCCACACACAGCTAGAAGCCCAAATATTTTTTCAGAGGTAGATGCAGATAAAAATTATTTTTAATTTGCAACCTGATGGAGGTCAGTATAGATGGACTAATAGAGAAAGTCCCACACACTGCTAGAAGGCCAAATATTTTTTCAGAGCTAGATGCAGATAAAAATTATTTTTAATTTGCAACCTGATGGAGGTCAGTATAGATGGACTAATGGAGAAAGTCCCACACACTGCTAGAAGGCCAACTATTTTTTCAGAGCTAGATGCAGAAAAAAATTATATTCAGTTTGCAACCTGATGGAGGTCTGTATAGATGGATTAATAGAACAAGTCCCACACACAGCTAGAAGCCCAATATTTTTTCAGAGGTAGATGCAGAAAAAAAATATATTCAGTTTGCAACCTGATGGAGGTCTGTATAGATGGATTAATAGAACAAGTCCCACACACAGCTAGAAGCCCAATATTTTTTCAGAGGTAGATGCAGAAAAAAATATATTCAGTTTGCAACCTGATGGAGGTCAGTATAGATGGACTAATAGAGAAAGTCCCACACACTGCTAGAAGGCCAAATATTTTTTCAGAGCTAGATGCAGAAAAAAATTAAATTCAGTTTGAAACCTGATGGAGGTCAGTATAGATGGACTAATAGAACAAGTCCCACACACAGCTAGAAGCCCAAATATTTTTTCAGAGGTAGAATGCAGATAAAAATTATTTTTAATTTGCAACCTGATGGAGGTCAGTATAGATGGACTAATAGAGAAAGTCCCACACACTGCTAGAAGGCCAAATATTTTTTCAGATCTAGATGCAGATAAAAATTATTTTTAATTTGCAACCTGATGGAGGTCAGTATAGATGGACTAATAGAGAAAGTCCCACACACTGCTAGAAGGCCAAATAGTTTTTCAGAGCTAGATGCAGAAAAAAATTATATTCAGTTTGCAACCTGATGGAGGTCAGTATAGAAGGACTAATAGAACAAGTCCCACACACTGCTAGAAGCCCAAATATTTTTTCAGAGCTAAATGAAGAAAAAAATTATTTTTAATTTGCAACCTGATGGAGGTCAGTATAGATGGACTAATAGACCAAGTCCCACACACTGCTAGAAGCCGAAATATTTTTTCAGAGCTAGATGCAGAAAAAAATTATTTTTAATTTGCAACCTGATGGAGGTCAGTATAGATGGACTAATAGAACAAGTCCCACACGCTGCTAGAAGCCCAAATATTTTTTCAGAGATAAATGAAGAAAAAAATTATTTTTAATTTGCAACCTGATGGAGGTCAGTATAGATGGACTAATAGACCAAGTCCCACACACTGCTAGAAGCCCAAATATTTTTTCAGAGCTAGATGCAGAAAAAAATTATTTTTAATTTGCAACCTGATGGAGGTCAGTATAGATGGACTAATAGACCAAGTCCCACACACCGCTAGAAGCCCAAATATTTTTTCAGAGCTAGATGCAGAAAAAAATTATATTCAATTTGCAACCTGCTGGAGGTCAGTATAGAAGGACTAATAGAACAAGTCCCACACACTGCTAGAAGCCCAAATATTTTTTCAGAGCTAAATGAAGAAAAAAATTATTTTTAATTTGCAACCTGATGGAGGTCAGTATAGATGGACTAATAGACCAAGTCCCACACACTGCTAGAAGCCCAAATATTTTTTCAGAGCTAGATGCAGAAAAAAATTATATTCAGTTTGCAACCTGATGGAGGTCAGTATAGATGGACTAATAGAATGATGCTATGCCCAAAAGATTTTACTTCACTAGGTGCAGTAAAAAAATTGGTATTCTATACACAGGTGGTATATCTTGCAACACAGATACGCTACTCCACTGACTAACACACTCTGCAATAGGCCAAAAAGGATTAGCTTTGCTAGATTCAGCCAAATGCTGTGAAAAAAACTTGCACAGCACTGGCACAGACCTGCCTGGCAAAAACTGATGGGAACTGATGTAACCTAGTCCTGAAAAGGACTGCAATTACAATTAGTCTTTACTCCCACAATCTATCTATTTAAGAGCACAGACCTGCCTGATAAAAGTAGTAGGAAATGCTGTAACCTAGTCCTTAAAAGGACTGCAATCACAACTATTCCCTACTCCCAAGCTATCTGTAGATTTGTGTGAAAATTGGCTTGAAATTAACAAGGTATAGCGCACACAGCAACAGCGGTGCCGTCTAACACGCAGCTGCAGCAGTGAGAAAATGGTGGCGACGGGGAAAATGGCTTGGTCTTATAGGGCAAGGACATGTGACATACACTGCCAATGACACATGCCCTTGCTTGTGTGAAAAACAGCAGTTCGCTCCGTGTGTGCGCTGCTGATAGGCTGACAGACTGCACCTCCCCACTGCAAATGCGGGAAAGAGAAAAAAAAATGGAGATCTTCATTATTCCTGCAGAGATCCATCCCCTGCCCCTCCCCCCACCCCGCTGTACACTCAAACTGCGTATTAACATTAATTTTCATCATTACTAAGAAAAAATCCAGTTATGATTTTGGTGCACGAACAGTTATCGAACATAACCTCGAACAAAACAGCGCGAATTTGAGATTGGCGAACAGTTCGAGTAGAACAACGCTCATCTCTAATCCCGAAAGCTCAGTAAATTCATGCAGCTCCTATCCACTGACAGAATGCACTGACCTAGACCATGGACTGGGGTTGTGACACTACATACACATATATACAGATTAATGGAAAAAAGTTATTGGAGTGCTTTTCCTGCCTAAATTAGGGATTTTGTTAACTGTCATATAATATGTATCAGGACCTTTATATATCCCATTTCTATTCATTTTTGGTTACTTATCAGCTGAGTGCTTGCAAAGCCCAACACTGATGCCGCCTACACATCCACTCATGGATCGCCATGTGTTCATGACTTCTGGATATGGGATGGACCCTCATTTATTAGTACATGAGTCAAACTACATAGCCCAATAAAATAAAATACACAACATGTTATTTTGGTGTCAAAAAGGCCACAGCTTTTATTAAAGATCACATGAGTATAGTAAGAGTCAGGCGAAATGCTAGGCAAGTATATTCTGAGATTCAAGGACACAGTGAGATCTCTCAGCTGCCTGCCATACAGCAATCGGCAGGCAGCAATACAGGGGTGGCATGCTCCGACCTGTCACAGTAGCAAAGCCAGTCCACTTCAAGGGTTCCAATGACCCTACCAAAGATCTTCATTCCTGTGCTTAACAGCTAAGCCGCCCCTAGATGAAGTGACTATTATCACATCCTTCAGGCTGGCCTACAAAGCTCAGCCTATTCACCACCAGTGTGTATCAGCATCTATTAAATTAAAATGAGTCCACCATAACTTGCCGCTAACTCGGGTTTACCGCAACAGAGAGGGGTCAGAAAACCGCAGCATCTGATTTCACATACTCCTGCACTGATTAGAAGCACTTCTCCATCATATTAAACGGTGCAGGTTTATGTTAACAGTGCAGAGGTTAAACTGTTCAGTTGAGAGTCTATGAAGTTTTCCTGCTTTGATGGTCTGTTCAGTATTGGTCCCACCCCTCTCCTATATATACTCGCCTCTGGCAATCAGGATTGCCAGTGTTAGTGTTATGCTACCTGGTGTGGAGTAGAGGAGTCAGTTGTTTGTAGAGGCGTTTGGAGTGTTGATCTGCGATTGCTGCTTGGTGATTCGATTGTGTGCAAATCCTCATCCTCTAATATTTGGTTATTTCCTTCCTTTACTACCTGGTGTTCCTCTCTGTTGTCCGTGAGTGCATATTTACATGATTGGTATTTTCATTTATCCCTGTATGTCCTCCTTTGATAGTCTGGTTGGTACAGGTGCATCTCACTAAATTAGAACATCATCAAAAAGTTAATTTATTTCAGTTCTTCAATACAAAAAGTGAAACTAATATATTATATAGAGTCATTACAAACAGTGTGATCTATTTCATAGAATCATAGAATCATAGAATGGTAGAGTTGGAAGGGACCTCCTGGGTCATCTGGTCCAACCCCCTGCTCAAAGCAGGATTCACTAGATCATCTCAGACAGATGTCTGTCCAGCCTCTGTTTGAAGACGTCCATTGAAGGGGAACTCACCACCTCTCGTGGCAGCCTGTTCCACTCATTAATCACCCTAACTGTCAAAAAGTTTTTTCTAATATCTAATCTGTGTCTCCTCCCATTTAGTTTCATCCCATTGCTTCTAGTCTTTCCTTGTGCAAATGAGAATAAAGATGATCCTTCTACAATGTGACAGCCCTTGACATATTTGTAGACAGCTATTAAGTCTCCTCTCAGTCTTCTTTTTTGCAAGCTAAACATTCCCAAATCCTGCAACCGTTCCTCATAGGACATGGTTTGCAGACCAGTCACCATTCTGGTCGCTCTTCTCTGAACTTGCTCCAGTTTGTCTATGTCTTTTTTAAAATGTGGTGCCCAAAACTGTACACAGTATTCCAGATGAGGTCTGACCAAAGAGGAGTAAAGACCGATAATGACTTCACGTGATCTAGACTGTATGCTTCTGTTAATACATCCCAGAATTGTATTTGCCTTTTTTGCTGCTGCATCGCACTGTTGACTCATGTTCAGTCTATGATCTATTAGTATACCTAAGTCTTTTTCACATGTACTGTTGCTTAGCTCTATTCCTCCCATTCTGTATATGCTTTTTTCATTTTTATTGCCCAGATGTAGTACTTTGCATTTTTCCCTGTTAAAAACCATTCTGTTGGTTGCTGCCCACTGCTCCAGTTTATTTAGGTCTTTTTGAATCCTCTCTATCTCTTCTCTAGTATTAGCTATCCCTCCTAGCTTTGTGTCATCAGCAAATTTAATCAGTTTACCCTCAATTCCTTCATCTAAATCATTGATAAAGATGTTGAACAATACAGGTCCCAGGACGGAGCCCTGTGGTACCCCACTTGAGACATTCATCCAGCTGGATGTGAAGCCATTTACAACCACCCTTTGAGTCCGATCACTAAGCCAGTTATGAATCCACCTAACAGTTGCCTGGTCCATTGCATACTTGGTCATTTTTTCAATAAGGATGATGTGAGATACTTTGTCAAATGCTTTGCTGAAGTCAAGATATACTATATCTACAGCATTTCCCTGATCCACCCAGTCAGTGATTCTGTCATAGAAGGAAATTAAGTTAGTCTGACATGACTTGTTAGTTACAAACCCATGCTGACTCTGGTTAATCACTTCATTCTTATCCATGTACTTACATACATGTTGTTTAATAATTTGTTCAAAGATCTTTCCTGGTATAGAAGTCAGACTCACCGGCCTATAGTTCCCTGGGTCCACCTTCTTCCCCTTTTTGAAGATAGGAACAACATTTGCTCTTCTCCAGTCTTCTGGGACTTCTCCTGTTCTCCAATAATTTTCAAAGATTATGGAGAGTGGTTCTAAAATTTCTTCTACAATCTCCTTCAGTACTCTGGGGTGTAATTCATCTGGACCTGGAGACTTGAACTCATTTATGTTAGCTAAATATTCCCTCACAATCTTTCTGTTTACTGATAACTTGGATTCCTCTATTCCTTTAAAAGGACAGTGAAGATCAGTTGATGTTACATTTTCTTTCTGAGAGAAAACAGATGCAAAATAGGAATTAAAAAGTTCGGCCTTCTCAACATCCTCTCTTACCATTTCTCCATTTTCATCCTGTAAAAATCCTATAGCATCTTTGACTTTTCTTTTACTTTTGACATACCCCCAAAATCCTTTTTTATTGCTTTTGACATCTCTTGCAAGCCTTAATTCATTGTCAGCTTTAGCTAACCTGATACGTGCCCTGCAGGATCTGCAGACTGCATTATAATCTTCTTTAGATATGCCTCCCTCTTTCCATTTAATAAACATTTCTTTCTTTCTTTTTAGCATGTGTTTAAGTTCTGTGTTCATCCATCCTGGTTTCCTTAAATGCTTCCCATTCTTCCTACTTTTCGGGATTGTTAACGATTGTGCTTTGAGAATCTCATTTTTAAAAATTTCCCATCCTTCCTGGACATTTTTGTCCTTAAGGACATCCAGCCATTGGATCCCTCCTATTCTCTTTCTGAGTCTCTTAAAATCTGCCTTTCTAAAATCTAACCTTGAAGTTTGAGTCTTCACATGTCTTCCTCCTCTAGTTATCCAAAATTCTATAATAGCATGATCGCTGCCTCCTAGGGTCCCAGCCACCTTTACCTCCTCAACCATTTCCTCCCTGTTTATAAGAATTAGATCCAAAGTAGCAGATCCCCTTGTTTTCTCCCCTACCTTTTGGAAGATAAAGTTGTCAGCAAGAGAGGATAAGAATTTGCTTGACCTGTTAGTTTTACTTGAGAGAGATTCCCAACAAATGTCTGGATAGTTGAAATCTCCCATGACCACTACGTCATATTTTTTGGAGAACTTGGTCATTTGATACATAAAGAGTTCATCAATATCTTCAGCTTGCCCAGGTGGCCTGTAGTAAATGCCTACAATGGTGTCCTTTCCGTTGTTCTCTCCTTGTATTCTTACCCAAACAGTTTCCACAGAACTCCCAGTCTCTGAAGCTTCAATCTCTGTGCCGATATACGCTTTTCTAACATACAATGCAACACCTCCTCCTCGTTTATCAAGTCTGTTTCTTGCAAATAAGTTGTATCCTTTTAGCCTTTTATTCCAATCATGTGTATCGTCCCACCAAGTTTCAGTGATTCCAATGACATCATATTCCTTTTCCTGCATTAGTAGTTCCAATTCTCCTTGTTTGTTGCCCATGCTTTGTGCATTTGTATAAAAACATTTTAGTTTGTGATTGGTTTCTCTTCCTCCCATATTTTTATTATTTAGATTTTTTTGTCTTTGTTCTTCTTTTCCACTTCCAGTAGCAGAGATCTCAATAGTATTTGTCAGCTGTATGGCTTTTTCTGGCCTTTTGCTTCCCTTCCCACATTGTTCTAGTTTAAAGCTCTTCTGATGAGTGTAGCAAGGCGACTTCCAAATACATGTTTTCCAGTCTTCGTAAGGTGCACCCCATCTCTAGCAAGTAGTCCATCGTATAGGTAATTCATTCCGTGATCCAGAAATCCAAATCCTTGTTGACGGCACCATCGACGTAGCCAGTTGTTCACCTGTAGAATCTTATTCCACCTCATTGTTCCATGGCCATCCACTGGGAGGATGGATGAGAAGACCACCTGCGCTCCCAATTCTTTCACTTTCTTGCCTAAGTCTTCAAAGTCACTGCAGATGGTTTCCAGGTCCTTTCTTGCGGTGTCATTTGTCCCCACATGTATTAGCAGGAATGGGTAGTGATCTGTAGGTCTGAAGAGTCTTGATATCCTGTCAGACACATCTTTAATTTTTGCTCCTGGAAGACAGCACATTTCTCTTGAGGTTATGTCTGGTCTGCAGATAGCGGCCTCTGTTCCTCTTAACAGGGAATCCCCCATGACCACCACTCTCCGTTTTTTCTTCACAACATTCTTCTTTCTCCATCCAGGAGGATTCTGAGGGCTTACAAGGTTATTCATTGCTGGCAAAGTCTTATCTTGCTGTATTTCTTCATGGTTCTCCTGTGTGAGAGCCTGGTACTGGTTCCTGAGCAGTATGGGTGCTGACTGCCTCTCGATCCTCCTGCTTCTGTGGGTCACATGCTTCCATTCCTCTGTTTCGTCAGGTGCAGTTCGAATTTCTTCTCTTTCTGAATCATGAAGAGATAATTCTGCTCTGTCTAAGAACTCTTCACCTTCCTTAATGATTTTCAAGGTAGTTAACCTCTCTTCTAGATTTCGCAACTTTTCCTCCAACAGGGACACAAGCTTGCATTTCTGGCATGTGAAGTCTGGCTTTTCCACTGGCAAGTCTGTGAACATGTAGCAGGATATGCAGCTCACCAAATGGCTCCTGGACTCTTCCATGTTCTTATTGTTAATGTTCTGAAAACAGTGAAAAAAGCTTAAAAAAAAGCTTCAAAATGCGCGCGCCGGTAGGCGCGCGGTTTACCGATGTCCTCTTTTCAGCTCCAACAGCCAAACTATTTCTAGTGTTTATTTCTGTTAATGTTGATGATTATGGCTTACAACCAATGAAAACACAAAAGTCATTATCTCAGTAAATTAGAATACGTTATAAGAACAGTTTGAAAAATGTTTTTAAAATCTGAAATGTTGTCCTTCCGAAATGTATGTTCAGTACATGCACTCAATACTTGGTCGGGGCTCGTTTTGCAAGCAATTACTGCATCAATGCGGCATGGCATGGAGGCGATCAGAGGTGTTATGGAAGCCCTGGTTGCTTTGATAGCAGCCTTCAGCTCTTCTGCATTGTTGGGTCTTGTGTCTCTCCTCTTCCTCTTGAAAATACCCCATAGATTCTCTATGGGGTTAAGGTCAGGCGGGTTTGCTGGCCAATCAAGCACAGTGATACTGTTGTTTTTAAACCAGGTATTGGTACTTTTGGCAGTGTGGACAGGTGCCAAGTCCTGCTGGAGAATGAAATTTCCATCTCCAAAAAGCTTGTCGGCAGAGGGAAGCATGAAGTGCACTGACTTTGATCTTGATAAAACACAGTAGACCAGCAGATGACATGGCTCCCCAAACCATCACTGATTCTGGAAACTTCACACTAGACCTCAAGCAGCTTGGATTGTGGCCTCTCCATTCTTTCTCCAGACTCTGGGACCTTGATTTCCAAATGAAAATTGGAACTTTTGGACCTTGTGGAGTGTGTCAATGACTGCCTTCTGGACATCTGTCAAGTCAGCAGTCTTCCCCATGATTGTGGAGCCTACTGAAACAGACTAAAGAACCCTTTTAAAAGTTTAGGAAGCCTTTGCAGGTGTTTTTTTGTTAATTATTGTAATTTACTGAAATAATGACTTTTGTGTTTTCATTGGCTGTAAGCCATAATCATCAACATTAACAGAAATAAACACCTGAAATAGATCACTCTGTTTGCAATGACTCTATATAATATATGAGTTTCAATTTTTGCATTGAATAATTGAAATATATTAACTTTTTGATGATATTCTAATTTAGTGAGATGCACCTGTATATATTCATACACTATTACTCTCCACTTTCCTATGTGGGGAAGGGGGACAGATATAGGGCTGATTCAGGAGCTCAGCAAGGTACGTGGCCCCGGCGTCTTCACCATTACAAGTAATCCCGAAGAGCAGGGATAGCTAGGGTGCCCCTGTGTTAGGGACAGAGAAGGAGCCCCTGACCTTGGGTATTTGACAACAGATTTGTGACTGCCACTCTCCCTTGGGCTTAGAAGGTTAATACCAAAAATGCCAATCAAAATGTTTTTTTTTGTTTGTTTTATTTTTTTTTCTTTAAATTATATGATAACATGTACAAAGGAAGGTTACAAATAAAGGAAATTAACATAAACAGGGTAAGCAGTCAAGTAATATCACATTTACAATTGCACAGTAAAACAAGGAAAAGGGGGCGGGTGGTCGAGAAATGCTTCTGCCATCCCTTCTGGTAGGAGAAAGAGGAAGAGACAGTGAGACAGGAAGTTATTTTATACTAGATGGTGGCCCGATTCTAACGCATCGGGTATTCTAGAATATGTATGTGGCCGACCGGGCGCAATCGTTGTTTAAATTTGGCGCCAAAATCGCTGATTGGTCACGGCCGGCAACCGTGACCAATCAGCAAAACGGTGTTTAAATTTGGCGGCAATATCGGTGATTTGTCGCGGGTGGCGGCCACGACCAATCAGCGAACTGTGTTAGTGAGGACCGGAGAGCTTGTTTAAATTTGGCGCTAAAATCGCTGATTAGTCGCGACCGCGACCAATCAGCAAAACGGTGTTTAAATTTGGCGCCAATATCGCTGATTGGTCGCGGCCGGCGGTCGCGACCAATCAGCAGAGCAGGGTTTAAATTTGGCGCCAATAATGCTGATTGGTCGCGGCCGGCGACCGCGACCAATCAGCAGAGCGTTCGCGGCTGGCGACCAATCAGGAGAGCGTTGTTTACATTTGGCGCCAATGATGCTGATTGGTCACTGACGGCGACCGCGACCAATCAGCAAAGCGATGTTTAAATTTGGCGCCAATAATGCTGATTGGTCGCGGCCGGCGACCGCGACCAATCAGCAGAGCGGTGTTTAAATTTGGCGCCAATAATGCTGATTGGTCGCGTTCACCGGCCGCGACCAATCAGCAAAGCAGTGTTTAAATTTGGCGCCCATAATGCTGATTGGTCGCGGCGGGCGACCGCGACCAATCAGCTAAGTGGTGTTTAAATTTGGCGCCAATAATGCTGATTAGTCTCGGCCGGAGGCCGCGACCAGTCAGCAGAGCGTTGTATAAATTTGGCGCCAATCTCGCTGATTGGTCGCGGCTGGCTGGCGGCCGCGACCAATCAGCAGAGCGTTGTTTAAATTTGGCGCTAATAATGCTGATAGGTCGCGGCCAGCGGTCGCAACTAATCAGCAGAGGGGTGTTTAAATTTGGCTCCAATATCGCTGATTGGTCGCGGCCGGCAACTGCGACCAATCAGTAGAGGGGTGTTTAAATTTGGAGCCAATAATGTTGATTGGTCACGACTGGCGACCGCGACCAATCAGCAGAGTGGTCGCGGCCGGCGACCGCGACCAATCAGGAGAGAGTTGTTTACATTTGGCGCCAATAATGCTGATTGGTCGCGACCGGCGACCGCGACCAATCAGCAAAGCGATGTTTAAATTTGGCGCTAATAATGCTGATTGGTCGCGGCCGGTGAATGCGACCAATCAGCAAAGCAGTGTTTAAATTTGCCGCCCATAATGCTGATTGGTCTCGGCCGGCGGTCGCGACCAATCAGCAGAGGGGTGTTTAAATTTGGCGCCAATAATGCTGATTGGTCGCGACCGGTGACCGCGACCAATCAGCAGAGCGGTCGTGGCCGGCGACCGCGACCAATCAGGACAGAGTTGTTTACATTTGGCGCCAATAATGCTGATTGGTCGCAGCTGGCGACCGCGACCAATCAGCAAAGCGATGTTTAAATTTGGCGCCAATGATGCTGATTGGTCGCGGCCGGCGACCGCGACCAATCAGCTAAGCGGTGTTTAAATTTGGCGCCAATAATGCTGATTAGTCGCGGCCGGCGGCCGCGACCAATCAGCAGAGCGTTGTTTAAATTTGGCGCCAATCTCGCTGATTGGTTGCGGCTGGCGGCCGCGACCAATCAGCAGAGCGGTGTTTAAATTTGGCGCCAATCTGACTGATTGGTCGCGGTCGGCCAGCGCCCGTGACCAATCAGCAGAGCGTTGTTTAAATTTGGCGTCAATCTCGCTGATTGGTCGCGGCTGGCGGCCGCGACCAATCAGCAGAGCGTTGTTTAAATTTGGCGCCAATCTCGCTAATTGGTCGCGGTCGGCCGGCGTCCGCGATCAATCAGCAGAGTGGTGTTTAAATTTGGCGCCAAGATCACTGATTGGTCGTGGCAGGAGGCCGGGACCAATCAGCGAATTGCATTAGTCAGGACCGGGGTGCGGCGCTGCCTCTGCGGCTACTTCCGCTGCGAGAAGCCGGGAGATGAGCGGCTGCTCGCAGCAGAAGTATCCCGACCGGCGGCGCCGCTCCCTGTTCCTTCGTTCACACTTGCCATCCGGAGATCAGCGGGCCAAGCCGCTGATCTCCCGACGTTAGCCGCATGGAGGTGAGCGGCGCTGCCTGTCGGGGTACTTGTGCTGCCAGCAGCGGGGAGATGAGCGGCTAGCGCCGGTCATCTCCCTGCTGCATCGTCGCTGACCTCCGTCCGGCAGATGAGACGCTAACGGCCCCATCTTTTTCTGAAATTCCGCGTCGCTGATTGGCCGCGGCCGGACCAATCAGCGACGCGGGATTTCCTGGACAGACAGACAGACAGAAAGACAGACAGACAGACAGATGGGATAAGAAAATTATATATATAGATATTTATATTTTTTTATTAACTCTTCCCAACAATAATACAAAACCAGGCACATAATTGGACTTCTTTTTCTAAAGGGGAAACACGCAGCCTAATACAATCAATATGAATATAGATAATAAAAACTCCAGGCTTTAACCCCTTCATAACTCTGGGATTTTCCGCTTTTGCATTTTCGTTTTTTGCTCCCCTTGTTCCCAGAGTCATAGCGTTTTTATTTTTTGGTCAATATGGCCGTATGAGGGCTTATTTTTTGCAGAACGAGTTGTACTTTTCAATGCCATTACAAGTTTTACCATATCGTGTACGGGAAAACGGGAAAAAAATTCCAAGTGCGGTGAAATTGCAAAAAAAGTGCAATACAACAGATGTTTTTTTTTAAATTTCTTTACCACGTTCACTGAATGATAAAACTGACCTGCCATTATTATTCTCCAGGTCATTACGAGTTCGTAGACACCAAACATATATAGGTTCTTTTTTATTTAAGTGGTGAAAAAAAATTCCAAAGTTTGCTAAAAAAAATAATAAAAAAAAATGGCGCCTTTTTCCAAGACCCATAGTGTCTCCATTTTTCGGGATCTGGGGCTGGGTGAGGGCACTTGTCTGATCTCCTCTGCTACATACGCATCGGTGACCACGCATCGGTGACCACGTGACGAGGTCACCGATGGGCGGGGTAAGTGACGCGCTTCTGGCGGGGCGCTTTTAAATGCCGCTGTCAGAGATTGACAGCGGCATTTAACATGTTAACAGCTGCGGGTGGATCGCGATTCCACCCACGGCTGTTGCGGGCACATGTCAGCTGTAATAATCAGCTGACATGTGCCCGGTTCAGTGAGGGCTCAGTGCCGGAGCCCTCACTAAACCGGGGGTTACAGCCTTGTGCGTACAAATACGGCTCAGGCTGTAAAGGGGTTAAGGGTCAGCCATTTCTTACAGTCATGCATCCCCTTCGCCTAGTACCTAGAACTCCCAGGAGTTCATTAAGGAAAGAAGGTAGTAGTAAGCTGCTACCAAACACCTCAGTGCTCTGATAATTACCAAAATGATCAGGCATGTTGCAATCCAATTTTTCAATCTTCATTTACCCCCTAAAAATTGGCATTCAAGTGCTCAATGCATATTGGATGCCTGGTTAGCTGGTCCCACTGAAATTAGCAGGTTCTTGTCACAAATCATTAAGGATTTGTGGCAGCTCTGGGTTGCTGGAATTTAAATGTTATTTTTTTCCTTTGGTCCAGCAAGAGTTAATGTCACTTTCTTGTTGGCAAGTTTCTTTTGGTCTGGTCAGCTGATGTTGGTTGGTAACCACTCCCAACTTCCTTTAAATAGTCACACGACCCATCAGCTGATCTTTGGTTATAGAGTTAATTTTATGCAGACCCGCTAGGTTTGGAGTCCTCCCGTGATTGTGGTGTAGCCGTTGTAGGAGTTCTTTACCATGGTGCCGTTGTTGGAACTTTGCTGCAGATTCTAAGTTAAGTTGTTTTTCTTGCTGCCAGTCCCTTGTTTGTCACCTTATCCTATGTTCATTACCTGTAGTGACAAGGCTACAGTCCATGTCGGCCAGTGCACTAGCCAGGGCTTGTTGAGGTGACAGTTAGGAACTAAGCAAGTGATGGCGACGGGGGGAAGGACCCGCATAGGGCATTAGGGGAGCTTAAGGACAGACATAGGTTGGTGTCAAGAGGTGTCCCACACCTCGCTCCCTACCATTAGGGCCTTCCTCCCCCTTTTCCATCCCGCTGTATTTTATGTTGTGCCGTCCACCGGACATTGTCGCGCCCAAGAGTGACAGTTCTAGTGCAGTGGTGAGAACCTATGGCGCCCTCTCATTGGGCACATGCGCGATTTCCTCAGCACTGCCACTGCCACCGCCACCACTGTCCTGTTCTCAGCCCGTGCGCCATCCCCCTTTCACTAGCACCAAGGCCACTCTCCTCTGAACGCACGTGGCCCAATGGAAGGGTGCAGTCTGATGGGAGGGTGCACGGCCTGATGGGAGGGCGCGTGGCCTGATGGGAGGGCACACGTACAGAGGAGAGTGGCTGCAGTGCTAGTGATACACTAGTGATGCGCTGAGGAGGGTGAGGGGATGGCGACAGTAGTGCTGAGGAGATGGCTCACTTGCCCACAGGTCGGACTGTAATATATGAACAGATCAGATCAACGTTAGAACAGGCAGAGGTGAGTAGTTATTATTTTTTAATCTGGGGTCATTATACAGTATGGAGCATCATGTGGGGCCATTATACAGTATGGGGCATCATGTGGGGCCCATTATACAGTATGGAGCATCATGTGGGGCCCATTATACAGTATGGAGCATCATGTGGGGCCCCTTATATAGTATGGAGCATCATGTGGGGCCCCTTATACAGTATGGAGCATCATGAGGGGCCCCTTATACAGTATGGAGCATCATGTGTGGCCATTATACAGTATGGAGCATCATGTGGGGGCATTATACAGTATGGAGCATCATGTGGGACCATTATGCAGAATAGAGCATCATGTGGGCCCCACTATACTGTATGGAGCACTATGTGGGGCCCACTATACAGTACGGAGCACTATGTGGGGCCCACTATACAATATGGAGCACTATCTGGGGCTCACTATACTCTATGGAGCACTATGTGAGGCTCACTATACAATATGGAGCACTATCTGGGGCCCACTATACTCTATGGAGCACTATCTAGGGCCCATTATACTGTTTGGAGCACTATCTGGAGACCACTCTACTGTATGGAGCACTATGTGGGGCCCACTATACTGTATGGAGCACTATGTGGGGCCCACTATACTGTATGAAGTACTATGTGGGGCCCACTATACTGTATGGAGGACTATGTGGGGCCCATTATACTGTATGGAGCACTGTGTGGGGCCCACTATACTGTATGGAGGACTATGTGGGGCCCATTACTCTGTACGGAGGACTATGTGGGGCCCATTACTCTGTACGGAGGACTATGTGGGGCCCATTACTCTGTACGGAGGACTATGTGGGGCCCATTACTCTGTACGGAGGACTATGTGGGGCCCATTACTCTGTACGGAGGATTATGTGGGACCCATTACTCTGTACGGAGGACTATGTGGGGCCCAATACTCTGTATGGAAGACTATGTGGGGCCCAGTACACTGTATGAAGCACTATGTGAGGCCCATTACACTGTATGAAGCACTATGTAGGGCCCATTATACTGTATGGAGGGCTGTGTGGAGATTACAGTTGGAGAATCATACCATGATGGGGTCACCATTCTTTGTTAGAGGGATGAAGTAAAGGGGTGCAATAGGGTCATCATACTGTGCATGAAGAGGAATTCACTGTGGGGGTATCATACTGTGTTGGGGGGCACTTTTGTTTGCATCATAGTTTATTATCTGTATTATTCAAGTTTTTTTATCCTTTGTTATTACATATTTAAATTAGGCCATTGGGCCATATGCTTTTTACTGCTCTTACATAACATATTATATTATTCCACTATAATTCCAAAAGTTAATTGTTTAATTCGATAAGGAAAAACTTCCTCAATTGTAGATAATTCTTTTTAACAAATATCAAGGTTTGCCTGCGACTTTGTCCAAGCTTTTAACTTTGGCCCTCTGTGTATTTGAGTTAGACATCCCTGGCTTAAAGGGTTATTCCCATCATGGTAAAGGGTCATAATTGCAAAGAGGTTGTAAAAACAAACAACTTTGTAATTTTACATTTGATTAAAAATGCTCTCCATTCTCAAGAACAGACCTCCTCTGCAATCGGTGGCTGGTATCTTAGGCTTGGAGTGCAGCGCTTACAAGATCTTTGCTATAGATTCTATAGCATGCTAATGTAGGAGTCGTTTTTCTAAACTAAAACCTCACTATTCAGGTTAAATTGCCGTGTTGGCACTTGGTGATAAATAAGTGGGTTTTGGATTGCAGTTTAGGCACTCAGTCTCTAAAAGACTCACCATCACTGTCTTAGTGTCTATGGCTAGCTCTTATTGGTGCTGTTAAATCATTTAGATGCTGCTGTCATTCCAACATCCACCTCTAAAAGCAGCGACCATAGGCTAGGTCCGATTGTTTCAGTTTAACCCCTTAAATGCCATTATTAGTTTTTGACAGCGGCATGAAAAGCGAGTGATCCTGGTGTCATGCCATTGTGGGCACCTACCGGCTACCCGCAACTCGATTGCAAAGTGCCAATGGCAGTCAGGAGCGTGTTGAAGGCTACCGGAGCTGCCATCTTGGTACTTCTATGAAATCCAAAACAAATAAATAAATGTAAACATTTTTAAAGGATTAAATCACTCCCCTTTTCCCGAATCCAAAAATAAAAAAATTAAAAATATAAAAATAATATATTTGGTATCACAGTATTTGTAAAAGTCCTATATAAGAACATCTAAAATGAATTAACCCATGCAGTATAGGCTGTATTGAAAAAAGAAAATTAAGTCATCATTTGATGCTGTTGGGTCATGTTGTAACTCCATAAAAATATAATTAAAAGTGGTAAAAAAAATTGTATGTACCCTGAAATGGTACCAATAAGAATTTCTGCTTGCCATGCAAAAAATAAAAAAATTAACTCTCACACAGATCCATTAACAGAATAATTTAAAAAGTTATGGATCTAAAAAAAATCCCAACACAAGTGTCCTGAATATTTTTAAAACCACTAAAAAAAAACCTCTATCAATTTGGTATTTCCAAAAATATAAGATCTAAGAAATCACATTGCCAGGTAATTTTTACTGCTCATTGAATGCCGCAAAAATGGAACCCAAAAAACAAATGGCGCAATTGCTTTTTTTTTTCTGTTTTTCAGTACGTTATATCATAAACTGAATTTTGTCATTGAAAACTACAAACGGCAAATAACAATTCCTCCAGACTATGGCTGTCGACGGAAGAAAAAAAATGATGGCTCTTGGATAAAGGTGAAGAAAAAAATGAAAGCGCAGAAAGAGAAAATTTACACGGT
The DNA here is from genome assembly GCF_046119375.1 of Phyllobates terribilis. Taxonomy (NCBI): domain Eukaryota; kingdom Metazoa; phylum Chordata; class Amphibia; order Anura; family Dendrobatidae; genus Phyllobates; species Phyllobates terribilis. Next base: position 374,467,343 of record NW_027362767.1, read on the forward strand.
CATAAAGGGGTTGATTTTTAAAATTGTAGAATTCTCTAGTAGTTTATTTTGTAATATTATAGCTGCACATATTGGATAAAAGTGACACTTCATCTCCGGTCCGTGTACAATAGTAGTCAGCAGACTTCTGGAATTTAGGTTACACATAAGGAAATGAAAACAAGTCTGAAAAACAATTTTATTTTTTCCTATTTATGAGCGGCTCACTGTGAACTGAGAACATTTGTGTCCTCTGCTTTTCCTTTGTGACCTTTACCCTAATTCGAGTCTTTTCTTTTTATTCCTAAAGGCAGATGAAGAGGGAAGAGATTCCAGGCGCTGGGCTACATGTAGTTACATAATAAATCTGCGCTGTGATTCTGCTGCATCCATCACCTTGCGGAGTAACCAGTGTCAAACAAAAGATGGAAACACTCAAATTGCAATAACAGGTGTCAGATCTGTTACGGGATGATTTTTATACATCCTAATTTACATAGTTCTGACAATTCTTCAGCTTTATAACATAATTAACCAGTTTAGGTCCCCCCTCCATTCTCGACAAGGCACATTTTCGTTTTTTTTTCATACATGCGCTTTTAATGGCTCTAAACCTTTTTCTCGTTCGGATATTCAAGTCATTTTTGCCTCTTTTTTCGCGAAACATTGGGCCTAATTTATATGCTATTTTTAGAGTCTTTTTTTTTTTTTGCTGGGGAAAATTTAAAGAATAATAGGAAATACTTGTATATTTTTCACAATTTTTACTTTGATTTTTTTACAATCACAAAGACCACTAAAAACATTTTAAATAACATTCCCCTTTCCATAGAAATTAGTTTGTCCTGGACATGTTTTTTTTAGTTTTGCTTTATTTTCTTTTTTTTCTTGCCTTTTTATTTATTTTAATTATTTTTTTCATTTATTTCACACACTGAGCTATCCATAATGTTGTAACCACTTACTGACATCCGCTGAACATGCATGGCGCAAATTGATAGTGGGTGTATAGAGCAGGCTCACAGGATTTTTAAAAATCTGAAAAAAATAAAAAAAACATAAAAGTTCAAATCACTCCTTTACACTTATTGATAGTAAAAAAACACATATGTGGTATCGCTGCGTCCCAAAAAAGTCTGATCTATAAAATAATAAAAATAGTTAAAGGGGTACTCCGGGGAAATATAAAAAAATATTTTAATGGCCAAACAATAAAGATAACATCTATAGTGTTTTTTCCCATTTTTATAATACCTGTAATTCAGTGTGACACTGGAGCTGCTCCTTGGTGCTCCCCCTCCCTTCTGAGACATTACATCACACATCAGGGGGCATGGCCTTCTCCCTGCTGCTAGTAAGTGTCAGCCCCCTGATAATATTTGCTTCTGTTCAGTCTGAGAACAGGGGTCCTGGTGTGTGTGTGGCCATTTTGGTAAGGGGAGGGGTTAAAAGACCATTGGGGGCATTTTAGGATATTAATACATTCTTTTTATTGCTGATATGCCCTTGTTACAGGATAATTTCACCCTCCTGCCTGCACAGCAGAGCTGGTGATGTCCTGGGACCCAGCAGTCCCTGCTCCCTCTCTATACCCAGTGATTAATGGATCTGGAGGAGAAAGTGCTTTCAGTGTTTCCTAATTTGCATACATAGCTCCTGTTCAGTTTCGTGTACACAGTGATCGAGAATGCAAGCATGGTAATAAACCATGTTTATATTCTCTGTGGGGAGTCTGGCTGTGTCTGACATCTGTATGATCTCCTACAAGCTCCTTCCTCTGCACTGACATTTTAGAATGTCAGTGCAGAGTAAAGTGTGGATCCTTGCAAATGCTTATAGTATATGTGTGGTCTAGAAGTAGTTAAAAACTAGTTTCAGGAATGCAAGATAGCGACAGGATAAATGGTCGGTGAGTACTATATTTCCCCAAAATTCCTCTTGTATGCATACTACTAAGCTTCAGGAAATCTATATCTAATATAGGAAAAGCTGGGGGAGGTATAAGGGATCCAGGGAAGCTAGATATGAGTATACTTTGCTAAGGGCTTTGGTAACTTATTTTTTCCACTAGATTTTTATATGACAGGCAGGTTTGATAGCTAGATCAAATACAAGCTCAAAATTCTGTGTATTGGTGTTGAAACCCACCATACCTTAGCCTTATTTTTCCTGATATCATCAGATAGATAGATAGTCGTCCCTTCTTGCTGAAATTGTGGGGTGTGTCCAACATTGTGCCAATGTGTATGGGGTCTGCCCAACATTGCGCCAATGTGTATGGGGTCAGCCCAACATTACACCAATGTGTATGTGGTCTTTAGGTAGATAGTTAAATAGTGCAAACAGCCAAGTTACTATGAGTGGTGGGGTCCAGCCTAGGGTGGGGAAGGAGTTTTCCATCTTGTCTCAATTAGCTCGAGGAAAAACTTCAAAGAGCAGTAGTTTTAATTTTCGGCTGTGACAATTTACAAGAAACTGAGAATGATAATTTTACATCCGAGTAATAGCCGGCTTTGCCATGGGAAAGTACGGGGTTACTTGGTTGCTTAGCTTTTGCCCACTCGATTTTCTTAGTAAAGTGCTGTGGTGTCAGGAGGTGGACAAAAGGCTCTTTGACATTTTCTCCTTTGGTGCAGGATAATTTAGAAGAAATGAATCATTTGACTGTGTCACTGAGTGCAATGCCCTGAAAAATGAGATTGTTCATGTTGTGAATTATCTGTGCCCATTTTACGTTCATACACACAGAGAAAAAATATATGATGTCATATAACTGGTACTTTCCAGCCATTGTGAAGCAAACTAGCAAATTACAGGATATCCTCCCCTAAAATAAGACACCAGAAAATACAAGAACATGAGTCATATTTTTCAGCCAAGTCACTAAAAAATGTTTTTAAAATATCTGGTTGACTTCTGGAAATTATATTGTACACAAATGGGTCGAATACCTTGCTCACCATGATAGGGTCTGACCCGCATTGTGTCCGGCGGCTCTAAATTTTTTCCTTGGAGGTCACAAACTTCATAGCACTGAAGGTGTTGTTATATGTATATGTGGTGTATAGTGTATAGATATACACTATATAGGAAAAGGCTTGGGCTACACTTAGACTTTGGCTGTGACACAGGTTTCGCGGGAAAAGTTTACAATGCGTCGCTACTACATTGCAGCTCAATACAAGTGAATTTGGTTGCATTGCAAGCCCAAGTTCCAAAAAAACAACCCGGTTGGATTTTTTGATACTTACTAGTCACAGCCACGGTAGCCTTGAGATCAAAATGCAACCTCTTTCACTTGTATAGCAGTAACATATAGTGATCTTTGGCCTCACCACCTGAATCATGATCAAAGTCACCAAGTAGCTCCAGTCTTATTTAGAGACTATATTCCTGGTTCTTTACTAGTTTTACGTCTTTTTTCTTAAGTGAAAATGGTTCAAATGGTGACTTTTTTATTTTCAACTTATTCATTACTTAATTTGCGCCTTTTTTACTTGGTTTCGTTGTGGCCATATTTTTCCTTATCCGGATGTTTTAGCCTAAATTATCATATTTGACTTTTCAAAATATTTTTGCAGTTGTTCTAATGGCATGCAAAATGTGTCAAATTTTATTGTTGTGCAGTCGAAAACTAACATGCAATGTTTTAAAGGATTATGCAACTTTTTCCTCTAAAGAGGTGCAAAAATGGTAAAACGCAAGAAAAAAAGAGCATCCTAGATTTTGCACAAAATTCATGAACCCACGTGCGCCATTTTAAAGAATTTAGAGTAAAAAAAACACGATTGATACCATAAACAAAAAAAAAAAGTCACTTTAAAAAAAACACAAATGACAAATCAGGGTCTATATTTCACTATTTGGACCCTGTATGACAAAATTTTATGGGCACTTATATGACAGTACTATGTAATAGTACCATTACTGGATTAATTTGAAACTGCAAACCAAATTTGACTGAATCTACCCTAATCAGATTTTGGAAGTTTTAGAAGAACACGATGAGATACGAATAATCTACTATTCTAATACCTTGCTTTTATTTGAATAAAAAGAAGACAAGCAGTGATTTCAGCCATTATTGCCATCATTCAACTATCCAAGTGACAGATAAAACAATAGAATGGTTTTCACCGGACCTTCAGGAGGGGAATACATGGCATTATCTGGTGCCTTGTATTCCTCTGGTACTGAAGGGGTTAAATGGCAGGAAGATGTTTTCCCGCTGTTTTCTTGGGTGACGTCCACAGGGTGAGGGGGTTAAGTGATTGGTGAGTGGGTCCGGCCACTCAGGGGTCAGTAGTAGGGTAGATAGTAATTTCTGCCTTGGTGACTGCCCCTGATTGGTCTGGGCTGTGGTTACCGGGGGGAGAGCGGGGTGTTATAAGTGTGCAGCGCCGGGGGTGTGTGTCTGTTCTCCGGCGCTGTCATACCTGGGAGCTGCAGAATCTTAGGACATGGAGGCCCTCCTGGATGAGCTGCGGGTGAAGATGGGTGAAGAGGGAGCGCGGGCAGTGATCCAGTGGTGCCTTAATGAAGCGAGCGGGTATGTTGCTGTGCCGGCGGTCAGAGCTCAAGTGAGCCGGGACCAGGAAGTGATTGGGGACATCACAGATGATGCGACGCCTGGTGAGGTAGCGTCATCAGGACCCGCCGGTGTGCACACTGGAGCGCGCATGAAGAAGAGGAGAATTGCATTCTCACCACCGCAGGGCACCGGGGTCAGACTGGCGGACAAGAGGAGGAAGCGGAGGGCACCAGGAGGAAGTGCAGTGAGATTGCGTGCTGGCCAGGGCTCGGTTGACCTCCGGCTGGCTAAAGCCGTTGATGGTCTCGGGTCAGGCAGCATGCAGGCTGGAACTGCTGGTGGTCATGGCGGCAGGATCGAGGACAGCACAACAGCTGGTGAGTACGACACTGCTCATCCCCAACTCCCCACTACCTTGTCTCAGCTAGCTAGTTTATTGGGGTCGCTGAGGGGTAGGCTCATGTCAGCCTCAGTGAGCCAGTCTTCTCAGCATCAGGATGCTGCTGAAGTGTGGAGGCATTTGGATGGCCGGTGGGGGGCATGACTCGGTAGTGACACCCATAGCGTCAGGAGTCAAGAAGGTGGGGAAGGTGTGTTATAAAGAGGCACTAACGTGCATAGTTTCTCTGTTAGGTTATCATTTACCTATGTCTATTAAAGAGAAAATATGGCGCGGTGAGTTTATAGATGTAATGTCATTACTACCGGCGTCTAAAGAAGTGTTAGCACGTATAGAGAGGAAAGATGAGGAAGATAGGAGGAGACCTATTGCGAGATATTTTAATAATTGGTTGCTGGCGTTTTGTATATACACTAGCATAATGGGGAAAGGTTCCCTGGCAGATGTTCAGGCTTATTCCAGCATGTAGACATTGTCCTGGAAGCATATAATAATTTTAGCGGATTAAGCTGGTTCTTCTATGACGAGAATTTCAGGCAGAAATTAGCTGTGCACCCTTCCTTAAAATTGGGGATTAAAGATGTGGGGTGGTGGTTAAATTTAATGACACCTACTAAGGTTAATAATTTTCAAAAGGCACAAACCCAGGGGGTGAGTTCAGACTCACGGAGTGCTTATTTGCTTAGAAAAGGGACGTGTTTCGCATTTAATGAAAATCAGTGTAAATGGCCTAAGACCTGCAGATATAGGCACGAGTGCTCCTTTTGTGGAGGGGCGCACCTGATGGCGAGATGCTTTAAAAAAGCCAGCTTGCCAGGGCAGCCCTCCACAAGGGAGTACCTTAACAAAGGCATTGACGCCGGTAAAGGTGGAGAGCATGCGGGTATGGTTAAATCAGTACCCAAATCACAAGATAGCCAGGCTGCTAATTGATGGGTTTACAAATGGATTTGGTATACCGTCTTTTGGCGGGACTGGTTGTCAATGGGTAAATAATTTAAAGTCTGTAGCTTTGCATCCTGGTAGGTAGAGTGGCGGGACCATTTGATGTTCCACTTTTTGCCAATTTTCGTTCATCACCACTTGGGGTTGTACCCAAGAAAGAACCTAATATTTTTAGACTTATCCATCATTTGTCTTATCCTTATGGTGCATCCCTTAATGACAGTATTGATGAGAATCTAAAGACAGTGTGTTATATGTCATTTGATACGGCAGTGGAGATAGTAAAGAGGTTTGGGCCAGGTGCTTTGATGGCAAAATGTGGAAGCTGCGTTCAGATTATTGCCTATTCATCCAGATAGTTTTAACTCTTTAGGTTTCCAGTTTGACAGTTCATTTTTTGTGGATAAATTTCTTCCGATGGGTTGTGCGTTGTCATGTTCATATTTTGAGGCATTTTCTACTTTTATAGAATAGGTTGTTGCCATGCAATGTGCTAAAGGTGGTGTGGCCCATTATTTAGATGATTTCTTGTTTGTAGGGCCAAAGGAGAGTGAGGTTTGTTTGGAATTGTTGAGGACATTTGAGAATATTTGTCAAGATTTTGGAATACCACTAGCAGCTGAAAAGACAGTTTATCCAACTTGTTGTATGGAGTTTTTAGGAATTGTCATTGATTCGCTGAGAGGTGAGCTCAGGTTGCCAATTGATAAGGTTGAGAAATGTAAGACGGCAATATTAGAGCTTTATGTTAAGAAGAAGACAAAAGTTAAGGAAATTTAATCTGTTCTCGGCTTATTAGCATTTGCTGCTAGAGTGATTCCTATGGGTAGAATATTTTGTAGAAGATTGTCATTGCATATAGCAGGTTTTAGGAATTCATCATAGAATCATAGAATCATAGAATGGTAGAGTTGGAAGGGACCTCCTGGGTCATCTGGTCCAACCCCCTGCTCAAAGCAGGATTCACTAGCACTAGATCATCTCAGACAGATGTCTGTCCAGCCTCTGTTTGAAGACGTCCATTGAAGGGGAACTCACCACCTCTCGTGGCAGCCTGTTCCACTCATTAATCACCCTAACTGTCAAAAAGTTTTTTCTAATATCTAATCTGTGTCTCCTCCCATTTAGTTTCATCCCATTGCTTCTAGTCTTTCCTTGTGCAAATGAGAATAAAGATGATCCTTCTACAATGTGACAGCCCTTGACATATTTGTAGACAGCTATTAAGTCTCCTCTCAGTCTTCTTTTTTGCAAGCTAAACATTCCCAAATCCTGCAACCGTTCCTCATAGGACATGGTTTGCAGACCAGTCACCATTCTGGTCGCTCTTCTCTGAACTTGCTCCAGTTTGTCTATGTATTTTTTATAATGTGGTGCCCAAAACTGTACACAGTATTCCAGATGAGGTCTGACCAAAGAGGAGTAAAGACCGACTTCACGTGATCTAGACTGTATGCTTCTGTTAATACATCCCAGAATTGTATTTGCCTTTTTTGCTGCTGCATCACACTGTTGACTCATGTTCAGTCTATGATCTATTAGTATACCTAAGTCTTTTTCACATGTACTGTTGCTTAGCTCTATTCCTCCCATTCTGTATATGCTTTTTTCATTTTTATTGCCCAGATGTAGTACTTTGCATTTTTCCCTGTTAAAAACCATTCTGTTGGTTGCAGCCCACTGCTCCAGTTTATTTAGGTCTTTTTGAATCCTCTCTCTCTCTTCTCTAGTATTAGCTATCCCTCCTAGCTTTGTGTCATCAGCAAATTTAATCAGTTTACCCTCAATTCCTTCATCTAAATCATTGATAAAGATGTTGAACAATACAGGTCCCAGGACGGAGCCCTGTGGTACCCCACTTGAGACATTCATCCAGCTGGATGTGAAGCCATTTACAACCACCCTTTGAGTCCGATCACTAAGCCAGTTATGAATCCACCTAACAGTTGCCTGGTCCATTGCATACTTGGTCATTTTTTCAATAAGGATGGTGTGAGATACTTTGTCAAATGCTTTGCTGAAGTCAAGATATACTATATCTACAGCATTTCCCTGATCCACCCAGTCAGTGATTCTGTCATAGAAGGAAATTAAGTTAGTCTGACATGACTTGTTAGTTACAAACCCATGCTGACTCTGGTTAATCACTTCATTCTTATCCATGTACTTACATACATGTTGTTTAATAATTTGTTCAAAGATCTTTCCTGGTATAGAAGTCAGACTCACCGGCCTATAATTCCCTGGGTCCACCTTCTTCCCCTTTTTGAAGATAGGAACAACATTTGCTCTTCTCCAGTCTTCTGGGACTTCTCCTGTTCTCCAAGAATTTTCAAAGATTATGGAGAGTGGTTCTAAAATTTCTTCTACGATCTCCTTCAGTACTCTGGGGTGTAATTCATCTGGACCTGGAGACTTGAACTCATTTATGTTAGCTAAATATTCCCTCACAATCTTTCTGTTTACAGATAACTTGGATTCCTCTATTCCTTTAAAAGGACAGTGAAGATCAGTTGATGTTACATTTTCTTTCTGAGAGAAAACAGATGCAAAATAGGAATTAAAAAGTTCGGCCTTCTCAACATCCTCTCTTACCATTTCTCCATTTTCATCCTGTAAAAATCCTATAGCATCTTTGACTTTTCTTTTACTTTTGACATACCCCCAAAATCCATTTTTATTGCTTTTGACATCTCTTGCAAGCCTTAATTCATTGTCAGCTTTAGCTAACCTGATACGTGCCCTGCAGGATCTGCAGACTGCATTATAATCTTCTTTAGATATGCCTCCCTCTTTCCATTTAATAAACATTTCTTTCTTTCTTTTTAGCATGTGTTTAAGTTCTGTGTTCATCCATCCTGGTTTCCTTAAATGCTTCCCATTCTTCCTACTTTTCGGGATTGTTAACGATTGTGCTTTGAGAATCTCATTTTTAAAAATTTCCCATCCTTCCTGGACATTTTTGTCCTTAAGGACATCCAGCCATTGGATCCCTCCTATTCTCTTTCTGAGTCTCTTAAAATCTGCCTTTCTAAAATCTAACCTTGAAGTTTGAGTCTTCACATGTCTTCCTCCTCTAGTTATCCAAAATTCTATAATAGCATGATCGCTGCCTCCTAGGGTCCCAGCCACCTTTACCTCCTCAACCATTTCCTCCCTGTTTATAAGGATTAGATCCAAAGTAGCAGATCCCCTTGTTTTCTCCCCTACCTTTTGGAAGATAAAGTTGTCAGCAAGAGAGGATAAGAATTTGCTTGACCTGTTAGTTTTACTTGAGAGAGATTCCCAACAAATGTCTGGATAGTTGAAATCTCCCATGACCACTACATCATATTTTTTGGAGAACTTGGTCATTTGATACATAAAGAGTTCATCCATATCTTCAGCTTGCCCAGGTGGCCTGTAGTAAATGCCTACAATGGTGTCCTTTCCGTTGTTCTCTCCTTGTATTCTTACCCAAACAGTTTCCACAGAACTCCCAGTCTCATTTCATGTCCGTGTTACCAAGGAGATTAAGGAGGACCTTGACGTTTGGTTGAAATTTTTACAGGATTTTAATGGAAAGGCGGTTTGGCAGGAGCCGTTTATAAAAAGTGATGAGTTGAATTTGTGTATAGACGCTTCAAGTGCAGTAGGTTTTGGAGTATATTGTAACGGTAATTGGTGCGCAGAGGGTTGGCAGCATATGTCGGTAGCGAACAAGGTGACAAAAAATAGGGTGTTGTTGGAGCTTTTTCCTGTGATGGTCGCATTGGTATTGTGGGGACAGAGTTTGGCTAATAGAGGTATTTTGTTACAGTCGGATAGCAAAGGGTTAGTTTTTGCTATTAATTGTGTGTCCTCTAAATGCTCTATAGTGGTGAAGCTGTTGCATCATTTAGTCCTTATTTGCCTCAAGTGTAATATTTGGTTGAGGGCTTTGCATGTTGAAGGGAAGGTGAATTTAATTGCCAATGCGCTTTCTCATTTGCAGTTCGGCAAGTTTTTCGAGCTGGTGCCGGAGGCCAGAGCAACGGGAGAAAAGTGTCCGGATTACTTATGGAGCTTAATATGGTCCTAATTATGGAATTGTTGGAGCGTTCGGTCGCAGCGTCAACATGGAAAGGTTATTTAGCGGCATGGGAAGTGTGTGTGACGCCCCTGAGGGTTCGACCGCCACAGGGATGCTGCACTTCTCCAATGGAGTGCAGTGTTCCTCCTCTGAGGTAAGAACATTGTGATGATCTGTACCCTACCTCCACATCCAACACCACATTTCTCCCACCAGAGGGGGCTAGAATGCACTAGGTGCTGCCCTCCTGGTTACCGGGAGACTGGGAACACAAAAGTGATAGGAACTGTAGCGCCGGCGTCCCTGCCCTCTGCTAGGCAGGGACGCTGCTCCCCTCACCTCTCTGCTCCGTGCCCGGCGTCCTCCTCCCGCTCTGCTGGCAGCGCGCGCTCCTTCCCGGCCACTGTGCTTAGGGCGCGCGCGCGCGCTCTCCCTCCCTTTTAAAGGGGCCGCGCGCGCCGTCCTAAGGAGTCCCCGGCCAATGGCCGGAGGACTTCACCATATATAAGGCACCTCCTCCAAAATGGAGGTGCCCGAGCAATGTTGTTGCACTGTTCACTACTCTGCTTCAGCCCTCAGGTCCCGTTGCCAGTTACCTGCCAGATACCTGCCAGATTCCTGCCAGCTTGCTGTCTTATTCCTGCCTGATATTCTGCTACCTGCCTGCTAGCCTGAGGTCCGACGGTCTGCCTTACTACTCCTGTCAGTCTGTCTAAGGACCAGCTTGCCCGCTCACCTGAGAGCGCACATCAACTACCTGCCTGCTTGCCTGAGGTCCGACGGTCTGCCTTCCAACTCTTGTCAGTCTGTCTATGGACCAGCTTGCCCGCTCACCTGGGAGCGCACATCTGCTACCTGCCTGCTAGCCTACCTGGAGGCTCTGCCGTCACGTGCTGTGACCACCTGCCTGTCCAGTGACTCCTGCCCGCTCACCTGGGAGCGCTCATCTGCTGCCTGTCTGCTAGCCTACCTGGAGGCTCTGCCGTCACGTGCTGTGACCACCCGCCTGTCCAGAGACTTCTGCCTGCTCACCTGGGAGCGCTCATCTGCCGCCTGTCTGTTGGTCTTCCTGGAGGCTCCGCCGTCACATGCTGTGACCACCCGTTTATCCAGAGACTCTCGCCTGCTCACCTGGGAGCTCACGTCTACCATCAGCCGCCACAGGTCGTACCAACCCTTTACCCAGAGACTGCCCCGGTCACTTGCCGTGACCATCTGCCCGTTCACCCAGAGACTGCCCCGGTCACTTGCCGTGACCATCTGCCCGTTCACCCAGAGACTGCCCCGGTCACTTGCCGTGACCATCTGCCCGTTCATCCAGAGACTGCCCCGGTCACTTGCCGTGACCTCCTGCCCGTTCTTCTAGAAACTGTCCCGGTCACCTGCTGTGACTGCCTGCCTGGTCGCCACCCGCTCCCTTACAAGGACCGCCCCCTTGTATAGTAGCTCAGAGGTTCCGCCTCCCAGACCCGTTACAGGAACCAGTTAGTGGGTGAGGGTGGAGGACTCACATTATAGTGACACCGTAAATTTCATATTTAATACCCTGCCATCTTGGCTCTGGGTTCTCGACTGTTCTCTGACAGTTCTCGGCTGTACTATGACTGTACTCTGACTGGTGTCAGATCGTGATCTCCCTCCCTGAGCGTGGATCCTGTGTGGACCTGCAGAGGATGGGGACACGGCCCTCGTTCCCTGGCCTTGGGGCGATGGGTAGGCGGGAGATAAGGAATATCTCAGCCCGAGGACCATGACCAAGAAGGCCCGGAGCTTTAGAGTGTGGCTCCGCCGCAAATGGGTCCCGGGAGGGATGCAGACGGAGCGGTGTACGCCACCTGTCCTCGCCTACCTGATCTATTCAGAGGGATTCCGGCTACAAGAGGGGACTGGCGCCCGACACCTGACCTTGCAACTCTACGTCCTGGTCAGGGAAGCCCGGTAGGCCCTGAGGATCCCACCGGGAAAGGGAAGTGTGGCACCCCAGGGGTCTGGTTACCACAGTAATAGAAATATTACGTCTGAGAGCAAATGGGAGGTTTCTCTGGTCAGGAGCCCTAAGCATGCAACACCGCCCACCCAAACCTGGGAGGGGAGGAATCTGCCCTTATAAACTGGGTCTGGGGCGGGATTAGGTCAGTCAGAGTCTGAGAGTCAGAGCCTGGAGAGGGAAAGCAAGAACTAGGAGCTCTGTAGGAGCAGGAGCGAGTGCCAGGGGCTGGAAGCCAGATAGCTCGCCCTGGCTGAAGACACTAAGACCGGACACGGAGTCCGAGGCTGTGGGGGCATCCAGGTCCAGCAGCAGAATCCAACCGGCAGGGGATTCCAGGTCCTCTGGCCATAGAAGCCCGGAGGCACGGTCACAAGCAAGGGACCAGCACCGCCATCGTGGAGCGGAGGCTAACAGAAGGCCCCAAGTCACCGGCCATACGGGTGAGCACCACACGGTACACTCAGGGACGTGGGCTACTTCTACCCGCATACAGCAAGGTAGCCAGGAAGAGTGCAGATAGACGGGGAGGCCTACAACTCCACCTGGCCAGGGGAGATCCTGCTTGCTCACAGACTGACCAGGCCTCTACTGCTAACCAGTACTCCTGGGAGGGCCTGCTTTATAACACCAGTAAAGACCCTGAACTGCACTGCACAGACTCTGAGTTGTTCCTGCTGCGCTCGTGCACCATCACTCCCATCATCCACACCAACTGCCCTGAGGCTATATTTCTCCCGTGGGGAGTCATCCCATTCTTAGCTGCACACACAACACCGGCCTCAGCGGTCTGCCTTGCAGCGGCGGTCCCCACTGACCGCAATCCACGGGTGGCGTAGTCGGACCATTATCATACTAATAAGACTGTCACTGATTTGAACACCCTGGGCACGGACCGGGTCATCGCCATGGAGACTACAACCCCCAGCGATCCGGCTCCGGGTATTCCCCACACGCACGTGCACGCACAACATAGGCCCAGGGGGCGAGTCAACTTTGGCGTAGTCGGCAGGATTCAAACCAACCTGCCACCAACGGGTATTGCGTGCCTGAAAAAGACTTTTGCACTTATCTGAGAGAAACTTCCCGCCATCTGCAGCCGTCTTCTCACCATCTGCAGCCGTCTTCCCGCCATCCTGAGCCGTTTCCCGCCATCTTCAGTTGGTTCCCGCCATCCGGAGTCGGTTCCCGCCATCGGACGCCATCTTCAGGACGCCGCGCGGGAAGAAGAGGGGCGTGGACATCGAAAGCGCGCAAGAACTGAAGCCCCGCCTTACGTCTTGACGCTGCGCAAGGTCCTGGAAGGGAGAGAGAGCGACGCTGACGTCACAGGAGCGCGACGCAAGGTCCTCAACCCCGACGATAGACTGCGGAGCCGCGGCCTACGGAAGAGGATCATCGCAAGGTAGGCCACGCTCCACTAGGGGGGAAGGAGGATGTCGGATACAGAGGGAAGCTCCACCACCACAGCTGCCTCCAGCGCAACCGCTGCTGCGGTCATGCCATTCACCTTGCCCTATATTCCGGGGGAAACCTGGCTACCCCAGTACTCAGGGGAGTCACATACCCTAAGTGACTTTAGGGAAAGACTGGACAGCCTCTTCCAGGTATACCCCCTCACAGAAGAGCAAAAAGTGAGCATCCTGGTGGCCCAGTTAATCGGGGCAGCCCAAAGGGAGGTAAAGTCCTGGCCATCTGGGAAGAAGAGGACTGTCAGAGAGATACTAGCCTGTCTGAAAGACACATTTGACACCCGCACCTCAGCCGAAATAAAACTCAGATTTTACGGGTGCAAACAACGGGCACACGAAAGTATAAGAGACTATGCTCTAAACCTACAAGAGGCCCTGGGAGCCATTAAGCAGGCAGACCCTGACAGCGTGGGGAATGAAGACAAGCTGTTGACCGAACAATTTATTGAGGGTCTACTGTGCAATGCCCACCGAACCCAGTTGCGGGCAATGGCCTTACAGGACCCTGACCTGGACTTTGCACAGTTCAAGGACAGAGCTATCCGGGTGCTCCGAGAAGCGGCACCAGGTGGCGCTGTGACCCACAGGCGCCCTGCTATCACTTATCACCAGGACACGGCGTCCTTGTCTGCAGGGCCTGTGGGAGCTGATGCGCAGGCTTTGAACAATAACCCGGCTACAGACCTGCACCATCAGGTCCAAGAGTTGACTAAGAGCGTTGCCACGCTAACCAGAACTGTGCAGTCTTTACAGGTCTCTTCTCCAGGAAAGATCCAGCTGGCATCCGGACCGGAGGACGTCCCGTGGTGCCGACTGAGGAGGACCCCACCGGCCAGAGGAAGACCCAGCGACCGATACAACGAGGACGGACAATCCATCTGCCGCTGCTGCAATCAACCCGGACATATAGCAAGGTACTGTCATTTAAACAGGCACAACCTGGGGTAGAGGGCCAACCCCCAGGCATAAGATCATCAGGCCCATCGAACTGGCGTGATAAATACGGAGGGGGACGTCCAGTCTTGCCTGTGGTACTGGATGGCATTCCTATGAGTGCCCTACTAGACACTGGGTCACAGGTGACTATCATCCCGTACGTGCTCTTCAAGCGGTACTGGAATGACTCGGACATAACCCGCTACCCAGATGACGACCTGAGCATTATCGCCAGCAATGGTCAGCCCGTGCCACAGATTGGGTTTAAAGAGGTGACCATCAAGGTGGGTAAAGTTTAACTGCCGGCACAAGGACTGATCATTATGGACATTGACCGTCGCGAGAGTCACCCAAAAATAACCCTAGGTACTAACGTAATTGAAAACTGTCTTGCAGAGGTGATTCTTATTTTGCAACAGGTTGCCAAGAACGCCAGTTCCAGCCAGCAGCATGTGCTCCAAAAGGAGATCCGGGCACTGATGAAGCGGCAACAAGTGGAATTATCTGGTGGTGAGATAGGTAGCGTGAGAATGTGTGACCCGTTCCCTATTGCCATCCCCCCGAAAAGTGAGATGATGATCTGGTGCCGGGCAGCTATTGGTCTAAGGGGTAGAGACTACCAAGCAATGGTGGAACCCATCTACTCAGACAGTAGGCCCACCATTTTGACAGCGCGGGGGGTGGTCGATGTACGCCATGGGAGGGTACCAGTCCGCATTATAAACATCGGGGAGAGAGAAGTACACCTGCCCCGGTATGCCACGCTAGTCAAATTGTTCACCATAAACCAAAACTCTGTACAGGCCGTGGAACCCTTGCCTCCATCTCAACCAGAGGAAGGTAACGGCTCTAAGAAACAAATGGTGGACTGGTGCCAGCAACTGCATTTGGGTACTGACTCCACTCCCTCACACCAAAAACAGGGAGTCTACCGGGTGGTTCAGGAGTATGAGAGAGTGTTTAGCAAACACACGCTAGCCTTTGGGCGAGTAAAGGGGGTAGAACATCACATCCCCACGGGAGACCATCCTCCCATAAAGGAGAGATACCGACCCGTACCCCCTGCACACTATCAGCACGCCAAGGGGATGCTAAAAGACATGAAGGATGCTGGGGTAATCAGGGACAGTTGTAGCCCCTGGGCAGCTCCACTAGTCTTAGTGAAAAAGAAAGACAACACCATGAGAATGTGTGTAGACTACAGGAAGGTCAACCGTATCACACACAAAGATGCGTACCCGTTACCAAGGATAGAAGAGTCCTTAGCTGCATTAAAATCTGCTAACTTCTTCTCTACTTTGGATCTTACTAGCGGGTACTGGCAGGTTCCTGCAGCAGAGGCGGACCGGGAGAAGACCGCATTCACCACCCCGATGGGACTCAGCGAATTTAACTGTATGCCGTTCGGGCTCTGCAACGCACCAGGAACCTTCCAACGGTTGATGGAATGCTGTCTGGGACACCGGAACTTCGAGACGGTCCTATTATACCTGGACGATGTCATCGTCTATTCCAAGACCTATGAGGACCATCTGGAACACCTGGCAGAAGTGTTTGAAGCCCTGGCAAACTATGGCGTAAAGGTAAAACCCTCAAAGTGTCATCTACTGAAGCCAAAGGTACAGTACCTGGGACACGTGGTGAATGCTGACGGAGTGGCTCCCGACCCTGACAAGATCACCGTGATTAAGGACTGGCCAAGACCATCCAGCATAAAGGAAGTGCGGCAGTTCCTCGAGTTGGTAGGCTACTACCGAAGATTCATTCCCGGTTTTACCAAGAAGGCAGCTCCTATGCAGGACCTCCTGATAGGCCAGTCCAGGAAGGCCAAAAACCAGAAGCCACCCTTCAGATGGGAAAAGCTGGAAGAGGAGTCATTCCGCCAGCTGAAGATGGCCCTCACGGGGGATGAAATCCTGGCATACCCTGATTACAGCCAGCCCTTTATCCTCCACACGGACGCAAGTAACATCGGGCTAGGAGCCATACTGTCCCAGATCCAGCAGGGGAGAGAATGGGTAATTGCTTACGCCAGCCGAAAACTGCGACCCACGGAAAGAAACACTGAGAATTACAGCTCATTCAAGCTAGAGTTCCTGGCAGTGGTGTGGGCGGTAACCGAACGTTTTAAGCATTACTTTGCCTCTTAAAGGTTCACCGTGTACACGGACAACAACCCGTTGACACACCTGGACACTGCAAGACTGGGTGCCCTGGAGCAGAGATGGATGGCCCGCCTGTCCAATTATGAGTTCACGATCAAATACCGGGCAGGACGCTCCAATACCAACGTGGACGCCCTGTCCAGGATGCCAAACCTACCGGATGGAGGGGAAGATCCAGAAGAACTGGAAGAGGTCGAACTCCCTGCGTTCCACCGTCATGGGATTACCCAGTATTCCCACCGTGTGAGGGGCCAGCGATCCACTACGTTCAACCCCTTACCCCACTACAACTGGGCGAAGACGCAAGACAGTGAGCCCGCAGTCCGTCAGGTGAAGGAGATGCTGACCCAGGCTGACGCCCACCTGGACCCAGACGCTCCGGAAGAGACCAAGCAACTGTGGACGGAAAAAAGCAGACTGTTTCTCTACAAGGAGAAGTTGTGCCGCAGAATGGTCAATTCCCGGACACATGAACTGATCTGGCAGATTGTGGTACCGAGACGGGACACAACTATGGTGCTGGAGGCCTACCACAATGGGGCAGGGCACTTCGGATGGAAGAAGCTGGAGTTCCTGCTGCGTGAACGGTTCTACTGGATAGGCATGAGAGGAGCCATTGAGAGATGGTGTAGAGACTGTGGCCCGTGCAATCTAAGAAGGAGGGACCGTGCCAGCCAGAGGACTCCTCTGCTGCCCATCCTCACCAGGCAGCTGCTGGAACTGGTCGCTCTGGACCATGTTAAACTGGCTCCAAGCAGAAGCGGGTATGTCTACGCCCTAACCATCGTGGATCACTACTCCTGGTTCCTAGTGGTGGTCCCCGTCAAAGACTTAACAGCTCAAACAGCAGCTAGGGCCTTCCAGCATCATTTCTGCCGCCCACACGGGTATCCGGAAAAGGTGTTGACAGACCAAGGACCAGCCTTAGAAGCAGAGGTCTTCCAGGAGTTCTGCAACCTGTACGGCTGCCGGAAGATAAGAACAACGCCATATCACCCCCAAACCAATGGACTCTGCGAGAAGATGAACCAGGTGGTGATAGATCTGCTAAAAACATTGCCCCTGGAAGAACGCAGCCTGTGACCTGAGAAACTGCCTGATCTGGTGGACCTGTATAACCACATCCCGGTAGGTTCCACCAACTGTACCCCGGCTTACCTAATGCGCGCAAGACCTGGTAAGCTGCCTGTTGACCTGGATATGGGAGTCCTGACACCCGAGGATACCTCGCCAGAGGCAGACTGGGATACAGAACGGCAGCAGCAGTACCGGAAAGTACAGGAGAGAGTCGAGCGAAGTCTCTGTCAATCAAGAGAAAGGCAGGTGAGGACTTATAACCAACATGCTCCCGCTGTTCCCCTGGTACCTGGAGAGCAGGTCTTGAAAAGAAAAAGGCGGCTCCATAAGTTGGATGACCAGTGGGAAAAGGACCCATACACCGTACTGCCCTCAAGCCACAATAATCCAAAGGTGTACGTCATCAGCAGGGATGGAGGAGAGACCACAGCCACTGTCTCCAGAGACCACCTGAAAAAGTGCCCCGAGAAGTTGCAAAGCACGGATGAAGATCAGGAAAACCCTCAACCCATAGAGGAAAAGGAGGAAATGATCAGCACCGTACTCGGAGACTTTCCCCGATCCTGGACACAAGTAAACAATGCTATCGTGGTGCCCGTCCTCACCTTTCTCCAGCCAGCCCCTCAAGTGCCTAAAGAAGACCAGGTAGAGCTGGAAGAGCAGCTGACCCAGGAGGCAGAAGAGTCCACACCAGCAGCGCAGGAGGATCAACCCTCTGCTAGTAGTGAGCCTGCCGTGCCCCTAGTGAGCCAAAGAGTACGCAGACAGCTGCCCAGCTTACCCATAACACCTCCTACACCCTGTAGTGCAGGACCAGTTAGTGAGCTCCGTAGGTCCACTAGAGTCACTAGAGGTCAGATGCCCGCTCGCTGGAGAATATAAAGTAATGCACTGTAAATTTACCTGTTTCTTGAAAATGTTTATGGTTTTTGTTGTTGCCTGTTATTAATTATGTTTCTCAGTTACCCTGCAGATTTCTATGGACTAACAGGTTATGGACGCTGGATAACCGGAACAATTTTGTAGATAGTTGCACATTGTGCCTCTTGCGAAGATGGCCGCGGAAGAGAAAACCTGTCTGGCGTGGCCTCCTTGCGGCCCAAAGTAGTTAGCTTCAGCCTTGCAGTCACGCCCAAGGCCAACGCAAGGGGTTTTCTTTGGACAGGTCCCCTACCTCGCTTAAAACTTCACCTTGGGTGATATGGACACCCGGTTACGGAAACGCCGTGACCACAAAATGTACTTTTTCATGTTTTCTTGTTATTGTTATACCCTGCATTTATGTTTCTTTAAAAATATGTTTAGTCCCAGAGTACTAAATTTGACTAGGGGGGAATGTGGCACCCCAGGGGTCTGGTTACCACAGTAATAGAAATATTACATCTGAGAGCAAGTGGGAGGTTTCTCTGGTCAGGAGCCCTAAGCATGCAACACCACCCGCCCAGACCTGGGAGGGGAGGAATCTGCCCTTATAAACTAAGTCTGGGGCGGGATTAGGTCAGTCAGAGTCTGAGAGTCAGAGCCTGGAGAGGGAAAGCAAGAACTAGGAGCTCTGTAGGAGCAGGAGCGAGTGCCAGGGGCTGGAAGCCAGATAGCTCGCCCTGGCTGAAGACACTAAGACCGGACACGGAGTCCGAGGCTGTGGGGGCATCCAGGTCCAGCAGCAGAATCCAACCGGCAGGGGATTCCAGGTCCTCTGGCCATAGAAGCCCGGAGGCACAGTCACAAGCAAGGGACCAGCACTGCCATCGTGGAGTGGAGGCTAACAGAAGGCCCCAAGTCACCGGCCATACGGGTGAGCACCACACGGTACACTCAGGGACGTGGGCTACTTCTACCCGCATGCAGCAAGGTAGCCAGGAAGAGTGCAGATAGACGGGGAGGCCTACAATTCCACCTGGCCAGGGGAGATCCTACTTGCTCACAGACTGACCAGGCCTCTACTGCTAACCAGTACTCCTGGGAGGGCCTGCTTTATAACACCAGTAAAGACCCTGAACTGCACTGCACAGACTCTGAGTTGTTCCTGCTGCGCTCGTGCACCATCACTCCCATCATCCACACCAACTGCCCTGAGGCTATACTTCTCCCGTGGGGAGTCATACCATTCTTAGCTGCACACACAACACCGGCCTCAGCGGTCTGCCTTGCAGCGGCGGTCCCCACTGACCGCAATCCACGGGTGGCGTAGTCGGACCATTATCATACTAATAAGACTGTCACTGATTTGACCACCCTGGGCACAGACCGGGTCATCGCCACGGAGACTACAACCCCCAGCGATCCAGCTCCGGGTATTCCTCACACACACGTGCACGAACAACACAGGCCCAGGGGGCGAGTCAGAAGAATGGCGCTGCCACCCGTACCCTTGTTCTGAGAGAAGTTCAGAGGGAGACCCGGCCTATTCACACCCACACGGACAGGAAAGTACTAGGTCCATTGTCTAGGAACACTCTGGTGCAGGGTCCTGATGTAACACTGGACTTACTCGGAGGTTGTCGGACCCCCGCGTCTCTGGTGACCGCAGAACTCCGCAGAAGCAGGGAGTCGCCTTCCTACTGCCATCTCCATCGTGAGTAAAGCCTTGGAAGTTCACCCCTATGGCCTCCGGACTCGTTATTCTGCACCACACCGTTTTACGTAGCATCAGACCTCCTGGACATATACCCCTTCCTTCCTGCCCCGCTGCCCCGAGGCCTTGCTCCGCCTGTGGGGAGTAGTAAGAACTACCATGCCTCGGTGGACTGCAGCGGCGCTGGTGGCTCGTCACCAGGTGCCACAGGTGGCGTAGTCGCAATCAGCCACTCAATCCGGATAAGCCCGCACCATCATTTTCAATATGATGGCCCTGGGCACGGAGCGGGTCCGGGCCACGGCTACACCCCCATCTACAACATCGGGACCAGTCTCCGAGTCCCCATCTCCCAGGGCGAGGGCTTCGAGGCGTCACATGTGGGTTTCATTTTGTATCAGTAGAGGTTGGGATAGGTTTAGGAGTTCTAAAACAAGGGCTTTGTCTTTTTGCATGTTGATCTGTGAGAAAGGTGTGGCATATAGTACGATAGTGAAGCAGTTGGCAGGTGTTTCATTTTTTCTGAAAATTGCAGGTAAGCGTCCTTTGAATAGTTATTTTATAGTAAAGCAGGTATTGAAAGGGTATAGAAAGGATTACTGTGTAAGAGCTGGCAGGCGTCCTATCACTCCTGGTATACCATTTGATTTATGTAATGCAGCCGAGACTTATTGTTATAATGCTTTCAAAGCAGTGCTTTTCTCCACAGCAGCATCTTTGTTATTTTTTGGGGCCCTTAGTATTGGGGAATTGTTACCTAGTGGGAAGAGAGGAGGTGACGGTTTGAAAATGGGACGCATATCGGTGGGATCGGGCTACAGTATATGTTAATTAATATTGCTAGATCTAAATCTGATCAGTTAGGCAAAGGGATTTGTTTGAGGTTGATGTGTTTTCCGGAAAGCAATATATGTCCAATATGTTTAACACGTAAATATTTGGATATACGCCCTAACAAGGGTGAGCTTTTATTGTTCCACCAGTCTGGCTTGCCTTTGACGCAGTTTCAATTTAGAAGCATCTTTCACAAGTGTATGGCTGACATAGGTTTAGGTCATCAATACTTCTCCACACATTCTTTTCGCATTGGAGCTGCTACAGAAGCTGCGAGACTAGGTTTGGACGCATCAGTTATTAAAAAGCTGGGGAGGTGGCAGTCAAATTGTTATAAATTGTATATTAGGAAGTAATATTTAATGTCCATTTATGTAGTTTTTACAGGTTTCACAGTTTGGATCCTAGGCCATTCGTTTGTACATTGGGCAGAACAGAGAGCACTGGAGAGGTGTTATGGACCCAATCTATCTTTGCCCACGGAGCGGGTAAGAGTGTATTGGATGGGCGTGAGAGGGCAAAAATGGGATGGACTATTGGAGCAAATACTGGTCATGGGTGATACCTTTCCAGCACCGGACATTATAATTGTGCACTTGGGGGGTAATGATATTGGAAAATTAGGAACTGTGGACCTTATGATGAAAAAATGTTTACAGAGAATCACCAGTTTATTTTCAGGTGTGAAGATCATCTTTTCTGAGATTATCCCAAGATTGTTGTGGTCGGAGTCAAAGGATCTGCGCTTCTGTAACAAGATTAGGAAAAGGCTGTGTAATTTTTTTGCCATCCTTAGGAGGTTTTGCATTCTGACACATTGATTTAGAGGGTGGTGTCCGCGGCCTGTTTCGGAATGATTTGGTTCATTTATCGGATATCGGTAATGATATCTTTATTTGAATTTGCAAGCAATGGTGGAAATAGCCCTTGGTGGGGTGGGGCCATGCTTGCCTGGTTAGGCAAGATGGCTGGTTGGGGGTTTGTCGTCCAGGGACCTGGATGGACAGGTAATTTGGTAAACGGGCTTTAGCCTTATGGCTAAGCTGCGGATTGGTAAAGGTTTGAACTTGTTTTAATAAAGTTGAAAAATGTATTTGTTTACAATTAAATTTTATGTGTTTTAAATATTTAAATAAAGGCCGTGGCCAGTTGTTTTTCCATCTAGTCAATGTGTCGAGTGGTTTGTTTTTTGCTCTGTTTAAATAAAGGTTGGAGTAATGTATAATGCCATTTGAGCAACTTGATGAACAGAGGGACAGATTTGTGCAAAATGCCTAAAAGAAAACCTGTCTATATTGCCCTTAGCAACCAATCACAGAGCAGCTTTCATTTTTCATGGGCAGCATATGACATGAAAGCTGCACTGTGATTGGTTGCTATGGACCACAACTGGTTGTTATGGGTAACAAAGCCAGTTTTTCTTCTAGAAAATGTTATATAAATCTCTATCATTGGGGGATTCATATGATGAGAGCAGGGACTTGTACGTCACAGAATATTCTCAGTAGGGTGTTAGCAGCAAATAACGATGTCCTATTAGACCGGAAAGTTTCCGCTTCTAGTTGAGAAACAGAACTGAGTGTTCTGCTCTGAGTTTAGCAACCTCCAGGAATTAATACAAGGTCTTCATGACCTACAAAGTATGCTTCAAGGAAAATTAAAGTGACATTGTGTGAATAATCCTTAACCTCCATAAGGAGCGTCCTGAAGCTACCCGCACTAAGAGCCCTGATGTTGGAAGGAAATTAACTTTATTCATACCGGCAGGCTCGGGCTTTCAGTCAGAGGGATGGGCCGGTGCAGCTTCTGTCACCACTCAGTATACAGTGTAACCTTGTCCCCGGCACTGACTGACAGCCGGGACTAATCCAGAATGGCAACCTTTACAAATCAACATCCAAAAAACAAGTCACTAATATGGCCATTGTAATCTACTCAGGACCTATCAGAGAGTTAGTGTACCAGTAGACCAGGGGTGGTGGGCAACTTTTTTTCTGCCAAGGACATTTTGGATATTTATACCATCCTTCGGGGGCCGTACAAATCATACGCTAACTCCTCCCACAAGGTATGTCCTGACACTGGCACTGGGTCAGGATGTAATCTTTCATTGCATGTGCCTCAGTATTCAGTAGTGAACGCTGCGTGCTCATGCTCACAGAGCAGGAAGAAATTAAAGGGATGGCGGCCGTCTAACACAAGTGCTGGTCCAAGCACTACAGTCCATGGGAATCTGCCCGGGGGCCGGAGAAAAAGTCATGGAGGGCCCTGAATGGCCAACGGGCCTGAGGTTCCCCACCCCTGCAGTAGACAATGACCTGATGCAAACCAAGGACATTTTAGGAAAAATAAAACCCATTCAAGTGAATACATCCTGCAAAGGACTGTTTTATGTGTTTTATGCTCCCCAAAAATGATCATAAAGATGGAAGTAAAAACTGAGCAGTTAACACAGCCTAATGTGTATTGTCACTTTTGGTTCCGTTAGTCATTGTCCGTATACATAGAGCATACTATATTGCTCATAGTACAACATAGTAGCCGTAATGTGTCCCAGTAAAATAAAATAAAAGCGCCCCAAGAGATATTTTTTCCATATGGAAATATAATGCTCAGAAATATTTTATATATTATGTTCTCATAGTGTGCCATAGTGTGACTGTATATTCAGTGTCCACAGTGTCTAGCACAACAGGGCACTTACACTTCCCATTTTTAGCAGAACTTTTAGCTGTATTGTGAACAAGACTAATGCTGCCCCCTACTGACATTTTATGATAAAACTAGTAACTCTGATAACACTGTTCTACAGCCAAGTTGGTTCAGAGACGAAAACTGTTTTTTTCACTTGTAATCCGTGTGCAGTCCATGTGTAATCCGTCTTTTTACTCAGCAGCTATTAATCTTTTACAGAACCATTCACAGTTTCCTATGCTACAGAATTGCAATCTAGCCGTAAAAATCGGATGCCGTACTGATGGTTCATAAGGAATCCGTTTTGTTTTTTTTCTCACACCCATCAGATTTCAGATTGAAATCGTAGCAGCTGAATCCAGCTGAGAAAAAATATGCAGAACTGCACTGCCTCATTGAATAACATTGGTCCGAGTGCAATCCGTATTACACTCATCCATTTTATACACAAGTGTGACCGAGCCCTGTCAGTGAGAAATCAGTGCAATATTTTATTAAAAAGAATTATACTAGTAAATCTATTCCAAAGATGAGATGTTCCAAAATCTAAGAATAATACTTTACAATAGTTGTGATCATATCATTGTTCTTAAATAAAATAATAATAATCGATGGTTCACAGAAACACTGTGATAACATAATCCGGAGAACAAGAAAAGAGAAAAGGCTCCAAAGACCTACTGATAGGGAATGTAGATTGTGAGCCCCAATGGGAACAGTGCCAATATTGTCTGTAAATTGTCTGAATTGTAAAGCGCTGCAGAATATGTTGGTGCTATATAAATAAAAAGATTATTATTATTATTATCTTGTGGAAGTACTGGTGAACTGGTGAAGAGACTGGCTAATCAGATGCAGTATCTCTTTCTTCTATTTCTCATCCTTTTATCAGTTTAGATTCAGTAGATATTTGCATTTCTGCTTTTTCTAAACTTCTCTACATGTGTGTCTACATTTTGCTAGAAATAACTCAATGCACTTTCAGGGTATGTACAGACGGCTGAGAGAATCGGTCCGATTATGCAAATCACACTCTGATCTAACGCTGACCAGAGTGTGATCATAGTGTGCTCTGATTCTCTCAGATGACGAGACGATGAAGAAAAAAATGTCTCCATCTTTCCCATTCTGTCACTCCGTGGAAATCAGACTGCACTCAGATATCATCGGAGTGCAGTGCAGTTTTCCACTGACTCATTGACCTGTGATACGAAAATCAGATCAATCTCGGACATACCGCAATTTTTTTCCTCGGACAGGGTTGGTCTGAGGAAAAAATCTGGCATGTATATGGCCCCATATACTAACATTGGTCCGAATGTGATTTGATGTTTTGTCGGATCGCACTCGGAACAAAAAAGGTCGTCTGCATTTGCCTTTAATATAATTACTTTAAGGCCACGGCCCCACCATGAGTATTCGGTCAGTAGGAGTGGGTGATAGAAACAAGTCACCAATTCTGCATTTATCACCCACTCCTGGTTTTGGTTCCCACTCCTGAGAAAAAATACTGACCTAATACTGATAGTGGGGCCCTGGCCTAAATGTCAGTATCTTTCAAGCTGATTTATGAACATCGCAAAATTCAACTTTCCTTTAGTCATAAATCAATTTAGAAGATGGTTCAGTTGAAGAGTGAGATAAGAATTAGGTTAGGTTCACACTAATACAATTCTTTTCAGCTCTTCAGACTTTGAATGTCATCTCTTTCTGGGTATCAACTATTGTAATTTGGTTGTGATTACAGTTACAGCAGTAATCATTATTTTTTTCAGAATAGTAAATGTAATATATCTAGTGATATATCCCGTTACCATATTACTATGGACTTAATCTGCTATCTTAAGTCTAGCGAGTGTCCAGCATTTATTATCATGGCATTTTAAGATCCAAAAATCTGTGCAAAATAATTTCTTAATTTATGATGAAATCCTGTCTGGCTGTAATTTTCACTAAAGGGGACTTAGGTGCTGGCTGGATACTTTTTTATTATTAAGTTCAATGTACAGTATGAATACGATAGTCTGTATATATACTGTCGTTTTCTTACATGGAATTTATTTTAATAAAATAATCTATTGTTTAAATCATGTTTTTGGGCAACATTTTTTTTTCAGTACGGCAATGTTTTTTTTTTTCATATCAGAATTTATATTAAAAACAAAATTAGTAATCTTGCAATTTTCACACTGACTGCAATGGGACTGTTGTTTGATATCCCTATCGATAAAGCTAGGGCCGTCCTAGGTACAGTTGTGCTCAAAAGTTTATATACCCCGGCAGAATTTTTTCTTTCTTCGTCTTGTTTCAGAGAATATGAATGATAACAAAAAAACTTTTTCTCCACTCATGGTTATTGGTTGGGTGAAGTCATTTATTGTCAACTACTGTGTTTTCTCTTTTTAAATCTTAATGACAGACAAAACCATCCAAATGACCCTGATCAAAAGTTCCCATACCCCAGTTCATAATACTCTGTATTGCCCCGTTTACCATCAATGACAGCTTGAAGTCTTTTGTGGTAGTTGTGGATAAGGTTCTTTATATTCTCAGATGGTAAAGCTGCCCATTCTTCTTGGCAAAAGTCCTCCAGTTCCTGTAAATTCCTGGGCTGTCTAGCATGAACTGCGCGCTTGAGATCTCCTCAGAGTGGCTCAATGATATTGAGATCAGGAAACTGAGATGGCCACTCCAGAACCTTCACTTTGTTCTGCT
Organism: Phyllobates terribilis; assembly: GCF_046119375.1. Classification (NCBI taxonomy): domain Eukaryota; kingdom Metazoa; phylum Chordata; class Amphibia; order Anura; family Dendrobatidae; genus Phyllobates; species Phyllobates terribilis. Next base: position 374,493,704 of record NW_027362767.1, read on the forward strand.
GTAGCCAATGACAGGTTGACTTGGCCTTGTATTTTGGATCGTTGTCATGTTGGAACGTCTAAGTACGTCCCATGCGCAGCTACCGGGCTGATGAGTGCAAATTTGCCTCCAGTATTTGCTGACAACATTCCTCCTCCAAAACTAGCTTCTCCACCATGAGTGCAGAAAAAGTTTTTTTTGTTATCATTCATATTTTCTGAAACAAGGCCAAGAAAGCAAAAATTCTGCTGGGGTATGTAAACTTTTGAGTACAACTGTATCCCTGCTCCCCGGATTACTTCTAATGGTGATGATGCTGGGGCCACGTGCCTAGTTGAGCTCCTAAATCAGCGCTTATCTGTCTCTTCCATCACCCAGGGAAGTGGAGAGTTGTAGTGTAAAAGTATACACAAACCAGACTAACAAGGGAAGACGTACAAGGATAAATGAAAATACTAATCATACAAATATCATGTCTGTCTGCTATTTCATCCTTCTTCTCTGCTAGATTTCTAAAACTTAGCATGGACAAAACAGAATTCATCATCTTTCCGTCATCTCATTCAACCCCCCCATCTATCAACGTCAATGGCTGTTCACTCTCCCCAGTCCCTCAAACTCACTGCCTTGGAGTAACCCTGTACTCTGAAATTTCCTTCAAACCACATATCCGAGCCCTTTCCATTTCCTGCCAACTCCAACTTCAAAATATCGCCCAGATCCACACATTACTCAACCATGAATCTGCAAAAACACTAGTGAATGCCCTCATCATCACCCGCCTCGACTACTGCAACCTCCTGCTCTGTGGCCTCCCTTCCAACACTCTTGCACCCCTCCAATCTATCCTAAACTCTGCTGCCCGACTAATCCACCTGTCCCCCCCGCTATTCCCCGGACTCTCCTCTCTGTCAATCTCTTCACTGGCTCCCCATTGCCCAGAGACTCCAGTTCAAAACCCTAACCATGGCATACAAAGCCATTCACAACCTATCTCTTCCATATATCTCTGACCTAGTCTCCCGGTACTTACCTACACGCAACCTCCGATCCTCACAAGATCTCCTTCTCTACTCCCCCCTTATCTCCTCCTCCCACAATGGCATACAAGATTTCTCCCGTGCATCCCCCCTACTCTGGAACTCTCTACCCCAACATATCAGACTCTTGCCGACCGTGGAAACTTTCAAAAGGAACCTGAAGACCCACCTCTTCCGACAAGCCTACAACCTGCATTAACCATCACTCTACCATACTGTTCCATGACCAGCCCTACCCTCACCTACTGTATCCTCACCCATCCCTTGTAGACTGTGAGCCCTCGCGGGCAGGGTCCTCACTCCTCCTGTACCAGTCGCTGTCATGTTTTGTTCAAGATTATTGGAATTGTTTTTGCTATATTTACCCCTTTTTGACATGTAAAGCGCCATGGAATAAATGGCGCTATAATTATAGATAATAATAATAAATATGCAATCACAAACAACAGAAAGGAACACCGGGAAGTAAAGGAAGGAGAAACCAAATAGGAGCCATTTTCAGGTCTCTCCAGAGATGCTCAATTGGGTTTAGGTCAGGGCTCTGGCTGGGATCTAATAAATCTGCTGCCATCCTCCATATTCATGAGCTCTGTATAACCCCACCACTAATTGGCAATTTTCTGCCTATGCACAGTGTACAGAGCTCAGCATCTAAGCAACTAGTAAATCTGCAATAGATAAAACAGTGATTTTATCAAAACTGCAGAAAGAAGCCCAGTAAGTGATACATTGCTGAAATGTAGAAAAAAAGGAGTATAGCACAGCAGAATTTTGCATACAAATAACAATGTTTTATTAATACAAAACACACAATATAGATAAGTTACATACAAGGAGGTAGTGCCAGATGGTGTAATGCTTCACGGTAGGAAGATAAAATAATGAATTATAAATTCATAGTATTAAGAGGCGACACAATTGCACAATGCCCAAAAAGTCACACTGTAAGTACTAGATTGTAAGCCAATCAACATCAGAGCCATGGGATAGGGTCACAATACATGCCATAAATGCCCCAAAATATTAATGGGAAAATCCAACCTCCCCTATGGCCACATAAGAGGTGAAAGTAATAGTCACATAATAAGTACTAGAGGTCATAGCCTATGGCTCATACAGATCCATAATCGAAAATAGAAGTGGCCTAAGGAGAGGTAACCTATTGCTGAAATGTAGCAAAACCCTCATGACAGGTTCACTTTATATGAGTAAATTCCAAGTACTACTAAATCTTTACTCATAAATGTACAGTACAGACCAAAAGTTTGGACACACCTTCTCATTTAAAGATTTTTCTGTATTTTCATGACTATGAAAGTTGTACATTCACACTGAAGGCATCAGAACTATGAATTAACACATGTGGAATTATATACTTAACAAAAAAGTGTGAAACAACTGAAAATATGTCTTATATTCTAGGTTCTTCAAAGTAGTCACATTTTGCTTTGATGACTGCTTTGCACACTCTTGGCATTCTCTTGATGAGCTTCAAGAGGTAGTCACCGGAAATGGTTTTCACTTCACAGGTGTGCCCTGTCAGGTTTAATAAGTGGGATTTCTTGCCTTATAAATGGAGTTGGGACCATTAGTTGTGTTGTGCAGATGTCTGGTGCATACACAGCTGATAGTCCTACTGAATAGACTGTTCGAATTTGTATTACGGCAAGAAAAAAGCAACTAAGTAAAGAAAAACGAGTGGCCATCATTACTTTAAGAAATGAAGGTGTAACATACGTGGTGGCGGGCTTGCATGGTGCACCATCTCTCACTATGCAAGATCGCAAACTTGATCTTCAGTCCAGTCTGCTAGCCTGGCTTCTATTCATGCTGTCTGTTTGTCTCTGTTCTGACTGCTTAGGGCGGCGGCCCGGTTACTTCCTGTTTTTTGCAGCTGCTGTGGGCACACCCCTAATGCGTCCTCAGCCTATTGCTGTCTGTCACTGGATATTTAAACCAGCTCCACCTTGAAGCTGGTGCCTGAGAAACTCTTAACCTCAGAGGGCTTCTTGCTTCTGATGTGTCAGGTCCTGTTCTGTTTTTCCTGCCTGTCCGCCTTCCTGGAGGCTGCATTCCCAGGCCTGTCTGAACACGCTCCTAGCCTGTTCGTCCTGCCTTCTGGGGGCCGCATACCCAGACCTGTTATCTGTGTCTTCTAGCCTGTTTGTCCGCCATTCTGAGGGCTGCATACCCAGACCCGCTCCTGTATCTCTCTGCAGTGTCAGTTCCTGTCTGAAGACTCAGTTCCTGTCTGAACACTCTCCTAGCCTGTTACCTGTTTTTCTCTATTTCCGTACCTTCCCTTTTTCTGCAGACTCTGAACCTGCACCTAACTCCTACTCGTTGTCGCTGTACTTCCGTTTGTGAGTTTAGAGTCCACCCGCTACTTCATTGCAAGTATCTTGTGTGTATCTGGCTCTGCCTTTCCCTTCCAGTCTGTTCCGTGTGAACAGAGCCCTGTCCCCTCTGATCTGCCTTTGCTCACTGCTCCGGCGGTTTATCTCTGCTCTGCCTTACTCACCGCTCTGGCGGTTCCTGCCCGCTCTGCCTTGTTCACCGCTCCGGCGGTTTCTGCCCGCTCTGCCTTGCTCACCACTCCGGCGGTTTCACTCTGCTCTGCCTTGCTCACCGCTCCGGCGGTTACCGCCTGCTCTGCCTTGCTCACCGCTCCGGCAGTTCCTGCCTGCTCTGCCTTGCTCACCGCTCCGGCGGTTCCTGCTTGCTCTGCCTTGCTCACCGCTCCGGCGGTTCCTGCCTGCTCTGCCTTGCTCACCGCTCCGGCGGTTCCTGCCTGCTCTGCCTTGCTCACTGCTCCGGCGGTTTCTCCCTGCTCTGCTTGTGCACCGCTCCGGCAGTACCTCTCTGCTCTGCTTGTCTGCCGCATCTGCGGTTCTGTTCTTGAATCCCAGTCTGTACTGGACCCTATCCAGCCTGTACTCCAACCTGCTAGTTCCTCCCCATCTGCACGCCAGCCGTACTTGTCAGTACCCTCCTGTCTGCATACCAGACGTGCCTGCCAGTATCCTCCTGTCTGCACTCCAGCCGTGCCTGCCAGACATATTTTCTGTTGTTTCACACTTTTTTGTTAAGTATATAATTCCACATGTGTTAACTCATAGTTTTGATACCTTCAGTGTGAATGTACAATTTTCATAGTCATGAAAATACAGAAAAATCTTTAAATGAGGTGTGTCCAAACTGTACTGTATATATATAAAAAATAAAAAAATAGGAAACAGGACAAAAAATTATGGTATTGGTGCAAAAAAAGCCCCCCAGGTACATACCATTTGTCTAGATATCCATGCAAAAATGGAGGCAGCACACAGAGTAAAATAAAGTGATAAGGTTTAATAGCTCATATGGCAACATTTCCGTCTAAAATTGAGGACCTTTCTCATTGCCCACATGGGCTATTAAACCTTATCACTTTATTCTACTCTGTGTGCTGCCTCCATTTTTGCATGGATATATAAAGTATATATATATATATATATATATATATATATATAAGTAGCACCCTGAGGATTCGGCTGCTACAGGGGTATTGCACCTCAAGCCAGAGGTGTGATATTCCACTTCCGGGTAAGGATGGAGTGTGGAACTGAGCTCAGTAGGCTGCATGCACTACACACATCCCATTTCCGAGGAACAGACCGATGGTACTCCCACTAGAGAAATGTGCAGGTACGACAGTGTCTGTTCCTGGCTGGAGTGGGAGGGGGGTGGAAAATCCCAGTAGTGTAGGGGCAGATAGGGGGAGCAGTCTGGGTAGTGCTAGGAGCTCATTGGGTGCTGGTCACCTGAGCTCACACATAGAGGGAGTATATAAGGTGGGCACCATCTTAGGACAGGGTCTTTTGCAGAGTGAGGTCAGTCTGTCAGAGCTGAGTCAGAGAAGAAGAGCAGAGGAGAAGAGCAGCTCCAAGGCCCAGAGAGAGAGAGGAGAAAGAAGGACCCAGAGGGGGAGAAAGAAGGAACTCCAAGAGCCCAAATTAGACCAGAGGGTGAAGAGTTGGCAACAGGGTACCGGATCCCAAGCTGGCAGAGGCTACAGCACACCTTAGCCAGGAACCGGAGGTCGTGGGCAGGACCGATCTGCCACGATCACCCACTAAATCCACCCGGAAGGCAGACCACGAATAGGGTCAGGGAACCCAGAGACAAGGGTTTACCACCAAGAGGCCCGAGGGAGCCGGACATAGGTGGATCCCTGGTGGGGAAGGCCAGAGAAGAGGACAGGACAGAAAGGGAGCTCAGGACCACGCTCCAGAATTGCCTGGGGGTTGGCCAAGTCCAGGACCTGGTGGACGCAGCACGGCTCGGGTGGTCACTCAAGGCCGGAGTGACCAGAACAACTGCAGTAAGTAAACAAACCCTGAACTGCACAGCCCGACTCTGAGTCTCATTTCCATCCCCGCTGCACCACCACAACCCCCATCCTCTGCAACTGACCCCCTGAGGCTATACCCCTCCCGTTGGGGGTTATACTATCTGAGCTGCACATACATCACCAGCCTCAGCGGACCCTGCTGCAGCGGCGGCCGTATTGACCGCAATTCAACGGGTGGCGTAGTCGACACAAAAGAACATCTAGTAACATCATAAGGACTGCCACACACTGAGCTTGACACCCTGGGCACGGACCGGGTCACAGCCACTCGGAGACTACAACCCCCATCTGATCCGGCTCCGGGTATCCCCAACAACACTGGCCCAGGGGGCGCGTCAACTTTGGCGTAGTCGGCAGGATTACGTGCCCGCAACAACCGGGTACTGCGTGCCTGAAGAGAAGTTCACCGTTACCTCAAAAAGAAGTCTCCTGCCGGTTCCGGAGGGTCCCCGCCATCGGACCCCATCACAGGTCGTTTCCCGCCGGTTGTCCGCCATTTGCAGCTTTTTCCCGCCATTTCCAAAGATTTCCCGCCTTGGAAGAGCGGACGCCATTATGGGCGTGCCAGAGGGTGGCAAGAGGCCACCTCCCATCGTGGGCCAGGTCGAAGAATGGCGCCAAAAGCGGAAACCGCGCCCACCAACAGAGACTGTGATGCTGGAAGTGTCCATCAGCGTAAGAGAACTGCCCCTGGAACTGACAATCACTAAGTTGCCCCGGGACCACCCTCGATGTGGGCGGAGACAGAAGAAGAGAGCAAAGATGGGTGTCGCCTGGAGCAGTCTGGAGAGAGCGCACCCGGAGACAAGACGTCTGGAGGAGAGTCCAGAGAGAGCCTACCCGGAGATGGAGGGAGAGCCAGGCAGCACCGACCCAGCGGTCAGGAGCCTGATGCGGGCCGCCACTCCAGGCAGCACCGACCCAGTGGTCAGGAGCCTGTTGCAGGTCGCCACTCCAGAAGGCCTGCTGGAGATCCTAGCACAGCTCCCCCGAGACCGGGAGTGTGCACAGACCGCGCTGGAGGGCCTCGCACAGAGGTTGGCCCGGGTACAGCGAGAGACGTTGGCGGAGTGGAGCCGAGAGATGGCCCAGCAGACCGAAATCCGTCAGCGGAGCACGCCACCCGAGACGAGGAGACAGACCGCCTCTGAGGATGGCGCAGGAGGACTGAAGGCCGGAGACGGCCCCGAGAAGGGAGCCGAACGAATGGAGGCAGGTAAAGGGGACGTTACTACCCCGAGCCGGGAAACCGCGTGCCTGCCCCAGCTCCCCGTCGCAGAGCCCGAAGTACCCCCTGCCGTGCCCGTCGCTGCAACGTCACCGCCGCAGACTAGGCCTCAACCGGAAACCGCGGCCGCGACCCCTGTGACGTCACACGCCTCGACCCCGAGCGTGGCCAAGCAGGAAGTACCATCGGCCTGGTCGCAAGGCCTAGTACCCCCGGGCGCCGCAATACCAACAGCGCCCCCTACCTCCGCGGAGCCCCCGGCCTGGTCGCAGGGCCAAGTAACACAGGGCGCCGCCGTTCTGACGGTGCCCTTTACTTTCAAGGTGCCCCAGGCCTGGTCGCAAGGCCTGGTTAACCCGGGCGCCGCTACCACCACGGCGCCCATAACACCTAAAGTACCGCACCTGGGTGAGGACCTGTTCGCCCAGCATACGTGCCCGGATGGCCAGCCCTTCGTATGGCCCCAGGAATACATCCAGCTGGAGCTGCAAAAAGCAAGGGCCATGTGCGAACCCCTGATCCCGGCTCCAAAGCCCATAAAGAGGATCTCGCCCCCGCTAGAAGAGACCCAGTTTGAGTGGGATCCCACCGGAGAAGACCTCATGGGGTTCACTCAGGAGACTCGGGCAGCCGCAGCGGAGCATGCAGAGTGCTGCCGCCAGCAGCTCGAGGTCTTCGAGAGGGAGCGGAGAGAGAGGCGGGTCCGGGAACAACAAGCCCAAATAAGGAGCGCGGAGCAGAAGAGCCGGACCAGGAGAAACCCCCGTGCAGCGCATGGTCCCCGTACCATCGGGACTGTGATAAAGTTCAATCTGCAGCATGGGTGGGTTTCATCAGGGATCACCGCACCCCAGGCGACGTCTTCGTGACCAGGAGAGACGTTGAGTCCCACCTACCGGAGGGACACAGAGGTCGTGACCTGTATTTAGGGGACGAGGTCACCTTCACCCGGCACAAGTGTGCCAAAGGACCCTACGCCCTCCATGTGCATCGCCTGACGGAGGAGGAGCTGCGGTGTGAGGAGGAGCAAGAGGACCCGGACGGGTCTGAAACAGAAACTGAATCCAAAGAAAGAGCAGGAGGACGCCGTCGTTGAAGTACGGTAGAGAGAGATTGTATAAAGTTACCCGTCAGGGTATAAGAACTGTTCTAGTTAAAATATAGTCCCCGTTGGGACCAGCCAAGAGTGAACTGTTAATCCCGTGTGTCCCTATTCCCACTGACCGAGGACTGAGAGCGGTCATTCCTTTCCTAATACCTGGCCGAGGACTGAGAGCGGCCATATCCCCTGTATATAGTTGCGCTTCCTAAAGCGCCCCCTACTGGTTTTATGGGAAAACTGTTTTTCTTCAAGAGACTGTCGCACTTTACCCGGTCACAAGTTGCACCGTGACCAGAGGAACCAGAAACAAGAATGTTTATATGAAAAGTTTATTGCTGCTGATGATGTTTTATATGTTTTATATGTTTATGTTTTATGAAAAAAATTGTATGTTTGTGGATGTTTATATCTTACAGCCCGAGGACGTGCTGTGATTTACCAGGGGGGAATGTAGCACCCTGAGGATTCGGCTGCTACAGGGGTATTGCACCTCAAGCCAGAGGTGTGATATTCCACTTCCGGGTAAGGATGGAGTGTGGAACTGAGCTCAGTAGGCTGCATGCACTACACACATCCCATTTCCGAGGAACAGACCGATGGTACTCCCACTAGAGAAATGTGCAGGTACGACAGTGTCTGTTCCTGGCTGGAGTGGGAGGGGGGTGGAAAATCCCAGTAGTGTAGGGGCAGATAGGGGGAGCAGTCTGGGTAGTGCTAGGAGCTCATTGGGTGCTGGTCACCTGAGCTCACACATAGAGGGAGTATATAAGGTGGGCACCATCTTAGGACAGGGTCTTTTGCAGAGTGAGGTCAGTCTGTCAGAGCTGAGTCAGAGAAGAAGAGCAGAGGAGAAGAGCAGCTCCAAGGCCCAGAGAGAGAGAGGAGAAAGAAGGACCCAGAGGGGGAGAAAGAAGGAACTCCAAGAGCCCAAATTAGACCAGAGGGTGAAGAGTTGGCAACAGGGTACCGGATCCCAAGCTGGCAGAGGCTACAGCACACCTTAGCCAGGAACCGGAGGTCGTGGGCAGGACCGATCTGCCACGATCACCCACTAAATCCACTCGGAAGGCAGACCACGAATAGGGTCAGGGAACCCAGAGACAAGGGTTTACCACCAAGAGGCCCGAGGGAGCCGGACATAGGTGGATCCCTGGTGGGGAAGGCCAGAGAAGAGGACAGGACAGAAAGGGAGCTCAGGACCACGCTCCAGAATTGCCTGGGGGTTGGCCGAGTCCAGGACCTGGTGGAAGCAGCACGGCTCGGGTGGTCACTCAAGGCCGGAGTGACCAGAACAACTGCAGTAAGTAAACAAACCCTGAACTGCACAGCCCGACTCTGAGTCTCATTTCCATCCCCGCTGCACCACCACAACCCCCATCCTCTGCAACTGACCCCCTGAGGCTATACCCCTCCCGTTGGGGGTTATACTATCTGAGCTGCACATACATCACCAGCCTCAGCGGACCCTGCTGCAGCGGCGGCCGTATTGACCGCAATTCAACGGGTGGCGTAGTCGACACAAAAGAACATCTAGTAACATCATAAGGACTGCCACACACTGAGCTTGACACCCTGGGCACGGACCGGGTCACAGCCACTCGGAGACTACAACCCCCATCTGATCCGGCTCCGGGTATCCCCAACAACACTGGCCCAGGGGGCGCGTCATATATATATATAAAATACAGCTCTGGCAAAAATTAAGAGACCACTGCAAAATTTTAATTTTCTCTGATTTTTCTCTTTATAGGTATATTTTTGAGTAAAATGTACAGTACATTGTTGTTTTATTCTATAAACTACTGACATGTCTCCGAAATTCAAAGCTAAAAATGTTGTATTTATTTGCAGCAAATGAGAAATCGTCAAAATAATAAAAAAGAGGGGGCGTGTCCTGGATGCAGACCTGAGCAGAAGCAGGAATGTTGAGCTCCCTCAGACACCGAGCAATCCAGCAGATTTCTAACTCATAGCACCGGCCAATAACCAAAAAAAACTATGGGTCCCAGAAGAACAAGGACCCCTGCCCCCGGGGGTGGAAGCGAGGCTCCCCCAGAGACAGCCCTGGATGCCTTTCTAACCAGAGGGTCGGCTGAGACAGGAGAGCAGGTGCCATCTTGCTCCAGAGGAGAGATCATTCTGGCCCAGGAGGACGGAGGAGAAGTAGCAGATGACATGGTAGGAGGCTTGAGGGCTCTCACCGGAAGGGAGGGGGTGAAGCAGGCTCCCAGCTCTGTATGCACAGCAAGGGAAGATAAGCAGGGAGGTTCAGGAGAACGGAGCCACAGCCATTGCCTCACTGCAGCAGCCCCCCTCTCCCCCAGCAGAACGCTGACTGGAAGGAGAAAACATGCAGCTCCATAGTAACAGCCGCCCTTCCCTCCCTGAAAGCTAATTACCAACAGAGAAAAGTACAAGGAAGCAGCTTTATAAGCATCTGCACTGACAATGAGGGGACTTCTCATAGTGAGAGTATACATGTTTCGCCTGGCACTGGAGGATTGGAGACTGATGTACCTCACAGAGAGCAGGAGCTGAGGGGGGCAGGAGAGGGGGGAGCCCCCTTCCAGCCACAATACCCTCCCTGCAGTGCACTGGAACATGATTCCTTGCCTTGTAAGTCAGAGGAGGAGGGTAGGTGCCAAACACCCCCAGATTCCCAGTATGCTTGGAAGAAATTTCTGTCCCAGATTCCCTCCAGAGAAGATTTTAAAACCCTAATAGCTGAAGTGAAAGAAGCCTGCAGGTCTGAAATATCATGCGTCAGGCAAGATCTACAAAACCTGGCAGGGCGCTTGAATACTCTGGAGGAGGATCATGATCCCACTAGAGTTTACATGAAGGACTTACAGCATGTCATAGCCAAACAAAATAAGATGGTGAAAGAGCTGCATTCTCACATGGAGGATCTAGACAGCAGGGGCAGACGTTGTAACATACGAGTCCGGGGGGTGTCCCAGAATCTGAGGGGCAGGAAAATCCCAAAGCAATTCTCCAAGCGATTTTCAACCCTATCCTACGGGAATCTGTGTCACCCCAGGCCTGGATGCCACAAACTTGTAAGGCTGTGTCTGAGAGCAGGAGGGAGGTTCTCTAGTCATGGACCATTTGCATGCAGCACCTCCTGTCCCAGGCCAGTAGGGGGAGCAGGCTGCCCCTATAAAAGCTGGAACTGAGGGCAGGGTTAGAGAGACCAGGACCCACTTCTCAAGGATCCAGAAGGGTTCCCAGAGGAGAGGGACAGGTCAGCCGCAGCTGAGGAGTCCAGGAGGCAAAGGAGGAACAGAACGCCAGGGACAGGGGCGACGAGAGCCGGTCCTGGCAGAGAGGAAACTACACAACCGGACACTGGGGTCCAAGGCTGTCAGGATTGCAGGTCCTGCAGCAGATCATCTACCTGCGAGGGATTTCAGGTCCCTTGGCCTAAGAAACCTGGAGGCTCCACCACACAGAGGGACCGGTACAGCACGGAGAAGCTACAGGTACCTAAGGCCCGAGTCGCAAGCCATATAGGCGTAGTACACGGTAAGCTCAGGGACGTGGGCTATCATACCACTAAAGGGGGAGATAGTCAGCAAGGGCAGAGAGAGAGCGGTAGGCCTACCCACTCACCCTGGCCAGTGGAGCTCGCCCGAATGCCCTCAGACACCCAGGCCCATTCCTACCCTGTACTCCTGGTGGGTCTGTGATAAGATCTGCAGTAAAAGACCCTGGACTGCATTATTGGACTCTGTGTGATTACTGCAGCGCCTGCACCATCACCCCCAACATCCTATTACACTGCCCTGAGGCTACACTCCTCCCGTGGGGAGTTGTACTATTCCCTGCTGCACCCCCAACACCAGCCTCAGCGGTCTGCCTTGCAGCGGCGGTCCTCCCTGACCGCAATCCACGGGTGGCGTAGTCGGACTTTCAAAACCTACAAATACACCGCCACAGCATTTGGTCTGACCACCCTGAGCCACGGGACTGGGCCGCCACTACTGCTCCCAGCATTGCCCTGAAGCCCGGTTCCGAGTGCCCCACGGCCCAGGGGGCGAGTCAGCTTTGGCATAGTCGGCAGGATTGTTACCAACCCGCCACAAACGGGTATTGCGTGCCTGAAAAAGACTGTACACGTACCTTAGAAGGAGGTTTCCCGCCATCCGGAGCCGTTTCCCGCCATTTTCAGCCGTCTCCCGCCATCTTCAGCCGTTTTCCCGCCATCTTCAGCCGTTTTCCTGCCATCGGACGCCATCTTCAGGACGCCGCGCAGGAAGAAGAGGGGCGTGGACGTCCAAAGCGCGCGAGACTTGAAGCCCCGCCCTACGCACCGACGCTGCGCAAGGTCCTGGAAGGGAGAGAGAGCGACGCTGACGTCACCAGGACGCGACTCAAGGTCCTCACACGGAGCAACACTAGCGGAGCCGCGGCCTACAGAAGAGGATCGTCGGAAGGTAGGCCACGCTTTACTAGGGGGGAGGAAGATGACGGACGTGGAGGGGCCTTCTACAACCAGCGGGGCAGCAGCAGCGGTGATGCCGTTCTCTATGCACTACATCCCCGGAGCAGCCTGGCTGCCCCAATACTCAGGGGAATCCCATACCTTAACTGACTTTAGGGAAAGACTGCACAGTTTATTCAAAGTTTATCCCCTGACAGAAGACCAGAAAGTGAGCATTCTAACGGGGCAGCTCACCGGTGCAGCCCAGCGGGAATTGAAATCATGGTCAGATGAGTAGAAAAGGACAGTAAAGGACATTCTGACCCGGCTGCGGAGTACTTTTGATACCCGTACCTCAGCAGAAAGCAAAATGCGGTTTTATGGCTGTAAGCAGCGGGCCCAGGATAGTATCAGAGACTATGCCGTGAACCTGCAAGAAGCCCTGAGAGCTATCAAACAAGCTGACCCTGGTAGCGTGCAGGACACTGATAAACGGTTGACTGACCAGTTCATAGAAGGTCTGCTGTCCAGCGCCCACAGGACTCAGCTGCGCCTCATGGCCCTACAGAACCCCGATTTGACTTTTGCGCAGTTCAAGGATAGGGCCATCCGGGTGCTCAGAGAATCCGCACCAGGTGGCGCTGTAGCTTCCCGGCGCCCTGCCATCACTTACCACCAGGGGGCAGCGCCCTACCCCGCAGCCCTTGTGGGGGCTGATGAACAGGCCCTAAATCCATCCCAGCCTGCAGACCTGCACCATCAGGTCCAGGAGCTAACAAAGAGTGTGGCTGCATTGACCAGGACCGTACAGTCGTTGCAGGTGGAACCGTCAAGACCAATCGAGCTGGCTTCCAGTCCGGAGGATGTCCCGTGGCGTCGACAGAGGAGGACCCCGCCGTTCAGAGGGAGTCCCGCCGACCGCTACACTGAGGATCGACAGCCGATTTGCCGCCGTTGCAGTCAGCCAGGACACATAGCAAGGTACTGTACTTTAAATGGGTCCGACCTGGGGCAGAGGGCCAACCCCCAGGCATAAGGTCATCAGGCCCGTCTAATTGGCGTGATAAGTACGTGGGGGGACGCCCGGTCTTACCCGTAGTGCTGGACGGTATCCCCATGAGTGCACTGCTGGACACCGGGTCTCAAGTGACTACCATCCCCTAAGTACTTTTCAAGCGGTACTGGAGTGACGCTGACATAAGCCGCTATCCAGACGATGACTTAAGCATCATTGCCAGCAATGGCCAACCCGTGCCGCAGGTGGGGTTCCGAGAGATGACCATCAAGATTGGTAAGGTGGAACTGCCGGCACAGGGAGTGATCATTGTGGACATTGACCGTCGTGAAAGTCACCCTAAAATAACCTTGGGTACTAATGTGATTGAAAACTGTCTTTCAGACGTAATTGTGATTTTACAGCAGGTGGCGATGAATGCGAGCTCCAGCCAACAGAGGGTCCTCCAGAAAGAGATAAGAGCCCTGATGAGACGACAACAGGTAGAACTGTCTGGTGGTGAGATCGGTAGCGTAAGAATGAGTGACCCATTCCCCATTTCCATGCCTCCCAAAAGTGAAATGATGATCTGGTGTCGGGCTGCCATCGGGTTAAGAGGGAGAGACAACCAAGCCATGGTAGAACCCGTGTACTCAGACAGCAGGCCCACCATTTTGACAGCCCGGGGGGTGGTTGATGTCCGTCATGGGAGGGTGCCCGTTCGCATTCTTAACATTGGGGAGAGAGAGGTACACTTACCCAGGTACGCTACACTTGCCAAACTGTTTGCCGTCCAACACAATGCTATCAGGGTCGTGGAACCCTTACCTCTATCTTCCCCAGTGGAGAGTAATGGCTCACAGAAACACAAGGAGGACTGGTGCCAGGAGCTCCATGTGGGTGCCGACTCCACTCCCCTGCACAAAAAACAAGGAATCTACCGGGTGGTACAGGAGTACGAGAGAATCTTTAGTAAGCACCCGCTAGACTTCGGCAGAGTAAAAGGGATAGAACACCACATCCCCACGGGGAGCCACTCACCAATAAAAGAGAGACACAGGCCTGTACCCCCTGCACATTATCAGAACGCCAAGGGTATGCTGAGAGAAATGAAAGAAGCCGGGGTCATTAGAGATAGCTGTAGCCCCTGAGCAGCTCCCTTAGTTTTGGTAAAAAAGAAAGACGGTACCATGAGAATGTGCGTGGACTATAGACAAATCAATCATATCACCCATAAAGATGCGTATCCACTACCTAGGATAGAGGAGTCTTTAGCAGCCCTAAAATCAGCTAACTTCTTCTCTACTTTGGACCTTACTAGCGGGTACTGGCAGGTTCCTGTGGCGGAGGCTGACAAGGAGAAGACTGCCTTCACCACCCCGATGGGACTGAGTGAGTTCAACTGTATGCCCTTCGGGCTCTGCAACACACCAGGGACCTTCCAGAGGCTGATGGAATGCTGTCTAGGGCACCGAAACTTCGAGACGGTACTCCTTTACCTGGACGACGTAATCGTCTATTCGAAGACTTACGAGGATCATCTAAAGCACCTGGCCGAGGTGTTCGAAGCCCTGGCAGGCTACGGCCTGAAAGTGAAGCCTTCAAAGTGCCACCTGTTAAAACCAAAGGTCCAATAGCTAGGACACGTGGTGAGTGCAGAGGGAGTAGCCCCCGACCCCGACAAAGTTACAGCCATCAAGAGCTGGCCAAACCCCTCTAACATCAAGGAAGTGAGGCAATTCCTCGGGTTGGTAGGCTACTACCAAAGGTTCATCCCCGGGTACACTAAGATGGCAGCCCCTATGCAGGACCTCCTGATAGGGCAATCTAAATCCAGAAGTCACAAGTAGTGTTGAGCCACCCCCGTAGTGTTCGAGTTCGGTTCGGTTCGTCGAACACCCGTGTGTTCGCCGAACTGTTCGTCGAACACCTTCGAACACCGTTAAAACCAATGGCAGGCAAACAAAAACACATAGAAACACATAGAAAACACCTTCAAAGGTGTCCAAAAGCTGACAAACTGCTCAGAAGACACAACTAACACATGGAAAAGTGACAAGTACATATAGTCATGCGAAAAGAAAAGAGGTGGAGGAGTAAAAGGAGGGGGAGACACAGATATAGGCATGTCATGCCCTTCTAAAATCCAAAAAGTGAGAAGCCGAGACGGCCAGTCCGCTCCTGCCCGTGCCACCTCCGTGTCGCCGGGTTTGTGCCAGAGCCGCGGTGAACCCTGACGGCCAGCCCCCCTCTCCCAATACTGGTGCCTGTCCGCTGGTGGGTCGAGAGAGCCCCCCTGTGGTGGAGGCAGCTCTAAGCTTTTTAATTTAAATTGTCCCTCTAATTTGAATGAATACACTTTAAATCCATTTACAAGGATCTATTGGAGGGCAAGTCTCATGCCAGCAGCCGCGTAATTCCAGCTCCAGTAGCGTCCACTAAAGCTGCTGCAGTTAAAAAGCTTTTATAAGGATCGAGCTCGGCTGTCCACCGCAAGGCATCCTAGTGCCAGTCCCAGCCCCTATGCCTTGGGGTGTCTCCTGATGCTCTTCACTGAGTATCCCGTGGTCCCGAAGCATTTCCTTTGAAAAAATTAAGTGTCCAAACTACAGGTGGTGTAGCTTGCTTAACAGCCGGGATAATCCGCTGACTAGCAGACACTGCTACTAGGCACAAAGTATTTCCTGGGCTAGATGCAGTTAAAAATTTGTAAGTAGATACTCTCGTTGGATGCTGAGAAAGCATTCCATAGAGTCTCCTGGCACGCCATATATGATTCTCTTAAAAAGCTTGGGGTAGGGGTCTAGGGGACCCTTTTATAGCCAAAATCACGGCCCTGTATCACAATACGTCACCTAGGCTGAAGATAAATGGAACTGTAGCACCGAGGGCTCGGTTGCTACAGACGTATTGCACCTCACCCAGAGGTGTGATATCTCACTCTCAGATAAGGATGGAGTGTGGATCAGGACCCGACACCTGCATGCATTACACCACATTGCCGTGGGGCAGGGCGACCAATATGCCCCTGAGATGGGCACGACAGTCCCTGTCCCTGGCTGGAGTGGGGGGAGGGAACACTGAGGAAGGGGAACCCTGCAGTGCAGGAGCAGGGAGGAAGCAGTTCCTGGGTGCATTGAGAAGGGAGTATAAAAGGTGGGCACCATCTTAGTTCAGTGCAGAGAAGTCTGAGCAGAAGTGGCAGGGAGCAGGGGCTCTGCATGAGCTCTGCTCCGGAGGCGGGCCTAGTAACAGAGGCCCAGGCCTGCAAGAGGGAGAAGGAAGGAAGAGGAGCGGAGAAGGCTCCAGGAACGAGGAATGAAGGGATCCCAGGGGTGCGGACGGGCGAGTCGCCACCGCACGCCCGAATCCACCTGCGTGGAGGGGTCAGGCCAAAGGGGGAGACCGGTCCCCGAACTAGTGGAGGCAGGAAACGACCCTCAGCTAGAAACCGGAGGCTCTGACATTTTATGTGGCGCAGCCCCTTGCTCCACCCGCTAGGAAGGCACCACATAGGGTCAGGGAAACTGGCGCCAAGTTTACCAAGAGGAGGCCCGAGGCAGCCGGACAGAAGTGTTGGTAAGAAAGGCCAGACAAAGGACACACAAAGGGGGTCCTGTGAAGCGCTCCAAAGTTATCTGGGAGTTGTCTGAGCCCCTCACCTGGCTGGTGAGCACAGTACGACGTGGGCAGCCGTTACCTGCAGACGTGGTCTGAATAATAAGAACTGTGAGTAAAGGCCCTGAACTGCATCACTGACTCCGTGTCGTTACTGCTGCTGCCCTGCACCATCACCCCCATCCTCCGCATACACTGCCCTGAGGCTATACTCCTCCCGTGGGGAGTTATGCTACGCTCTGCTGCACCCACAACACCAGCCTTAGCGGTCTGCCCTGTAGCGGCGGTTCACTCTGACCGCAATCCACGGGTGGCGTAGTCGGACATTTAAACATCAAAACCACATAAATAGTTCCGCCACTGGTTTGACCGCCCTGAGCCACGGAACCGGATCGCCGCCACGAAGACTACAACCACCAGCATCCACCAAAAAGGGTCCGGCTCCGGGTGTCCCAAGGCCCAGGGGGTGCGTCAGAACATTTTCATCACCTTTCACAATCACCAATGGGACAAGGCAGGGATGTCCTCTGTCCCCTCTCTTATACATCCTAGTGACGGAGCACCTGCTCTCATCAATTCGCCATAACCCCAATATTAGGTGGATTGAGGTGGGAGGCACCGAGTACAAGTGCTCTCTATTTGCTGATGATGTCCTAGTATATATCACTCAATCACATATATCCATCCCTGCTGTTATGGCTGAAATAGATCACTTTGTTACATGGTAAAATTTTAAAATCAATGCAGCGAAGTCTGAGGCCCTCGATGTCTCCCTCCCTAAATCCATATAGGATTCCATCCAGTCCAACTTTCCCTTTGCCTGGCCCTCACAGGGTATCAAATACTTAGGAATTCCTATTCATAGAGACCTCTCCCATCTATGTTATCTTAATTTTGGGCCCTTTATTGAACAATTCCATACAGACCACGGTTGGCAAGTTAGAACTGTAAGATTCACTACGTGAACCACTGGTGTTTTGTGGAAAAGCACATGTACACCGCGTTCCAAATTATTATGCAAAAAGTGTTTAGGAGTGATAAGGGAAGAATTTGTTTGTTTGTCAGTTAAACTCATTGATGGTGATGTGTGTCAGGGCTCTTTATATCACTGTAAGCAATTGCAGACACCTGTGCTAATTAGTTTGGCAGGTGTGTCCAATGAAAGGCAAGACTACTTAAGAAGGCTCTCTCACATTATTAAGCAGCCTACATTTTCTGCCAAAATGGGAAAGAAAAAGGATGTGTCGGCTGCTGAGAAGCAACAAATTGTGGAGTGTTTAGGTCAAGGCATGACTACAATCAACATTGTGCGATGATCAGGATGAAGTGTCTTGGCAATCAAGAAGTATGTAGCTGATTCACAGTACACACGTGTGCGTGCTGATAAGGGCAAATTGAGGACTCTTTCCTACAGGCAATTACGTCAGGTTGAAAGAGCAGCGGCAAAAAAGCCTTGTCATAGCAGCAGACAAGTTTTTGAAGCTGCTTGTGCCTCCAACGTTCCCCGAACAACAAGATGCAGGGTCCTTCAGAGGTTTGCAGCTGTGCATACGCCATCCTGTCGACCTCCTCTATCCACTTCACACAAGCAGAAACGGCTCCAGTGGGCCAAACATTACATGAAGACTGATTTCAAAACTGTTTTGTTCACGGATGAGTGCCGTGCAGCGCTCGATGGTCCAGATGAATGGAGTGGAGGATGGCTGGTTGATGGACACCCCACGCAAACACGGCTACAGCGCCAACAAGGAGGAGGTGGAGTAATGTTTTGGGCTGGAATCATGGGGAGAGAGATTGTCGGCCCCTTTAGGATCCCTGAAGGCGCTAAAGATGAACTCCATAATGTATGTGGATTTTCTCAAACAGCACATCCTGCCATGGTTCAAGAAGAAGAACCGTGTATTTCACAGCAAGATCATTTTTCTGCATGATAATGCACCATCTCATGCTGCACATAAAACATCTGCATCTCTGGCTGATATGGGCATAAAAGGGGACAAACTTATGGTGTGACCCCCATGCTCCCCTGACCTCTACCCCATTCAGAACCTTTGGAGCATCATTAAAAGGAGTGTCTATGATGGCGGGAGGCAGTTCACATCTAAGCAACAGCTCTGGGAGGGTATTCTGTCCTCATGCAAAACAATTGAAGCAGAAACCATCCAAAACCTGACAAATTCAATGGACGAGAGAGTTCAGAAGCTCCTTTCGAACAAGGGGTCCTATGTGAAAATGTAACATCACCTAGAATAAAGTTTTGAGTTGAAAACTGTTTGATTTCAGTTTCTAACAACCTGCTAATGCTTATAATTTCAAAAATGACCATTTTTTTGGTCTTTATTAAAATGAAAAGGTTGATCGAAAAGTTTGGGGGATCTAAGAGTGTGGCAACCCAGTAGTCATGATTACTTCGAATTCTGACAATATGAGGGTCATGCTGCAGGTAGTGCAGCAAGAAGGCACTTATGTGTCTTGCGCATCTCGGAGCCCCAAAATTATTTTCCGGGCTAGATGCAGCTAAAAATTATTTTTAATTTTAAATCTGGTGAAGCTTATTATAGATGGCCTAATAGGATCAGTGCTGCACACTGCTACAAAGCCCAAATTATTTTCCAGTCAAGATACAGATAAACATGATTAGTAATTTGAAAGCTTAAAACGTTTGGTAGGGTGATTTTAACCAATCATCAAGCTTTTACTCTCCCCAGGATGACACAGGGGTAGAAAAGTCGTTTCGGATCCATGATTTGTTCATCTTTATGAACGTGAGTCTGTCTACATTATCAGTGGAGAGCCGCGTGCGCTTATCTGTCAGCACACCACCAGCAGCGCTGAACACACGTTCAGACAGAACGCTGGCTGCGGGGCATGACAAGATCTCCAAGGCGTAAGTGGCTAGCTCCGGCCATTTATCCAGATTGGAAGCCCAAAAAGAGCAAGGGTCCAGTGACACAGTCGTGGCTTCAATGTTTACTTGGAGATACTCCTGTACCATCGTCTCTAGGCGTTGACTATGTGTCAGACTTCTTGTCTCCTGTGGCCTTGCAAAGGATGGGCTAAAAAAGTGGTGAAATGATTCCGCAAAATTGATGTTACCAGCAGATACTGTGGTTCTGTTACGGTTTGAGTGCTGAACACTTGACTGTCCCACGGTTGGCAAGTTGGAACTGTGAGATTCACTACGTGCACCACTGGTATTTTGTGGAAAAGCACATGTAAGATTCTGCAACAGTCTCTGCTGATACTCCTGCATGCGTGCATCCCTTTCTATGGCAGGAATAATTTCTGCAAATTTACTTTTGTACCGGGGATCTAACAGTGTGGCAACCCAGTAGTCAGGATTATTTCTAATTCTCACAATTCGAGGGTCATGTTGCAGGTAGTGCAGCAAGAAGGCACTCATGTGTGTTGCGCATCCAGGAGCACCAAGTCCCTGTTGTGTTGGTGGCGAGGTAACAATCATGCTTCCTTCCTCTGTCCTCTCCCCCCAACCTCGCACAACAGAAATGTGATCAAGGTCTCCCTCATCTGATGAGTCTTCCATCAGTTCGTCCTCCACTTCTTCCTGGGCTCCTGCACCTTCCTCACTAGTTTGGCTGCTACCATGCGCCCTGGTAAAATCATCTCCCCCACCCTCACATGCCTGCCGCCTTGGTGCTGGCGACCGTCTGGACCTTGCAGATGTTAGCCCTTCCGCATACAACTCCTCCTCCTCTACTTCCTCCACCTCCTCTTGTGCCACCACCTGACTCCGAATTCTGTTTAACATGTGCTCCAGCATGTAAATCACCGGAATAGTCATGCTGATAATGGCATCGTCAGCACTAAACATCTTCGTCGCCATTTCAAAACTGTGCAGAAGGGTGCATAGGTCCCTGATCTGAGACCACTCCTCCAGCGTGATTTGCCCCACCTCTGAATCTCGTTGGCCCAGGCTATACGTCAGAACGTATTGCACCAGGGCTTGTCGGTGCTGCCACAGTCGCTGCAACATGTGCAGAGTTGAATTCCACCGGGTAGGCACATCGCATTTTAGCCGGTGAAGTGGCAGGCCCAACAACTTCTGTAGAGATGTAAGTCGCTGAGCTGCGGGATGCGAACGGCGGAAGTGAGCACACAGCGACCGTGCCCTCTGCAGAAGGCCATCTAGTCTGGGATAGTGGGCTAAAAATTGCTGGACAACCAGGTTCAACACGTGAGCCATACAAGGCACGTGTGTGACATTGCCCCGGCGAAGGGCCGCACCCAGGTTTGCAGCATTGTCGCACACGGCCTTCCCTGGTTTCAGGTCCAGTGGAGACAACCATTCATGAAATTGGTTCTCCAGAGCTGACCACAACTCCTCAGCTGTGTGACTCACATTTCCCAGACATTTCAATGTAAAAACCGCCTGATGACGTTGAGCCCTACTGCCAGCATAGTAAGGAGGTGTGCAGGATCCCTTCTGCGCAGTTAGAAAGCTTGTGGCATGACCAGACAGGCTTTGGGTGCAGGTGGAAGACCGAGAGGAGGTTGAGGAGGCAGAAGCAGTGTAGGAACTTTGACATAAAGAGGATTGACGCACAACTCGTGGGGACGGCAAGACTTGGACAGCAGCCCCTTGTCCTGCTGTCACCATAGTTACCCAGTGCCCAGTCAGCGACATGTAACGCCCCTGTCCATGCCTACTCGTCCAAGTGTCTGTGGTGAAATGCACCCTGTCACACACAGAGTTTCTCAAAGAAGCGGTGATGTTGTGTGCGACATGCTGGTGGAGCGCAGGCACACCTTTCTTTGAGAAGTAGTGCCGACTGGGCATCTGGTACTGGGGCACTGCGACGGACATAAGGTCTCGAAAATCCTCTGTGTCCACCAGGCGGAAAGGCAGCATTTCTGTAGCCAAGAGCTTGCAGATGGTGAAATTCAACCTCTTAGCTTTCTCATGGCTAGGAGGAAATGGTCTTTTACTTGTCCACATCTGAGGGACCGAGGGCTGGCTATTGTGCTTAGACGGGGTTGATAAGGGTGTCCCCGGCAAACTGCCGGTCTGTGAGGAAGATGCAGGCGGACATGTTAGGTTGCCTTGATCCAAAGGTGGTGCTATCGATGTCGGACAGCGCTCAAGACCAGCTGGTGTTACCACCTCCAAAGAAAATGATGACCTGCCAATCACGCTGGCTGTTGCGGGTAAAGAGGTGGCAGGTCTGCGCCCCAAAACAGGTGTGACTGCTGTCCCCCCAGTCACAGAGGATGAAGAGGCCGCGGATGCACAAGATATGGCAGACGGTGGTTGGCCCGGCCGGCTAGGCCGCATTGTAGCACACTGAGCTTCCCACTGCAACTTATGCTTCATGTCCATGTGCCGGTTCATGCATGAAGTACTCAAACTATGTATTTTTTGGCCTCTACTTAGCTTTTGCTGACAAATGTTACAGATAACACGAGTTGGGTCATCTTTATCGATCTGAAAAAATGCCCAGGCTATGCAAGGCTTAGCACCCATGCGACCTGAAGAGCCACCACGACTTGTGGTGAGAGGCAGAGTTGTGTTTGAGGATGCAGTTGTTGACGTGCTTCCAGTACTACGTCTCTGTCCAGGAAGGCGCAACCTGACCTCGTCGTCACTAGCATCTTCCTCCACCTCCTCTGCTGACCTCATCTCTTGGCTGACTGTGGGTTGACAGTAAGTGGGATCTCCGACCTCATCATCATCACCCTGTGCGTTATCACACCCGTCGTCCTCAGAGCCAACCTGTTCCTGCCCTGACAAAAAACTAAAGTTGTCGCTCCAATCAGGTATTTGAGTCTTATCATCGTCTTCCTCATTGTCTCCACCAACAGGAGTTACAGTTTGGGAATGAGGGTCTACATTATGGTCAGAACCTTCTGCGTCTGGTCCTGGATCCGACTCATAAAGATTCTGGGCATCAGTGCAGATCATTTCCTCGTCTGGATTCACAGAAGCGCTGGAGTCGACCTCTGATTCCCAGGCTATAGTATGAGTAAACAGCTCTGCAGACTCAACCATCTGTTCTACCTCATACTCAGACGGGCAGCTGGAGATTTGGGAGCTGTGAGGTAGCAAGTGCGATTTGGGTGACACCTTTGAGGACTGGAGTATTTGTGATGTTGAAGTTGATGTGGAGGAGAGCCCACTTAAAGGAGCACTTGATATCCGTTGAAGCACCTGCTGTTTTTGTGCCTCATCTGGAATTTGTAGCGATTGGCGTGGCCGTAAGAAAGGGATCTTATCACATTGTCCGCTAAAAGAAGTAGACATTTTAGTTTGGCTGGAAGATGGTCTTTCTTCTGCACCTACCCCACGGACACAACCTTTTTTCCCCTTCCCAACATGCCTATTCCCCTTTCCACCAGCAGCAGGCCTTTTTCCACTCATTTTGGTGGTGAACTAATTCACAACTCTGGAGTTGTTTGCACAAAAAAACAATGGATGGTAACCGAGCAGAGCTGAGTGGCCAAACTGTGGTATTAGGCCAAAACTATTGGCTGGGTTAGATGCAGAAAAAAATTATTTTTAATTTGCAACCTGATGGAGGTCAGTATAGATGGACTAATAGACCAAGTCCCACACACCGCTAGAAGCCCAAATATTTTTTCAGAGCTAGATGCAGAAAATTTTTTTATTCAATTTGCAACCTGATGGAGGTCAGTATAGATGGACTAATAGACCAAGTCCCACACACTGCTAGAAGCCCAAATATTTTTTCAGAGCTAGATGCAGAAAAAAATTATTTTTAATTTGCAACCTGATGGAGGTCAGTATAGATGGACTAATAGACCAAGTCCCACACACCGCTAGAAGCCCAAATATTTTTTCAGAGCTAGATGCATAAAAAAATTATATTCAATTTGCAACCTGCTGGAGGTCAGTATAGAAGGACTAATAGAACAAGTCCCACACACTGCTAGAAGCCCAAATATTTTTTCAGAGCTAAATGAAGAAAAAAATTATTTTTAATTTGCAACCTGATGGAGGTCAGTATAGATGGACTAATAGACCAAGTCCCACACACCGCTAGAAGCCCAAATATTTTTTCAGAGCTAGATGCAGAAAAAAATTATTTTTAATTTGCAACCTGATGGAGGTCAGTATAGATGGACTAATAGACCAAGTCCCACACACCGCTAGAAGCCCAAATATTTTTTCAGAGCTAGATGCAGAAAATTTTTTTATTCAATTTGCAACCTGATGGAGGTCAGTATAGATGGACTAATAGACCAAGTCCCACACACTGCTAGAAGCCCAAATATTTTTTCAGAGCTAGATGCAGAAAAAAATTATTTTTAATTTGCAACCTGATGGAGGTCAGTATAGATGGACTAATAGACCAAGTCCCACACACTGCTAGAAGCCCAAATATTTTTTCAGAGCTAGATGCAGAAAAAAATTATTTTTAATTTGCAACCTGATGGAGGTCAGTATAGATGGACTAATAGAACAAGTCCCACACGCTGCTAGAAGCCCAAATATTTTTTCAGAGATAAATGAAGAAAAAAATTATTTTTAATTTGCAACCTGATGGAGGTCAGTATAGATGGACTAATAGACCAAGTCCCACACACCGCTAGAAGCCCAAATATTTTTTCAGAGCTAGATGCAGAAAATTTTTTTATTCAATTTGCAACCTGATGGAGGTCAGTATAGATGGACTAATATACCAAGTCCCACACACTGCTAGAAGCCCAAATATTTTTTCAGAGCTAGATGCAGAAAAAAATTATTTTTAATTTGCAACCTGATGGAGGTCAGTATAGATGGACTAATAGACCAAGTCCCACACACTGCTAGAAGCCCAAATATTTTTTCAGAGCTAGATGCAGAAAAAAATTATTTTTAATTTGCAACCTGATGGAGGTCAGTATAGATGGACTAATAGAACAAGTCCCACACGCTGCTAGAAGCCCAAATATTTTTTCAGAGATAAATGAAGAAAAAAATTATTTTTAATTTGCAACCTGATGGAGGTCAGTATAGATGGACTAATAGACCAAGTCCCACACACTGCTAGAAGCCCAAATATTTTTTCAGAGCTAGATGCAGAAAAAAATTATTTTTAATTTGCAACCTGATGGAGGTCAGTATAGATGGACTAATAGACCAAGTCCCACACACCGCTAGAAGCCCAAATATTTTTTCAGAGCTAGATGCAGAAAAAAATTATATTCAATTTGCAACCTGCTGGAGGTCAGTATAGAAGGACTAATAGAACAAGTCCCACACACTGCTAGAAGCCCAAATATTGTTTCAGAGCTAAATGAAGAAAAAAATTATTTTTAATTTGCAACCTGATGGAGGTCAGTATAGATGGACTAATAGACCAAGTCCCACACACTGCTAGAAGCCCAAATATTTTTTCAGAGCTAGATGCAGAAAAAAATTATTTTTAATTTGCAACCTGATGGAGGTCAGTATAGATGGACTAATAGACCAAGTCCCACACACCGCTAGAAGCCCAAATATTTTTTCAGAGCTAGATGCAGAAATTTTTTTTATTCAATTTGCAACCTGATGGAGGTCAGTATAGATGGACTAATAGACCAAGTCCCACACACTGCTAGAAGCCCAAATATTTTTTCAGAGCTAGATGCAGAAAAAAATTATTTTTAATTTGCAACCTGATGGAGGTCAGTATAGATGGACTAATAGACGAAGTCCCACACACTGCTAGAAGCCCAAATATTTTTTCAGAGCTAGATGCAGAAAAAAATTATTTTTAATTTGCAACCTGATGGAGGTCAGTATAGATGGACTAATAGAACAAGTCCCACACGCTGCTAGAAGCCCAAATATTTTTTCAGAGATAAATGAAAAAAAAAATTATTTTTAATTTGCAACCTGATGGAGGTCAGTATAGATGGACTAATAGACCAAGTCCCACACACTGCTAGAAGCCCAAATATTTTTTCAGAGCTAGATGCAGAAAAAAATTATTTTTAATTTGCAACCTGATGGAGGTCAGTATAGATGGACTAATAGACCAAGTCCCACACACCGCTAGAAGCCCAAATATTTTTTCAGAGCTAGATGCAGAAAAAAATTATATTCAATTTGCAACCTGATGGAGGTCAGAATAGATGGACTAATAGAATGATGCTATGCCCAAAAAATTTTACTTCACTAGGTGCAGTAAAAAAATTGGTATTCTATACACAGGTGGTATATCTTGCAACACAGATAGGCTACTCCACTGACTAACACACTCTGCAATAGGCCAAAAAGGATTAGCTTTGCTAGATTCAGCCAAATGCTGTGAAAAAAACTTGCACAGCACTGGCACAGACCTGCCTGGCAAAAACTGATAGGAACTGATGTAACCTAGTCCTGAAAAGGACTCCAATTACAATTAGTCTTTACTCCCACAATCTATCTATTTAAGAGCACAGACCTGCTTGATAAAAGTCGTAGGAAATGCTGTAACCTAGTCCTTAAAAGGACTGCAATCACAACTATTCCCTACTCCCAAGCTATCTGTATATTTGTGCGAAAATTGGCTTGAAATTAACAAGGTATAGCGCACACAGCAACAGCGGTGCCGTCTAACACGCAGCTGCAGCAGTGAGAAAATGGTGGCGACGGGGAAAATGGCTTGGTCTTATAGGGCAAGGACATGTGACATACACTGCCAATCACACATGCCCTTGCTTGTGTGAAAAAAAGCACTTCGCTCCGTGTGTGCGCTGCTGATAGGCTGACAGATTGCACCTCCCCACTGCAAATGCGGGAAAGAGAAAAAAAAATGGAGATCTTCATTGTTCCTGCAGAGATCCATCCCCTGCCCCTCCCCCCGCCCCGCTGTACACTCAAACTGCGTATTAACATTAATTTTCATCATTACTGAGAAAAAATCCAGTTATGATTTTGGTGCACGAACAGTTATCGAACATAACCTCGAACAGCCGAATTTTTCTCAAATTGTTCGTGTTCGCCGACCGGCTCGAACACCGCCCAAAACAGCTCGAATTTGAGATTGGCGAACAGTTCGAGTAGAACAACGCTCATCTCTAGTCACAAGCCACCCTTCAAGTGGGACAAGCCGGAAGAGGAGTCCTTCCGCCAGTTGAAGATGGCCCTCACGGGGGATGAGATCCTGGCCTACCCCGATTATGGCCAGCCTTTTATCCTCCACACAGATGCCAGTAATGTGGGGCTGGGAGCCGTAATGTCACAGAACCAACAGGGCAAAGAAAGGGTGATCGCGTATGCCAGCCGGAAGCTCAGGCCCACTGAAAGAAACCCGGAGAATTACAGCTCCTTCAAGCTAGAATTCTTGGCAGTGGTGTGGGCCGTCACAGAACGGTTTAAGCATTACCTGGCCTCCGCAAAGTTCACCGTGTACACGGACTACAACCCGTTGACACATCTGGACAATGCAAGACTAGGTGCCCAAGAACAGCGGTGGATGGCCCGGCTATCCAATTATGACTTCACAATCAAATACCGGGCAGGCAGAACCAACGCCAACTCAGACGCCCTATCCAGAATGCCCCACCTACCTGAAGGAGAAGACAACTTGGAAGAGCTGGAGGAAATAGAGCTCCCTACGTTCCACCGGTATGGGGCCACTCAGCATTCTCACCGTGTATGAGACAAAGACTTAACCACCGTCATGTTCAACCCCTTACCCCACCCACGGCTGGGCTGAAACGCAAGACAGCGACCCTGCAATATGCCTGGTGAAAGACATGTTAACCCAGGAAGACGCTAGCCCTGGCCCGGACGCTCCAGAGGAAGCCAAGCAGATATGGAAGGAGAAAAGCAGGCTATTCCTCTACGAGGGTAAGCTGTGCAGAAGGCTTGTCAATCACCGGACGCACGAGCTGACCTGGCAGATAATGGTCCCAAGGCAAGATGCAGCAATGGTCCTGGAGGCCTACCATGACAGAGCGGGACACTTCGGGTGGAAGAAACTGGAGTTCCTACTGAGAGAGCGGTTCTACTGGGTCGGCATGAGAAGGGCCATCGAGAAGTGGAGCAGGGACTGCGGCCCATGTCACCTCAGAAGGAAGGACCATACCAGCCAGCAGACACCCTTGAGGCTCATCGTCACCAGGCAGCCTCTTGAGCTGGTAGCTCTGGACCATGTGAAATTGGCTCCAATCCGGTCGGGATACGTCTATGCCCTGACAATTGTGGACCATTACTCCCGGTTCCTGGTAGTGGTTCCTGTTAAAGACCTGACAGCCCAAACAGCGGCCCGAACCTTCCAGCAACACTTCTGCCGTCCACACGGGTATCCGGAACAGGTCTTGACAGACCAAGGTCCAGCGTTTGAGGCTGAAGTATTCCAGAAGTTCTGCAACCTCTACGGCTGTAGGTAGATTCGGACGACGCCTTACCACCCGCAAACCAACGGGCTGTGTGAGAAAATGAACAATATCGTCATCGATCTCCTCAAGACGTTACCCCTGGAAGAATGCAGCCTCTGGCCGGAGAAGCTGCTAGACCTGATTGACTTGTACAACCATATCCCGGTGAATGCTACAAATTGCACCCCGGCTTACCTGATGCGAGCAAGACAAGGTAAGCTGCCGATCGACCTGGAAATGGGAGTCCTGACACCTGAGGACTCCTCCCCAGACGCGGACTGGGATACGGAACGGTGGCTACAGTACAAGAAGGTACAGGAGAGTGTGGAGAGGAGTCTGGCTCAAGCGAGAGAAAAGTGTAGCGCCCCGAGGGTTCGGCCGCTACAGGGGTATTGCACCTCAAACCAGAGGTGTGATATTCCACTCCCGGGTAAGGATGGAGCGTGGACCAGGACTCAGTAAGCTACATGCACCACACACACCCCATTTCCGAGGGACAGCTCAACGGTGCTCGCACTAGACAGAAGTGCAGGCACGACAGCATCTGTCCCTGGCTGGAGTGGGGAGGGGAAGGAAAACCCAGTGGTGTAGGAGCAGATAGGGGTGGGTCTCTGGGCATAGGTAGGAGCCCATTGGTTGCTAGTCACCTGGGCTCACACAGAGAGGGAGGTATATAAGGTGGGCACCATCTTAGCTCGGGGTCTGTTCAGCCAGGAGTAGAAGAAGACAGGAGTTCAGCCAGAGAGGGCTGACAGGGAGCTGTGGCTCAGTCTGGGCCCAGCTCCACGAGACAGGCCTGGAGTGGAGGCCAGAAACAGCAGAGAGAACAGGAACAGAAGAGAAAGGAAACAAGGAACAGAACATTAAGAGAGGCCCAGAGACACGAGAGAAGAAGGAACCCCATAGGCCCAGGAGATTGCGGGTGACGGGTTGGCAGAACAGGGTACCGGATCCCAAATTGGTGGAGGCGACTAATCCTCAGCCAAAGACTGGCGGTCGTGACTATATCTCGGTGCGACCCCTCACTACACCTACCAGGAAGGCAAACCACATAGGGTCAGGGACGCAGAAATCAGCATACCAAGAGAAGGCCCGAGGCAGCCGGACAAACGTAGAGTCACTGGTGGGGCACGGCCAGAGAAGGGAAGAGAAGGGAGTTCTGTGCCACGCTCTGGAGATACCTGGGGGTTGACCGAGCCCCTTGCCTGGTGGACGCAGCACGGCTTGGGCAGTCACTACCGGTACCGAAGTGACTAAGAATATAAAGAACTGTGAGTAAAGCATTTGAACTGCAATCCCAAGTCTCTGTGTTTCCTCGCTGCACCAGCACTATTAGTGCTGGGACACTCGCACCATCACCCCCTCCATCTACTACACTGCCCTGGGGCTGCACTCTTCCCGTGGGGAGTCACACTACCTAAGCTGCATACACCATCAGCCCCAGCGGTCTGCCTTGCAGCGGCGGTCCGCACTGACCACAATCCACGGGTGGCGTAGTTGGACCATCACCATACCAATAACCCTGCCACCGATTTGACCACCCTGGGCACGGACCGGGTCATCGCCATGGAGACTACAACCTCCAGCGATCCGGCTCCGGGTATTCCCCGCACACACGTGCACGCACAACACAGGCCCAGGGGGCGAGTCAAAAGCAAGAGAGGCTCTTCAACCAACACGCCCCTGCTGGTCCCCTGGAACCTGGTGAGCAGGTCCTGAAGCGGAAGAGAAGGCTTCACAAGCTGGATGACCAGTGGGAGAGAGACCCGTACACAGTACTGCAGTCCGAACATGACAACCCAAAGGTATGTGTGATTACCAAGGATGGAGGAGAAACCACTAGCACTGTCTCCAGAGACCACCTAAAACGGTGCCCCAAGCAACTACAGAGTCCAGGTGAAGATCAAGATGACCTTGAACCCGCAGAGGACAAGGAAGAGATGATCAGCACAGTTCTCGGAGAGTTCCCCCGGACCTGGACTCAGGTAAATGGCGCAATAGTGGTACCCGTCCTACACTTCCTTCAGCCTACCCCGCAGGAGCCTACAGGAGGGCAGGAAAAACAAGAAGAGCAAGCAGCCCCAGAGGCAGAAGAACCCATGCAAGCAGCCTAGGAGAGTCAACCCTCTGCTGACAGTGAGCCTACCATGCCTGCGGTAAGCCAAAGGACCCGCAGATAGCGGCCTGCCCTGCCTGTACACCTAGCTAGTAGCTGTACCCTCAATGATAGTGGGGAAAGCCAGGTTGGTCCACCACCAGACAGTGGGTTAAGGAGGTCAACCAGGAGCACTAGGGGTCAAACACCAGCTCGCTGGAGGATATAGGTACAAGCTCTAAATGTACCTTGTTAATATTTAATATGTTTGTTACCTGTAACTAATAGTGTTTTCTATAGTTTTTCTAGATATATGGACTGACAGGTTGTGAACTTTGGATAACCGGTACTGCATTGTAAATAGTTGCACTTGGTGCCTTTTGCGAAGACGGCCACGGAAGAAAAACCTGTCTGGCGTGGCCCCGTGTGGTCTAAAGTGGATAGCTTCGCCTTGCAGCCACGCCCAGGGCCAACGCTTGGGGTTTGCTTTGGACAGGTCCCCGCACCGGTTGAGACTTCGCCTTACAGGGTGAAACGGCACCCAGTCACAGACCACACTGTGACCTAAAGAACTCAATAT
This sequence comes from Phyllobates terribilis, assembly GCF_046119375.1. Lineage (NCBI taxonomy): Eukaryota > Metazoa > Chordata > Amphibia > Anura > Dendrobatidae > Phyllobates > Phyllobates terribilis. The sequence goes on from NW_027362767.1 coordinate 374,524,463, forward strand.
GTGGTGTTGTTTGTTGTTTTCTTCTCTGTTATGTTTATGTTATAATTTATACCCTGTATCTGTGTTTCTTGTTTAGTCCCGGAGTACTAAGCTTTACTAGGGGGGAATGTGTCACCCCAGGCCTGGATGCCACAAACCTGTAAGGCTGTGTCTGAGAGCAGGAGGGAGGTTCTCTGGTCATGGACCATTTACATGCAGCACCTCCTGTCCCAGGCCAGTAGGGGGAGCAGGCTGCTCCTATAAAAGCTGGAACTGAGGGCAGGGTTAGGGAGACCAGGACCCACTTCTGAAGGATCCAGAAGGGTTCCCAGAGGAGAGGTACAGGTCAGCCGCAGCTGAGGACTCCAGGAGGCAAAGGAGGAACAGAAAGCCAGGGACAGGGGTGACGAGAGCCGGTCCTGGCAGAGAGGAAACTACACAACCGGACACTGGGGTCCGAGGCTGTCAGGATTGCAGGTCCTGCAGCAGATCATCTACCTGCGAGGGATTTCAGGTCCCTTGGCCTAAGAAGCCTGGAGGCTCCGCCACACAGAGGGACCGGTACAGCACGGAGAAGCTACAGGTACCTAAGGACCGAGTCGCAAGCCATACAGGTGTAGTACACGGCAAGCTCAGGGATGTGGGCTATCATACCACTAAAGGGGGAGATAGTCAGCAAGGGCAGAGAGAGAACGGTAGGCCTACCCACTCACCCTGGCCAGTGGAGCTCGCCAGAATGCCCTCAGACACCCAGGCCCATTCCTACCCTGTACTCCTGGTGGGTCTGTGATAAGACTGCATTATTGGACTCTGTGTGATTACTGCAGCGCCTGCACCATCACCCCCAACATCCTATTACACTGCCCTGAGGCTACACTCTTCCCGTGGGGAGTTGTACTATTCCCTGCTGCACCCCCAACACCAGCCTCAGTGGTCTGCCTTGCAGCGGCGGTCCTCCCTGACCGCAATCCACGGGTGGCGTAGTCAGACTTTCAAAACCTACAAAGACACCGCCACAGCATTTGGTCTGACCACCCTGAGCCACGGGACCGGGCCGCCACTACTGCTCCCAGCATTGCCCTGAAGCCCGGTTCCGAGTGCCCAGGGGGCGAGCCAAATCCCCTACATCCAATATAAACATGGACAGAGCTCACAGGGCACTTGAACCAAACGCTCCTCTGCACTCCCGAGGGACATCATCTGTTGCTTGCATGATTTTGAAACCAAACAGAGGATAATGTACAAAGCCAGAACACAAAAATCCATAACGTATAAAGGCAGAGATCAGCAGTAGTGTTGAGCGAGCACTAAAATGCTCGGGTGCTCGAAGCTCGTGCCGAGCTCGCCGTGGTACTCGGGTGCTCGACCCGAGCAACGAGCCCAATGTTAGTCTATGGGAGACCCGAGCATTTTTGCGGCGGCACCCCCGGCAGTCGGTAGAAAGCCTAAAAAGTGCCCAAAACGATAGTGACAGTGCTCAAAAGACATGGGGACAGCATGGGGATCGCCCCAGGAAGCATTTCTGACCCCCAGGTCACTGCTGTCAACAACGTGGTCAGAGGTATTAAGCCACTTTTACGGGCTCACAAGAAAACATTCAAAAACGAAACTGAAAGTGCTTTCCTGTGAAATATGTTAAGGAACTTCCTTTCCAGGGTAAAGATTTGTGTATAAGGTAAAATAAATAACCAAAAACAAAAATAATCCTCAACACCTTGGGCTATGTTCACAAGTAGCATTTTTTATGCGTTTTTGCACTTTTGTATTGCTTTCAACCGTGACAAATGCATTCACTGGGAAATGTCATTTTAACATTTTACAATCTTATCTGGCCATGTGCTGTGTGACACATGCATACAGTGCTGAAAAGACATGGGAACAGCATGGTGAAGACCCCTGGAAGCATCTCTGACACCCACCCTAAAAGTGTGCCCATCAGAAGTGATCCTTGCCGCATCAGAAGATGCAGACTTGCAACTATCCCCATGCAAGTCCTTGTCCCAGGGCAGTGTTCAATTGTACCTCCCGCATTCCTTGCAATGCAAGCGCAAGTATGCATCCTGCCACCCACCCACCCCCAGGCTGCAATACCATACTGCTAGCTTGCACTTGAAATGGGGCCTTTTAGTTTGGAGGAGGCCGAAGCTGGCCACTACCTCATGGCTGCTTTGGCAGTGAGGTATCCATACTCAGTCCCCAGCCGCCCGGCAGCCGGGTGTCCACGCTTAGTCCCCAGCTGCCAGGGGGCGGCCGGGTGTCCATAAACGGTCCCCAGCCACCCCTATTTCTCCGCGGAACATCCCCCCACACTTTTCTTAGCCCGGCCTGCTTTAGGGCAGCATTGGACGAGCCAATCAGAGAACCATACTCCTCCGGTGGGCCCTGGCTTCTCCTTCAGGGGAGTTGAGAGTGCCAAGGTGAGGAGCATTATGATGATGATAGAAGTTAGCATCTGCTTTGTTTTATTGGAATGCAAGCGTAAGTGTGCAACCTGCCAACCACCCACCCACCCCCAGGCTGCAATACCATACTGCTAGCTTGCACTTGAAATGGGGCCTTTTAGTTTGGAGGAGGCCAAAGCTGGCCACTACCTCATGGCTGCTTCGGCAGCGAGGTATCCATACTCAGTCCCCAGCCGCCCGGCGGCCGGGTGTCCACGCTCGGTCCCCAGCCGCCTGGGGGTGGCCGGGTGTCCATAAACGGTCCCCAGACGCCCCTATTTGAAGGACAGCCTAACCACAAACACGTGGACAGTGAATGTGGCCAGGGATGGTCCATCTCACGCCTTCACACTGGGTTAATATTGTGGAAGCCGGGACACAGTTGGACACTGGGATGCAACACGTCCTCCAGACATAGAGGATTGCGGGTCCTGGGTCAATCAGGCTTCAACACAAAGTTCAAAAGGTAGACAGCAGCAGTGGCCAGCCTCCTAAACAACGAGTAAATTATTCATGATCATGAGGCCATCCATCTCCTTAGCTTTCTGTTCCTTGGAATGCTAGCGCATGTATGTAGTAGCGGCTAGGCCTGAGGTGGTCAGCGTTTTGGCGCATATCCTACCTCCTCCGAGGATTGCTAGATGTTTTCCTGCTACTATCCCAGTTCTATGACTCCCGTTAAAACAAAGCTTCAGGTGATGAATGATGGATGAGGTGGTGGCAAAGGAGAAAGAGCAAGAGGAACAGGGACCATTCACATCAATATCAGGCCAGTCAACCACACATGTCTTGTAGGATATGTTTCTGTACCAAAAGGAGCGGTTCGGCTACACAGTTATAGGGCATACAGTGAGTGCAATGCCTACCAAAAATTTCGAGGCATTCCAATGCCCTTGGAAGTGACATGGAGGTCAGAGGACCTTAGCTAAACTGTTTTTTTCCATTTAGAGCAACTGGGTCTCCTGTGCACTGTTGGCCTAAGCAGTGAATGGAAGGCTTTCCAAAAATTATGAGGAACTGCAATGACCCTTGAAACAGACGTGGATTACAGCATACTAAAACACTTCTACCCATTATTGGGGAGTGGGTCTCCCTTAGTGTTTGCCTGTGCATTGAAAAGCAAAAGCTGACTAAAATTAGGAGGAAATGCAATGCCGGCTGGAAGAGTCATGGAGGTTAGAGTTAATAAATAACAACATTTCAATGCCCCGTGGAGGAGCTGTGGAGTTCAGAATGGTTTAACAAGACGGTTTTAATGCCCCTTGGAAGAGACGTGGAGGTCGCAGTAGCTTAACAAGACTGTTTTAATGCCCCTTGGGAGAGACGTAGAGGTCGCAGTAGCTTAACAAGATGGTTTAAATGCACCTTGGAAGAGACGTGGAGGTCGCAGTAGCTTAACAAGACGGTTTAAATGCCCCTTGGAAGAGACGTGGAGGTCGCAGTAGCTTAAAAAGACGGTTTTAATGCCCCTTGGTAGAGCAGTGGAGGTCGCAGTAGCTTAAAAAGACGGTTTTAATGCCCCTTGGAAGAGACGTGGAGGTCACAGTGGAGTAAAAAGACAATATCAATGCCCCTTGAAAATGTGGTGGAGGTCGCAGTAGCTTAACAAGATGGTTTAAATGCCCCTTGGAAGAGACGTGGAGGACACAGTGGAATAAAAAGACAATATCAATGCTCCTTGAAAATGTGATGGAGGTCGCAGTAGCTTAACAAGATGGTTTTAATGCCCCTTGGAAGAGACGTGGAGGTCGCAGTAGCTTAACAAGACGGTTTTAATGCCCATTGGAAGAGACGTGGAGGTCGCAATAGCTTAACAAGACGGTTTTAATGCCCCTGGGAAAAGTGGTGGAGGTCACAGTAGCTTAACAAGACGGTTTTAATGCCCCTTGGAGAAGTGGTGGAGGTCGCAGTAGCTTAACAACACAGTTTTAATGCCTCTTGGAGAAGTGGTGGAGGTCGCAGTAGCTTAAAAAGATGATTTTAATGCCCCTTGGAAGAGACGTGGAGGTCGCAGTAGCTTAACAAGACAGTTTTAATGTCCCTTGGAAGAGACGTGGAGGTCACAGTAGCTTAACAAGACGGTTTTAATGCCCCTGGGAAAAGTGGTGGAGGTCGCAGTAGCTTAAAAAGACGGTTTTAATGCCCCTTGGAGAAGTGGTGGAGGTCGCAGTGGCTTAACAACACGGTTTTAATGCCCCTTGGAGAAGTGGTGGAGGTCACAGTAGCTTAAAAAGACGGTTTTAATGCCCCTTGGAAGAGATGTGGAGGTCGCAGTAGCTTAACAAGACGGGTTTAATGCCCCTTGGAAGAGATGTGGAGGTCGCAGTAGCTTAACAAGATGGTTTAAATGCCCCTTGGAAGAGACGTGGAGGTTGCAGTAGCTTAACAAGATGGCTTAAATGCCCCTTGGAAGAATGGTGGAGGTCGCAGTAGCTTAACAAGAGAATTTTAATGCCCCTTACAATAGCCATGCAGTACAGCATATTAAAAACATTATTCCCATTTTTGGGAATATTATCTTTGCCTATGCCTTCCAAGCAAATGCTGCCAAAAATTAGGACGGGGGAACTTGCAATGCTGGCAATACGGACCACGGTCACCCTGGTGGTATAGTGGTGGTGGAGGCTGAGGATGAGGAGAAGAGCAAAATACAGCCGAAATGAGGAAGGGTATACCCATGTGTGGGTGTGAAGCGGTGCATGGGAATACACCTCCCGAAATAACACAGTGGATTTGACTTTACGTTACTCTGCTGTCATTTGGTGGTGATGAGAAGTCTAGCCCAATCCAGCTCTTGTTCATTTTGATAAGGGTCAGCTTGTCAGCATTGTCAGTTGACAGGCGAGTGCGCTTATCAGTTTTAATTCCCCCAGAGGCACTAAAAACACGCTCCGATAACACGCTAGCGGCAGGGCAAGCTAGGACCTCCAAGGCGTACAGAGAGAGTTCATTCCAAGTGTCCAGCTTGGATACCCAATAATTAAAAGGCACAGAGGAATCACGGAGGACGCTGGTACGGTCGGCAAGGTACTCCCTCACCATCTTTTGAAACTTTCCACTCCTTGTGAGAGTACCCCGCACCTCAGGGCCTATAAGCTGGGTGGGTCTCAGAAAATTGTCCCAGAATGTTGACAGTGTTCCCCTGCCTCTGCTGGATTGGAGTTGCGTCTCTCTCGCCTGTACGCCTTGGTTGGTCAACGAACTGTGACCTCTGCCGCTAGGGTGTTCAGATGGGAATTTTTTTAACAGTTCTGCAGCAAGGGCCTTCTGGTACTGCCACATTTTTGTAGACCTCTCCACCTCAGGAATAAGAGAGTGAAAGTTCTCCTTGTAGCAGGGGTCTAAAAGTGTCACCAACCAGTAATGACTGTCACCCAACATTTTGACAACGCGAGGGTCATGGTTAAGGCAGCGTAAAATAAAGTCAGCCATGCGTGCCAGACTGGTAACGGGCAAGACTTCTGTGTCCTCACCAAGTTGACGACTGACCATGCTCTCCTCCTCCTCCTCCTCCTCCCCCCTGTCCTCAGGCAACCCACGCTGAACTGACTGTATGACAGTTGTACAGGTACTACCGTCTACAGCGCATGATACCAGCTCCTGTTCTTCCTCCTCCTCTTCCTCCTCTCCCTCATTGTCCCCCAATGCACGTTGGGATGAGATGAGGCTGGGCTGTGGGTAATCGCCAGCTACGGCTTCTTGATCCATCTCATCATACTCTGGTTGCAATGCCTCCTCTTTAATTCTCTGCAGAGAGCGTTGCAAAAGACAGACAAGTGAGATGCTGACGCTAATGATGGCGTCATCACCACTCACCATCTTGTTGGACTCCTCAAAGTTTGTCAGGATGGTACATATGTCAGACATCCAGGTCCACTCCTGAGGTATTATGTGTGGAGTCTGACCTGAATATCAACGGCCTTGTTGCAGCTGGTAATCCTTTACAACATGTGGAGGGTAGAGTTCCAACGTGTGGGGACATCACACACCAGTCGGTGTGACGGAAGCTGCAAACGCTGCTGCAACACAGCAAGGGCGGCGGAAGCTGTAGCCGACTTGCGAAAATGAGCTGACAGGCGGCGTACTTTGACGAGCAGATCTGGCAACTTAGGGTACGATTTAAGAAACCGCTGAACCACGAGGTTAAGCACATGAGCCAGGCATGGTACGTGTGTGATCTCGCCTCAGAGCCGCCACCAGGTTACGGCCATTGTCACACACGACCATGCCTGGATGCAGGTTCAGGGGTCTCAGCCACAGATCTGCCTGCTCTTTCACAGCTGTCCACAACTCACAAGCAGTGTGAGGTTTATCACCTAAGCTTATGAGTTTCAGCACAGCCTGTTGCCGCTTGGCTGAGGCAGTACTGCAGTGCTTCCAGCTTGTAACTGATGTGGTGATATCTGAGATGGAGGCTGAACATGAAGAGAAGGAGGAGGATGATGCGCAGGAGCTGTACACTGTGGGGGCAACTCTGACTGACATAGGGCCTGCAATCCTCGGTGTGTGGAGGATGTGTTCCGTCCCAAGGTCCGACTGAGTCCCGGCATCCACTATGTTTACCCAGTGTGCCGTCAGGGAGATGTACCATCCCTGGCCACAAGCACTTGTCCACGTGTCCGTTGTCAGGTGGACTCTCCCAGTAACTGCGTTGTTGAGGGCACGGTAGATGTTTTGGGACACGTGCTTGTGTAGAGCGGGGATGGCACACCGGGCAAAATAGTGTCGGCTGGGGACCAAGTACCGAGGGACGGCCACCGCCATAACGTTGCTGAAGGATTCCGTCTCCACCAGCCTAAAAGGCAGCATTTCCAACGCAAGCAGTCGTGAAATGATGCTGATGCTGTTTCTTGAGAAACTGCCATAACAAGTGAAGACTGAGAGGAGGGGGCATCTTTGCATGCAGTATGGACAGGGGATTGCCTTGCATGCACAACAGGGGTTCTATTACACGCACAACAGTGGAAGAAGCAATGGTGACACCCGCTGACACTGGTCGTGGACCCTGGGGTTCACCCCACAAAGTCAGGTGCTTTCCTGCCATGTGCCTGATCATGCTGGTGGTGGTCAGGTTGGTAGTTTTGTCACCCCTGCTGATGCTGGCATGGCAGGTGGTACAAATGGCCTTTTTGGGGTTATCATCAGAGTCTTTAAAAAAATTCCAGACTCTGGAAGACCTACCGGTTGTACTGGCAATGTCCCTCGTGTTGGTGTTACGGGGAACGGTTGCCCGCCTTCTGTCTGTGGCCACCACACTGCTTCTTCCTGCCTGTTGGGGTACTCTGCCTCCCTCCCCCTGTGTGCTGCTGGCTTCGCTCTGCGTGTCCTCCTGCCACGTTGGGTCAGTTACTAGATCATCCACCACCTCCTCCTCTTCCACTTGCACACCACAATCCTCCTCCTCACTTCGTGGCAATTGTGTCTTGTCATCTGCCACCTCTTGTGAAAAATTGCCAGCGTCCACTTCCTCTGGCCGTGGCTGTTCAAATATTTGGGCATCGCTACATGGGATCTCCTCTTCCACCACTTCAAGCGGAGCAGGCGAGGGGCACAAATATGGAAATGGACCAGTGAACAGCTCTTCAGAGTGTCCAAGTGTGGGATCAGTTGCTGTCTGATGACACTCGGCATGGTGGGAGGAAGGAGCATCAGGGTGAGGAAGAGTATGCGGTTGAGTCTCACGGCTACTAAAACTTGACCGTGTGGAAGACAGACCGGAGGTGGTGGTGCCCAGGTAACTGGAAGTATTATCTGCTATCCAATTAATAACCTGTTCACACTGATCAGTTCACAATAGTGGTCTTGTTGTTGTGTGCTTCCCTAGTAATTCGGTCAGAACTGGGAGCGAGAAGATGTGGCTGTTGGTTGTGGCACATTTTCACCTTGACCACGGCCCCGTCCTCTACACGCACTATCACCAGAATGTCCAGTTCCACGTCCCTTGCCATGCGCCTTGCCCATTATAAATGAAGTAAAATAGCTTACACTCGAACTATCAATCGAAAAAGGGTACTAAAAAGGAGATTAGAACCGTGGAAGAGGAAAACCACAGTTATATTTTTCTGGCCTACACCAGACTCTTTCAAACAGATATATTTGTGTCTGACCAGTCAGGGAGACACTATTAGAGTTTTTTTTACGGCAAAAAATGGCAAAAACAGTATAATACAGAGATTTGACCCGTGGAACTGCAAAACCACAGTTATATTTTTCTGGCCTACACCAGACTCTTTTAAACAGATATATTTGTGTCTGACCAGTCAGGGAGACACTATTACAGTTTTTTTTTACGGCAAAAAATGCCAAAAAAAGGATAATACAGAGATTTGACCCGTGGAACTGAAAAACCGCAGTTATATTTTTCTGGCTTACAACAGACTCTTTTAAACAGATATATTTGTGTCTGACCAGTCAGGGAGACACTATTACAGTTTTTTTAAGGCAAAAAATGCCAAAAAAAGGATAATACAGAGATTTGACCCGTGGAACTGCAAAACCACAGTTATATTTTTCTGGCCTACACCAGACTCTTTTAAACAGATATATTTGTGTCTGACCAGTCAGGGAGACACTATTAGGCTGTGTGCCCACAATGCGTTTTTCAAGCGTTTCCGCAACGGCAAAAACACTGCAGAAACACTTAAAAAACGGATGGTAGAAGGCCTGCCATGTCCCCCAATGATAATCCGCATGTGCTGTGTACATGCTGCGGAAATTTCCGCTGTGGATTATCATTGCGGAAAAAAACACAGCACTACCAATTATTTTGCGGAAGTGCTGCGTTTTCGCCGCCATTGACTTGCATTAGAACTCGCCAGTTCCGCAAGACTGCATCTGTACTTGCGTAATTGGCGCGTTCTAATGTGCGGATGGTACCCGGGTGTGGAGGAGAGGAGAGTCTCATCCACACCCAGGTACCATTAAAAAAGCTGTAAAAAAAGAATAAAATAAAAAATAAATATATACTTACCTTCCAGCAGCCCGCGGTGCGCTCCTCCTTGCTTCTCGGCACTTCACGATCGAATGAAGGACTTGCGCTGACGTCAGAGTCATGTCACGGGTCACGCGACGCTGACGTCGGCAGGTCCTTCATTCTACCGCTGCCGGCAGCCGGGACCGAGCGAAGCAAGACAGCGCTGGCCATCAGAGGGTAAGTATATATTTATTTTATTTTTTTTTTTACATTCTCTCGGTCACACTATATAAATCCATGCTGTTTGCATGGATTTATATAGTGTGACGAAGTTGTCAAGCACTTTCCAAGTGATGCTAAAATCGCTTGGAAAGCGCTTGACAACCCGCATGCGGAAATGCAAGTGAAGAACGCTTCACTTCCGCATGTCCCTGGCAGGAAAACGCATGTACAATCCGCATGCGTTTTTTTCTGCTAGGGAGATGCAGAAATGCTCAGGAAAAAAATCCTGAACATTTCTGCATTGTGGGCACATAGCCTTACAGTTTTGTTTTTTTTTACGGCAAAAAATGCCAAAAACAGGATAATACAGAGATTTGACCTGTGGAACTGCAAAACCACAGTTATATTTTTCTGGCCTACACCAGACTCTTTTAAACAGATATATTTGTGTCTGACCAGTCAGGGAGACACTATTACAGTTTTTTTTACGGCAAAAAATGCCATAAACAGGAAAATACAGAGATTGGACCCGTGGAACTGCAAAACCACAGTTATATTTTTGTGGCCTACACCAGACTCTTTTAAACAGATATATTTGTGTCTGACCAGTCAGGGAGACACTATTACAGTTTTTTTTATGGCAAAAAATGGCAAAAAAAGGATAATACAGAGATTTGACCTGTGGAACTGCAAAACCACAGTTATATTTTTCTGGCCTACACCAGACTCTTTTAAACAGATATATTTGTGTCTGACCAGTCATGGAGACACTATTACAGTTTTGTTTTATGGCAAAAAATGCCTAAAAAAAGGATAATACAGAGATTCGACCCGTGGAACTGCAAAACCACAGTTATATTTTTCTGGCCTACACCAGACTGTTTTAAACAGATATATTTATGTCTGACCAGTCAGGGAGACACTATTACAGTTTTTTTTTACGGCAAAAAATGCCAAAAAAAAGATAATACAGAGATTTGACCTGTGGAACTGGAAAACCACAGTCATACTTTTCTGGCCTACACCAGAATCTTTCAAACAGATATATTTGTGTCTGAACAATCAGGCAGACACTATTACTGTTTTTTTATGGCAAAAACTGCCAAAAACAGGATAATACAGAGATTTGACCCGTGGAACTGCAAAACCACAGTTATACTTTTCTGGTCTACACCAGACTCTTTCAAACAGATATATTTGTGTTTGACCAGTCAGGGAGACACTATTACAGTTTTTTTTACGGCAAAAAATGCCGAAAAAGGATAATACAGAGATTTGACCCATGGAACTGCAAAACCACAGTTATATTTTTCTGGCCTACACCAGACTCTTTTAAACAGATATATTTGTGTCTGACCAGTCAGGGAGACACTATTACAGGTTTTTTTTTACGGAAAAAAATGCCAAAAAAAGGATAATACAGAGATTTGACCTGTGGAACTGCAAAACCACAGTTATATTTTTGTGGCCTACACCAGACTCTTTTAAACAGATATATTTGTGTCTGACCAGTCAGGGAGACACTATTACTGTTTTTTTTTTTACAGTATTTTTTTACGGCAAAAAATGTCAAAAAAAGGATAATACAGTGATTTCACAGATATATTGGTGTCTGAACAGTCACAGACACACTCAATTTTTTTTTTGTGGGGGGGGGGGATACCAAAAGGTTAATAAGACGCGCATTTGGACAGTCTGACTGAGGAAAAAAAAATACAGGATTTAGATGAAAAAAAAAAAGGATTTTTCCTGGCCCCTGAGACCAGGGAATAAGTCTAGCAATTTGACCAGCAGGAGCACACAGGACTGTAATGCAGCGTTTGCTGGTATAACCACTGCGTCTCCTATACAGCCTGCCTGCCTGATATCTGGGATGGACATTGGTCCCGAGAAGGACTGTTTGCTTGATTTGGCAGGCTTTAGAGACCCTACACTAATTATTTTGCAGGATAAATCTCTCCATAGTTCACCAGCACTGACCCTACACTGTCTGATCCGGAGCGACTGTGTCCAAGATGGAGGTGCCCGGTTTTAAATGCTCGAGGTGATGCTGTGCGGCCAGCCAATCACTGTAATGCCCACAAACAACATGGCTGCGGCATTACAGTGATTGGCTGGCAATCCCTGCATGTTCATTGGCTCTGTAAAGAGCGCCAAACATGCAGGGCGGAGACTCGAGCTCCCGCCCGAGTAACCCGGAAATGCTCGGTGCTCGCCGAACATCCCGAGTAGTGAGATGCTCGGGCGAGTACCGAGCAGTGTCGAGCATGCTCGCTCTACACTAATCTGCAGCGGTTCCCGGACCTCTCCAGAGTAAAACTTCAGAAAAGAAGAATCCTTAAACCTCTACTAAAGATCTTGATAGACCACCGCATTCCATACAGATGGGGTTTCCCCTTTGCCCTGCACATGAGCCGCAATGGAACAACGTCAACCTTCAGAGTCCTGGAGGACCTGCCGATTTTTTGTGACTCCCTGGGATTGTCGTGCCCAAAGATTCAGGACTGGGAGGCTCCTAACCCCCAGGAAGCTCCCCCACCTTTGTGGTCCCGGAAGGAGCGACGGGGAAGGAAGAGAGGATGGGGGGGAGTCGTGGAGTCATCTCTCCAAAATTCCCCCCATTGATCACTAACCCCCTAGCTTAGAGGTTTCTATAGTTTCTTTGTCCCCCCTCTCTTTTGTATGCCTTGGGTGGGGGGGAGCCTAGCACAGGCCGGTGCTAAACAAGATGTGATAGTGGTGGCACAATCCATCATTTAATTGCAGGACATGTTTTATTCATTCATTGTATATAATAAGTGCCTGGGGAGCCACTGAGAGGTGTTGTACTCTTGTTCAGTTTTCCATCCTCTCTACTTTTAGTGGTTTCTCCTTTGGGAGACGAATACTCCCACCCCTAGTTGGTAGTTAAAGAATCTTTCAGGGCACCCTCTCGAATTAATTACTTAAAGGGGTATTCCCTTTTTTCATTTATAGTTTATTAGCGAATACCTGGATAGTTCCAGGGGGTTTCACTTTAAATTTGCCTATTCTGTGGGCTCATTTTGTGCTACAGGAGGGTCCCCCTTTTTCTCCAGGAGATATCCTGGGAACAAGTATATTGAACGTAGAATTTGGTGTAGTGTCAGTGTGTTTAATGCATATTTTGTTTTTCGTTAGTGTCTCCCCACTTCCCTCATGTGTCTCCCCTCCCTTCCTTTCCTATGCGGGCTGAGGTTTCTTCGTCAGAAGATGGGGGATTTCAGAGACTCCCCAGCACAAAGGTTTCCAGATGGAGAAGGTGTTCGGAAGCGTTCCGTGAGTAGAGGCACATTAAAAGGCACATTCCATATAATAAGATATAAACATGGCACGTATAATTTCACTTAATGTAAGGGCTCTTAACTCCCCTAGAAAGAGACGTCTCGTGCTTCAGTAGATGAGATCCGTGAGGGCGGATATTGTCTTCCTGCAGGAGACCCACTTTGACAATAAGAGCACGTTCAATTTTGCTTCCCAACAATACCCCACAGTATATTCGGCCCATAATAACAACAAAAAGGGAGGGGTAGCAATATTAATAGCCACTAACTGCCCGATACAGGTGAAGGCAACACATGTGGACCCGGGGGTAGATAAGTTTTACTAGAATCCTCATTACAGGGTAATTGCATAATTTTGGGCAATGTTTACGCACCTAATTCGGGACAGATACATTTCTTACGTAGGGTATTTACCCTGATTCATAGACTGCAGCCAGGTCCTGTGTTATTGGGTGGCAACTTTAACATCCCCTTTTCTGAGTCCTTTGATAGGCAGTCTATAGTAGATAAGCCTCCCTCAGTGCAGCTAGGCAGAATGTCCCTGGAGTTTCGTAAACTCATAAGAGCCAATTCGCTGTTCGACCTATGGAGAATAGAGCACCCAAAAGAAAAAGGTTTCTCCTTCTACTCGCCCCCCCATCGCACCCATACCCACATAGATTATTTCTTCGCTAACATTGCAGTTCTCAGGACTATGAGAAAAATTGATATAGGGGCAATTTCATGGTCGGATCATGCACCGGTGATATTAGACATAAAATCAATGGGCCCCCCAACGCGACCATGTCACTGGAGGCTTAACGAGTTTCTGATTAAAGATCCAACTATAAGGAAGACCCTCGAGTCCCACCTAATAGACTTCTTCAATTTGAACATGAATTCAGTATCCTCACCGGCTGTACTGTGGGAGGCCCATAGGGCGGTGATGAGGGGATTTTGTATCAGGGAAGGGGCCAGATTAAAAAAAAATACCCAAATCCAAAAGTCTAAACTAACCTCTCATCTTAAATGTCTAGAAAATAAACTGTCCTCCTCCCCGAATATTAGTATCTTGAGAAAGGTGATTGCAATAAGAGACAAACTGAAGGATTTGGCCATATGTAAGGTGGAAAAACTTCTCCTTTACTCTAAACAGAGGTATTATGAGAAGGGAAACAAGGCTCACACTATATTAGCCAGACAGCTCAAAGATAGACTTACAAACTCAATCCCCCAGGCACTTAGAGACAGAGAGGGCACTATACGATACGACCCAGTCGATGTTTCTAAAATCTTTCAGGAGTTCTATCAGAGACTCTACAACCTCCAGGAGATATTACCACTGGATCCTTCTCGTAGGGTGACCTTACTTAGCAATTATCTGTCCGCGCTTAATCTGCCAGTGCTCCCCCCGGAGGCAGTTGAAGCCCTTAACGCCCCAATCTCAGCTGAGGAATTGTGTGATAACATAAAAGAACTTCCACTGGGGAAGGCTCCTGGCCCTGATTGGTGGACATATCTATACTACAAGACATACATAGATGAGCTGTCTCCTCATATGATTAATCTGTTTAATTCTTTCATGGGGGCTCACCGATTCCAGAAACTCTCTCCCACTCTCATCTAATCCTCATTCCCAAGCCAGGGAAGGACCCATTAGATTGTGATAATTATAGGCCCATTGCTCTACTAAATTCAGATTTGAAAATATTTACTAAAATACTAGCAAATATGCTTAACCAGTGGCTTCCACAAATAATAGATAAGGATCAAGTGGGATTTATCCTATTTCGCCAAGGGGGAGATAACACCAGGAAAGTTGTGGACCTCATAGATGTGGTTAATACCAATAAGACCAAGGCCCTTCTCCTTAGTTTAGATGCAGAGAAGGCCTTCGATCGCCTCAGTTGGTCCTTTCTATTTGAAACAATCAGGGCGTTTGGAGTGTCTGGGTCTTTATGATAAGCATTGAGAGCTCTTTACGGAACCCCTTCAGCATATAATAAAACCCCCTTCATACCTCCCCTAAATTTAAAATTTCGAATGGAACAAGACAGGGGTGCCCTTTATCTCCCCTCCTCTTTGCCATGTGCATAGAGCCGTTGGCGGCGGCGATTGACGTCCTAATGACCCTAACCTCTCATCACATATCACTTCCCAACCTTATGGCCACACTAAAGGAATATAGGCTTATGTCAGGATACAAAGTTAACACAGCTAAATCGGAGGCATTACCCCTGAACTTTATCCCCCAAGCCCTTGATCATCTGAAATCAAACTAAAAATTCCGTTGGAAAACAGATGAAATTAAATATCTAGGAGTCAACCTTTCCTCATCCTATAACACCCTATATGCTAGGAATTTCCCATCCCTATTTAGAGAGCTGAAAAACTTGCTAACAAAATGGAAATCTATTTCTATCTCCATGATGGGGAGAATAGCCTCGGTCAAGATGACCCTCCTCCCTAAATTAATTTATCACTTTGAGACCCTTCCAGTGAGAGTCCCTATGGGAGAACTCAAATCCCTTCAAGCAGCAATAATGAGATTTATATGGAATGATAAAAGACATAGAATAGCCAAACAAATCTTAACCACTCACAGAAACCAGGGAGGTACGTCAGTACCTGATGTTATTAAGTATTATTGGGTGTATCATCTCAGAAGGGTCCCCTCGTGGGCTTCGTTATGGGCATACAATAAATGGACTGAAATAGAGAAGTTATGGCTGGCTCCCATTCATCCAAACGCCCTGCTTTGGACCAGTAGACCCTTAAAGATAAGCCGTCCCCTTTTGGGTCCTATCAGGTTCACAAGGGAAATATGGCAGACCTGCGGTAAGAGATTTGAACTAACTTCCCCAAGATCGCCAATGATATCCTTCATATATCAACCGCTAATTCCAAATAGCTTGAGCTCGGACATGGTGCTCCCATGGATAAAGGCAGGCCTTTTTAGATTTGCAGACCTGGTAGATGGAACCTCATTGGAATTACACACTTTTGACCACATTAAAGCTAACTTTAGAATAACAAACAGGGAATTCTTTCAATTTATGCAGATTAAATCTTTTGCAGTTTCTTTGTTTGGGTCGTTGAAGGTGTCCTCTCCTACTGAGTTTGAAAAGATATGTAAAAGGAGCCCGTCAACAAAGGGTCTGATATTGGACATATATGGTCTAATTAACAATCCCCGGGGGATCCACCTCCTAAACACTCATACATGACTAAGTGGGAAAGGTTTCTGGGAAGGGAACTATCACCGCAGTGCTGGCAGTCCATCTGGCATAAAGCATCCAAAACCTCTCTTTGCACTTTATACAAAGAGAATCAATATAAATTAATGATGTTTTTGTATCATACCCCTGAACTACTACACAAATTAAACCCCTCTATCCCGGATGGCTGCTGGCGCTGTGGAGCTACTACGGGGTCCCTTACCCACATTTTATGGACATGCCCGATCCTGACCCCATTATGGGAAAATGTCAATCCCTCCTGCGGGAAGTATTGTTCACTGAAATCCCTCTAGACCCAGTTATATATTTATTAAATGTTACTCCAAGAGGGATGGGTAAAAACTGCTCAAAGCTGCTTCTCAACATCCTAACAGCAACTAGATGCCTCAGAGCTCTTCATTGGAAACCCCCCCCCCCTCTAATAGAGATTTACTAAGTAGAATTGCGGATATACGAAGAATGGAACACCTGACGGCAGTAATAAACTCCAAATTAGATGTATTCAATAAGGTGTGGGGACCATGGGACTATTACTGGGCCCAATTTAATACTTGATTAGTGTTGAGCGAGCACTAAAATGCTCGGGTGCTCGAAGCTCCGGCCGAGCTCACCGTGATACTCGGGTGCTCGACCCGAGCAACAAGCCCAATGTTAGTCTATGGGAGACCCGAGCATTTTTACGGCGGCACCCCCGTCAGTCTTTTACAAGCCTAACAAGTGCCCAAAACGATAGTGACAGTGCTCAAATGACATGGGGACAGCATGGGGATCGCCCCAGGAAGCATTTCTGACCCCCAGGTCACTGCTGTCAACAACGTGGTCAGAGGTATTAAGCCACTTTTACAGGCTCATAATAAAACGTTCAAAAACGAAAGTGAAACTTTTTTCCTGTGAAATATGTTAAGGAATTTCTTTTCCAGGGTAAAGACTTGTGTATAAGGTAAAATAAATGACCAAAAACAAAAATACTCCTCCACACCTTGGGCTATGTTCACAAGTAGCATTTTTTATGCATTTTTGCACTTTTGTATTGCTTTCGACTGTGACAAATGCATTCACCGGGAAATGTCATTTTAACATTTTACAACCTTATCTGGCCATGTGCTGTGTGACACATGCATACAGTGCTGAAAAGACATTGGAACAGCATGGGGAAGACCCCTGGAAGCATCTCTGACTCCCAGGTCACTGCCTAAAAGTGTGCCCATCAGAAGTGATCCTTGCCACATCAGAAGATGCAGACTTGCAACTATCCCAGTGCAAGTCCTTGTCCCAGGGCAGTGTTCATTTGTACCTCCCCCATTCCTTGCAATGCAAGCGCAAATATGCAGCCAACCACCCACCCACCCGCAGGCTGCAATACCATACTGCTAGCTTGCACTTGAAATGGGGCCTTTTAGTTTTGAGGAGGCCGAAGCTGGCCACTACCTCATGGCTGCTTCGGCAGCGAGGTATCCATACTCAGTCCCCAGCCGGCCTGCGGCCGGGTGTCCACACACGGTCCCCAGCCACCTGGGGGCGGCCGGGTGTCCATAAACGGTCCCCAGCCGCCCCG
Organism: Phyllobates terribilis; assembly: GCF_046119375.1. Taxonomy (NCBI): domain Eukaryota; kingdom Metazoa; phylum Chordata; class Amphibia; order Anura; family Dendrobatidae; genus Phyllobates; species Phyllobates terribilis. The sequence continues at coordinate 374,542,093 of NW_027362767.1, forward strand.
ATTTCTCCGCGGAACATCCCCACAGACTATTCTTAGCCCGGCCTACTTTAGGGCAGCATTGGATGAGCCCAACAGAGAACCAGACTCCTCCGGTGGGCCCTGGCATCTCCATCATGGCAGTTGAGAGTGCCAAGGTGAGGAACATGATGATGATGATAGAAGTTAGCATCTGCTTTGTTTTGTTGGAATGCAAGCGTAAGTGTGCAAGCTGCCACCCACCCACCCCCAGGCTGCAATACCATACTGCTAGCTTGCTTGCACTTGAAATTGGGCCTCTTAGGCATGTGGAGGCAGACTCTGGCCACCATGTCATGGCTGCGTTGGCGGCCCTTTTATCCATAATCAGTCCCCAGCTGCCCGGCGGCCGGGTGTCCACGCTCAGTCCCCAGCCGCCAGGGGGTGGCCGGGTGTCCACTCTCGGTCCCCAGCCGCCCCGTGGCCGGGTGTCCACAGACGGTCCCCAGCCACATGGGGGCGGCCGGGTGTCCATAAACGGTCCCCAGCCGCCCCGATTTCTCCTGTTACCAACCCACACACTTTTCTTAGACTGGCCTGCTTTAGGGCAGCATTGGACGAGCCCACTAGAGAACCAGACTCCTCCGGTGGGCCCTGGCTTCTCCATCAGGGGAGTTGAGAGTGCCAAGGTGAGGAGCATGATGATGATAGAAGTTAGCATCTGCTTTGTTTTCTTGGAATGCAAGCACATGTATGTAGTAGCGGCCAGGCCTTAGGTGGTCAGTGTTTTGGCGCATATCCTACCTCCTACGAGGATTGCTGGATGTTTTCCTGCTACTATCCCAGTTCTATGACTCCTGTTAAAACAAAGCTTCAGGTGATAAATTATGGATGAGGTGGTGGCAAAGGAGAAAGAGCAGGAGGAACAGGGACCATTCACATCAATATCAGGCCAGTCAACCACACATGTCTTATAGGATATGTTTCTGTAACAAAAGGAGCGGTTCTGCTACACAGTTATAGGGCATACAGTGAGTGCAATGCCTACCAAACATTTAGAGGCACTCCAATGCCCCTTGGAAGTGACATGGAGGTCAGAGGGCCTTAACTAAACCGTTTTTTCCATTTATAGCAACTGGGTCTCCTGTACACTGTTGGCCTAAGCAGTGAATGGAAGGCTTTCCAAAAATTATGAGGAACTGCAATGCCCCTCGAAACAGATGTGGATTACAGCGTACTAAAAACCTTCTACCCATTATTGGGGAGTGGGTCTCCGTTAGTTTTCGCCTTTGCATTGAAAAGCAAAAGCTGATTAAAATTAGGAGGAAATGCAATGCCCGTTGGAAGAGTCGTGGAGGTTAGAGGTAATTAAAAACAACATTTCAATGCCACTCGGAAGAGACGTGGAGGACACAGTAGCTTAACAATACGGTTTTAATGCCCCTTGAAAAAGTGGTGGAGGTCACAGTAGCTTAACAAGACGCTTTTAATGCCCCTTGGAAGAGACATGGAGGTTGCAGTAGCTTAACAAGACGGTTTTAATGCCCCTCGGAAGAGACGAGGAGGTCGCAGTAGCATAACAAGACGCTTTTAATGCCCCTTGGAAAAGTGGTGGAGGTCGCAGTAGCTTAACAAGACGCTTTTAATGCCCCTCAGAAGAGACGTGGAGGTCAGAGTGGTATAACAAGACGGTTTTAATGCCCCTTGGAAGAGACGTGGAGGTCAAAGTGGTATAACAACACGCTTTTAATGCCCCTTGGAAGAGACGTGGAGGTCAGAGTGGTATAACATCATGCTTTTAATGCCCCTCAGAAGAGACGTGGAGGTCAGAGTGGTATAACAACACGCTTTTAATGCCCCTTGGAAGAGACGTGGAGGTCAGAATGGTATAACAACACGCTTTTAATGCCCCTTGGAAGAGATGTGGAGGTCAGAGTGGTATAAAAACACACTTTTAATGCCCCTCAAAAGAGACGTGGAGGTCAGAGTGGTATAACAACACGCTTTTAATGCCCCTCAGAAGAGACGTGGAGGTCAGAGTGGTATAACAACACGCTTTTAATGCCCCTTGGAAGAGACGTGGAGGTCAGAGTGGTATAACATCATGCTTTTAATACCCCTCAGAAGAGACGTGGAGGTCAGAGAGGTATAACAACACGCTTTTAATGACCCTTGGAAGAGACGTGGAGGTCAGAGTGGTATAACATCATGCTTTTAATGCCCCTTGGAAGAGACGTGGAGGTCAGAGTGGTATAACAACACACTTTTAATGCCCCTCAGAAGAGACGTGGAGGTCAGAGTGGTATAACAACAAGCTTTTAATGCCCCTTGGAAGAGACATGGAGGTCAGAGTGGTATAACAACACGCTTTTAATGCCCCTCAGAAGAGACGTGGAGGTCCGAGTAGCTTAACAAGATGCTTTTAATGCCCCTCGGAAAAGTGGTGGAGGTTCCAGTAGCTTGACAAGACGCTTTTAATGCCCCTTAGAAGAGACGTGGAGGTCAGAATGGTATAACAACTCGCTTTTAATGCCCCTTGGAAGAGACGTGGAGGTCAGAGTGGTATAACAACACGCTTTTAATTCCCGTCAGAAGAGACGTGAAGGTCAGAGTGGTATAACAACAAGCTTTTAATGCCCCTTGGAAGACACGTGGAGGTCAGAGTGGTATAACAACACGCTTTTAATGCCCCTTGGAAGAGACGTGGAGGTCAGAGTGGTATAACAACATGCTTTTAATGCCCCTCAGAAGAGACGTGGAGGTCAGAGTGGTATAACAACACGCTTTTAATGCCCCTTGGAAGAGACGTGGAGGTCAGAGTGGTATAACAACACGCTTTTAATGCCCCTTGGAAAAGACGTGGAGGTCAGAGTGGTATAACAACAGGCTTTTAATGCCCCTTGGAAGAGACGTGGAGGTCAGAGTGGTATAACAACACGGCTTTAAAGCCCCTCAGTAGAGACGTGGAGGTCAGAGTGGTATAACAACATGCTTTTAAGGGCCTTGGAAGAGACGTGGAGGTCAGAGTGGTATAACAACACGCTTTTAATGCCCCTTGGAAGAGACGTGGAGGTCAGAGTGGTATAACAACATGCTTTTAATGCCCCTTGGAAGAGACGTGGAGGTCAGAGTGGTATAGCAACATGCTTTTAATGCCCCTCGGAAGAGACGTGGAGGTCAGAGTGGTATAACAACACGCTTTTAGTGCCCCTCAGAAGAGACGTGGAGGTCAGAGTGGTATAACAACACGCTTTTAATGCCCCTTGGAAGAGACGTGGAGGTCAGAGTGGTATAACAACACGCTTTTAATGACCCTCAGAAGACACGTGGAGGTCCCAGTAGCTTAACAATATTCTTTTAATGACCCTCGGAAAAGTGGTGGAGGTCCCAGTAGCTTAACAAGACGCTTTTAATGCCCCTCAGAAGAAACGTGGAGGTCATAGATACATAGTTTACATAGTTACATAGTTTATAAGGCCGAAAAAAGACAAGCGTCCATCCAGTTCAGCCTATTTCTTGTGCACTGCAGCTATTCCGCAGCGTTGATCCAGGGGAAGGCAAAAAAAAAACATGCAGTATAGGCCAATTTACATCATTGAGGAAAAATTCACTTCCCGACACCAATCTGGCAGTCAGATTAAATCCCTGGATTAATTAACTAAGCATAAGATGTAATTTTATTGTTCTCAAGAAAGGCGTCCAGGCCTCTCTTGAACTCATTAAGTGAGTTGGAGATCACCACTTCCTCTCCCAGAGAGTTCCAGAGTCTCACGGCTCTGACCGTAAAGAATCCCCTTCTATGCTGGTCCCATTAGCTTAACAAGATGCTTTTAATGCCCTTCGGAAAAGTGGTGGAGGTCGCAGTAGCTTAACAAGAGGCTTTTAATGCCCCTTACAAGAGCCATACAGTACAGCATCTTAAAAACATTTATTCCCATTATTGGGGAGTGAGTCTCCCATAGTCTTTGCTTATGCCTTCCAAGCAAAAGCTGGCAAAAATTAGGATGGAGATACTTGCAATGCCCCTTAAAAGAGCCATACAGTACAGCATCTTAAAAATATTATTCCCATTATTGGGGAGTGGGTATCCCACAGTCTTTGCTTATGCCTTCCAAGCAAAAGCTGACAAAAATAAGGAAGGAGGAAATTTCAATAATGGCAACACGGACCACGGTCACCCTGGTGGTATAGTGGTGGTGGAGGCTGAGGATAAGGAGAAGGACATAAAACAGCCGAAATGATGAAGCGTATACCCATGTGTGGGTGTGAAGCGGTGCATGTGAATACCCCTCCCGATAAAACACAGTGGATTTGACTTTATGTTACTCTGCTGTCATTTGGTGGTGATGAGAAGTCTGACCCAATCCAGCCCTTGTTCATTTTGATAAGGGTCAGCTTGTCAGCATTGTCAGTTGACAGGCGAGTGCGCTTATCAGTTATAATTCCCCCAGCGGCACTAAAAACACGCTCCGATAACACGCTAGCGGTAGGGCAGGCCAGGACCTCCAAGGCGTACAGAGCGAGTTCATTCCAAGTGTCTAGCTTGGATACTCAATAATTAAAAGGCACAGAGGAATCATGGAGGACGCTGGTACGGTCGGCAAGGTACTCCCTCACCATCTTTTGAAACTTTCCACTCCTTGTGAGAGTACCCCGCACCTCAGGGCCTGTAAGCGGGTGGATCTCAGGAAACTGTCCCAGAACGTTGACAGTGTTCCCCTGCCTCTGCTGGATTGGAGTTGCCTCTCTCTCACTTGTACGCCTTGGTTAGTCAATGAACTGTGACCTCTGCCGCTAGCGTGTTCAGATGGGAACTTTTTTAACAGTTCTGCAGCACGGGCCTTCTGGTACTGCCCCATTTTTGTAGACCTCTCCACCTCACGAATAAGAGAGTGAAAGTTCTCCTTGTAGCGGGGATCTAAAAGTGTCACCAAACAGTAATGACTGTCACACAACATTTTGACAACGCGAGGGTCACGGTTAAGGCAGGGTAACATAAAGACAGCAATGCATGCCAGACTGGTAAAGGGCAAGACTTCCGTGTCCTCACCAGATGACGACTGACCATGCTCCTCCCTCCTGTCCTCAGGCCACCCACGCTGAACCGACCGTATGACAGTTGTACAGGTACTACCGTCTACAGCGCATGACACAAGCTCCTGTTCTTCTTCCTCCTCCTCCTCCTCTCCCTCATTGTCCCCCAATGTACATTGGGATGAGATGAGGCTGGGCTGTGTGTAATCGACCGCTACAGCTTCTTGATCCATCTCATAATACTCTGGCTGCAATGCCTCCTCTTTAATTCTCTGCAGAGAGCGTTGCAAAAGACAGACAAGTGGAATGCTGACGCTAATGATGGCGTCATCACCACTCACCATCTGGGTGGACTCCTCAAAGTTTGTCAAGATGGTACAGATGTCAGACATCCAGGTCCACTCCTGAGGTCTTATGTGTGGAGTCTGACCTGAATATTGACGGCCTTGTTTCAGCTGGTACTCCACAACTGCTCTCTTCTGCTCACAAATCCTTTGCAACATGTGGAGGGTAGAGTTCCAACGTGTGGGGACATCACACACCAGTCGGTGTGACGGAAGCTGCAAACGCTGCTGCAACACAGCAAGGGCGGCGGAAGCTGTAGCCGACTTGCGAAAATGAGCTGACAGGCGGCGTACTTTGACGAGCAGATCTGGCAACTCGGGGTACGATTTAAGAAACCGCTGAACCACGAGGTTAAGCACATGAGCCAGGCATGGTACGTGTGTGATCTCGCCTCACGTCAGAGCCGCTACCAGGTTACTAGGTTACGGCCATTGTCACACACGACCATGCCTGGATGTAGGTTCAGCGGTCTCAGCCACAGATCTGCCTGCTGTTTCACAGCTGTCCACATCTCACAGCCAGTGTGAGGTTTCTCACCTAAGCTTATGAGTTTCAGCACAGCCTGTTGCCGCTTGGCGGAGGCAGTACTGCAGTGCTTCCAGCTTGTAACTGATGTGTTGATATCTGAGATGGAGGCTGAACATTAGGAGGAGGAGGAGGATGCGCAGGAGCTGTACACTGTGGGGGCAACTCTGACTGACATAGGGCCCGCAATCCTCGGTGTGGGGAGGATGTGTTCCGTCCCAAGGTCCGACTGGGTCCCGGCTTCCACTATGTTTACCCAGTGTGCCGTCAGGGAGATGTACCATCCCTGGCCACAAGCACTTGTCCACGTGTCTGTTGTCAGGTGGACTCTCCCAGTAACTGCGTTGTTAAGGGCATGGCAGATGTTTTGGGACACGTGCTTGTGTAGTGCGGGGATGGCACACCGGGCAAAATAGTGTCGGCTGGGGACCGAGTACCGAGGCATGGCCATCGACATAAGGTTGCTGAAGGATTCCGTCTCCACCAGCCTAAAAGGCAGCCGTGAAATGTGCGAATTTAAGACTGTGGCCTGTGGGGCGTTAGCTGCGAATTTCCGCTTTCGTTCAAAGGTCTGGGATATGGACAATTGAATGCTGCGGTTGGACATGGACGTGGACGTTGCTGCTGTTTCTTGAGTAACTGCCATAACAAGTGAAGACTGAGAGGAGGGGGCAACTTTGCATGCAGTATGGACAGGGGATTGCCTTGCACACACAACAGGGGGTTCTATTGCACGCACAACAGCGGAAGAAGCAGTGGTGACACCCGCTGACACTGGTCGTGGACCCTGGGGTTCGCCCCACAAAGTCAGGTGCTTTGCTGCCATGTGCCTGATCATGCTGGTGGTGGTCAGGCTGGTAGTTTTGTCAACCTTGCTGATGCTGGCATGGCAGGTGGTACAAATGGCCTTTTTGCGGTTATCAGCAGAGTCTTTAAAGAAATTCCAGACTCTGGAAGACCTACCGCTTGTACTGGCGACGTCCCTTGTGTTGGTGTTACGGGGAACGGTTGCCCGTCTTCTGTCTGCGGCCACCACACTGCTTCTTCCTGCCTGTTGGGGTACTCTGCCTCCCTCCCCCTGTGTGCTGCTGGCCTCACTCTGCATGTCCTCCTGCCACGTTGGGTCAGTTACTAGATCATCCACTACCTCCTCCTCTTCCACTTGCGCACCACGATCTTCCTCCTCACTTCGTGGCATTTGTGTCTCGTCACCGTCCACCTCTTGTGACAAATTGCCAGCATTGACTTCCTGTGGCCGTGGCTGTTCAAATATTTGGACATCTCTACATGGGATCTCCTCTTCCACCACTTCAAGCGGAGCAGGCGAGGGGCACAAATCTGGAAATGGACCAGTGAACAGCTCTTCAGAGTATCCAAGTGTGGGATCAGTTGCTGTCTGACGACACTCGGCATGGTGGGAGGAAGGAGCATCAGGGTGAGGAGGAGTATGCGGTCGAGACTCACGGCTACTAAGAGTCGACCGTGTGGAAGACAGGCTGGAGGTGGTGGTGCCCAGGTTACTGGAAGTATTATCTGTTATCCAATTAATAACCTGTTCACACTGATCAGTTCGCAATACTGGTGTTGTTCTGTGCTTCCCTAGTAATTCGGTCAAGAAGTGGGAGCGAGAAGATGTGGCTGTTGGTTGTGGCACATTTTCACCTTGGCCACGGCCCCGTCCTCTGCACGCACCATCACCAGAACGTCCACTTCCACGTCCCTTGCCACGCGCCTTGCCCATTGTAAAGGAAGTAAAATAGCTTACACTCGCACTATCAATGGAAAAAGGGTAACAAAAAGTAGATTAGAACCGTGGAAGAGGAAAACTACAGTTCTATTTCTCTGGCCTACACCCGACTCTTTTAAACAATCTGAACAATCAGGGAGAAAATATTACTGTTTTTCTTTACGGAAAAAATACCAAAAGCTGAATAATAGAGATTTTTTTACCGTGGAACAGCAAAACCACAGTTATAATTTACTGGTGTATGTATACCAGACTTTTTTAAATACATATATATTTGCGGCTGAACAGTGAGCGCCACACTCAAACAGTTTTTTTTAGATACAAATGACCCAAAAGTGGATAATACAGAGGTTTGAACCGTGGAACGGCAAAACCACACTTGTATTTCTCGGGCCTACACCAGAATATTTTCAACAGATATATTTGTGTCTGAACAATCAGGAGATACTATTTAGTTTTTACGGCAAAAAATGCCAAATGCAGGATAATAGAGATTTTTTACCGTGGAACAGCAAAACCACAGTTTTAATTTACTGGTGTATACCAGACTATTTTCAACAGATATATTTGTGTCTGAACAATCAGGAGACACTATTATTTATTTTTTACTGCCAAAAATTGTGAAAAGCAGGATAATACAGAGATTTTACCCGTGGAACTACAAAACCACACTTGCATTTCTCGGGCCTACACCAGACTATTTTCAACAGATATATTTGTGTCTGAACAATCAGGAGACACTATTATTTATTTTTTATGGCAAAAAATGCCAAAAGCAGAATAATAGAGATTTTTTACCGTGGAACAGCAAAACCACAGTTAAAATTTACTGGTGTATACCAGACTATTTTCAACAGATATATTTTTGTCTGAACAATCAGGAGACACTATTATTTATTTTTTACGGCAAAAAATGCCAAAAGCAGGATAATAGAGATTTTTTACCGTGGAACAGCAAAACCACAGTTAAAATTTACTGGTGTATACCAGACTATTTTCAACAGATATATTTGTGTCTGAACAATCAGAAGACACTATTATTTATTTTTACGGCGAAAAATGTCAAAAGCAGGATAATAGAGATTTTTTACCGTGGAACAGCAAAACCACAGTTAAAATTTACTGGTGTATACCAGACTATTTTCAACAGATATATTTGTGTCTGAACAATCAGGAGACACTATTATTTATTTTTTACGGCAAAAAATGTCAAAAGCAGGATAATAGAGATTTTTTACCGTGGAACAGCAAAACCACAGTTAAAATTTACTGGTGTATACCAGACTATTTTCAACAGATATTTTTGTGTCTGAACAATCAGGAGACACTATTATTTATTTTTTACGGCAAAAAATTCCAAAAGCAGGATAATAGAGATTTTTTACCGTGGAACAGCAAAACCACAGTTATAATTTACTGGTGTATACCAGACTTTTTTTTAAATATATATATATTTGCGGCTGAACAGTCAGCGACACACTCAAACTGGTTTTTTTTTAGATACAAAAGGCACAAAACTGGATAATCCAGAGATTTCACCCGTGGAACTGCAAAACCACACTTCTGTTTCTGTGGCCTATACCAGACTCTTTTCAACAGATATATTTGTGTCTGAAAAAATCAGAGACACACTTTTTTTTGGGGGGGGGGGGGACACCAATAGGTTAATAAGACGGGTATTTGTACAGTGTGAATGAGGAAAAAAAAAGAGGATGTAGATGAAAAAAAAAAGGATTTTTCCTGACCCCCGAGACCTGGAGCTAAGTCTAGCAATTTCAGAAACAGGAGCACAGGACTGTAATGCAGGGTTTGCTGGTATAACCACTGCGTCTCCTATACAGCTTGCCTGCCTGATATCTGGGATGGATATTAGTCCTGAGAAGGACTGTTTGTTTTATCTGGCAGCCTTTACAGACCCTACACTAACTATTTTGCAGGATAAATCTCTCCCTAGCTCAGCAGCGCTGTCCCTACACTGTCTGATCCGGAGCGACTGTGTCCAAGATGGCGGCGCCCGGTTTTAAACACTCGAGGTGACGCTGTGCGGCCAGCCAATCACTGTAATGCCCACAAACAACATGGCTGCAGCATTACAGTGACTGGCTGGCAATCCCTGCATTTTCATTGGCTCTGTAAAGAGCGCCAAACATGCAGGGCGGAGCCCCATGCTCCCGCCCGAGTAATCCGGAAATGCTCGGTGCTCGCCGAACATCCCGAGTAGCGTGATGCTCGGGCGAGTACCGAGCAGTGCCGAGCATGCACGCTAAACACTATACCTGATATTTGTTCAAGGAAAGGAGAACAGAGTTTACTGCTGAAATCTCCCAGTATTTTGCCTTATTACCCGTCCCCCTCCCCCTGTTGTTTTCCCGTCTGTGTCATAAAGGTTTGTAGTGTTTCTGAAATTGTAAACAAATATAGATTATAGCAAATGATTGAGTAAGCGAGCAGCTCCTACAGTTACACGAACTATGGAAATATTCAGCTCCTCGTATAATAGTGCTTGGACTAAACACTGTTTATTAGCAGACTACAATAAGAACGCAGATAAGTGTTTGATCCATAGCAGATTTCCAACATGCTCTATTAATTTCAGTTTATGCGTTATTTCTTTGGTTCTATTGTTAAACCTATAAATTTTCAATAAAATTTACAGTATTAAAAAAAATAATAAAAAAGAAACAGTGCTTTCAGACCTCAAATAAATCAATATTTGGTGAAATAACCATGATTTTTAATCCCAGCTTTCATGCGTCTTGGCTGCTTTCCACCAGTGTTTCACACTGCTTTTGGGTGACTTTATGCCACTCCTGGCACAAACATTTAAGCAGTTCTTCTTTGTTTGATGGCTTGTGACTATCCATCTTCCTCTTGATTTAATTCCAGAGGTTTTCAATGGGGTTCAGGTCTGGAGATTGGGCTGGTCATGACAGGGTCTTAATGTGGTGCTCCTTCATCCACACATTGATTGATCTAGCTGTGTAGCATGGGGCATTGTCCTGCTGGAAAAAACAGTCCTCAGAGTTAGGGAACATTGTCTGAGCAGAAGGAAGCAAGTGTTTTTCAAGGATAACCTTGTATGCGGCTTGATTCATACGTCCTTCGTAAAGGTTAACCTGCCCAGTTCCAGCCTTGCTGAAGCATCCACAGATCATCACCAATCCTCCACCAAATTTCACAGTGGGTGCTAGACACTGTGGTTTGTATGCCTCTCCAGGGCTCCGTCTAACCATTAGACGACCAGGTGTTGGGCAAAGCTGAAAATTAGACTCATCAGAGAAGATTACCTTACTCCAGTCCTCTATGGTCTTTGGCAAACTTCAGCCTGGCTCTCCTTTGCTTCTCATTGATGAAAGGCTTTTTTCTAGCTTTACATGAATTGAGGCCTGCCTCCAGGAGACTGTTACCAACTGTTCTTGCTGTGCACTTCACCCCAGCTGCTATTTGCCATTCCTTTTGTAGGTCATTTGATGTCATCCTGTGGTTGCTGAGTGACATTAGAATAAGATGATGGTCATCCCGGTCAGTGGAGAGTCGCTTTCGCCCTCTGCCGGTCTGTAGCTTTGTTGTCCCCAATGTCTGCTGCTTGACCTTGTCGTAATGGACTGCCATCTTTGAAATTTTAAGGATGGAGGCTTTCTTTTCAACTCCTTTGGCATGGTTAAAAGTTATCTTTTCATTCAAATTTTGGGCTATTCCTAGCACTTGGTTTGCCATCCAGCTTGTCCTATTGCAAGGGGATTGTGAAGACCACAGCAGTTATTTTATTACTTTCCCTCATTAAATAAGATTTGGTTCAGGTGATCACCTAATCAGAAGCACATCAGAGGCCCCGTCACACATAACGAGATCGCTAGCGATCTCGCTAGCGATCTCGTTATGTCTGACAGGTAGCAACGATCAGGCCCCTGCTGTGAGATCGCTGATCGTTACAAAGCTTCCTGGACCATTCCTGGGTCGTTGCTCTCCAGCAGGGCAGTGTGCATCGCTGTATTTGACACCTTATCAACGACCTCGTTAGCGATTCAGAACTGAGACATGTAGGCGTGCATAAATTGGACTTTTCTGCGCTTCTCGTTTCCGATTGGTGGTCGCTACTGCGTCCTTGTTTTTTTTCAGATCCCACCAGCGTTCTCCGGCTGTGACTCTACTTTGAAGAAATCAGGCATCTTTAGCGAGGTAAGTATTGTTTGGGGTCTCAAATGAGTTTCCATTTTTAATGGACACGAAGACCGGAGACGCAGTGTTAAACCAAGGCCACCCAATCAGAATGTAGTAGCGTTCTCCAATTGAAGATGAGGGGGGCGCGGAAAAGTAATTTTATGTACGCCTTTCTGACACAGTACAGTCCCTATCAAGGTGTGGATCGTTGAAATAGCTGCTGTGTGAAAGCGTCCCAACGACCGCCGAGATCGTTGGTTAGATCGCTGGGGCGGCCGAGATCGTTGGGAAGTTCTGCACGTTTGACATCTCCCCAGCGATCCCAAAACCGTGACGCAATAACGATCTCGCTAGCGATCTCGTTATGTGTGACAGGGCCTTTAGTAGAATGAGGCGGACTTTGGTTGGAATTCAACTGACACTGGAAAGGAATGGCTGTCAGACATGTAGAGATGGGGATTTTTAGAGAACTGTGCAGTGGTCTGTTAATTTTTGCCAGAGCTGTATATATATATATATATATATATATATATATATATATATATATATAAGCTGTATAAGCAAACAGGTTATATTACAAAGTGGCTTATGTCGTTATCTCTGTACCATCCTTTATTACGAAAAAGAACATTAGCAAATATCAATGTAGAAATATTAGTGAGAATAAAGTTTCAGTGTTCACATAAAATGTAAGAAAATGTAGTAAGACTGACTGTATTGTAAAAGGTTTAGAGTCCAGAAGGTATTCTGTTTACTACAAAGCATTGCACTTAACCCCTTCCCAGCTGGGCAATTTTTCATTTTTTGAGCTTTCATTTTTTTTCCACACCTTCTTCCAAGAGCCATAACTTTTTTTATTTTTTCCATTCACATAGTGTCAAAAGAAGTTTTTCTCAAACATCTCCAACTGTCATGGTGGCGTCAGGGTCTGTGGATTCAACAGGTTCTGATAATCTTCCTTGTGACACCATAGATATACTGTAGTTATGGTCAGCACAGAGTGACTCAGGCATCAACATCTAGAGCTGCAAATTAGAAGGAGTTAAATCTTTGCTGAACTTTGTTGATTGCCTGTGGTCACATGCTGCAGGAGAACCAGTCATGTCTGCTCTTTCCCTATTTAAGCTGGCTCCACTGATCAGGGGATGCCATCAATAGTTTCCTCTATACTGGTCTAGGAGAGATGGACACGTTCTGGTGTACTGGTAATTACCAAAATTGTTACAAATGGAGTTAGCTTTAGTCTACCCTTTTTCTCTAGGTGTCTTTATATTACTTTGTTCCCTCTCGAGCTTTACACTTTAGGTCCATTTTGTATTTTCCTGAGAGCAGGTTGTTTGACTGTGTTTCAGTTCTGCCCTGTGTGTCTTGTTTTATATTTCCCCATACACATCTCAGACTAGTCCTGCTTACGAGCATAGTAAGGAACGAGGCTCGGGCATCTCCACCTTCAGGTCAGACTAGGAGCACACTTGTTATCCTGCAGTCACACCATGACACATAGCCATGTAAAGGCTTGTTTTTTGTGGGACAAGTTGTTCTTTTGAATGACACCATTTATTTTACCATGTTGATGTACTGGAAAGTGGGAAATATTGCAAGTGTGGAAAATGACAAAAAAGCACAATTCAGCAATTGTTGTTGAGATTGTTATTCAAAGCATTCTTTATTGGGTAAAAATGACTCGGCAATATAATTCTGCAGGTCAGTGCGATAACAGTGATTCCAAACATGCATAAGGATTTTTTATTTACGTAGTGAAAAAAAAATAGGAAAAAAAAAGAATTTGCTTGTGTTGCCATTTTGCAAGACCTGTGACGTTTTCAAATTTCAGTCTATAGGGCTGTACAAGGGCTTTTTGTTCACATTTCTATGATTTTTTTTTCTTTACTGTATTTTCTAGTCCCCTTAGGTGACGTGAATCTGTATTTGTTTGATTGCTTTTACCATATACAGCGATAGCATAGTATTTTCAAATGAGACGTCATTAGGGGGACTGGACTGCGGTCACTGCCAGTGCTCCTGTCCCCATTTCATCAGGAACAAGCCTTTCAGAGGCTAGGCTAGTCTCTGCTATACTCAGAACATTCGCCAGTTGTCAATACCAACGTATGTCTGGTATGCTGCTCACTTTTATGTTATGCTTTGCACACTCTTGGCATTCTCTTGATGAGCTTCAAGAGGTATTCACCGGAAATGGTTTTCACTTCACAGGTGTGCCCTGTCAGGTTTAATAAGTGGGATTTCTTGCCTTATTAATGGGGTTGGGACCATCAGTTGTGTTGTGCAGAAGTCTGGTGGATACACAGCTGATAGTCCTACTGAATACACTGTTAGAATTTGTATTATAGCAAGAAAAAAGCAGCTAAGTAAAGAAAAACGAGTGGTCATCATTACTTTAAGAAATGAAGGTCAGTCAGTCCGAAAAAATTGGGAAAACTTTGAAAGTGTCCCCTATTGCAGTTGCAAAAAACATCAAGCGCTACAAAGAAACTGGCTCACATGAGGACCGCCCCAGGAAAGGAAGACCAAGAGTCACCTCTGCTTCTGAGGATAAGTTTATCCGAGTCACCAGCCTCAGAAATCGCAGGTTAACGGCAGCTCAGATTAGAGACCAGGTCAATGCCACACAGAGTTCTAGCAGCAGACACATCTCTACAACAACTGTTAAGAGGAGACGTTGTGCAGCAGGCCTTCATGGTAAAATAGCTGCTAAGAAACCACTGCTAAGGACAGGCAACAAGCAGAAGAGACTTGTTTGGGCTAAAGAACACAAGGAATGGACATTAGACCAGTGGAAATCTGTGCTTTGGACTGATGAGTCCAAATTTGAGATCTTTGGTTCCAACCACCATGTCTTTGTACGACGCAGAAAAGGTGAATGGATGGACTCTACATGCCTGGTTCCCATCGTGAAACATGGAGGAGGAGGTGTGATGGTGTGGGGGTGCTTTGCTGGTGACACTGTTGGGGATTTATTCAAAATTGTAGGCATACTGAACCAGCATGGCTACCACAGCATCTTGCAGCGGCATGCTATTCCATCCGGTTTGCGTTTAGTTGGACCATCATTTATTTTTCAACAGCACAATGACCCCAAACACACCTCCAGGCTGTGTAAGGGCTATTTGACCAAAAGGGAGAGTGATAGGGTGCTACGCCGGATGACCTGGCACCCACAGTCACCAGACCTGAACCCAATCGAGATGGTTTGGGGTGAGCTGGACCGCAGAGTGAAGGCAAAAGGGCCAACAAGTGCTAAGCATCTCTGGGAACCCCTTCAAGATTGTTGGAAGACCATTTCCGGTGACTACCTCTTGAAGCTCATCAAGAGAATGCCAAGAGTTTGCAAAGCAGTCATCAACTCAAAAGGTGGCTACTTTGAAGAACCTAGAATATAAGACATATTTTCAGTTGTTTCACACTTTTTTGTTAAGTATATAATTCCACATGTGTTAATTCATAGTTTTGATGCCTTCAGTGTGAATGTACAATTTTCATAGTCAAGAAAATACAGAAAAATCTTTAAATGAGAAGGTGTGTCCAAACTTTTGGTCTGTACTGTATCTAGCCTAGGGGTACAACAACTGCTCAGACCATTTAAAGATTGCCTATCCATGATGGTATTTAAAGTGAACCTGTCAGTAGGATCAACCTTCCTAAGCCGTCTAGTTCATAGAAAGTTGAATGAAATGATATCTGCGATCCAACCAATAACTGGAGACTCAGGAATGGATGAAAAAGATAGCAGTGGGTTCTCTTTTCAAAAGCAAGCTTTACAAGACTCTAACATTTCCCAATGGGTATGATTCTTAGGATCAACAGTTCTATTGAGATTTGTGGCACAAGAGCCAAGGGAGATCTGATTCTACATCATCTTTTCAAATGTGCAGATGGGGTAGGGTGCCAGCTCTATTTTACAACACCAGATAGGGTCGTACTGTTTCAGCAAAGGCACCCTCAGCACTGCCACAAGCTCCTTACGCCTGCTAGTTGCTCCACACCACTTGTTTCGTTACATTCTGATTCTAAGAGACACGCACTGGTAGTAGAAAGCTGCCCTCACTATATACTGTATATCCATACAAACATGAGGTCATATCTCCACACATTACATACTTTTACAAACATCACCCATGTGGAC
Organism: Phyllobates terribilis; assembly: GCF_046119375.1. Taxonomy (NCBI): domain Eukaryota; kingdom Metazoa; phylum Chordata; class Amphibia; order Anura; family Dendrobatidae; genus Phyllobates; species Phyllobates terribilis. The sequence continues at coordinate 374,558,004 of NW_027362767.1, forward strand.
CTGTTTGATTCACTACATAAGTAGAATCAACACAATAACATATATAGAACAAACATAAATTACTCCATGGGTGAGCCCTTCACCACCTTACAAGTTCTGTGAGAGATCCTAAAGTTGTAGTTGGACCACCATTCCAAGAGATGAATGACTCTGGTGGTTTTAGAAGTAACTTACCAACAAATTAGTACATCTAAGTATGCCCTGAAGTTTCCACAAATGTTGGCCATGCCGACCTGTTCTTTAAACCACTTATGACCTCAGCCAGTGAGTGCTCAAATGAGGCTGGCACAGGTGAGCAACACTGAAGACTTTATTTTGTAAGAACATCTGTGGACTGTACATACTATACTGTAAAGTGTGCTGACTAACTTACTCTCAGATCTAAGATGGAGGTGTGGTGCCCCTGAGGGTTCAGTCGCCACAGAGGTACTGCACCTCACCCAGAGGTGTGGCGTCTCCTTCTCTCAGGTAATGAGGGAGTGCTGCCCGGAACCCCAACACCCGCATTCAACTCTACACTACTCCAGGCCGGCTGGAAGGGCAAGATGCACTGTGTTTCTGCTGAGCCCTGTCCCTGGCTGGAGTGTGGGGAACCAAAGAGAGGGGGTACCAGTAGTGGGTGAGGGTGGAGGATGTAGAGTAGGGGAGCACCATAATAGGAGGTATATAAAGGGAAGCCATCTTAGGGTGGCAAGGGACAGAGAGAGAGAGTGGATTCAGTGAAAGGAGAGGAGGGGAGCAGAGTCTCTTCAAGAGATCTGCTCCAGAAAGGGGCCTAGTAATAGAGGCCCAGGAGGGGAGCAGAGGAGAAAGGCTCCGTTACAGAAGGGATCCCAGGGGGTATGGTGAGTGTGGGACGGCACCCGTACGCCCGAGTCTGCCAAGTGTCAGAGGGATCAGGCTGCAAGAAGGGAACCGGTCCCTGGACCAGCCGTGTTACTCCAGGTCTCAGCTGGAAAACTGGAGGCTTCTGCACTTCCATGGTGCAGTTGCCACAGTCTCACCCTAGTCACCATGAAGGGCATCAAGTAGGTCCGGGAACTCCAGGTTGCCCAGAGGGACTTCAGAGCACCCGATCGGGACTGTGTGTGGGAAGGTGCAGGGCAGGAGGGAGAAGACCCGGCGCGAGAAGTCGGTCTAGTAAGGAACATAAAGAAAGCGGGGATCCATCAAGCGCTCCTGATATACTTGAGAAAGTGCTGGACCCCTTATCTGGTAGACGCAGTGCGACGCGGGAGGCTGACATCCGTACAGTGTACCTGAGGAACTTGAACAGAACTGTGAGTAAACTCGGATGACTGCACTCCACGGCCTCCGTCAGTTATTTCCGCTGTGCCATCTCTCCTGCACCACAAGCCCCAGCATCACCATCATCTATACTACACTGCCCTGGGGCCCGCTCCACCTGTGGGGAGCCATTTCAACTCAGCTGCCCTACCAACCGCCCCAGAGGTCTGAGGCAGCGCTGGTATCTATTACCAGAAACCACAGGTGGCATCACGAAACAAACTGTACACTAAAAACCCCCTTTTTCAAGAGAGAGCCAAGGGGACCGGCCCGGGAGCCGATTGCCGTGACTTCCAAAACAAGGTAAAAAGCCCGAGTACCGAGTCCCCTATATCCCCCTGGATGACACAGAGGGCTATACCTGTTGCTTTTTATGATTACACTAGATGGTGGCCCGATTCTAACGCATCGGGTATTCTAGCATATGTCTCCCGACCCTCCTTTATAATGCCCCATGCAGGAAGTCACATCCCCCGTATATAATACCCCATGCAGGATGTCACATCTCCCGCATATAATGCCCCATGCAGGAAGTCACATCCCCCGTATATAAAACCCCATGCAGGAAGTCCCATCCCCCGTATTTAATGCCCCATGTAGGATGTCACCTCTCCCCCATATAATGCCCCATGTAGGATGTGACCTCTCCCCCCATATAATGCCCCATGCAGGATGTCACCTCTCCCCCATATAATGCCCCATGTAGGATGTCACCTCTCCCCCCCATATAATGCCCCATGCAGGAAGTCATATCCCCTGTATATCCATCCTCCCATAGTGCCCCAAGCAGGTCCCCTGCAGGAAGTCATATCCCCTGTATATCCATCCTCCCATAGTGCCCCATGCAGGTCCCCTATGGCCCCATACAAAAAAAAAAAATCCAATACTCACCTCCCTTCTCAGCTGCTTCTCTGGACTCCAGCGAAGCCGGCATGTTCACGCTGTGCGCTGTGACCGGTCAGGAGAGAGCGCGGTGTAAAGACGTCACCGCGCCCTCTGACCTGAGACGTCACAGAGCATCAGCGGAAGACACAGGAGCTGCTGCGGAGGCACGGGGAGGGGTAAGTATGACGCCGGTGCCGGGGTCCTGATCGAGCGGGGGGAGGGATGGGAGGAGAGGGGAGGGGAGGGGAGAGGAGAGGAGAGGAGGGGAGGGGAGGGGAGGGGAGAGGAGAGGAGGGGAGAGGAGGGGAGGGGCATCACACTTGTCCTCGGGAGATAAGCGGCCGTAGCCGCTGATCTCCCGACGATAGCCGCATGTAGGTCAGCGGCGCCTGCGGTCGGGGGACTTATGCTGCGAGTAGCCGGCTGCATTTCCCGGCTGCATCGCCGCTGACCTCTGTGCCACACATGAGCCGCTAACGGCCGCCATGTTTTTCAGAAATGCCGCATCGCTGATCAGCGACCAATCAGCGACCCGGGATTTCCAGGACAGACAGACAGAAAGACAGACAGACAGACAGACGGGATAAGACAATTATATAGTAGATGTTATCGACTGCATTAAAAGAACTTTTCTGTATTTAAGTGTAACTGTTAAGCACTGTGCCTCAATCCTGAAGTATAACCACCAAGCTTTGTGTCATCTACATTGTGTTATAGTGTAATCATCAAGCTTTGTGCCACTATCCCTTGTATAACTGTCGAGTTTGGGTACTTTTTGAGGGACTACAACACTACCCTGATTTGCCTAAAGATAACTAAACCTTGCTTTAGTTAAAACCTTGCCTTGTTAGGGTCAGTAACTGTGCCATCCTTTGAGTGTGGTACAAAGTTTGGGTTTAAAACCAATGTAAATACTTATATGCCCAAAAATGACAAAAGCATTCCCGGAGTGATACCTTTATTGGCTAACCAGAAAAATTATATATGTAAGCTTTCAGAGCACAGAGGCTCCTTCTTCAGGCAGGATTAGAAAGCTTGCATATATATTTTGTTCTGGTTAGCCAATAAAGGTATCACTCCGAGAATACTTTTGTCATTTTTGGGCATAAAAGTATTTACACCGATTTTTCTGGCTAACACGGTACCACAATATAACTTTGTATCATCGGTTTAAAACCAAAAGTTAGAAAAAAAGACCCATTTACACATTGTGGCCTAAGGATCTGTTTACATGTGCATCATGATTTCCATGTACAACGGAAACCATGACAAATTGTTCCATCTATTGCACAAAAGACACCACTGTCGCAAATTCATCCCATTGATTCACAATTAAATCGGCAAGGTTCTGCTGATAAAGCAAATAATATTCTAACAGTCTTTTTCCATAATTATAAACTTCTTTTCAAGAATATAAATTTATGTAATTTCACTACTTATATAGTTTCCCAGTGTTTTTTGAGGTTCTTATAATCTCAATATATTTTATGGTGGTGTTAGATGACCATAGTTAATCTTTCTGACGTTTGTGTAAAGTTTCCCTAATGTAGATAAAGTGTCTATAAGCCTTTTAGCTACTACAAAATAAACAAGATTTCATAAGTTATACATAACTTTCTAAAATAAGTTGACTTGAGATTTTATATTTTCTTTTTGAAGAATGTATATCACTTATAATAAGTAATAAATTATAGCATTCATTCAAACAAAGTAATCTTATAAGAGACAGAGCGGCTGAGATCCTCTTCTCCTCAGCCTTCTTTTTGGCATTTCGGAACACTTTTACCAGAAGTATAACTACTGGCTACTAATATGGCCAGCTGCTATCATCATACTGTGCTTGAAGGAACTCTAAATTTAGGAATGAAGGGTGAAGAGCAGCACTCTGTTGTCAATGTTGGGTAAAAAAAACTTCTTTATTGAATGCACAAAGAAGACAGGAACGCGGACCCGTTGAAGCGTAATGTGTACATGAAATGGCCGTCGTCCTGATCGTGATTCGTGCTCCTGTGGCACCCCAGGGGTCTGGTTTCCACAGTAACAGCAATGTTATGTCTGAGAGCAGGTGGGAGGTCTCTTGGTCAGGGATCCTATGCATGCCACACCTCCTGCCCAGTCCTGGGAGGGGAAGAACTTCCCCTATATAAACCTAGGGCTGAGGCAGGGTTAGAGAAGAGAAGAAGTAGAGACAGAGAAGCAGATATAAGAAAAGAACATCAGGAGCTCTGTGGGAGCAGTGCTACAAGGAGTCAGGGGCTGGCAGCTGCAGAGCTCGCCCTGACTGAGAAGTTATCACCGGACCCGGAGTCCGAGGCTGTGGGGACTAACTCCTATCCAGCAGCAGAAACCGACCGGCAGGGGATTGCAGGTCCTCTGGCCCAGAAACCCGAAGGCACGGTCACACGCGTGGGACCAGCACCGCCGTCGTGGAGCGGAAGCTACTAGAAGGCCCCGAGTCACCGGCCATACGGGTGAGCACCACACGGTACACTCAGGGACGTGGGCTACTTATACCCGCCTCTAGCAAGGTAGCCGGAAGAGTATCGTTAGTTTGGGAGGCCTACAACTCCGCCTGGCCAGGGGAGATCCCATCTGCTCAAGGACTGACCAGGCCCCAATCGCTAGCCAGTACTCCGGGAGGGTCTATCTTTGTCACCAGTAAAGACCCTGAACTACACCGTACCGTCTCTGAGTGGTTCCTGCTACCCCCATCATCCACGTCGGCTGCCCTGAGGCCATACCCCTCCCGTTGGGGGTTATACTATCACGCTGCACAATCCTACCACCGGCCTCAGCGGTCTGCCCTGCAGCAGCAGCTCCTTAGCTGTACTCAACGGGTGGCGTAGTCGTCCAACATCTACCGCTAATACAGCGCCACTTAGTCTGACTCCCTGGGCACGGACCGGATCACCGCCACGAGACTACAACCCTCAAGAGATCCGGCTCCGGGTAAGCTCCCGCGTGCGCAACGCAGCGCGACACAGGCCCAGGGGCGCGTCAACTTTTGGCGTAGTCGGCAGGATTTGGTGCCCGCAACCACCGGGTACTGCGTGCCTGAAAAAGACTGTTCAAACTTACCTGTGGTGAAGATTCCCGCCATCCGGCGCCATCTTCCGCTTCCTTCCCGCCATCGGTGGAGTTTTCCCGCCATCCGGCGCCATCTTCGGCCTTCTTCCCGCCATACGTGGAGTTTTCCCGCCATTGGACGCCATCGTGAGGACGCCGCGCGGGAAGAAGAGGGGCGTGGACTCCGAAAGCGCGCGAGAACTGAAGCCCCGCCTCACGTCCGGACGTTGCGTAAGGTCCTGGAAGGAGCCCAGCAGACGCCGACGTCACAGGAGCGCGACGGAAGGTCCTCAACCCTGACGATCCACTGCGGAGCTGCGGCCTACGGAAGAGGATCATCGCAAGGTAGGCCACGGTCCACTAGGGGGGAGAAGGATGTTGGATACGGAGGAGAGCTTCACCGCTTCAACCCCCGCCAGCGCCACCGCTGTTGCGGTCATGCCTTTCACCATGCCCTATATCCCGGGGGCAGCCTGGCTACCCCAGTACTCAGGGGAGTCACATACCCTGCATGACTTTAGAGAAAAGCTGGATAGCCTCTTCCAGGTGTACCCCCTCACAGAGGAGCAAAAAGTGAGCATCCTGGTGGCCCAATTAACCGGGGCAGCCCAAAGGGAGGTAAAGTCCTGGCCACCTGGGGGGAGGACTGTCGCAGGGATACTAACCCGGCTGAGGGACACCTTTGATACCCGCACCTCAGCCGAGATCAAGCTTAGATTCTACGGGTGCAAACAGCGGGCACATGAGAGTATAAGGGACTATGCCCTGAACCTACAAGAGGCCCTGAGAGCCATTAAGCAGACCGACCCTGACGGCGTGGGAGACGAGGACAGGCTGTTGACTGAACAATTTATAGAGGGTTTATATTGCAATGCCCACCGAACCCAGTTGCGGGCAATGGCCTTACAGGACCCTCATCTGGGATTTGCACAGTTCAAGGACAGAGCCATCCGGGTGCTTCGAGAACCGGCACCAGGTGGCGTTGTGACCCCCAGACGCCCCACTACCACTTACCACCAGGAGGCGGCGCCCTTGTCGGCAGGGCCTGTGGGAGCTGGTGCGCAGGCTTTGAATAATGACCCGGCTCCAGACCTGCACCATCAGGTCCAAGAGCTAGCTAAAAGCGTTGCTGCGCTAACCCGAACTGTGCAGTCTTTACAGGTTTCCACTCCAGGGAAGATCCAGCTGGCATCCGGACCGGAGGACATCCCGTGGCGTCGACCAAGGAGGACCCCACCGGCCAGAGGAAGACCCAGCGACCGATACAACGAGGACGGACGACCCATCTGCCGCCGCTGCAATCAACCCGGACATATGGCAAGGTACTGTCCTTTAAACTGGCACAACCTGGGGTAGAGGGCCAACCCCCAGGAAAAAGATCACCAGGCCCATCGAACTGGCGCGACAAATATGTGGGAGGACGTCCAGTCTTACCCGTGGTACTGGATGGCATTCCTATGAGTGCCCTACTGGACACCGGGTCACAGGTCACCACCATCCCGTACGTGCTCTTCAAGCAGTACTGGAATGACTCGGATATCACCCGCTACCCTGACGACGACTTGAGTATCATCGCCAGCAATGGTCAGCCCGTGCCACAGATTGGATTTAAAGAGGTGACCATTAAAATCGGTAGAGTCGAACTGGCAGCACAGGGACTGATCATTGTAGACATTGACAAACACGAGAGTCACCCAAAGATAACTCTAGGAACTAATGTAATTGAAAATTGTCTTGCAGAGGTGATTTTCCTTTTACAGCAGGTTGCCAAGAACACCAGCTCCGGCCAGCAGCGAGTGCTCCAGAAAGAGATCCGGGCACTGATGCGACGGCAACAGCTAGAACTCTCCGGTGGTGAGATTGGTAGCGTGCGAATGTGTGACCCTTTCCCTATTGCCATGCCCCCGAAAAGTGAAATGATGATTTGGTGCCGGGCAGCTATTGGTCTGAGAGGTAGAGATTACCAGGCAATGGTAGAACCAGTTTACTCAGACAGTAGGCCCACCATTTTGACAGCACGGGGGGTGGTCAATGTACGCCATGGGAGGGTGCCCGTTCGCATAATAAATATCGGGAAGAGGGAAGTGTACCTGCCCCGGTATGCCACGCTAGCCAAATTGTATACCATCAATCAAGATTCCATACAGTCCGTAGAACCCTTACCTCCATCTTCCCCGGAGGAAGGTAACGGCTCTCAGAAAACAATGGAGGACTGGTGTCAGCAACTACATTTGGGTACTGACTCCACTCCCTCACACCAGAAACAGGGAGTCTATCGGGTGGTTCAAGAGTACGAGAGAGTGTTTAATAAACACCCGTTAGACTTCGGGCGAGTCAAGGGGGTAGAACACCACATCCCCACGGGAGACCATCCTCCCATAAAAGAGAGGTATCGACCCGTACCCCCTGCACATTACCAACACGCCAAGGGGATGCTTAGAGACATGAAGGAGGCTGGGGTGATCAGGGATAGCTGTAGCCCCTGGGCAGCTCCACTAGTCTTAGTCAAAAAGAAAGACAACACCATGAGGATGTGTGTAGATTACCGGAAAATCAACCGTATCACACACAAGGATGCGTACCCCTTACCAAGGATAGAGGAGTCTTTGGCTGCTTTAAGATCTGCTAACTTCTCTACCTTGGATCTCACTAGTGGGTACTGGCAGGTTCCTGTAGCAGAGGCGGACCGGGAGAAGACCGCATTCACCACCCCGATGGGACTTAGCGAGTTTACCTGCATGCCGTTCGGACTCTGCAACGCACCAGGAACCTTCCAACGATTAATGGAGTGCTGTCTGGGCCACAGAAACTTCGAGACGGTCCTGCTGTACCTGGACGATGTCATCGTATATTCCAAGACGTATGAGGACCACCTGAAACACCTGGCGGAAGTGTTCGAAGCTCTGGCACGCTACGGCCTAAAGGTGAAACCCTCCAGTGTAAAGGAAGTGCGGCAGTTCCTCGGGTTGGTAGGCTATTACCGCAGATTCATCCCCGATTTCACCAAAAAGGCAGCTCCTATGCAGGACCTCCTGATAGGCCAGTCCCGGAAGGCCAAGAACCAGAAGCCACCCTTCAGATGGGAGAAGTTAGAAGAAGAGTCCTTCCGCCAGCTGAAGATGGCCCTCACGGGGGATGAAATCCTGGCGTACCCTGATTACAGCCAGCCCTTTATCCTCTACACCGACGCAAGTAACATCGGGCTAGGAGCCGTGCTGTCCCAGATCCAGCAGGGGAAAGAACGAGTAATCGCTTACGCCAGCCGAAAACTGCGACCCACTGAGAGAAACCCTGAGAATTACAGCTCATTTAAGCTAGAGTTCCTGGCAGTGGTGTGGGCAGTCACCGAACGCTTTAAGCACTACCTCGCTTCCTCCCGGTTCACCGTGTACACGGATAACAACCCGTTGACACACCTGGACACAGCAAGACTCGGTGCCCTAGAGCAGAGATGGATGGCCCGTCTGTCCAACTACGAGTTCACAATCAAATACCAGGCAGGATGCTCCAATACCAACGCGGACGCCCTGTCCAGGATGCCAAACCTACCGGACGTAGGAGAAGATCCAGAGGGACTGGAAGAAGTCGAACTCCCCGCGTTCCACCGTCATGGGACTATCCAGTATTCCCACCGGGTAAGGAGTAAGCAAGCTGCTACGTTTAATCCCTTGCCTCACTACAACTGGGCGGAAACGCAAGACAGTGACCCTGCCGTCCGACTGGTGAAGGAGATGCTGACTCGGCCAGAGGCTCGCCTTGACCCAGACGCTCCGGAGGAAGCCAAGCAACTGTGGGTTGAGAAGAGTCGACTGTTCCTTTATAAGGGGAAGTTGTGCCGCCGAATGGTTAACTCCCGGACGCATGAACTAATCTGGCAAGTAGTGGTGCCACGAAGAGACGCAGCCGTGGTGATGGAGGCATACCACGACGGGGCTGGACACTTCGGATGGAAGAAGCTGGAGTTCCTGCTGCGCGGGCGGTTCCACTGGGTAGGCATGATGGGAACCATCGAGAGGTGGTGCAGAGACTGTGGCCCGTGCAACCTAAGAAGGAAGGACCGTGTCAGCCAGAAGACTCCCCTGCAGTCCATCGTCACCCGGCAGCCGTTGGAACTGGTAGCCTTGGATCATGTAAAACTGACCCCAAGCAGAAGTGGCTACGTCTACGCACTAACCATCGTGGATCACTACTCCCGGTTCTTGGTTGTCGTCCCCGTCAAGGACTTAACAGCTCGAACAGCAGCTAGAGCCTTCCAGCAGCATTTCTGCCGTCCACATGGGTACCCGGACCAAGTGTTGACAGACCAGGGACCTGCCTTTGAAGTGGAGGTCTTCCAAGAATTCTGCACTCTGTATGGCTGCCGGAAGATAAGGACGACACCCTATCATCCGCAAACTAATGGACTTTGTGAGAAAATGAACCAGGTGGTGATAGATCTTCTGAAAACATTGCCCCTGGAAGAACGCAGTCTGTGGCCTGAGAGGCTGCCCGACCTAGTGGACCTATACAACCACATCCCGGTAGGTTCCACCAACTGTACCCCGGCTTACCTGATGAGGGCAAGACCTGGTAAGCTACCTGTTGACCTGGAGATGGGAGTCCTGACACCCGAGGACACTTCACCAGAAGCAGACTGGGACACAGAGAGGCAGCAGCAGTACCGGAAAGTACAGGAGAGCGTGGAGCGAAGTCTCTGTCAAGCTAGGGAAAGACAAGAGAAAACTTACAACCAGTATGCTCCCGCTGTTCCCCTGGTACCCGGAGAGCAGGTCTTGAAGAGGAAAAGGCGGCTCCACAAGTTGGACGACCAGTGGGAGAAGGACCCGTACATCGTACTGCCCTCAAGCCACGACAACCCAAAGGTCTGTACCATCAGTAAAGACGGAGGGGAAACCACAACCATTGTATCCCGGGATCACCTGAAGAAGTGTCCCGAACAGCTACGGAACCCTGAAGAGGAACAAGAAGACCCTCGACCCGTAGAGGAAAGGGAAGATATGGTTAGTACTGTGCTCGGAGACTTCCCTCGGTCTTGGACTCAAGTCAATGGCGCAGTTGTGGTACCCGTACTCACCTTTCTCCAACCAGCATCCCAAGCACCTACGGAGCAACAGGTAGAGCTGGAAGAACAGCCGGTCCAGGAGGCAGAAGACCCCACACCAGTAGACCAGGAGGATCAACCCTCTGCTTATAGTGAACCTGCCATGCCTCTAGTGAGCCAAAGGGCCCGTGGACAGCTGCCCAGTTTACCCTTGACAGTTCCTACACCCTGTAGTTCGGGGCTAGACAGTCAGCTCCGTAGGTCCACTAGGGCCACTAGAGGCCAGTTACCCGCACGATGGAGGATTTGAAGTGTGTAAGTTGTTTTATTTATGGTTACCTGTTTTTCTTGTTGCTTGTGTATAATTATGTGTTTCTAGTTATTTTTAGGAGTCCTTGGTGGATTTACCGGGAATCCTTGTACAATTGGTTGGAGCGTAACCTAGGAATGGACTAAAGACTGTTAAGGACTCGGGGCAGGACAGACCCCTACCTGGTTACGTCTCCCTGTTTTGGTGAAATGGACACCTTGCTTTTCTTCAAAAAACTGCACCCGGTTGCGGACACGCCGTGACCATCCTTATGTGTTTTTCTTATTGTATTATTATTGTTATACCTTGTTATGTTTTTCTAAAAATATGTTTAGTCCCGGAGTACTAAATTTCACTAGGGGGGAATGTGGCACCCCAGGGGTCTGGTTTCCACAGTAACAGCAATGTTATGTCTGAGAGCAGGTGGGAGGTCTCTTGGTCAGGGATCCTATGCATGCCACACCTCCTGCCCAGTCCTGGGAGGGGAAGAACTTCCCCTATATAAACCTAGGGCTGAGGCAGGGTTAGAGAAGAGAAGAAGTAGAGACAGAGAAGCAGATATAGGAAGAGAACATCAGGAGCTCTGTGGGAGCAGTGCTACAAGGAGTCAGGGGCTGGCAGCTGCAGAGCTCGCCCTGACTGAGAAGTTATCACCGGACCCGGAGTCCGAGGCTGTGGGGACTAACTCCTATCCAGCAGCAGAAACTGACCGGCAGGGGATTGCAGGTCCTCTGGCCCAGAAACCCGAAGGCACGGTCACACGCGTGGGACCAGCACCGCCGTCGTGGAGCGGAAGCTACTAGAAGGCCCCGAGTCACCGGCCATACGGGTGAGCACCACACGGTACACTCAGGGACGTGGGCTACTTATACCCGCCTCTAGCAAGGTAGCCGGAAGAGTATCGTTAGTTTGGGAGGCCTACAACTCCGCCTGGCCAGGGGAGATCCCATCTGCTCAAGGACTGACCAGGCCCCAATCGCTAGCCAGTACTCCGGGAGGGTCTATCTTTGTCACCAGTAAAGACCCTGAACTACACCGTACCGTCTCCGAGTGGTTCCTGCTACCCCCATCATCCACGTCGGCTGCCCTGAGGCCATACCCCTCCCGTTGGGGGTTATACTATCACGCTGCACAATCCTACCACCGGCCTCAGCGGTCTGCCCTGCAGCAGCAGCTCCTTAGCTGTACTCAACGGGTGGCGTAGTCGTCCAACATCTACCGCTAATACAGCGCCACTTAGTCTGACTCCCTGGGCACGGACCGGATCACCGCCACGAGACTACAACCCTCAAGAGATCCGGCTCCGGGTAAGCTCCCGCGTGCGCAACGCAGCGCGACACAGGCCCAGGGGCGTGTCACTCCCCTCATGTTCCTATCTTCTTTGTGCATTCAATAAAGAAGTTTTTTTACTGAACATTGACCATGGAGTGCTGCTCTTCATTGTTCTATCTACATATTCATGTGACTTTGCCTGTCTGGGTGTTGCACCTGTGTTATCGGTGTGAGAAGAAGCTGACTCCTGCGCTCACATGAAGGAATGTGAGTGTTGACAAGTGCTGGTTGCTTCTCATTTTGAATGTTTAAATTGAGCAAGAATTATAGCTGTCCTCGCTGTCCGTTAGTCTGCTTCATTGTCTCCATGATCCTGAAACAGTTGGTCATTGAGAAATCCTGCAGAGAACATGGGGTTTAATCTCCTGTAAATCAGTTCCATCTTTGGCTTCTGGTTGGTTGAAGCGACACCCACGTATCAAAAAGGGTATGGATTAGGGATCTTTTGTTATACCACAGACACATTTCTGAGAAAGGCAAAAGACCCAGCTTCCAAGATATGTTAAAATATTAGAGCTTTATTTGTAAACTATTAAAAAAATGACAAGGTATACATACTTTGCAAATAGTTGGGGTGAAGAACATCCATAAAAAACAACTTGTTTCATTTTTTTTTATGGAGGGTCTTCATCCCAACTTTTTGCAAAATATATATACCTTCACATTTTTTTAATGTATTACAAATATAGCTCTAATATTTTAACATATCTTAGAAGCTGGATCTTTTTGCCTATCTCTGATATATTTATCTGAACTCTGTGCAGTGGCGTGTTTTCCAGGGTCCCCACACAGATTGGATTAAGTTTGGAAAGGGTGAGCTGGATTATTTTGTTTATTTCTACTACAGACATGGCAGAATTGGGGGGTGGTTTCTGCTGCAGCTAGTTGTCTTACAGCCACACAAAGGGCAGTAGGGAGGAGGGAAGCAAGGTTTAGTCCTGAGACACACAGAAGATTTATTTTTATATTTCTAAGTTATAATTGCAATATGGGACCAAACAGAATTGGATAAGTTTAAAGGGTTTGTCCACTACCTGGACAACCCCTTTAAAATAACCTATACTCTCCTCCCACACTGCTGCCATTCCAGTAATGTCAGTGTTGGGTCCCCTGGGGCCACACATGCTTACTAACATATCATTCATTCAGGGAACTTTGGGATTCTTGACCTTGGGATCAGTGAGGATATCAACAGCTGATCCTCCAGCAATCATACTGTGAACATCTATCCTGTGGATAATAAATGTTGTTTATAGCATAACTTCTTTAACAGTTATTGTATGATTATATAGTATGTTTTGTTTTGTGCATTCTCTTCTAAGAAAGCCCCTACTTAGCTTCGGAGAGTGAGAACTGCTTCAAGTTTATGGTTCTGCATTTTGTAGAATTAGTTTTTATGATAAATTGTCATAGTATAAAGGAACAGATCGGGTGTGATTCATGTCCTTCAGTGCGGCCCTTGCAAGTAGAAGCTGGTTCTATCTAGCTGCATTGGTCAGGTTATAAGCAAAATGGCCATTTTTTTCTGTTTTGTCCAGTGTAAACGGTATTGCAAATGCATAATTACAAATGGAAAAATAGTGGAAAAAGCCTCACCGTGCAATAAGTAGTATGGCTGCTCTCATTACATATGCGTTAATTCAGTAACCGTTGACCACCGGTAATAAATATATGAAGAAAGAAGATCCTTATAAAGAGCATAAAATTCTAAATCTTTATTCCAATTTAAAAATAGGATATCCATAGCACATGATTAAAACCATGTACATTCTGAAGCGTTTTTGGCCAAAGCCCATAGTCGTAGAGCTTGGTACTCTACAACTAAGGGCTTCAGCCAGAAACGCTTCAGAATGTACATGGTTTTAATCGTGTGCTATGGATATCCTATTTTTTAATTGGAATAAAGATTTAGAATTTTATGCGGATTCTCTTTCTTCATACATGTATTGCAAATGGTTTGTGGTACACAAGAGCTGCTAATGTGACAGGATCGGTGACCGTGCGCACTACATGCTTTCATGTAATCCAGGATTCTGAGCACAACCCTATATGGTTTATAAAAATGGCATCCAGTGGCTGTCATTTTGCTAAATCCGCATAGAAGCAAAGTACAGAAAATTTACATTTTGGCACTTACAGATTTTTTTGTAAAATTCAAGTAGAATTCAATTCTACTCTAATATATTCGATCATCTCTACTAAATATAGAACATTTACAAAAAAGGTATTTCAACAATTCCTGTCTTGAAATTCTTTTATTGACACTATTTTGTCTGTTTGTGTGTCTACCAGGAGATCAGTCACCTTCTCCTCCCAATAATCATGTATCTGGCTGTAAAGCAACTGGCTGAAGCAGAAGCTTCTCCTCTCTGCCTTATCTGCAGTATGATGCAAAGATTGTTTAGTCCCACTCAAAATTTTAACAGATGAAGAGATCAGCAGGAAACTAACCCCTGTAATGACTTGCATCATGACAAGACTGGACTGGTACAAAGCAAATACAATATTTATATATTTCAAAAAGGGTTCTAGATTTTTCCTAAGGAATTATAGGCTAGAAAGCTAAACATGCTTTGTTGGATAAATATTCTGATAACTAAATGCAGAATTATTATTTTCTAATGTCTTTGCTGTGCTTTTGCTGGTTACATGCCTTTCCATCAGAAGTCATGTTCCAGACTGGAGCGCCCTATTGTGAGGATTATATTAGTGGTAATTGGATATAATGGATGTTTTCTGCACTACTGTAAATATAATTAGAAAGTGGTTAACCCCTTTAATTTACGATGAGAAAGCTCTAAATTGTTTCAAAAGTTGCCCAGTGGAAAAAAAGTCTGAAGTGAGATTTCAAGGCAGTTTGTTCACTGAAGGGCTGGAGAGCAACACAATAATAAGTGTATGCAGGTGACAGGGAAGAATGTTGGAGGGTTCTTTCAAGTTTGGGGCTGCATTTCAGCAAGTAGAGTTGGGAATTTGGTTATGATTAGGGTTGAGCGAGTATGTTCTGTCCGAGTATGCTCGGGCGAGCTCCGAGTATTTACAGCTGCTCGGTGATGAGGTTAAATCGCTCCCGTGTGCATGATTTGCAACTGTTTGACAGTTTTATTACATGTGAGGAATGTGTAAGAAATAGACATTCCTCCCATGTAATAAAACTGTCAAACAGTTGCAAATCATGCACACGGGAGTGATTCAAACATATCACCGAGCAGCTATAAATACTCGGAGCTCAGCCCGAGCGTACTCGGCGAAAGGGTTAATAGAACATACTCGCTCAACACTAGTTATGATTAATGGTGTCCTCAATGCTGAAAAATATAGGCAGATACTTAGCCATCATGTAATGCCATCAGGGAGGCGTCTGATTGGCTCCAAAATTATTCTGCAGTAGGACAACGACCCCAAACATACAGTCAATGTTACTAAGAATGATCTTCAGTGTAAAGAAGGAGTCCTGGAAGTGATGATATGGCCACACAGAGCTATGATTGCAGCATTCAGTCTATCTGGGATTATATGAGGAGACAGAAAGATTTGAATTGACATCCACAGAAGATCTGTGGTAAGTGCTCCAAGATGTTTGGAACAATCTCCTGCCGAGTTCCTTCAAAAATTATGTCCAAGTGTACGTAAGAGAATTGATGCTGCCATGAAGGAAAAATCACACCAAATATTAATTTGATTTAGATTTTCGTTTTGCTCATTCACTTTCTATTTTGTTAATTCATAAAAATAATAGAAATTGTACACTGGCTAAAACTTTTGCACAGTACTGTACACACTGCAATATATATATACATAATAACCACATAATGACTAGGTGGTTTATTATAAGAAGCAGCATAAACCACAGCCAAGTACATAATATAAACATGGCCTTTCTGGCATAACAGAAAATAAAAAGGAAAAAGGTGCAGAACAGTCCTTACTTCGACCAAGGTCCGGCTTCCACACACTGAGCAACACCTGAATGAAAAAGCTGGCTATTTAAAGCCCAGACCACACCCTGGGGTGGAAATATGGCAAATGACCTCCAGCCCGCACTACGGTCATTCATCTATAAAACATGCCCTTTTAAATGGCCAATTAACCCTCTCTGCACCTACTATGCATTAGAAGACTTCCACGTTTCACATCACTGAAACTAACAGCCTCAGTGAAACATATCTCCCCTCTAGTATTCTGCCAGTGACTTTGTCACATACCCCCCCCCCTCTGACCAAAGCCGGGGGTTTTGTCACCTTCACTTGCTTAACATGGCAGTCTGGACAGGGCATGGCATTACCATGTAGTTTTCCAGGCCTATGCTCCACCGAAAAACTAAAGTCCTTGAGTGCTAGAAACCACCTAATCACCCGGGCATTCTTCCTCATCCTTTCCCTCATCCATCTCAGGGGAGCATGATCTGACACTAGCCTGAACTTCCGGCCTAATAAGTAGTATCTCAGGGTGTCAATTGCCCACTTGATGGCACTGCTTTTCCACAATAGCATAGTTCTTTTCGCAGGCTGAGAGTTTTCTGTTTAGATAAAGAATGGGATGTTCCTCCCCATTTACTTCTTGGGATAAGACGGCTCCTATGCCGACCTCTGAGGCATCCGTCTGGTCCTCAAACTCTTTATTGAAGTCAAGCGCTAACAAGACTGGCTGCTTATACAGGGCGAACTTCAATTCTTGTAACGCCACCTCTGCCTCAGAAGACCACTTGGCCATCACCGTCTTCGTACCTTTAAGCATGTCGGTCAGGAGTGCCACTATCATGGTGAAATTTGGGATTAAATCGCCGATAGTATCCCACGATTCCCAGAAACGCCCGGACCTGTTTCTTGGAGGCCGGTTGAGGGCAATTCTGGATTGCTTCCACCTTGTTCATTTGTGGCTTTATTTCGTCCCTTCCAACGATGTAGCCCAAGTATTTCACCTCTTCTTTTCCTGTGGCGCATTTTTTTTGGGTTTATGGTAATCCCGGCCTTTCTCAGTGCCCCCAGTACCACCTGGACCTTCTCAGGTGACTTCCCCAATCTGGGCTGAAGATCACAATGTCGTTCAGGTAAGTGGCGGCGTACTTCTGGTATGAGGCTAGGATCCGGTCCATGTCCCTCTGGAAGGTATCTAGGGCTCCCTGCAGACCGAATGGCATCCTGGTGTACAAGAGAATTTTCCAGTACCCCTTTGTTAGGTCCAGGGTAGTGATGTACCTGGCAGGCCCCAGCCTTTCAATAATTTAATCGATCCGGGGCATCGGATAGCCGTCAAACTTAGACACTTCGTTTAGTTTTCTGTAATCATTACAGAAGTGCCATTCTCTGTCCGACTTGGGTACAAGAACAATGGAGCTGGACCAACCACACTTAGACTCCTCAATGATGCCCAGGCTCAACATTCTCCACACCTCCTTGGAGATCACCTCGCGGCGGGCTTCGGGGATACAATATGGCTTCTGGTTCACCCATATGTGCGGTTCCGTCAAGATCTCATGCTCCACAACCTGCGTACATCCTGGCAACTCGGAAAGCAGGTCTCGGTTTCTCTGCAGCAGTTCTCAGCACTGTTGCTTTTGGGCCGGTGATAGTCTG
The DNA here is from genome assembly GCF_046119375.1 of Phyllobates terribilis. Lineage (NCBI taxonomy): Eukaryota > Metazoa > Chordata > Amphibia > Anura > Dendrobatidae > Phyllobates > Phyllobates terribilis. The sequence continues at coordinate 374,575,501 of NW_027362767.1, forward strand.
TGTGCCACTGTGACATCCTTGATCCTGGCTTCAGGATTGGCCCCCAGACACGTAGCTTCCACCGGTTCCCTGTCCCGTCACTGCTTAAGCAAGTTGATGTGTTAAATCTGGAACGGCTTTCTTCTTCCTTGCTGGTGAATTCTATAATTGACTTCACTCAACTTCTTGACCAGCTCGTACGGCCCTTGCCACTTGGCCAGAAATTTACTTTCAACTGTGGGTACTAATACTAATGTGAGTACTAATAGTAATACCGGGTCTCCAGGGCTGAATTGTCTCAGCCTTGTGGTCTGATTGTAGACCCTCACCTGGGATTATTGTGCCTGTAGAAGGCTCTCCTTCACAATTGGCATCACCCTCGTGATCCGGTCCTGCATTTGGGGCACATGTTTGATTATGCTCCAGTGGGGTGTAATCTCCACCTCCCAGGTCTCCTTCGCTATGTCCAGAAGTCCCCGAGGGAGTCATCCGTATAGCAGCTCAAACGGTGAGAATCCTGTAGAGCTCTGGGGAACTTCCCTAATGGAGAGCAGGTATGGCAATAGGCAATCCCAGTCTCGCACATCCTTCTCCACAACCTTCTTCAGCATAGACTTCAAGGTCTTGTTGAATCTCTCCACCAGGCCGTCCGTTTGCGAATGGTATACAGATGTCTGGAGTTATGTAATCTGGAGAGCCTTACACAACTCCCTCACCACCTTAGACATAAAAGGAGTTCCCTGGTCCATCAGGAGCTCCTTTGGCAGGCCCGTCCAGGAGAAAATATGCACAAGTTCTCTGGCGACACTCCTGGCGGAGGAGTTTCTCAATGGTACCGCCTCCGGATACCGAGTTGCATAGTCCAACACTACCAGGATGAATTGCTGCCCCCTGTCGGACTTGACCAGGGGCCCGACAAGGTCCATTACAATCCAGTCAAATGGTACCTCTATAAGAGGCAATGGTACTAGGGGGCTGCGGAAGTGGGATACGGGAGCAGTTAGCTGACAGGTGGGGCAGGACCGGCAGTAATTCATAATTTCTCGGTGACATCTAGGCCAGTAGAACCTTTGCAGGACCCGCTCCTGAGTTTTGTCTACCCCTAGATGCCCACCCAAGATATGAGAATGGGCCAGGTCTAATACCTTACACCTATAGGGACCCGGCACCACCAACTGCTCTATCACTTCTCCTCTTGGCTTAGTGACCTGATAAAGAAGTTCCCCATTGAGTGTAAAATATGGGAACCTGGTGTCAGCCCCCGGCTCTTGAGCAACCCCATTGATTACAGACACATTATCAAATGCATTCTTCAAGGTAAGATCCTGCATTTCAGCAGTACCATAATTCCCCCCAGAAACTCCCAATTCAGGAATCTCGGCCTCTTGGGTCACCGTCTCATCCTCATCACTGACTAGGGCACACAAGGGGAATTCATCCGCCTCTGACTGCATTGGGAATTCATCATGGTGGAAACAGCTCCTTCCTGAGTCACATGGTACTTCTGCTTTCCGCCATAAGTCCATGAACAGGCTTAAGTCCCGCCCTATTATTACTGGATGTAGCAGGTCCTTAACCCCAACCTCATGGGACTCATCCCCACAGTTAGTTTGTATGGTGACTCTGGCCACAGGGTAATCCTTGACATCCCCGTGAATACAGCGTACCCCCACGTGTTTCCCGTGGATCAACTGGTGGGGAAGTGTGGCCCTAACCAGAGTCACCAAACTCCCCGAGTCCAAGAGTCCTGCTACCAATACGCCATTTATGGTCATGGGACATGACTGTGGCCCCTCACTGGGCTGATAGTCCACACTGTAGGCAGGGTAGGCATAGTAGAGACAGCGGTGTCCCAGGCTACAGTCCATTTGCTTGGACGACAGGGAGCAGCAGGCAGCTATATGACCTGGGCCATGACACCTTCAACATATAATCTCTCTGGCAGGGATCTTAGGCATTACCTCTCCCGCCCCTTTGGACCATGGATGTCCTATCCCCTTTTGGGCTTCGGCCCCCGGGTGGGACCCCCAATACAGAGTGGGCTGCTTTCACAAGGAACCCTCGGCCCCCTGATACTTCTTGACCAGTCAGACCAGTTCATCAGTGATCTGGGGATCACCCTGGGCAACCAAAGTCTGTATCGGCCTTGGTACGGAATGCACAAATTGGTCCATCACCACTCGCTCTACCATCTGCGCCGGGGTAGAGGACTCTGGCTGCAGACATTTCTGGGCCAGGTGCAACAAGTTAAACATCTGGGAGCGAGGGGGTTTGTCCCGGTAATACGCACAGTGGTGGACCTGCTGTGCCCTCACAGTCATCGTCATCCCCAAGCGTGCCAGAATTTCAGTTTTTAGTTTTCCATATTCCTTGGCGTCTTGCAAGGCCAAGTCATAGTAAGCCTTCTGGGGCTCCCCCGTCAAGTATGGCGCCAGCACCTCAGCCCATTGCTCTGGTGGAAGCTTCTCCCTCTCGGCGACCCTCTCAAATACCATCAGAAAGGCTTCTACGTCATCACCTACGGTCATTTTCTGCAGGGCTACCCTTACCGCCTTCCGGATAGAATAGTCGTCCACTGACTTTAGAGCTGGAGCTGTCACCGGGCCACGAATGGCCTCAGTGAGCAAATTGATCTGCAGCTGCTGTTGTCGGCGTTGGTCATGTTGCAGTTGCTGCTGTAGCTGGAGCTGCTGCATAAGTAGCTTAGTGGTCTCCTGTTGTGCCATCTGCTGTTGCTGCTGCTGCTCCTTGTGCTGCTGTAGCTTCTGCTGATGCTGTGCCTGCTGTGTTTGCACCAAATGCTTAATTAGATCCTCCATTTTGTCCGACGTCAGTTGCTGGCTTATGGCAGACTTCACCCAGGATACGCAGCACCTATTGTAACAGTCACACGTGTTCGCTGGGAACGCTGCCGCGTTCCCCACCACATGTGGTGGAGTTGCTCGCTCTGCTGCACTCGGAGGTAGATACAGGAAACTGTCTCGTTAAATGACTTGGTGGTTTATTATAAGAAGCAGCATAAATCACGGCCAAGTGCATAACATAAACATGTAAACAAAAAGGAAAAAGGTACAGAACAGTCCTTACTTTGACCGAGGTCTGGCCACTCAGGGTTAGAAATAGCACACGGTCCAGTTTATCACACAAAACACAAGCTCTTCTCTCTCTTAGGAGCTAGCTTCCACAAGCTGAACAACACCTGAGTGAAAAAGCTGGCTATTTAAAGCCCATACCACACCCTGGGGTGGAGATATGGTGAATTACCTACCGCCCGCACTACGGTCATTCATCTATAAAACATGCCCTTTTAAATGGCCAATTAACCCTCTCTGCACCAACTATGCAGGAGAAGACTTCCACGTTTCACAGCCTTAGTAAAACATATTTCCCCTCCAGTACTCTGCCAGTGACTATGTCACTATATGTACGTACAGTGCATTGTGAAAGTATTTGGCCCCCTTGAACTTTTCTACCTTTTGCCACATTTCTGGCTTCAAACATAAAGATATAAAATTCAAATTTTTTGGGTAAGAATCAACAACAAGTGGGACACAATCGTGAAGTGGAACGAAATTTATTGGATATTTTAAACTTTTTTAACAAATTAAAAACTGAAAAGTGGGGCATGCAATATTATTCGGCCCCCTTGAGTTAATACTTTGCAGCGCCACCTTTTGCTGCGATTACAGCTGCAAGTCGCTGGGGGTATGTCTCTATCAGTTTTGCACATCGAGAGGCTGAAATTCTTGCCCATTCTTCCTTGCAAAACAGCTCGATCTCATTGAGGTTGGATGGAGGGCGTTTGTGAACAGCAGTTTTCAGCTCTTTCCACAGATTCTCGATTGGATTCAGGTCTGGACTTTGACTTGGCCATTCTAACACCTGGATACGTTTATTTTTGAACCATTCCATTGTAGATTTTGCTTTATGTTTGGGATCATTGTTTGTTGAAAGATAAATCTCCGTCCCAGTCTCAGGTCTTTTGCAGACTCCAACAGGTTTTCTTCCAGAATGGTCCTGTATTTGGCTCCGTCCATCTTCCCATCAATTTTAACCATCTTCCCTGTCCCTGCTGAAGAAAAGCAGGCCCAAATCATGATGCTGTCACCACCATGTTTGACAGTGGGGATGGTGTTTTGAGGGTGGTGAGCTGTGTTGCTTTTACGCCAAACATATCGTTTTGCATTGTGGCCAAAAAGTTCGATTTTGGTTTCATCTGACCAGAGCACCTTATTCCACATGTTTGGTGTGTCTCCCAGGTGGCTTGTGGCTGTAACATCCCTGGCGGCGTGCTTGCATGGTGCACCACCTCCCACCATGCAAGACCGCAATCTTACCTGTCAGTCCATGCTGGACTCTTTGCTCCACTCCCTGCTGTGTCCATGTCTCTTGTCTGATTGCTTAGGGCAGTGTTTCTCAACTCCAGTCCTCAGGACCCCGCAACAGGCCATGTTTTCAGGATTTCCTTAGTATTGCACAGGTCATGGAAGTTCTCTCACCTGTGCAATACTAAGGAGATCCTGAAAACATGATCTGTTGTGGGGTCCTGAGGACTGGAGTTGAGAAACATTGGCTTAGGGCGTCGGTGCGGTTTTCTGCTTGTTTCTTATAGCTACTGTGTGCACAGTCCTAATGCGTCCCCAGCCTATCGCTGTGAGTCACTGGATACTTAAACCCCCTCCACCCAGTAGGAGGTTCCTGAGCAACACTTTCACTCAGTTTGTCTTTTGCAACTGAGGTGCCAGGTCCTGTCCTGACTCTAGTCTGTCCGCCACCCTGGGGGATGAGTACCCAGGGCCTTTTCCTGTACCTGTGACTTCTAGTCTGTTTCCACCACCCTGGGGGCCGAGTACCCAGGGCCGCTACCTGTATCTCTGACTTCTAGTCTGTTTCCGCCACCCTGGGGGCTGAGTTCCCAGGCTCGTTCCTGTATCTTGTTCCCGGTTCAGTTCCTGCCTGAACAGTGTCCTAGTCCGTTACTTGTTTCTCTCTATGTCCGTACCTTCCCTTTGCCTGCAGTGTCTGAACCTGCACCTAACTCTAACTCATTGTCTCTGTACTTCTGTTTGTGAGTTTTGTGTCCACTCGCTACTTCATTGTAAGTACTTTGTGTGTATCTGGTTCTGCTTGTCCCCTTTCCCTGCCTCCGTATCTACCTCCTGTGTTCTAACCATCTTCCTCTATTTTCCAGTCTGTTCCATGTGAACAGAGCCCTGTCCTGTCTGCCTTCTCCTTCTGCTCTATTCTGCTCTGTTTTTTCACCGCTCCAACGGTTCCGCTCTTCCTGCTTGTTTACCGCACCTGCGGTTCTGTTCTGCTCTGCTTGTCCACCGCTCCGGCGGTTCCGCTCTTCCTGCTTGTTTACCGCACCTGCGGTTCTGTTCTGCTCTGCTTGTCCATCGCTCCGGCGGTCCCGCTCTTCCTGCTTGTTTAAGGCACCTGCGGTTCTCTTCTGGTCTGCTTGTTCACCGCTTCGGCGGTTCCGCTCTGCTCCGCTTGTTTACCGCACCGGCGGTTCTGTTCTGCTCTGCTTGTTTACTGCTCCGGCGGTTCCGCTCTGCTCCACTTGTTTACCGCACCTGCGGTTCTGTTCTGCTCTGCTTGTTCGCTGCTTCGGCGGTTCCACTCTGCTCTGCTTGTTAACCGCACCTGCGGTTTTGCTCCGCTTTGCTTGTTTACCGCACCGGCGGTTCTGTTCTGCTCTGCTTGTTCACCGCTCCGGCGGTTCCGCTCTGCTCCGCTTGTTTACCGCACCTGCGGTTTTGTTCTGCTCTGCTTGTTCACCGCACCTGCGATTTTGCTCCGCTCCGCTCTGCTAGCTCACCACTCCTGTGGTTTTGCTCCGCTCTGCTTGTTCACCGCTCCTGCGGTTTTGCTCCGCTCTGCTTGTTCACCGCACCTGCGGTTTTGCTCCGCTCTGCTTGTTCACCGCTCCTGTGGTTTTGCTCTGCTAGTCCACCGCACCTGCGGCTCTGTTCCTGTATCCCAGTCTGTACTGGTCCCTATCCAGCCTGCTTTCATACCTGCCAGTATCTGCCTGTCTGCATTCCAGTCGTGCCTGTCAGCACCCGCCTGTCCGCAGACCAGCCGCGCCTGCCAGTACCCACCTGCCTTCATACCAGCCGTGCCTGCCAGTACCCACCTGTCTGCATACCAGCTAACCTGCCTGTTCCTGCATTCCCCGGTGTGGGTCAACAGCTGTGACCGGGGTCTGACCTGGAGTAGCACCTGGTCTCTCTGCTCGCTTCTTCCCTGGTTCACGGAGTCGACTGAGCCGCCATGCGACTTTGGTCGGATCGGGTTGATACTTAGTTACGCCCCTCCAGGCACTCCTCGGTTCATGGTACAGTGGGATCACTAATCACGCTTACGCCAGTCAGTCCGGGCGCGAGCGTAACAGTGGCAAACTTCAAACGAGAATTTTTATGGATATCTTTGAGAAATGGCTTTCTTCTTGCCACTCTTCCATAAAGGCCAGATTTGTGCAGTGTACGACTGATTGTTGTCCTATGGACAGACTCTCCCACCTCAGCTGTAGATCTCTGCAGTTCATCCAGAGTGATCATGGGCCTTTTGGCTGCATCTCTGATCAGTCTTCTCCTTGTTCGAGGTGAAAGTTTAGAGGGACGGCCGGGTCTTGGTAGATTTGCAGTGGTCTGATATTTCTTCCATTTTAATTTGATTGCTTGCACAGTGCTCCTTTAAAAACTTGGGAAATATTTTTGTATCCAAATCCGGCTTTAAACTTCGCCACAACAGTATCTCGGACCTGCCTGGTATGTTCCTTGGTCTTCATGATGCTCTCTGCACTTGAAACAGAACCCTGAGACTATCACAGAGCAGGTGCATTTATACGGAGACTTGATTACACACAGGTGGATTCTATTTATCATTACCAGTCATTTAGGACAACATTGGATCACTCAGAGATCCTCACTGAACTTCTGGAGTGAGTTTGCTGCACTGAAAGTAAAGGGGCCGAATAATATTGCACGCCCCACTTTTCAGTTTTTAATTTGTTAAAAAAGTTTAAAATATCCAATAAATTTCGTTCCATTTCATGATTGTGTCCTACTTGTTGTTGATTCTTCCCCAAAAAATTAGAATTTTATATCTTTATGTTTGAAGCCAGAAATGTGGCAAAAGGTAGAAAAGTACAAGGGGGCTAAATACTTTCACAATGCACTGTATGTATGTATTGTAGGGATTTGTACTCACTGAGCCGCGTTGGAGGTAGGCACAGGTTCACACAGTGATGCAGTCCGCGGGTTCAAACAAACTGGTGCTTTATTTAGTGTCCATACACCAGTGAGGAAACAAAAGTAACAGCCTTTTCCTGGCACAAAAAGGAATAACAGAACAAAGCTCAAAATAACAAGACCATGCAGCACAGCCTCAGCCGTTTAAACAAAGTGCCTTCCTCTGCCTCCTGCAGAGTCTAAGCAGCACATGCAAGGTCGGCTCACCTTGCTCAACACACACAGACAGACTGAGACAGGCGCAGCTGTCTTAAATCCGCCTTCCAAGACCTGGACTGGAGGTAAGTGAGCAGCTGTCCCCCCCAGCTCTTTCAGCTGCTCGTAAAACCCGGCCCTGTAATCCGGGCCCATTAAATTCCTCTCAGCACTATGTGTGCTGGAGCCTGCTTCTCCGGGTCCTACATCACTGAAGCTTGGTACTTTGGGGACACATACCTCCCGTCCACGACCTATCCGGCAGCCATCTTACATACCCCCCCTCTGCCTAAAGCTGGGGGGCTTGGCACCTTCTGTCACCATACAATAAACCCTTGACAAGGCATCAGCATTCCTATGTTGTTTCCCAGGCCTATGCTCTACCCAGAAACTAAAATCTTGTAGAGCCGGGAACCACCTAGTCACTCTGGCATTGTTCCCCTTCTTTTCTCTCATCCACTTCAGTGGGGCATGGTCTGACACTAACCTGAACCTTCTACCTAACAGGTAATAGACACTCTGAGGTAACGCCCACTTAATGGCCAAACATTCTTTTTCTACAATGGATTAGTTCTTCTCACAAGTGGAGAACTTCTGACTGTGGTATATTACAGGGTGTTCTTCTCCGTTAATCTCCTGGGACAAGACTGCTCCCAGCCTGACATCCGATGCATCCGTCTGGACCACAAACTCCTTGGAGAAGTTGGGCGCCACCAAGACTGGCTGTTTACAGAGGACCAGTTTCAATTCCTGGAAGGCAGCTTCTGCTTCCGGGGAACACTTGGCCATAGCCAACTTCGTCCCTTTCAGAAGATCCATCAGCGAGGCTGCTATCAGGGCAAAGTTAGGGACAAATCCCCGATAGTAGCCCACAATGCCTAGAAATGCCCTGACCTGCTTCTTCGAGAGGGGCTGTGGCCAGTTCAAGATCTCCTCAACCTTATTTATTTGTTGTTTTATTTTCCCCTCTACCAACCACGTACCCAAAGTACTTAGCTTCCTCCATCCCCATGGCACATTTCTTCGGGTTGATAGTAAAGCCCGCCTTCCTTAGGGCATCAAGTATGGCTTGAACTTTGTCCAGATGACTTTCCCAGTACTGGCTGAATATGACGATGTCATCTAGGTAGGCCGCTGCATACTTTTTGTGGGGTGGACTCTTTCGCCACATCCAGGAGTCCTCGATGGTGTCGTCCATAGAGTAGTTCAAACGGGGAGAAACCTGTGGAAGCTTAGGGAACTTCCCTGATGGCGAACAACAGATAAGGAAGCAGACAGTCCCAGTCTCGGCCATCCTTTTCCACTGCTTTCCTCAACATTGCTTTCAAGGTTTTGTTAAACCTTTTGACCAGTCCGTCCGTCTGGGGATGGTACACGGAGGTTCTCAGTTGTGCAATCTGCAATGTCTTGCATAATTCCCTCATGACCTTCGATATAAATGGAGCTCCTTGGTCTTTTAGGTTCTCCTTAGGCAACCCCGTTCTTGAAAACATGTGGACTAACTCCCGGGCTATACCCCTGGCGGAGGAGTTTCATAGTGGTATGGCCTCCGGATACTGTGTAGCATAATCTAATACTACCAGGATATACTGATGCCCTTGGCTGGACTTGACCAGAGGCCCCACTAGATCCATTGCTATGTGTTCGAATGGAACCTCGATGATGGGTAGGGGCACTAGGGGACTGCGGAAGTGGGCCACTGGGGAGGTTATCTGGCATGTGGGGCAGGAACGACAATAACTCTTTATTTCTCTATAGCAACCTGGCCAGTAGAATCTCTGGAGGATCCGTTCCTGAGTCTTGTATGCACCCAGGTGACCACCCAACACATGAGAATGAGCCATGTCTAACACCCTGCATCTATAGGGCCCTGGCACCAGCAACTGTTCTATTACCTCACCCCTTGGCTTGGCTACTCTGTACAGCAAATCCCCATTCACAGCAAAATGAGGGAACCGAGTGTCAGCCCCCGGTTCCTGAGGCACCCCATTTAACACAGTAATATTTTCAAAGGCCCCTTTCAGAGTTAAATCCCTGAGTTGGGCAGTTCCAAAGTTTCCCTCAGACACCTCCAGCTCAGGGATATTGGCCTCAGGGGATGTTGCCTCATCCTCATCGCCCACAAACACACACATGGGAAACTCATCTACTATGTTCTGCGGGGAAGTTTCCTTAGGGGCGATCTGGCTGTCATACGAGCAACCAGGTGTCCCCCTTTTCCCCCACATTTCCTAGAATAATGCAAAGTCACGTCCAATTATTATGGGATGCAATAGGTCCTTAGCAACCGCCACTTCATGAGATGTGGTGCCACAGTCCGTGTTTACATCCACCTGGGCCACAGGACAGTTCTTAGCGTCCCCATGGATACACTGGACACCCACCACCTTCCCAAGAACCAGTCGATGAGGGAGTGTGGTCCTTATCAGGGTCACCAAACTTCCTGAGTCCAATAGTCCAGAGACTTGTACCCCGTTTAGCGACACTGAGCATGCCTCAGGGCCCTCGCCATGTTGAAGAACCGCGCTGCAGGTGGGGTAAGCAAAATAGGAGCAACGCCAGCCCATATTGAAGTCCATTGGCTCAGAGTTTATGGGACACCGGGCGGCAGTATGGCCAGGGGTATGACATCTCCAACACACTATATTATGGGGTGGGACCGTGGGCCGCAACTCAGACCCCTCCTGAACTCTAGGATGCCCCCCAGGTGTGGCGCTAGCTCCCTTCTATTGGATGTCCGCCGCCTTTTGGGAACCCCAGTATTGAGAGGCTACGACCCCTTGTTTTCCCAACGGACTCTCAACCACCTGATATCTTTCCACCAACCCCACCAAGTCATCGGCATCATGGGGATCTCCCTGGGCAACCCAGGATTTCACCGACTTCGGGAGAGAGTGTATAAACCTGTCTATAACGACCTTCTCCACCATCTGTGCTGGGGAGGAAGATTCAGGTTGCAACCACTTTGGACCAGGTGTAGGAGGTCAAACATCTGGGACCTGGGAGGTTTGTCACTGCAATAGGCCCAGTGGTGCACCCGTTGCGCCCTGACAGTCAGAGTCACTCCTAAGCATGCCAGAATCTCAGTTTTTAACTTAGCGTACTCTTTCGCATCCTGCAAGGCCAAGTCATAATAGGCCTTCTGCGGCTCGCCTGTCAAATATGGCGCTAGTACATCCGCCCACTGCTCTGGAGGCAATTTCTCCCGCTATGCCACCCTCTCAAAGACTGTCAGGAATGCATCAACGTCATCACCCGGGGTCATCATTTTGTAATGCTCTTCTTACCGTCTTCCTGACGTGTGAATCATCACCTGGATCTGAGGATGTGGCGGTCGTCCTGCCACGGATCTGCTCTGCCAAGATTTCCATTTGTCTTTGCTTCTGTTGGATCTGCTGCATCAGAAGTTTATTTGTTTCCTGCTGCTGCTGCATGCTCTGCTGGCTCTGCAGGTACTGCTGCTGGTACTGCGATTGTTGCGCCTGCTGTGCCTGCAACAGATGTTTAATGAGGTCCTCCATTTTGTCCGGATATACTTGCTGGCTTATGGCCGACTTCACCCAGGACATATACGTCTTCTTGTAGCAGTCACACTGCCGCTTGGGATCTGTGCCTGTGCTTCTAGCACCAATTGTAGGGATTTGTACTCATTGAGCCACGTTGGAGGTAGGCACAGGTTCACACAGTGATGCAGTCCGTGGGTTCAAACAAACTGGTGGTTTATTTAGTGTCTATACACCAGTGAGGAAACAAAAGTAACAGCCTTTTCCTGGCACAAAAAGGAATAACAGAACAAAGCTCAAAATAACAAGTCCATGCAGCACGGCCTCAGATGTTTAAACAAAGTGCCTTCCTCTGCCTCCTGCAGAGTCTAAGCAGCACATGTGTGGCGCCCCTGAGGGTTCGACCGCCACAGGGATGCTGCACTTCTCTAATGGAGTGTAGTGTTCCTCCTCTGAGGTAAGAACAGTGCGATGGTCAGGACTCTTCCTTCACATCCAACACCACACTTCTCCCACCAGAGGGGGCTAGAATGACTAGTTGCTGCCCTCCTGGTTACAGGGAGACTGGGGAACCAAGAGCTAGGGGAACCATTTAGTGGGTGAGGGTGGAGGACTCACATTTTAGTGACACTTAATAATTTCATATTTAATACATTGCCATCTTGGCTCATGGTCTTTGGCTGTCATTTTTATTGTGATCTTCATCACTGAACGTGGATCCTGTGTGGACCCGCAGCGGAGGGAGACACGGCCCTCGTACCTTAACCTTGGGGTCGAGAGGCAGGCTGAAGATAATGAATGTCTCAGCCCGGTCAAGGACCATGATCAAGAAGGCCCGGAGCTTAAGAGTGTAGCTCCATAGCAAATGGATCCCAGGGAGGATGCAGACGGAGCGGTGTACGCCACCTGTCCTCTCTATGCTGATCTAGTCAGAGGGATTCCGGCTGCAAAAAAAGGGGTACCGGCCCCCGACACCTGATCTTGCTACTCTACGTCCTGGTCAGGGAAGCCCGGGTAGGCCCTGAGGATCCCATCGGGTATCAGAAGGAATGGCGCTGCCACCCGTGCCCTTTTTCTGAGAGGAGTTCAGAGGGAGACCCGGCCTATTTACACACACATAGACAGGAAAGGACTCAGTCTGAAGTCTAGGAACACTCTGGTGCAGGGTCCTGATCTAACACTGGACTTACACGGAGGTTGTCGGACCCCCTTCGTCCCTGGTGACCGCAGAACTCCGCGAGGAGCAGGGAGTCGCCTTCCTACTACATCTCTTATGTGAGTAAAGCCTTGGAAGTTCACCCCTATGACCTTTGGACTCTTTATTCTGCACTACACCGCACTAAGCAGTACCAGACCACCTGGACTACTACCCCCCTCCATCCTGCCTCTCTGCCCTGAGGCCTTGCTCCGCCTGTGGGGAGTAGTAACATCTACGGCCGCTATACCACCATGCCTCAGCGGACTGCAGCGGCGCTGGTGGCCCTTCACCAGGTGCCACAGGTGGCGTAGTCGTAACCAGCCACTCAACCCGGATAAGCTCATGCCATCCTTTTTAATGTGACGGCCCTGGGCACGGAGCGGGTCCGGGCCATGGCTGCACCCCATCTCTCCATCACAGGACCCGACTCCGAGTCCCCAATCTCCCAGGGTAAACAGGGGCTTCCGAGAAGAGGCGTCACACATGCAAAGTCTGCTCACCTTGCCCAACACACACAGACAGACTGAGACAGGCGCAGCTGTCTTAAATCAGCCTTCCAAGACCTGGACTGGAAGTAAGAGAGCAGCTGTCCCCCCCCCCCCCCCCCCAGCTCTTTCAGCTGCTCGTAAATCCCGGCCCTGTAATCCGGGCCGATTAAATTCCTCTCAGCACTATGTGTGCTGGAGCCTGCTTCTCCGGGTCCTACATCACCGAAGCTTGGTACTTCGGGGACACATACCTCCCGTCCACGACCTGTCCGGCAGGCACCTTCAGTGACGACACCGGGGAGATCACACAATATCTCACCGTTGCCGTCACTCTGTCAGGATTGAGCAGGGATTCGCGCGCACACGATCCCAATTACTCACTATGTAGGTATCGGCAAGCGCACAGCGAGCGTATGGCATACACACCCGTATGGTCGCTGCCAGCTTCACGATAACCCACTTATGATTATTCGCTGTCACCACCGGCCGAGTTTGAAATATAAAACAGGCCTGGCCGGACGCCTGCATTCTGGTAGGGTATATGGCTTCGGGGACGGGCACGATTACAGAGCAAAAGAAACAAGACTATTAAATGTAATATTTAATCCAAAAGGGAGACAGTATTATGAAAAATATATAAGATTTTACAAAAGGACATTCACAGTACAGAATATACAGGATAAAAGATAAAGTTCTCACGGACGAATCAGTATAGGTGGAGGGGAGACACTCCAGGTTTGATCGTTATTGAAAGAGATCCTTTGCTATATAAAATATATATACTCCCGGCAATGAATATGGATCAATCTTCCGCTGGATCTTTTATGCCGAAGAGATGACCTGCCCACATGCCCCTTGTGCTGACATCATGTGGACTGGGCTCCACACTTCATGTTTTTATAAAAAACTCTAACTTCTTTGATAACTCTTCACTGGTTGGTCGCAAAAGCCCGAAAGTGATACCATTCTTTCCGTTATGATTTTACCCTTCTCCAGAGACCACGCATGGTATAGCTGCAGTCCGTTTTTCTGGCACTTTTGTGCCACAGCTCCTCGGAGGGGCTCACAGCTCCAGGAAAATAAGCATATTGTTCCTTGGCTGACCCTGTCACTAAAAAAATGGGCCCCATTATTATCGGACGTATGGAACTTTGGTTATTCCATATTTTGTTTCGGCTCTGAACATCCTGCAGTTGGCAGCTGGGGAATTGTGAGTGGTATGACAGGGGTCATTTTGAGGTCAGGAACTGTATGCTTCTCATCCCCGTGTCTAATTATCCTCTGCCTCTGCCAGGGGGAAATGCACTTCACATTTTGATTAGGTTTGTAGCACCTTTTGGGTCAGTATTTGTTTACAAGGCCCTACTCATGTAGGTGATAATTTACATAGAGACCGTTTCTTAGATTGTCAGCTCTTCTCTTGTGACAAATACTGTAGGGGAGGGGAATGAGGGGTTTGGGAGAAATTGTTAATATTTTCTTAATATCTCCATCACAAAATATATATATATATATATATATATATATATATATATATATATATATATATATACAATACAGACCAAAAGTTTGGACACACCTTCTCACTTAAAGATTTTTGTGCAGTTTCAAGACTAAGAAAATTGTACATTCACACTGAAGGCATCAAAACTATGAATTAACAGATGTGGAATTATATACTTAACAAAAAAGTGTGAAACAACTGAAAATATGTCTTATATTCTAGGTTCTTCAAAGTAGCCACTTTTTGCTTTGATGACTGTGGCAAAAAGTGCTGTTTCACACTTTTTTGTTAAGTATATAATTCCACATGTGTTAATTCATAGTTTCGAAGGCCTTCAGTGTGAATGTACAATTTTCATAGTCATGAAAAAACAGAAAAATCTTTCAATGAGAAGATGTGTCCAAACTTTTGGTCTGTACTGTATATATACAGTATGTAAAATGTTTTTGAAGAATCTTGAAAGATTGATTTATGGGTATATACAGTGCTCAAAAAAATAAAGGGAACACTCAAATAACACATTCTAGATCTGAATGAATGAAATATTCTCATTGAATACTTTGTTCTGTACAAAGTTGAATGTGCTGACAACAAAATCACACAAAAATCATCAATGGATATCAAATTTATTAACCAATGGAGGCCTGGATTTGGAGTCACCCCCAAAATTAAAGTGGAAAAACACACTACAGGCTGATCCAACTTTGATGTAATGTCCTTAAAACAAGTCAAAATGAGGCTCAGTATTGTGTGTGGCCTCCACGTGCCTGTATGACCTCCCTACAATGCCTGGGCATGCTCCTGATGAGGTTGCGGATGCTCTCCTGTGGGATCTCCTCCAGGATGGCACATCAATGTGAGTTGTGGCAAAAGGTTTGCTGTGTCTGTCAGCGTAGTGTCCAGAGGCTGGAGGCGCTACCAGGAGACAGGCCAGTACACCAGGAGATGTGGAGGGGGCCGTAGGAGGGCAACAACCAAGCAGCAGGACCGCTACCTCCGCCTTTGTGCAAGGAGGAACAGGAGGAGCACTGCCAGAGCCCTGCAAAATGACCTCCAGCTGTTAGAACTCTCCTGTTAGGTTTTTTCTATTTTGCTGGTCACATGACCTTTTTGCCTATTTAATCCTGCTCCGCCCTTCTGGCCATGCTGGACTTCATTGTATTTCTACTCTTAAGCTAGCCAGGTGCTTTGTAACCTTTCTCAGTCAGTTTAGCTAGGTCTTTTGACCTTTATGTTCTATGTTGTGTGTTTGTCTTTTTACTGCTACAATTTCTGCTAGGAGGTGTCCATCTTTCTCCCAGTCCCTAGTTCTTGTAGGGATCCCTTCCTCACATCTATAGGTCTTCGTTCAGACTAGCTGAGGACTTTAGCGGGTCTGATCGCAGGATCAGGATCCCCGTTACATCGTAGGGATGTAGCTTAGTTCTATTGTAGGGACAGATCTCCTGTCTTTCCTTAGTGCTTATAGCCTATCATAACACCAGCAGGCCACAAATGTGCATGTGTCTGCACAAACGGTTAGAAACCGACTCCATGAGGGTGGTATGAGGGCCCGATGTCCACAGATGGGGGTTGTGCTCACAGCCAGGGTCGGACTGGTGTGTCTGGGGCCCATAGGGAGAAGTGACTCTAGGGGCCCACCTACAGCCATATGAAAATATGTTATCCGCTATCCCTGTTATAGTGGAGCATTGACTGGCGGCTCCTGCACATCTACTGTGCGACACTAACTGGGATGTAGAATTACTGTAGTTTGCATTAAAGGGGTTCTTTGGTTAAAATAAGTTATCACCGATCCATGGGCTCTACAGGATAGGTGATAACTTATTGATCGTTTGGGTCCGAACATTGGAAAACGCACCTATCGGAAGAATGGGGAAGTTTTATCCCTGACAGGACACTTATCCCCATTTTAAAATGCAGCGACAGCTGGGACGTCTGACCGCAGCTCCATTCATTCTCTTGGGGGCTTCCAAAAAAGAGCAGCGCTCACAGCCACTGAAGGAATGAATGGATCAGTGGTCGCATCTCACATGCCGCTCCAGTCTAATGGGGAGAAAAGCTCCACATTCTGCCAATTGTTTCCCAGCAGTCAGACCCCCACCAATCAATATTATCACTGATCCTGTGGAGAGGTGATTACTTGTTTTCACCGGAGAACCCCTGTAAGTGCATCTCTGCTGCTCTGGTCCAAGTATTTAATCTCTAAAGCCATGGCCCCACTATCAGTATTTGGTCAGTATCCGGTCAGTATTTTTTTTTTCAGGAGTGGGAGCCAAAACCAGGTGAGGAACAATCAGAGAAAAGGTAGAATAGAAACAAGTCAACAATTCTGCATTTATCACCCACTACTTGATTTGGTAGCGACTCCTGAGAAAAAATACTAACCAAATACTAATGGTGGGGCTGTGGCCTAATGGAAAAAAATCTTTTCCTAGTTAATATCAGCAAGAACAAAATGACCGCCATACACAACACAGTTCACTATATCAACACCAATAATACCACATACAAAAGGGACAAATATCACCACACCATGACTAGATCACATATTACCACCACATAGTGACTGAATAATACCACATACAAGGAACAAATATGGCCACACCATGACCAGACCACATATTACCACCCCAAAGTGACCAAATACTACAATACTGATCATGAATACAAACCACAATACTAACAACCCTGTTATTACCACCAGCGACATTATACACAGGAGCTCTGTATATAGTGTCAGTGTACAGGTAACACAGTGATCACCAGTGACATTATACACAGAAGCTCTGTATGTAGTGTCATTGTACAGGTAATACAGTGACCACCAATGATATTATACACAGGAGCTCTGTATATTGTGTCAGTGTACAGGTAACACAGTGATCACAAGTGACATTATAAACAGCAGCTCTGTATATAGTGTACAGGTAATACAGTGGTCACCAGTAACATTATACACAGAAGCTCTGTATATAGTGTATACGTAATACAGTGATCACCAGTGACATACACAGGAGCTCTGTATATACTATATACACAAGTGGTCAGAATTGTTGGTACCCCTCGTTTAATGAAAGAAAAACCCACAATGGTTACAGAAATAACTTGAATCTGACAAAAGTAATAATAAATTAAAAATCTATGAAAATGAAGAAATGAAAGTCAGACATTGCTTTTCTGCTTCCACAGAATTTTAAAAAAATTAAACTCAAGAAAAGAACACTGTCCCTACTGTGAAACATGGGGGAGGCTGTTATGATCTGGGGCTGCTCTGCTGCATCTGGCACAAGGTGTCTTGAATCTGTGCAGGGTACAATGAAATCTCAAGACTATCAAGGGATTCTAGTGAGAAATGTGCTGCCCAGTGTCAGAAAGCTTGGTCTCAGTCACAGGTCATGGGTCTTGCAACAGGATAATGACCCAGGAATGGCTAAGAGGAAAACATTGGACTATTCTGAAGTGGCCTTCTATGAGCCCTGACCTAAATCCTATTGAGCATCTTTGGAAAGAGCTGAAACGTGCCGTCTGGAAAAGGCAACCTTCAAACACGAGACAACTGGAGCAGTTTGCTCATGAGGAGTCGGCCAAAATACCTGTTGAGAGGTGCAGAAGTCTCATTGACATTTACAAGAATCGTTGGATTGCAGTGATTGCCTCAAAAGGTTGTTCAACAAAATATTAAGTTAAGAAGAACCATCATTTCTGTCCAGGCCTATTTCATGAGGTTAATTTTTTTTAAATTCTGTGGAAGCAGAAAAGCAATGTCTGACTTTCATTTGTTCATTTTCAAAAATTTGTAATTTATCAGATTCAAGTTATTTGTGTGACCATTGTGGGTTTTTCTTTCATGAAACGAGGGGTACCAACAATTTTGACCACGTGTGTAGTGTAAGTGTACATGTAATACACTGACTCACCAGTGACGTCTCTAGGTGAAGTCCTTCATCTTCGCTTTTCTTCTTCATCAGGCACAGTCCGCCATCACTTCTTCCAGCCAGGAATCATCTCTGCAGAAAATAACACACAGTTACCAATAACTGATCTCTTCTAGAGAATATTCCCACTTTTCCCCCCTGACTTCTACACTATACCAGTTGAATAAAAAAAAGCAACATAGTGCCATCCTGCACAGTAACAGGACTCCTCTTTTGTCCCATCCCATGGAAAACAGTTTCCTAAAAAGTAAATTATATTACAGAAGTAATAATGTAATAATAATAATTGGAATCTAAAGTAATAATGTTCCCCACTGGCCACCATAAACTAATAAAGTATGTTCCTCAATCTGGCCCCCAAACAGTAATTAAGTCCCTTGTCCAGCCAGGCACCCCCATATGTCCCTTCTGGCCCCCATATGTCCAGGGTGGCCTCTCCATATATTTATCCTAGCCCACATGTATCGAGCCTGCCCTCCCCCTCATATATCCATCTTAGCCCCGCATGTGGCCAGCCTGCCCCCCCCACATATCCATCCTTGCCTCCATGTTTCCAGCCTGCCCCCCCATATATCCATCCTGGACTCCATGTATCCATCCTGACACCCCCCTGCATATATCCCTTCTGGCCCCCATTTGTCCAGTGTGACCTCTCCATATATTTATCCTAGCACACGTGTATCGAGCCTGCCCCCTCCCATATACCCATCCTAGCCCCCCATGTGGCCAGCCTGCCCCCCCCATATTCATCCTTGCCTCCATGTTTCCAGCCAGCCCCCCCATATATCCATCCTGGACTCCATGTGTCCAGCCTCCCCCCCATATATCCATCCTGCCCTCCCCCCCTGCATATATCCATCCTGACACCCCCCCATATGTCCATCCTGCCCCCCCATATATCCATCCTGGACTCCATGTTTCCAGCCTCCCCCACCCATATATCCATCCTGGCCTCCATGTGTCCAGCCTGCTCTCCCTACATATCCATCCTGGCCTCCATGTGTCCATCCTGCCCCCCCATAAATCTATCCTGGCCTCCATGTGTCCAGCCTGCCCCCCCCTACATATCCATCCTGGCCTCCATGTGTCCAGCCTGCCTCCTCATATATCCATCCTGCCCTTACCCCCTACATATATCCATCCTGACACCCCCCATATATCCAGCGTGCCCCTCCATATATTTATGTTAGCCCACGTGTATCGAGCCTGCCCCTCCACATATCCATCCTAGCCCCCCATGTGTCAGCCTGTCCCCCCCCCATATATCCATCCTGGCCTTCATGTGTTCAACCTGCCGCCCCCCATATATCCATCCTGGCCTCCATGTGTTCAGCCTGCCCCCTCTACATATCCATCCTGGCCTCCATGTGTCCAGCCTGCCTCCTCATATATCCATCCTGCCCTTACCCCCTGCATATATCCATCCTGACCTCCATGTGTCCATCCTACCCTCCCATATATCCGTCCTGGCCTCCATGTGTCCAGCATGCCCCCCCATATATCCATCCTGACCTCCATGTGTCCAGCCTGCCCCCCCATATATCCATCCTGGCCTTCATGTGTCCATCCTGCCCCCCATATATCCATCCTGGCCTCCATGTGTCCAGCCTGCCCCCCATATACCCATCCTGCCTACCCCCCTTTGCCTGGGTCCAGCCAGGGTCCCCCCTTGTGTGTCCAGCCAGGGCCCCCCTTGTGTGTCCAGCCAGGGCCCCCCTTGTGTGTCCATCCAGGGCCCCCCCTTGTGTGTCCATCCAGGGCCCCCCCTTGTGTGTCCAGCCAAGGCCCCCCCCTTGGGTGTCCAGCCGGGCCCCCCCTTGTGTGTCCAGCCAGGGTTCCCCCTTGCGTGTCCAGCCAGGGTTCCCCCTTGTGTATCCAGCCAGGGCTCCCGCCTCATGTATCCAGCCAGTGCTCCCGCCTCGTGTGTCCAGCTGGCCCCCCCTCGTGTGTCCAGCTTCTCCCCCCCTCGTGTGTCCAGCTTCTCCCCCCCTCGTGTCTCCAGCTTGACCCCCCTCGTGTGCCCAGCCAGGGTTCCCCCTCGTGTGCCCAGCCAGGGTTCCCCCTTGTGTGTCCAGCTGGGCCCCCCCTTGTGTGTCCAACCAGGGTTCCCCCTTGTGTGTCCAGCCAGGGCTCCCACCTCGTGTATCCAGCCAGGGCTCCCCCCTCGTGTGTCCAGCTTGGCCCCCCCTCATGTGTCCAGCTTGGCCCCCCTCATGTGTCCAGCCAGGGTTCCCCCTCGTGTGTCCATCCGGGGTTCCCCCTCGTGTGTCCAGCTGGGCCCCCCTCGTGTGTCCACCAGGGTTCCCCCTCGTGTCCAGCTGGGCCCCCCCTTGTGTGTCCAACCAGGGTTCCACCTTGTTTGTCCAGCCAGGGCCCCTCCTTGTGTGTCCAGTCAGCTCCCCCCTTGTGTGTCCAGTCGGCTCCCCCCTTGTGTGTCCAGCTGGGCCCCCCCTTGTGTGTCCAGCTGGGCCCCCCCTTGTGTGTCCAGCCAGGGTTCCCCCTTGTGTGTACAGCAAGGGCCCCCCCTTGTGTGTCCAGTCGGCTCCCCCCTTGTGTGTCCATCCAGGGTTCCCCCCTTGTGTGTCCAGCCAGGGTTCCCCTCTTGTGTGTCCAGCCAGGGTTCCCCCCTTGTGTGTCCAGTTGGCTCCCCCTTGTGTGTCCAACTGGGCCCCCCTTGTGTGTCCAGCTGGGCCCTGCTTGTTTGTCCAGCCAGGGTTCCCCCACTGTGTGTCCAGCCAGGACCCCCCCTTTTGTGTCCAGTCGGCTAACCCCTTGTGTGTCCAGCCAGGCTACCCCCTTGTGTGTCTGTACAGCTGGGCCCCCCCTTGTGTGTCCAGCTGGGCCCCCCCTTGTGTGTTCAGCCAGGGGCCCAGACCATTACACACACACACACACCTCTTACCTTTCTGCGCTCCCGTGCGGTGTCCTCCTTCTCCTGAGTTGCGCGCCTCCTTCACAGCAGGCGCATGACGATGACGTCATACGCCGGCCAGCGAAGGGAGACGCGCAGCTTCAGCTGCTTCACAGGGACGTGCGCCGCGGTGGTTCAGGTAATGAACGCCGAGAGCGCGCGTCCCTGCATACACTGTGCCTGCGCTTTTAAAGGGCCCGTGCCCCTTAAAACCGCAGGATTTTTTTTTCTGTTCTCTTCTCCCCCCTCTCCTCTGCAGCAGGGGGCGGGGCCCACCGGGAAAATTCCCGGTATCCCGCCAGCCCAGACCGACCCTGCTCACAGCCCATTACCGTGCAGAACACTTGGCATTTGCCACAGAACACCAGGATTGGCAAAGTCGCCACTGGTGCCCTGTGCTCTTCACAGATGAAAGCAGGTTCACACTGAGCACATGTGACAGACGTGACAGAGTCTGAAGACGCCGTGGAGAGCGATATGCTGCCTGCAACATACTTCAGCATGAACGGTTTGGCAGTGGATCAGTAATGGTGTGGGGTGGCATTTCTTTGGAGGGCTGCACAGCCCTACATGTGCTCATCAGAGGTAGCCTGACTGCCATTAGGTACCGAGATGAGATCCTCAGACCCCTTGTGAGACCATATGCTGGTGCGGTTGACCCTGGGCTCCTCCTAATGCAGGACAATGCCAGACCTCATGTGCCTGGAGTGTGTCAGCAGTTCCTGCAAGATGAAGGCATTGAAGCTATGGACTGGCCTGCCCGTTCCCCAGACCTGAATCCGATTGAGCACATCTGGGACATCATGTCTCGCTCCATCCACCAACGTCACGTTGCACCACAGACTGTCCAGGAGTTGGCGGATGCTTTAGTCCATGTCTGGGAGGAGATCCCACTGGAGACCATCCGCAACCTCATCAGGAGCATGCCCAGGTGTTGTAGGGAGGTCATACAGGCACGTGGAGGCCACACACAATACTGAGACTCATTTTGACTTGTTTTAAGGACATTACATCAAAGTTGGATCAGCCTGTAGTGTGTTTTTCCACTTTAATTTTGGGGGTGACTCCAAATCCAGGCCTCCATTGGTTAATAAATTTGATTTCCATTGATGATTTTTGTGTGATTTTGTTGTCAGCACATTCAACTTTGTACAGAACAAAGTATTCAATGAGTATATTTCATTCATTCAGATCTAGGATGTGTTATTTGAGTGTTCCCTTTATTTTTTTGAGCAGTGTATATATTTACAATGAGTTATCATTAGTGTTGAGCCACCCCCGTAGTGTTCGAGTTCGGTTCGGTTCGTCGAACACCCGTGTGTTCGCCGAACTGTTCGTCGAACTGTTCGTCGAACACCTTCGAACACCGTTAAAACCAATGGCAGGCAAACAAAAACACATAGAAACACATAGAAAACACCTTCAAAGGTGTCCAAAAGCTGACAAACTGCTCAGAAGACACAACTAACACATGGAAAAGTGACAAGTACATATAGTCATGCGAAAATAAAAGAGGTGGAGGAGTAAAAGGAGGGGGAGACACAGATATAGGCATGTCATGCCCTTCTAAAATCCAAAAAGTGAGAAGCCGACACGGCCAGTCCGCTCCTGCCCGTGCCACCTCCGTGTCGCCGGGTTTGTGCCAGAGCCGCGGTGAACCCTGATGGCCAGCCCCCCTCTCCCAATACTGGTGCCTGTCCGCTGGTGGGTCGAGCGAGCCCCCCTGTGGTGGAGGCAGCTCTAAGCTTTTTAATTTAAATTGTCTCTCTAATTTGAATGAATACACTTTAAATCCATTTACAAGGATCTATTGGAGGGCAAGTCTCATGCCAGCAGTCGCGTAATTCCAGCTCCAGTAGTGTCCACTAAAGCTGCTGCAGTTAAAAAGCTTTTATAAGGATCGAGCTCGGCTGTCCACCGCAAGGCATCCTACTGCCAGTCCCAGCCCCTATGCCTTGGGGTGCCTCCTGATGCTCTTCACTGAGTATCCCATGGTCCCGAAGCATTTCCTTTGAAAAAATTAAGTGTCTAAACTACAGGTGGTGTAGCTTGCTTAACAGCCGGGATAATCCGCTGACTAGCAGACACTGCTACTAGGCACAAAGTATTTCCTGGGCTAGATGCAGTTAAAAATTTGTAATTAGATACTCTCGTTGGATGCTGAGAAAGCATTCCATAGAGTCTCCTGGCACGCCATATATGATTCTCTTAAAAAGCTTGGGGTAGGGGTCTAGGGGACCCTTTTATAGCCAAAATCACGGCCCTGTATCGCAATACGTCACCTAGGCTGAAGATAAATGGAACTGTAGCACCCTGAGGGCTCGGTTGCTACAGACGTATTGCACCTCACCCAGAGGTGTGATATCTCACTCTCAGGTAAGGATGGAGTGTGGATCAGGACCCGACACCTGCATGCATTACACCACATTGCCGTGGGGCAGGGCGACCAATATGCCCCTGAGATGGGCACGACAGTCCCTGTCCCTGGCTGGAGTGGGGGGAGGGAACACTGAGGAAGGGGAACCCTGTAGTGCAGGAGCAGGGAGGAAGCAGTTCCTGGGTGCATTGAGAAGGGAGTATAAAAGGTGGGCACCATCTTAGTTCAGTGCAGAGAAGTCTGAGCAGAAGTGGCAGGGAGCAGGGGCTCTGCATGAGCTCTGCTCCGGAGGCGGGCCTAGTAACAGAGGCCCAGGCCTGGAAGAGGGAGAAGGAAGGAAGAGGAGCGGAGAAGGCTCCAGGAACGAGGAATGAAGGGATCCCAGGGGTGCGGACGGGCGAGTCGCCACCGCACGCCCGAATCCACCTGCGTGGAGGGGTCAGGCCAAAGGGGGAGACCGGTCCCTGAACTAGTGGAGGCAGGAAACGACCCTCAGTTAGAAACCGGAGGCTCTGACATTTTATGTGGCGCAGCCCCTCGCTACACCCGCTAGGAAGGCACCACATAGGGTCAGGGAAACTGGCGCCAAGTTTACCAAGAGGAGGCCCGAGGCAGCCGGACAGAAGTGTTGGTAAGAAAGGCCAGACAAAGGACACACAAAGGGGGTCCTGTGAAGTGCTCCAAAGTTATCTGGGAGTTGTCTGAGCCCCTCACCTGGTGAGCACAGTACGACGTGGGCAGCCGTTACCTGCAGACGTGGTCTGGATAATAAGAACTGTGAGTAAAGGCCCTGGACTGCATCACTGACTCCGTGTCGTTACTGCTGCTGCCCTGCACCATCACCCCCATCCTCCGCATACACTGCCCTGAGGCTATACTCCTCCCGTGGGGAGTTATGCTACGCTCTGCTGCACCCACAACACCAGCCTCAGCGGTCTGCCCTGTAGCGGCGGTTCACTCTGACCGCAATCCACGGGTGGCGTAGTCGGACATTTAAACATCAAAACCACATAAATAGTTCCGCCACTGGTTTGACCGCCCTGAGCCACGGAACCGGGTCGCCGCCACGAAGACTACAACCACCAGCATCCACCAAAAAGGGTCCGGCTCCGGGTGTCCCAAGGCCCAGGGGGTGCGTCAGAACATTTTCATCACCTTTCACAATCACCAAGGGGACAAGGCAGGGATGTCCTCTGTCCCCTCTCTTATACATCCTAGTGACGGAGCACCTGCTCTCATCAATTCGCCATAACCCCAATATTAGGTGGATTGAGGTGGGAGGCACCGAGTACAAGTGCTCTCTATTTGCTGATGATGTCCTAGTATATATCACTCAATCACATATATCCATCCATGCTGTTATGGCTGAAATAGATCACTTTGTTACATGGTAAAATTTTAAAATCAATGCAGCGAAGTCTGAGGCCCTCGATGTCTCCCTCCCCAAATCCATATAGGATTCCATCCAGTCCAACTTTCCCTTTGCCTGGCCCTCACAGGGTATCAAATACTTAGGAATTCCTATTCATAGAGACCTCTCCCATCTATGTTATCTTAATTTTGGGCCCTTTATTGAACAATTCCATACAGACCACGGTTGGCAAGTTAGAACTGTAAGATTCACTACGTGAACCGCTGGTGTTTTGTGGAAAAGCACATGTACACCGCGTTCCAAATTATTATGCAAAAAGTGTTTAGGAGTGATAAGGGAAGAATTTGTTTGTTTGTCAGTTAAACTCATTGATGGTGATGTGTGTCAGGGCTCTTTATATCACTCTAAGCAATTGCAGAAACCTGTGCTAATTAGTTTGGCAGGTGTGTCCAATGAAAGGCAAGACTACTTAAGAAGGCTCTCTCACATTATTAAGCAGCCTACATTTTCTGCCAAAATGGGAAAGAAAAAGGATGTGTCGGCTGCTGAGAAGCAACAAATTGTGGAGTGTTTAGGTCAAGGCATGACTACAATCAACATTGTGCGATGATCAGGATGAAGTGTCTTGGCAATCAAGAAGTATGTAGCTGATTCACAGTACACACGTGTGCGTGCTGATAAGGGCAAATTGAGGACTCTTTCCTACAGGCAATTACGTCAGGTTGAAAGAGCAGCGGCAAAAAAGCCTTGTCATAGCAGCAGACAAGTTTTTGAAGCTGCTTGTGCCTCCAACGTCCCCCGAACAACAAGATGCAGGGTCCTTCAGAGGTTTGCAGCTGTGCATACGCCATCCTGTCGACCTCCTCTATCCACTTCACACAAGCAGAAACGGCTCCAGTGGGCCAAACATTACATGAAGACTGATTTCAAAACTGTTTTGTTCACGGATGAGTGCCGTGCAGCGCTCGATGGTCCAGATGGATGGAGTGGAGGATGGCTGGTTGATGGACACCCCACGCAAACACGGCTACAGCGCCAACAAGGAGGAGGTGGAGTAATGTTTTGGGCTGGAATCATGGGGAGAGAGATTGTCGGCCCCTTTAGGATCCCTGAAGGCGCTAAAGATGAACTCCATAATGTATGTGGATTTTCTCAAACAGCACTTCCTGCCATGGTTCAAGAAGAAGAACCGTGTATTTCACAGCAAGATCATTTTTCTGCATGATAATGCACCATCTCATGCTGCACATAAAACATCTGCATCTCTGGCTGATATGGGCATAAAAGGGGACAAACTTATGGTGTGACCCCCATGCTCCCCTGACCTCTACCCCATTCAGAACCTTTGGAGCATCATTAAAAGGAGTGTCTATGATGGCGGGAGGCAGTTCACATCTAAGCAACAGCTCTGGGAGGGTATTCTGTCCTCATGCAAAACAATTGAAGCAGAAACCATCCAAAACCTGACAAATTCAATGGACGAGAGAGTTCAGAAGCTCCTTTCGAACAAGGGGTCCTATGTGAAAATGTAACATCACCTAGAATAAAGTTTTGAGTTGAAAACTGTTTGATTTCAGTTTCTAACAACCTGCTAATGCTTATAATTTCAAAAATGACCATTTTTTTGGTCTTTATTAAAATGAAAAGGTTGATCGAAAAGTTTGGGGGATCTAAGAGTGTGGCAACCCAGTAGTCATGATTACTTCGAATTCTGACAATATGAGGGTCATGCTGCAGGTAGTGCAGCAAGAAGGCACTTATGTGTCTTGCGCATCTCGGAGCCCCAAAATTATTTTCCGGGCTAGATGCAGCTAAAAATTATTTTTAATTTTAAATCTGGTGGAGCTTATTATAGATGGCCTAATAGGATCAGTGCTGCACACTGCTACAAAGCCCAAATTATTTTCCAGTCAAGATACAGATAAACATGATTAGTAATTTGAAAGCTTAAAACGTTTGGTAGGGTGATTTTAACCAATCATCAAGCTTTTACTCTCCCCAGGATGACACAGGGGTAGAAAAGTCGTTTCGGATCCATGATTTGTTCATCTTTATGAACGTGAGTCTGTCTACATTATCAGTGGAGAGCCGCGTGCGCTTATCTGTCAGCACACCACCAGCAGCGCTGAACACACGTTCAGACAGAACGCTGGCTGCGGGGCATGACAAGATCTCCAAGGCGTAAGTGGCTAGCTCCGGCCATTTATCCAGATTGGAAGCCCAAAAAGAGCAAGGGTCCAGTGACACAGTCGTGGCTTCAATGTTTACTTGGAGATACTCCTGTACCATCGTCTCTAGGCGTTGACTATGTGTCAGCCTTCTTGTCTCCTGTGGCCTTGCAAAGGATGGGCTAAAAAAGTGGTGAAATGATTCCGCAAAATTGATGTTACCAGCAGATACTGTGGTTCTGTTACGGTTTGAGTGCTAAACACTTGACGGTCCCAGGGTTGGCAAGTTGGAACTGTGAGATTCACTACGTGCACCACTGGTATTTTGTGGAAAAGCACATGTAAGATTCTGCAACAGTCTCTGCTGATACTCCTGCATGCGTGCATCCCTTTCTATGGCAGGAATAATTTCTGCAAATTTATTTTTGTACCGGGGATCTAACAGTGTGGCAACCCAGTAGTCAGGATTATTTCTAATTCTCACAATTCGAGGGTCATGTTGCAGGTAGTGCAGCAAGAAGGCACTCATGTGTGTTGCGCATCCAGGAGCACCAAGTCCCTGTTGGGTTGGTGGCGAGGTAACAATCATGCTTCCTTCCTCTGTCCTCTCCCCCCAACCTCGCACAACAGAAATGTGATCAAGGTCTCCCTCATCTGATGAGTCTTCCATCAGTTCGTCCTCCACTTCTTCCTGGGCTCCTGCACCTTCCTCACTAGTTTGGCTGCTACCATGCGCCCTGGTAAAACCATCTCCCCCACCCTCACATGCCTGCCGCCTTGGTGCTGCCGACCTTCTGGACCTTGCAGATGTTAGCCCTTCCGCATACAACTCCTCCTCCTCTACTTCCTCCACCTTCTCTTGTGCCACCACCTGACTCCGAATTCTGTTTAACATGTGCTCCAGCATGTAAATCACCGGAATAGTCATGCTGATAATGGCATCGTCAGCACTAAACATCTTCGTCGCCATTTCAAAACTGTGCAGAAGGGTGCATAGGTCCCTGATCTGAGACCACTCCTCCAGCGTGATTTGCCCCACCTCTGAATCTCGTTGGCCCAGGCTATACGTCAGAACGTATTGTACCAGGGCTTGTCGGTGCTGCCACAGTCGCTGCAACATGTGCAGAGTTGAATTCCACCGGGTAGGCACATCGCATTTTAGCCGGTGAAGTGGCAGGCCCAACGACTTCTGTAGAGATGTAAGTCGCTGAGCTGCGGGATGCGAACGGCGGAAGTGAGCACACAGCGACCGTGCCCTCTGCAGAAGGCCATCTAGTCTGGGATAGTGGGCTAAAAATTGCTGGACAACCAGGTTCAACACGTGAGCCATACAAGGCACGTGTGTGACATTGCCCCGGCGAAGGGCCGCACCCAGGTTTGCAGCATTGTCGCACATGGCCTTCCCTGGTTTCAGGTCCAGTGGAGACAACCATTCATGAAATTGGTTCTCCAGAGCTGACCACAACTCCTCAGCTGTGTGACTCACATTTCCCAGACATTTCAATGTAAAAACCGCCTGATGACGTTGAGCCCTACTGCCAGCATAGTAAGGAGGTGTGCAGGATCCCTTCTGCGCAGTTAGAAAGCTTGTGGCATGACCAGACAGGCTTTGGGTGCAGGTGGAAGACCGAGAGGAGGTTGAGGAGGCAGAAGCAGTGGAGGAACTTTGACATAAAGAGGATTGACGCACAACTCGTGGGGACGGCAAGACTTGGACAGCAGCCCCTTGTCCTGCTGTCACCATAGTTACCCAGTGCCCAGTCAGCGACATGTAACGCCCCTGTCCATGCCTACTCGTCCAAGTGTCTGTGGTGAAATGCACCCTGTCACACACAGAGTTTCTCAAAGAAGCGGTGATTTTGTGTGCGACATGCTGGTGGAGCGCAGGCACACCTTTCTTTGAGAAGTAGTGCCGACTGGGCATCTGGTACTGGGGCACTGCGACGGACATAAGGTCTCGAAAATCCTCTGTGTCCACCAGGCGGAAAGGCAGCATTTCTGTAGCCAAGAGCTTGCAGATGGTGAAATTCAACCTCTTAGCTTTCTCATGGCTAGGAGGAAATGGTCTTTTACTTGTCCACATCTGAGGGACCGAGGGCTGGCTATTGTGCTTAGACGGGGTTGATAAGGGTGTCCCCGGCAAACTGCCGGTCTGTGAGGAAGATGCAGGCGGACATGTTAGCTTGCCTTCATCCAAAGGTGGTGCTATCGATGTCGGACAGCGCTCAACACCAGCTGGTGTTACCACCTCCAAAGAAAATGATGACCTGCCAATCACGCTGGCTGTTGCGGGTAAAGAGGTGGCAGGTCTGCGCCCCAAAACAGGTGTGACTGCTGTCCCCCAGTCACAGAGGATGAAGAGGCCGCGGATGCACAAGATATGGCAGACGGTGGTTGGCCCGGCCGGCTAGGCCGCATTGTAGCACACTGAGCTTCCCACTGCAACTTATGCTTCATGTCCATGTGCCGGTTCATGCATGAAGTACTCAAACTATGTATTTTTTGGCCTCTACTTAGCT
This sequence comes from Phyllobates terribilis, assembly GCF_046119375.1. Taxonomy (NCBI): domain Eukaryota; kingdom Metazoa; phylum Chordata; class Amphibia; order Anura; family Dendrobatidae; genus Phyllobates; species Phyllobates terribilis. The sequence continues at coordinate 374,604,912 of NW_027362767.1, forward strand.
TTTGCTGACAAATGTTACAGATAACACGAGTTGGGTCATCTTTATCGATCTGAAAAAATGCCCAGGCTATGCAAGGCTTAGCACCCATGCGACCTGAAGAGCCACCACGACTTGTGGTGAGAGGCAGAGTTGTGTTTGAGGATGCAGTTGTTGACGTGCTTCCAGTACTACGTCTCTGTCCAGGAAGGCGAAACCTGACCTCGTCGTCACTAGCATCTTCCTCCACCTCCTCTGCTGACCTCATCTCTTGGCTGACTGTGGGTTGACAGCAAGTGGGATCTCCGACCTCATCATCATCACCCTGTGCGTTATCACACCCGTCGTCCTCAGAGCCAACCTGTTCCTGCCCTGACAAAAAACTAAAGTTGTCGCTCCAATCAGGTATTTGAGTCTTATCATCGTCTTCCTCATTGTCTCCACCAACAGGAGTTACAGTTTGGGAATGAGGGTCTACATTATGGTCAGAACCTTCTGCGTCTGGTCCTGGATCCGACTCATAAAGATTCTGGGCATCAGTGCAGATCATTTCCTCGTCTGGATTCACAGAAGCGCTGGAGTCGACCTCTGATTCCCAGGCTATAGTATGAGTAAACAGTAGTGTTGAGCCACCCCCGTAGTGTTCGAGTTTGGTTCGGTTCGTCGAACACCCGTGTGTTCGCCGAACTGTTCGTCGAACTGTTCGTCGAACACCTTCGAACACCGTTAAAACCAATGGCAGGCAAACAAAAACACATAGAAACACATAGAAAACACCTTCAAAGGTGTCCAAAAGCTGACAAACTGCTCAGAAGACACAACTAACACATGGAAAAGTGACAAGTACATATAGTCATGCGAAAAGAAAAGAGGTGGAGGAGTAAAAGGAGGGGGAGACACAGATATAGGCATGTCATGCCCTTCTAAAATCCAAAAAGTGAGAAGCCGAGACGGCCAGTCCGCTCCTGCCCGTGCCACCTCCGTGTCGCCGGGTTTGTGCCAGAGCCGCGGTGAACCCTGATGGCCAGCCCCCCTCTCCCAATACTGGTGCCTGTCCGCTGGTGGGTCGAGAGAGCCCCCCTGTGGTGGAGGCAGCTCTAAGCTTTTTAATTTAAATTGTCCCTCTAATTTGAATGAATACACTTTAAATCCATTTACAAGGATCTATTGGAGGGCAAGTCTCATGCCAGCAGCCGCGTAATTCCAGCTCCAGTAGCGTCCACTAAAGCTGCTGCAGTTAAAAAGCTTTTATAAGGATCGAGCTCGGCTGTCCACCGCAAGGCATCCTAGTGCCAGTCCCAGCCCCTATGCCTTGGGGTGCCTCCTGATGCTCTTCACTGAGTATCCCGTGGTCCCGAAGCATTTCCTTTGAAAAAATTAAGTGTCCAAACTACAGGTGGTGTAGCTTGCTTAACAGCCGGGATAATCCGCTGACTAGCAGACACTGCTACTAGGCACCAAGTATTTCCTGGGCTAGATGCAGTTAAAAATTTGTAAGTAGATACTCTCGTTGGATGCTGAGAAAGCATTCCATAGAGTCTCCTGGCACGCCATATATGATTCTCTTAAAAAGCTTGGGGTAGGGGACCCTTTTATAGCCAAAATCACGGCCCTGTATCACAATACGTCACCTAGGCTGAAGATAAATGGAACTGTAGCACCGAGGGCTCGGTTGCTACAGACGTATTGCACCTCACCCAGAGGTGTGATATCTCACTCTCAGATAAGGATGGAGTGTGGATCAGGACCCGACACCTGCATGCATTACACCACATTGCCGTGGGGCAGGGCGACCAATATGCCCCTGAGATGGGCACGACAGTCCCTGTCCCTGGCTGGAGTGGGGGGAGGGAACACTGAGGAAGGGGAACCCTGCAGTGCAGGAGCAGGGAGGAAGCAGTTCCTGGGTGCATTGAGAAGGGAGTATAAAAGGTGGGCACCATCTTAGTTCAGTGCAGAGAAGTCTGAGCAGAAGTGGCAGGGAGCAGGGGCTCTGCATGAGCTCTGCTCCGGAGGCGGGCCTAGTAACAGAGGCCCAGGCCTGCAAGAGGGAGAAGGAAGGAAGAGGAGCGGAGAAGGCTCCAGGAGCGAGGAATGAAGGGATCCCAGGGGTGCGGACGTGCGAGTCGCCACCGCACGCCCGAATCCACCTGCGTGGAGGGGTCAGGCCAAAGGGGGAGACCGGTCCCCGAACTAGTGGAGGCAGGAAACGACCCTCAGCTAGAAACCGGAGGCTCTGACATTTTATGTGGCGCAGCCCCTTGCTCCACCCGCTAGGAAGGCACCACATAGGGTCAGGGAAACTGGCGCCAAGTTTACCAAGAGGAGGCCCGAGGCAGCCGGACAGAAGTGTTGGTAAGAAAGGCCAGACAAAGGACACACAAAGGGGGTCCTGTGAAGCGCTCCAAAGTTATCTGGGAGTTGTCTGAGCCCCTCACCTGGTGAGCACAGTACGACGTGGGCAGCCGTTACCTGCAGACGTGGTCTGGATAATAAGAACTGTGAGTAAAGGCCCTGAACTGCATCACTGACTCCGTGTCGTTACTGCTGCTGCCCTGCACCATCACCCCCATCCTCCGCATACACTGCCCTGAGGCTATACTCCTCCCGTGGGGAGTTATGCTACGCTCTGCTGCACCCACAACACCAGCCTTAGCGGTCTGCCCTGTAGCTGCGGTTCACTCTGACCGCAATCCACGGGTGGCGTAGTCGGACATTTAAACATCAAAACCACATAAATAGTTCCGCCACTGGTTTGACCGCCCTGAGCCACGGAACCGGATCGCCGCCACGAAGACTACAACCACCAGCATCCACCAAAAAGGGTCCGGCTCCGGGTGTCCCAAGGCCCAGGGGGTGCGTCAGAACATTTTCATCACCTTTCACAATCACCAATGGGACAAGGCAGGGATGTCCTCTGTCCCCTCTCTTATACATCCTAGTGACGGAGCACCTGCTCTCATCAATTCGCCATAACCCCAATATTAGGTGGATTGAGGTGGGAGGCACCGAGTACAAGTGCTCTCTATTTGCTGATGATGTCCTAGTATATATCACTCAATCACATATATCCATCCCTGCTGTTATGGCTGAAATAGATCACTTTGTTACATGGTAAAATTTTAAAATCAATGCAGCGAAGTCTGAGGCCCTCGATGTCTCCCTCCCTAAATCCATATAGGATTCCATCCAGTCCAACTTTCCCTTTGCCTGGCCCTCACAGGGTATCAAATACTTAGGAATTCCTATTCATAGAGACCTCTCCCATCTATGTTATCTTAATTTTGGGCCCTTTATTGAACAATTCCATACAGACCACGGTTGGCAAGTTAGAACTGTAAGATTCACTACGTGAACCACTGGTGTTTTGTGGAAAAGCACATGTACACCTCGTTCCAAATTATTATGCAAAAAGTGTTTAGGAGTGATAAGGGAAGAATTTGTTTGTTTGTCAGTTAAACTCATTGATGGTGATGTGTGTCAGGGCTCTTTATATCACTGTAAGCAATTGCAGACACCTGTGCTAATTAGTTTGGCAGGTGTGTCCAATGAAAGGCAAGACTACTTAAGAAGGCTCTCTCACATTATTAAGCAGCCTACATTTTCTGCCAAAATGGGAAAGAAAAAGGATGTGTCGGCTGCTGAGAAGCAACAAATTGTGGAGTGTTTAGGTCAAGGCATGACTACAATCAACATTGTGCGATGATCAGGATGAAGTGTCTTGGCAATCAAGAAGTATGTAGCTGATTCACAGTACACACGTGTGCGTGCTGATAAGGGCAAATTGAGGACTCTTTCCTACAGGCAATTACGTCAGGTTGAAAGAGCAGCGGCAAAAAAGCCTTGTCATAGCAGCAGACAAGTTTTTGAAGCTGCTTGTGCCTCCAACGTCCCCCGAACAACAAGATGCAGGGTCCTTCAGAGGTTTGCAGCTGTGCATACGCCATCCTGTCGACCTCCTCTATCCACTTCACACAAGCAGAAACGGCTCCAGTGGGCCAAACATTACATGAAGACTGATTTCAAAACTGTTTTGTTCACGGATGAGTGCCGTGCAGCGCTCGATGGTCCAGATGAATGGAGTGGAGGATGGCTGGTTGATGGACACCCCACGCAAACACGGCTACAGCGCCAACAAGGAGGAGGTGGAGTAATGTTTTGGGCTGGAATCATGGGGAGAGAGATTGTCGGCCCCTTTAGGATCCCTGAAGGCGCTAAAGATGAACTCCATAATGTATGTGGATTTTCTCAAACAGCACTTCCTGCCATGGTTCAAGAAGAAGAACCGTGTATTTCACAGCAAGATCATTTTTCTGCATGATAATGCACCATCTCATGCTGCACATAAAACATCTGCATCTCTGGCTGATATGGGCATAAAAGGGGACAAACTTATGGTGTGACCCCCATGCTCCCCTGACCTCTACCCCATTCAGAACCTTTGGAGCATCATTAAAAGGAGTGTCTATGATGGCGGGAGGCAGTTCACATCTAAGCAACAGCTCTGGGAGGGTATTCTGTCCTCATGCAAAACAATTGAAGCAGAAACCATCCAAAACCTGACAAATTCAATGGACGAGAGAGTTCAGTAGCTCCTTTCGAACAAGGGGTCCTATGTGAAAATGTAACATCACCTAGAATAAAGTTTTGAGTTGAAAACTGTTTGATTTCAGTTTCTAACAACCTGCTAATGCTTATAATTTCAAAAATGACCATTTTTTTGGTCTTTATTAAAATGAAAAGGTTGATCGAAAAGTTTGGGGGATCTAAGAGTGTGGCAACCCAGTAGTCATGATTACTTCGAATTCTGACAATATGAGGGTCATGCTGCAGGTAGTGCAGCAAGAAGGCACTTATGTGTCTTGCGCATCTCGGAGCCCCAAAATTATTTTCCGGGCTAGATGCAGCTAAAAATTATTTTTAATTTTAAATCTGGTGAAGCTTATTATAGATGGCCTAATAGGATCAGTGCTGCACACTGCTACAAAGCCCAAATTATTTTCCAGTCAAGATACAGATAAACATGATTAGTAATTTGAAAGCTTAAAACGGTTGGTAGGGTGATTTTAACCAATCATCAAGCTTTTACTCTCCCCAGGATGACACAGGGGTAGAAAAGTCATTTCGGATCCATGATTTGTTCATCTTTATGAACGTGAGTCTGTCTACATTATCAGTGGAGAGCCGCGTGCGCTTATCTGTCAGCACACCACCAGCAGCGCTGAACACACGTTCAGACAGAACGCTGGCTGCGGGGCATGACAAGATCTCCAAGGCGTAAGTGGCTAGCTCCGGCCATTTATCCAGATTGGAAGCCCAAAAAGAGCAAGGGTCCAGTGACACAGTCGTGGCTTCAATGTTTACTTGGAGATACTCCTGTACCATCGTCTCTAGGCGTTGACTATGTGTCAGACTTCTTGTCTCCTGTGGCCTTGCAAAGGATGGGCTAAAAAAGTGGTGAAATGATTCCGCAAAATTGATGTTACCAGCAGATACTGTGGTTCTGTTACGGTTTGAGTGCTGAACACTTGACGGTCCCACGGTTGGCAAGTTGGAACTGTGAGATTCACTACGTGCACCACTGGTATTTTGTGGAAAAGCACATGTAAGATTCTGCAACAGTCTCTGCTGATACTCCTGCATGCGTGCATCCCTTTCTATGGCAGGAATAATTTCTGCAAATTTACTTTTGTACCGGGGATCTAACAGTGTGGCAACCCAGTAGTCAGGATTATTTCTAATTCTCACAATTCGAGGGTCATGTTGCAGGTAGTGCAGCAAGAAGGCACTCATGTGTGTTGCGCATCCAGGAGCACCAAGTCCCTGTTGTGTTGGTGGCGAGGTAACAATCATGCTTCCTTCCTCTGTCCTCTCCCCCCAACCTCGCACAACAGAAATGTGATCAAGGTCTCCCTCATCTGATGAGTCTTCCATCAGTTCGTCCTCCACTTCTTCCTGGGCTCCTGCACCTTCCTCACTAGTTTGGCTGCTACCATGCGCCCTGGTAAAATCATCTCCCCCACCCTCACATGCCTGCCGCCTTGGTGCTGCCGACCGTCTGGACCTTGCAGATGTTAGCCCTTCCGCATACAACTCCTCCTCCTCTACTTCCTCCACCTCCTCTTGTGCCACCACCTGACTCCGAATTCTGTTTAACATGTGCTCCAGCATGTAAATCACCGGAATAGTCATGCTGATAATGGCATCGTCAGCACTAAACATCTTCGTCGCCATTTCAAAACTGTGCAGAAGGGTGCATAGGTCCCTGATCTGAGACCACTCCTCCAGCGTGATTTGCCCCACCTCTGAATCTTGTTGGCCCAGGCTATACGTCAGAACGTATTGTACCAGGGCTTGTCGGTGCTGCCACAGTCGCTGCAACATGTGCAGAGTTGAATTCCACCGGGTAGGCACATCGCATTTTAGCCGGTGAAGTGGCAGGCCCAACGACTTCTGTAGAGATGTAAGTCGCTGAGCTGCGGGATGCGAACGGCGGAAGTGAGCACACAGCGACCGTGCCCTCTGCAGAAGGCCATCTAGTCTGGGATAGTGGGCTAAAAATTGCTGGACAACCAGGTTCAACACGTGAGCCATACAAGGCACGTGTGTGACATTGCCCCGGCGAAGGGCCGCACCCAGGTTTGCAGCATTGTCGCACACGGCCTTCCCTGGTTTCAGGTCCAGTGGAGACAACCATTCATGAAATTGGTTCTCCAGAGCTGACCACAACTCCTCAGCTGTGTGACTCACATTTCCCAGACATTTCAATGTAAAAACCGCCTGATGACGTTGAGCCCTACTGCCAGCATAGTAAGGAGGTGTGCAGGATCCCTTCTGCGCAGTTAGAAAGCTTGTGGCATGACCAGACAGGCTTTGGGTGCAGGTGGAAGACCGAGAGGAGGTTGAGGAGGCAGAAGCAGTGGAGGAACTTTGACATAAAGAGGATTGACGCACAACTCGTGGGGACGGCAAGACTTGGACAGCAGCCCCTTGTCCTGCTGTCACCATAGTTACCCAGTGCCCAGTCAGCGACATGTAACGCCCCTGTCCATGCCTACTCGTCCAAGTGTCTGTGGTGAAATGCACCCTGTCACACACAGAGTTTCTCAAAGAAGCGGTGATGTTGTGTGCGACATGCTGGTGGAGCGCAGGCACACCTTTCTTTGAGAAGTAGTGCCGACTGGGCATCTGGTACTGGGGCACTGCGACGGACATAAGGTCTCGAAAATCCTCTGTGTCCACCAGGCGGAAAGGCAGCATTTCTGTAGCCAAGAGCTTGCAGATGGTGAAATTCAACCTCTTAGCTTTCTCATGGCTAGGAGGAAATGGTCTTTTACTTGTCCACATCTGAGGGACCGAGGGCTGGCTATTGTGCTTAGACGGGGTTGATAAGGGTGTCCCCGGCAAACTGCCGGTCTGTGAGGAAGATGCAGGCGGACATGTTAGGTTGCCTTGATCCAAAGGTGGTGCTATCGATGTCGGACAGCGCTCAAGACCAGCTGGTGTTACCACCTCCAAAGAAAATGATGACCTGCCAATCACGCTGGCTGTTGCGGGTAAAGAGGTGGCAGGTCTGCGCCCCAAAACAGGTGTGACTGCTGTCCCCCCAGTCACAGAGGATGAAGAGGCCGCGCATGCACAAGATATGGCAGACGGTGGTTGGCCCGGCCGGCTAGGCCGCATTGTAGCACACTGAGCTTCCCACTGCAACTTATGCTTCATGTCCATGTGCCGGTTCATGCATGAAGTACTCAAACTATGTATTTTTTGGCCTCTACTTAGCTTTTGCTGACAAATGTTACAGATAACACGAGTTGGGTCATCTTTATCGATCTGAAAAAATGCCCAGGCTATGCAAGGCTTAGCACCCATGCGACCTGAAGAGCCACCACGACTTGTGGTGAGAGGCAGAGTTGTGTTTGAGGATGCAGTTGTTGACGTGCTTCCAGTACTACGTCTCTGTCCAGGAAGGCGCAACCTGACCTCGTCGTCACTAGCATCTTCCTCCACCTCCTCTGCTGACCTCATCTCTTGGCTGACTGTGGGTTGACAGTAAGTGGGATCTCCGACCTCATCAGCATCACCCTGTGCGTTATCACACCCGTCGTCCTCAGAGCCAACCTGTTCCTGCCCTGACAAAAAACTAAAGTTGTCGCTCCAATCAGGTATTTGAGTCTTATCATCGTCTTCCTCATTGTCTCCACCAACAGGAGTTACAGTTTGGGAATGAGGGTCTACATTATGGTCAGAACCTTCTGCGTCTGGTCCTGGATCCGACTCATAAAGATTCTGGGCATCAGTGCAGATCATTTCCTCGTCTGGATTCACAGAAGCGCTGGAGTCGACCTCTGATTCCCAGGCTATAGTATGAGTAAACAGCTCTGCAGACTCAACCATCTGTTCTACCTCATACTCAGATGGGCAGCTGGAGATTTGGGAGCTGTGAGGAAGCAAGTGCGATTTGGGTGACACCTTTGAGGACTGGAGTATTTGTGATGTTGAAGTTGATGTGGAGGAGAGCCCACTTAAAGGAGCACTTGATATCCGTTGAAGCACCTGCTGTTTTTGTGCCTCATCTGGAATTTGTAGCGATTGGCGTGGCCGTAAGAAAGGGATCTTATCACATTGTCCGCTAAAAGAAGTAGACATTTTAGTTTGGCTGGAAGATGGTCTTTCTTCTGCACCTACCCCACGGACACAACCTTTTTTCCCCTTCCCAACACGCCTATTCCCCTTTCCACCAGCAGCAGGCCTTTTTCCACTCATTTTGGTGGTTAACTAATTCACAACTCTGGAGTTGTTTGCACAAAAAAACAATGGATGGTAACCGAGCAGAGCTGAGTGGCCAAACTGTGGTATTAGGCCAAAACTATTGGCTGGGTTAGATGCAGAAAAAAATTATTTTTAATTTGCAACCTGATGGAGGTCAGTATAGATGGACTAATAGACCAAGTCCCACACACCGCTAGAAGCCCAAATATTTTTTCAGAGCTAGATGCAGAAAATTTTTTTATTCAATTTGCAACCTGATGGAGGTCAGTAAAGATGGACTAATAGACCAAGTCCCACACACTGCTAGAAGCCCAAATATTTTTTCAGAGCTAGATGCAGAAAAAAATTATTTTTAATTTGCAACCTGATGGAGGTCAGTATAGATGGACTAATAGACCAAGTCCCACACACCGCTAGAAGCCCAAATATTTTTTCAGAGCTAGATGCAGAAAAAAATTATATTCAATTTGCAACCTGCTGGAGGTCAGTATAGAAGGACTAATAGAACAAGTCCCACACACTGCTAGAAGCCCAAATATTTTTTCAGAGCTAAATGAAGAAAAAAATTATTTTTAATTTGCAACCTGATGGAGGTCAGTATAGATGGACTAATAGACCAAGTCCCACACACTGCTAGAAGCCCAAATATTTTTCAGAGCTAGATGCAGAAAAAAAATATTTTTAATTTGCAACCTGATGGAGGTCAGTATAGATGGACTAATAGAACAAGTCCCACACGCTGCTAGAAGCCCAAATATTTTTTCAGAGATAAATGAAGAAAAAAATTATTTTTAATTTGCAACCTGATGGAGGTCAGTATAGATGGACTAATAGACCAAGTCCCACACACTGCTAGAAGCCCAAATATTTTTTCAGAGCTAGATGCAGAAAAAAATTATTTTTAATTTGCAACCTGATGGAGGTCAGTATAGATGGACTAATAGACCAAGTCCCACACACCGCTAGAAGCCCAAATATTTTTTCAGAGCTAGATGCAGAAAATTTTTTTATTCAATTTGCAACCTGATGGAGGTCAGTATAGATGGACTAATAGACCAAGTCCCACACACTGCTAGAAGCCCAAATATTTTTTCAGAGCTAGATGCAGAAAAAAATTATTTTTAATTTGCAACCTGATGGAGGTCAGTATAGATGGACTAATAGACCAAGTCCCACACACTGCTAGAAGCCCAAATATTTTTTCAGAGCTAGATGCAGAAAAAAATTATTTTTAATTTGCAACCTGATGGAGGTCAGTATAGATGGACTAATAGACCAAGTCCCACACACCGCTAGAAGCCCAAATATTTTTTCAGAGCTAGATGCAGAAAAAAATTATATTCAATTTGCAACCTGCTGGAGGTCAGTATAGAAGGACTAATAGAACAAGTCCCACACACTGCTAGAAGCCCAAATATTTTTTCAGAGCTAAATGAAGAAAAATATTATTTTTAATTTGCAACCTGATGGAGGTCAGTATAGATGGACTAATAGACCAAGTCCCACACACTGCTAGAAGCCCAAATATTTTTTCAGAGCTAGATGCAGAAAAAAATTATTTTTAATTTGCAACCTGATGGAGGTCAGTATAGATGGACTAATAGACCAAGTCCCACACACCGCTAGAATCCCAAATATTTTTTCAGAGCTAGATGCAGAAATTTTTTTTATTCAATTTGCAACCTGATGGAGGTCAGTATAGATGGACTAATAGACCAAGTCCCACACACTGCTAGAAGCCCAAATATTTTTTCAGAGCTAGATGCAGAAAAAAATTATTTTTAATTTGCAACCTGATGGAGGTCAGTATAGATGGACTAATTAACCAAGTCCCACACACTGCTAGAAGCCCAAATATTTTTTCAGAGCTAGATGCAGAAAAAAATTATTTTTAATTTGCAACCTGATGGAGGTCAGTATAGATGGACTAATAGAACAAGTCCCACACGCTGCTAGAAGCCCAAATATTTTTTCAGAGATAAATGAAGAAAAAAATTATTTTTAATTTGCAACCTGATGGAGGTCAGTATAGATGGACTAATAGACCAAGTCCCACACACTGCTAGAAGCCCAAATATTTTTTCAGAGCTAGATGCAGAAAAAAATTATTTTTAATTTGCAACCTGATGGAGGTCAGTATAGATGGACTAATAGACCAAGTCCCACACACTGTTAGAAGCCCAAATATTTTTTCAGAGCTAAATGAAGAAAAAAATTATTTTTAATTTGCAACCTGATGGAGGTCAGTATAGATGGACTAATAGACCAAGTCCCACACACTGCTAGAAGCCCAAATATTTTTTCAGAGCTAGATGCAGAAAAAAATTATATTCAGTTTGCAACCTGATGGAGGTCAGTATAGATGGACTAATAGAATGATGCTATGCCCAAAAGATTTTACTTCACTAGGTGCAGTAAAAAAATTGGTATTCTATACACAGGTGGTATATCTTGCAACACAGATAGGCTACTCCACTGACTAACACACTCTGCAATAGGCCAAAAAGGATTAGCTTTGCTAGATTCAGCCAAATGCTGTGAAAAAAACTTGCACAGCACTGGCACAGACCTGCCTGGCAAAAACTGATAGGAACTGATGTAACCTAGTCCTGAAAAGGACTCCAATTACAATTAGTCTTTACTCCCACAATCTATCTATTTAAGAGCACAGACCTGCTTGATAAAAGTCGTAGGAAATGCTGTAACCTAGTCCTTAAAAGGACTGCAATCACAACTATTCCCTACTCCCAAGCTATCTGTATATTTGTGCGAAAATTGGCTTGAAATTAACAAGGTATAGCGCACACAGCAACAGCGGTGCCGTCTAACACGCAGCTGCAGCAGTGAGAAAATGGTGGTGACGGGGAAAATGGCTTGGTCTTATAGGGCAAGGACATGTGACATACACTGCCAATCACACATGCCCTTGCTTGTGTGAAAAAAAGCACTTCGCTCCGTGTGTGCGCTGCTGATAGGCTGACAGATTGCACCTCCCCACTGCAAATGCGGGAAAGAGAAAAAAAAATGGAGATCTTCATTGTTCCTGCAGAGATCCATCCCCTGCCCCTCCCCCCGCCCCGCTGTACACTCAAACTGCGTATTAACATTAATTTTCATCATTACTGAGAAAAAATCCAGTTATGATTTTGGTGCACGAACAGTTATCGAACATAACCTCGAACAGCCGAATTTTTCTCAAATTGTTCGTGTTCGCCGACCGGCTCGAACACCGCCCAAAACAGCTCGAATTTGAGATTGGCGAACAGTTCGAGTAGAACAACGCTCATCTCTAGTAAACAGTTCTGCAGACTCAACCATCTGTTCTACCTCATACTCAGACGGGCAGCTGGAGATTTGGGAGCTGTGAGGAAGCAATTGCGATTTGGGTGACACCTTTGAGGACTGGAGTATTTGTGATGTTGAAGTTGATGTGGAGGAGAGCCCACTTAAAGGAGCACTTGATATCCGTTGAAGCACCTGCTGTTTTTGTGCCTCATCTGGAATTTGTAGCGATTGGCGTGGCCGTAAGAAAGGGATCTTATCACATTGTCCGCTAAAAGAAGTAGACATTTTAGTTTGGCTGGAAGATGGTCTTTCTTCTGCAGATGTTACTGTTGCTTTAACACCTACCCCACGGACACAACCTTTTTTCCCCTTCCCAACATGCCTATTCCCCTTTCCACCAGCAGCAGGCCTTTTTCCACTCATTTTGGTGGTTAACTAATTCACAACTCTGGAGTTGTTTGCACAAAAAAACAATGGATGGTAACCGAGCAGAGCTGAGTGGCCAAACTGTGGTATTAGGCCAAAACTATTGGCTGGGTTAGATGCAGAAAAAAATTATTTAGAATTTGCAACCTGATGGAGGTCAGTATAGATGGACTAATAGAGAAAGTCCGACACACTACTAGAAGGCCAAATATTTTTTCAGAGGTAGATGCAGAAAAAAATATATTCAGTTTGCAACCTGATGGAGGTCAGTATAGATGGATTAATAGAACAAGACCCACACACAGCTAGAAGCCCAATATTTTTTCAGAGGTAGATGCAGAAAAAACTATATTCAGTTTGCAACCTGATGGAGGTCAGTATAGATGGACTAATAGAACAAGTCCCACACACTGCTAGAATCCCAAATATTTTTTCAGAGGTACTGTAGATGCAGATAAAAATTAGTTTTAATTTGCAACCTGATGGAGGTCAGTATAGATGGACTAATAGAGAAAGTCCGACACACTACTAGAAGGCCAAATATTTTTTCAGAGGTAGATGCAGAAAAAAATATATTCAGTTTACAACCTGATGGAGGTCAGTATAGATGGATTAATAGAACAAGACCCACACACAGCTAGAAGCCCAATATTTTTTCAGAGGTAGATGCAGAAAAAAATATATTCAGTTTGCAACCTGATGGAGGTCAGTATAGATGAACTAATAGAACAAGTCCCACACACTGCTAGAAGCCCAAATATTTTTTCAGAGGTACTGTAGATGCAGATAAAAATTAGTTTTAATTTGCAACCTGATGGAGGTCAGTATAGATGGACTAATAGAGAAAGTCCGACACACTACTAGAAGGCCAAATATTTTTTCAGAGGTAGATGCAGAAAAAAATATATTCAGTTTGCAACCTGATGGAGGTCAGTATAGATGGATTAATAGAACAAGACCCACACACAGCTAGAAGCCCAATATTTTTTCAGAGGTAGATGCAGAAAAAACTATATTCAGTTTGCAACCTGATGGAGGTCAGTATAGATGGACTAATAGAACAAGTCCCACACACTGCTAGAAGCCCAAATATTTTTTCAGAGGTACTGTAGATGCAGATAAAAATTAGTTTTAATTTGCAACCTGATGGAGGTCAGTATAGATGGACTAATATAGAAAGTCCGACACACTACTAGAAGGCCAAATATTTTTTCAGAGGTAGATGCAGAAAAAAATATATTCAGTTTGCAACCTGATGGAGGTCAGTATAGATGGACTAATACAACAAGTCCCACACACTGCTAGAAGCCCAAATATTTTTTCAGAGGTACTGTAGATGCAGATAAAAATTAGTTTTAATTTGCAACCTGATGGAGGTCAGTATAGATGGACTAATAGAGAAAGTCCGACACACTACTAGAAGGCCAAATATTTTTTCAGAGGTAGATGCAGAAAAAAATATATTCAGTTTGCAACCTGATGGAGGTCAGTATAGATGGATTAATAGAACAAGACCCACACACAGCTAGAAGCCCAATATTTTTTCAGAGGTAGATGAAGAAAAAAATATATTCAGTTTGCAACCTGATGGAGGTCAGTATAGATGGACTAATAGAACAAGTCCCACACACTGCTAGAAGCCCAAATATTTTTTCAGAGGTACTGTAGATGCAGATAAAAATTAGTTTTAATTTGCAACCTGATGGAGGTCAGTATAGATGGACTAATAGAGAAAGTCCGACACACTACTAGAAGGCCAAATATTTTTTCAGAGCTAGATGCAGAAAAAAATTATATTCAGTTTGCAACCTGATGGAGGTCAGTATAGATGGACTAATAGAGAAAGTCCGACACACTACTAGAAGGCCAAATATTTTTTCAGAGGTAGATGCAGAAAAAAATATATTCAGTTTGCAACCTGATGGAGGTCAGTATAGATGGATTAATAGAACAAGACCCACACACAGCTAGAAGCCCAATATTTTTTCAGAGGTAGATGCAGAAAAAACTATATTCAGTTTGCAACCTGATGGAGGTCAGTATAGATGGACTAATAGAACAAGTCCCACACACTGCTAGAAGCCCAAATATTTTTTCAGAGGTACTGTAGATGCAGATAAAAATTAGTTTTAATTTGCAACCTGATGGAGGTCAGTATAGATGGACTAATAGAGAAAGTCCGACACACTACTAGAAGGCCAAATATTTTTTCAGAGCTAGATGCAGAAAAAAATTATATTCAGTTTGCAACCTGATGGAGGTCAGTATAGATGGACTAATAGAGAAAGTCCGACACACTACTAGAAGGCCAAATATTTTTTCAGAGGTAGATGCAGAAAAAAATATATTCAGTTTGCAACCTGATGGAGGTCAGTATAGATGGATTAATAGAACAAGACCCACACACAGCTAGAAGCCCAATATTTTTTCAGAGGTAGATGCAGAAAAAACTATATTCAGTTTGCAACCTGATGGAGGTCAGTATAGATGGACTAATAGAACAAGTCCCACACACTGCTAGAAGCCCAAATATTTTTTCAGATGTACTGTAGATGCAGATAAAAATTAGTTTTAATTTGCAACCTGATGGAGGTCAGTATAGATGGACTAATAGAGAAAGTCCGACACACTACTAGAAGGCCAAATATTTTTTCAGAGCTAGATGCAGAAAAAAATTATATTCAGTTTGCAACCTGATGGAGGTCAGTATAGATGGACTAATAGAGAAAGTCCGACACACTACTAGAAGGCCAAATATTTTTTCAGAGGTAGATGCAGAAAAAAATATATTCAGTTTGCAACCTGATGGAGGTCAGTATAGATGGATTAATAGAACAAGACCCACACACAGCTAGAAGCCCAATATTTTTTCAGAGGTAGATGCAGAAAAAACTATATTCAGTTTGCAACCTGATGGAGGTCAGTATAGATGGACTAATAGAACAAGTCCCACACACTGCTAGAAGCCCAAATATTTTTTCAGAGGTACTGTAGATGCAGATAAAAATTAGTTTTAATTTGCAACCTGATGGAGGTCAGTATAGATGGACTAATAGAGAAAGTCCGACACACTACTAGAAGGCCAAATATTTTTTCAGAGCTAGATGCAGAAAAAAATTATATTCAGTTTGCAACCTGATGGAGGTCAGTATAGATGGACTAATAGAGAAAGTCCGACACACTACTAGAAGGCCAAATATTTTTTCAGAGGTAGATGCAGAAAAAAATATATTCAGTTTGCAACCTGATGGAGGTCAGTATAGATGGATTAATAGAACAAGACCCACACACAGCTAGAAGCCCAATATTTTTTCAGAGGTAGATGCAGAAAAAACTATATTCAGTTTGCAACCTGATGGAGGTCAGTATAGATGGACTAATAGAACAAGTCCCACACACTGCTAGAAGCCCAAATATTTTTTCAGAGGTACTGTAGATGCAGATAAAAATTAGTTTTAATTTGCAACCTGATGGAGGTCAGTATAGATGGACTAATAGAATGATGCTATGCCCAAAAGATTTTACTTCACTAGGTGCAGTAAAAAAATTGGTATTCTATACACAGGTGGTATATCTTGCAACACAGATAGGCTACTCCACTGACTAACACACTCTGCAATAGGCCAAAAAGGATTAGCTTTGCTAGATTCAGCCAAATGCTGTGAAAAAAACTTGCACAGCACTGGCACAGACCTGCCTGGCAAAAACTGATAGGAACTGATGTAACCTAGTCCTGAAAAGGACTGCAATTACAATTAGTCTTTACTCCCACAACCTATCTATTTAAGAGCACAGACCTGCCTGATAAAAGTCGTAGGAAATGCTGTAACCTAGTCCTTAATCACAACTATTCCCTACTCCCAAGCTATCTGTATATTTGTGCGAAAATTGGCTTGAAATTAACAAGGTATAGCGCACACAGCAACAGCGGTGCCGTCTAACACGCAGCTGCAGCAGTGAGAAAATGGTGGCGACGGGGAAAATGGCTTGGTCTTATAGGGCAAGGACATGTGACATACACTGCCAATGACACATGCCCTTGCTTGTGTGAAAAAAAGCACTTCGCTCCGTGTGTGCGCTGCTGATAGGCTGACAGATTGCACCTCCCCACTGTAAATGCGGGAAAGAGAAAAAAAAAATGGAGATCTTCATTGTTCCTGCAGAGATCCATCCCCTGCCCCTCCCCCCACCCCGCTGTACACTCAAACTGCGTATTAACTGCGTATTAACATTAATTTTCATCATTACTGAGAAAAAATCCAGTTATGATTTTGGTGCACGAACAGTTATCGAACATAACCTCGAACAGCCGAATTTTTCTCAAATTGTTCGTGTTCGCCGAACGGCTCGAACACCGCCCAAAACAGCTCGAATTTGAGATTGGCGAACAGTTCGAGTAGAACAACGCTCATCTCTAGTTATCATATAACCATAAAATCGCACAATTGCACTTATTAGTCAGGATAAGAGCTTCATCACAAAGGTGCAAGAAAAGCTATATGGAAACAGATACAGATGGGTGACAGCGTTTTCTTGTTTACTCGCTTACTTTTAGTTAACTCCCCAAATGTTCCGTGTTCACATTAACACAACCAGTGTGTATGAAATATATTATGAGAAGCAAAAAAAAGCTAGCAGTTACAGAGGAAGCCGTGGTTTTTCTAGGCCTATTACAGAACGCTGGTAACGCTTTCTACATTGTCATGATAAATCAGTGACATGATATATTAATATGACAAAAGTCCTGGGTACCTTTCCTCCATCTTGGGTATCCCCTTTACATTGTCCACGTGACAAAATGTAGTCCAGACAGATATGTATGTGAAGCAACAATTCTGGGGTGCTTGGTTTTCAGGCCAGGAATGGTTGTTTTGGTAGTGTGGGCTATATATCAATTTCTCAAAGGTAGGTATGATATGACATATATCTGGAATCACAAACAGCAACGCTTTCGAAATATTTTGTCCCATAAACTACTGAAAATGGTGATAATTATTATTAATTCCATAAGGTAAAGCTTAAAAGGGTTTAAAATGGGTTTTCCGCACTTTACAATTATCACAAACTTTTGCTATGTGAAAACTGATCAGGACTGTGCTAATATCATGTTGATTTTATAACATGATGTTAAAAATAATGCAATAATTTATGTGCTATGCATTTAAATGTATGTTAAAAAAAATTAAATATGCTGCACTGATGGAGGAAGAATCACTTGCTGAAAGAAGGACGATGAAGATTCTTTCATTAGGATAATATGTTTCTACAGTAGGGAAAGCAGACAGACATAGGCAGAAGCAAGAAACCCAAATAGTAAGCTAGCAGGTTAAGGGATGAGTAACACTTGCCAATTGGTTTGCCACCCCAAGGAACTAGGTACAGCTACAAAGGAGTATGTAAGAAGCTCCACCCTGCACTGTAGTAGTTTTAGCTTGTCCCAAGTGGAAGAGATAAGCCCTACTGGGCAGGACAGTCACTATTACAGAGAGAGGAAGATAATAACCGCCCACCACCATAAGCAGCAAAAAAAGGCTTAATCCTGTGAGTGAAAAGAGTAACCCTTGACAGTGAGAAAGTAGTTGCCATAAGAGTGAAGAGTAGATACAGCAGGTGAGAAGATACAGGCTTATTCCGGACTAGGAGTTTGCCACACAAGAAGTGTATGAAGCCTATGTGTGAAGAGAATTACAACATGAGAGACAGATAGAAGCAAGTGCCCGTGTGTGAGGAATTGTGATAAGGTAAGTGAGTTGACCGACAAAAGCTACCACTGCCAAGAGAGGTGACTGAGAGAAGGAGCCGTAAATGTATGCTGTGTTGCAATGTGCAGAAGACAAAAAGCCTATGGGCTCAATTCATCAAAGCTTTTATGCCAGAATTCTGAGCTAAAAGCCTTGAAAAGTAGCAAAATTTTGGCACAAAGCCGGGATTTGCTAATATTTTTGAAACTTACGGTGTTCTCATACCATTTTCGCCCAACTCCAACAACAAAGTAGGTAAAGCTGGATGGTATGGGAGTGTGGCAACTCTGATCATCAAATTCTTAATGAGCAGTGGTGCATACAGAGGTGCACAGTGGTTGTCCTATGGTCCTAAGAAATTAAAAGGCATGCACCTCTTAATCGCATAAACTATGCTGGTCTTGAGCATTTGGGGCCTATGTCTGTTTCAAAGAAGTGCAGCTGAAGTGTTTGCCAGCAAAGTGTCTTAAAGGGAATCTGTCATGTCATTTGTCCTATCTAAACTGGCTCTATTGCGTTGTTAGTGATGCAATGTGCATTACTAAAACGCTTTTTTCACTAAAATCTGCGCTTTTATCCTTTGTAAAATATCATTTTGTATAGTTATATCTTACCTGCTTGATTAGTTATAGGGGTTGTAAGATGGCCACCGGACATGTCCTTGAGGGAAGATATATATCGTGGAGGTTGGCAGCTTCAGTGATGTAAAACCGGGAAAGCATGCTCCAGCACACATAGTGTTGAGAGGGTTAACAGGGCATATCAGTGTCGTTTTTTTCGAGCAGTCATAAGAGTCGGGTGGGATTGGCTGCTCACATATCCCCACCCCAGGGTGTGTGTATAAAATGGAGACCGAGTGTCTCATTCATTGTCTGTGGCTGGAGGTGTGGAGACCTCCAGCATGTCTGTACTAAAAGATACTGACTGTGAGCGGGTGAACCCGCAGTACTATATGGACTGTTTATTTTCCTGTTTTGTTACTTTGTGCCGGAGAAGGCTGTGTGTTGTTTCCTTTGAAAGTGCGGTTTATGAAGCCTGAATAAACCTGCCTTGGACATTTTAAAGAGACAATGTCCTGTGCCTACCTCTAATGCGGCTGAGTGAGTACAAAACTCTACAAGGTGAACTTCATGGCGTTCAGTCAGGCTTGTTGCCGTCCACGCCATTTGAAATGTTTTCACTGGGTTTGCGCCCACGTCACCTTTTATTTTTGTTTAAATCCCACACTTGCGCAGTGTGTATTGGCCAGACGCGCGTCATGGCAATACACACTGCACAAGCGCGACTCCCAATACAGACTGTACATGGGCAGGATTTAAACGAGTCTGAAAAAAGTGTGTTAGTAATGCACAATGCATCACTAACAACACAATGGGGCCAGTATAGATAGGACAAATGACATGACGGGTTCCCTTTAAGCAACGTGAAGAGTGCAGCTTGCAGCTGTAAACCAACTTTCTACTTCTGCTCAAGTCTGTTATCTTAGATGTTGTAATCATCAAGGTTGTTGCTATCTAATGAGTAAAATTCACTTGAATGCTTGCTGGTTACTGTCTGCATTGCTTCGCCATCTGTGAGTGAAGGCCCCGTCACACTAAGCGATGCAGCAGCGATCCCGACAACGATACGACCTGTCAGGGATCGTTGCTGCATCGCTAATACATCGCTGGTGAGCTGTCAAACAGGCAGGCTCACCAGCGATCAGGGGAGCAACGATATCGTGGAAAGAATCGTTCCACGATGTCCTGCTCCCGTTCCCAGCCTGCTGCTTAAGCAGGAGCAGGCTGGTAACTATGGTAAATATCGGGTTACTAAGTGCGCGTGTGCCCCTAGTAACCCGCTGTTTACCATGGATACCACTCTGCTACGGTGCGCTGGAGCCTCCGCTCACCGTAGCAGAGTGGTATCTATGGTAAACAGCGGGTTACTAAGTGCGCGCGTGCCCCTAGTAACCCGATATTTACCATGGTTACCAGCCAGATCGTTGGTCCCGCTGGTCACACACAGCGATGTGTGCTGGCCAGCGGGAGGCCAACGACCAAAAAATGGTCCAGGACACTTTGCAACGATCAGCGACCTCACAGCAGGGGCCTGATCGTTGCAAAGTGTCACACATAGCGACATCGCTGGTGAGGTCGCTGGTGAGTCACCAAAACCGTGACACAGCAGCGATCTCGCTAGCGATATCGCTTAGTGTGACGGGGCCTTGAGAAGACCACCCTGTACAACAAGGGTCAGGATATCAATACTATTTAAAAGGGCCAGCAAACACAGCCAATGGTATATCTTACAAAAGGGTCATTCCCATGTAAAATATTTATGAGAAATCCACGGAATGTGTCCTAAATGTCTAATACCGGGGACCTATCTTTGGCAGCCACATTTTAGTTAAAGGGGTGGCCCGGTCCAAAATGATAAGTCTGCAGTCACTCTGTGTGACTGTAGACTTATGAAACCCCCAAGCGCATGCACTGTGCGCTACGGGGATTTGCCGGTTTCTGAGCCGGGACCAAAGGGTATGTATGTGTTGTTCATACTCCCAGCCAGGGCCTGTCTAGTGGGCGTGGCCTCGCTCCATACACTTGTATTAAGCGAGGCCACGCCCCATCTAGTTTCATATAAGTGTTTGGAAGCAAGACCACACCCACAGTCCAGGAGTATGCATGTCGCATACATACCCTCTGGTCCTGGCGCAGAAACCGGTGAATGCCCGCAGCGAACGGTGTCTGCACTGGGGGATTTTATAAGTCTGCAGTCACACAGAATAACTGCAGACTTATCGATTTGGACCCAACCCATTTAAGATTAAGGCTTTGTATACTTGACATAAATGTCTAAGATGGAAATACCCTGTCTGGTCTAAGTCTTCCTTGACTGGAAATTAATTCGAGTCTGGTTTTGGAAAAAAAGTTACATTTTTATGATGTGTAGAGTATGTAACAGGTGCATCCTGTGAAGAATAACCTGAGTGCAAAAGCGATCTACTACATTTAGGTATGCAGAAATAGCAATTACTGTAGGGACAGAAGTGAACACCAAGCTTGCAGTTTCTTGTATGTCTATTGCTGTGCAGTCAGGTGAAATATGTTGATCTCTGTTATTAGTCATTTCAGACTAAGTAGGGAGTAAATGGCAAATTTTCTTCTTTAACAATATAACAAGTTAATCAGTGCTAATTTTCGTGGGTCATTGGAAACTGTATGGGAACAAACAATGGTTAATAAGATCATTTGGTCCCAATACAGTGAGATGTCAACTTAGGAGAGCTCTTCATGGGGTGATATGATAACAGATCATAGAAAAAAATGGGAGTGACTTTTGAAAAGGTTTTGCTCATATAAAAGACCTTTAACTTAATTCCAACCAAATACCAGACATTATTCTTACCCTCCATGTTAGGCGTCGGTCTGGTACTGAATTTGAAATGGGTCCAGGACTTCCTGTGGTCTCTCATTTCATTCCAGCTGGGGCTGATGCTGCTCAGCATCATCATCAGCTCCAACGCCTAGCTGGTCCACGAGCCCTGTTTATCTCCAAGGTAGTTGTGCCTAACAATGTTAAGCCTGGGTTGCAGAGGGAGACAGTGCTTGCGGAGTCTAAGTCCAGAGTTTGCCGTTCTGAGCATGTCCGTGACCTGGCGGATCATGATTGGTGGTTTGGCACCCACCTGACCCGGTGACCTGGCACCGCCTGATTGGTAACGGGTGTCGTCACCAATGGTGCGACAGTGGGGCAGGGCTTAATCTTTAAAAGGCCCGCCCACAAACATGGCGGTGTGCTCAGATCATTTGAGCTGGTTGTTTGTGGTGTGCACGCTGAAACTCTTGGGCTCCTCTAAGAGCCATAACTTTATGCAGGCAGGTAGCCATATAGAGCGGGTCTGCGCAGTCCGGTAGCTCGCCGGCTGAGTGCACAAATACCCGGCGGGTATCACACCCACATACTAGTGCCGACTGCTATAGCGTAGCGCCTGTACCGAAGACAGGGCTACTGCTCCTAGTCCGGTCACACGTCTCCCTGCGGTTCTTGGAGATTGTGTGAACCTCTTTAGCGCTAATCCCCATAGCGTAGCGCCTGTATCCAAGACAGGACTACTGCTGTTCCCACGGTCGCACATCTCCCTGCGGTTCTTGGAGATTGTGCGAATCGTCTTACCCTTCCGTGTGCCTTAACACGAAGGGTTAAGATAATTGTTAAGATAATTGTCGCCGGTCGCTCTCTCCTCCGTGCAATTAATGGAGATAGAGCGTACCGCTTTACCCAGTCCGGTGTGCTGTTAACACGGACGGGTTATCTGTTTAGTTGTCGCTTTTCCTTTCCACCCGGAAAGTGTTCGGCAGCAGTCCATTTGGCTGCATTGCGGACCCCGGGGTCGGTTGCGTTCCATTTAAATAAAGTTGTCTGCAACCGCCCTCCTGACACTCCACACTGCAATATCTTCACGGACATCCATCACTTAACAGGCAAAATAGTGATTGCACTAATATGAGAAAGAAAAATAAGAGGGGTGGCGGGACAAGAAGAGGATACCTGCATGCCAATAAAATGCAAACCTAAACAAGGGGCCTCCAGCAGTCAGGTAGAGTAGCACCCTCCCTAACTGTTGGGTGCATATCTGATCAATTTGTGTTTACAGTGGTTACCTTTGTCTTACACTTCTTGGGCATTTTACATTCAGTATCCTTTGAAGTAATTGTATATATTTTGTATGTATTTGTGCTCTGCATTCTGAACCACTATCTTACTATCTTTTATCCCTACATTTTTGTGATTTTATGATGTATCAATAAAGATGTTTTAATGGACACTTGCCTAGCATAGGTGGTTTATTTGTATGGTCCAACCGACGGACACATATGGGTACATAAGAAAAGGAGGAGAAGGTCTCAGCATATCATTGCAAAAAATATATTTTTTATTTCATATTACACATATATAGAAAAATGGGTATAGCAACCAGACAAATTATGGGTAAAAGATGACCAATAGCAAACACACTAATACTCAAATATAAGTGCTCAATATCAGATAACCTAATAGTAGAATTGCACGCTAGCCCAAGGCAAAATATCCATCAAAAAATAGTGGAAGCCATTAAAGTACCATATAATGTAATGCAGGCAATCCACTTTACAAAACATAGAGTAATACTCTTATTGTAAAAAAAGAGAAAAAAGATATCGCCATATGTCAAGGGGGGTGTACCAACAGTAACCTGATATCGGGATAGAGAGGGAGTATGATGATGCAGGGTATGTTTACCTGTAACAAAGCTCTCACAGACAAGGTGGAGGGGAGGGTGAGAGTAAGAACGGGTGGTAGTGCCTCAAAGCCCGACGCGCCTTGGGCTAGCGTGCAATTCTACTATTAGGTCATCTGATATTGAGCACTTATATTTGAGTATTAGTGTGTTTGCTATTGGTCATCTTTTACCCATAATTTGTCTGGTTGCTATACCCATTTTTCTATATATGTGTAATATGAAATAAAAAATATATTTTTTGCAATGATATGCTGAGACCTTCTCCTCCTTTTCTTATGATACTTTCAGCGTGCGTATGGACGGATGCTCGCCAAGTGGCTGACTATCCGCCCATTTTTTTGTAGTTACCATGTGGCTTTCTGTATATTACATATGGGTACATACAGTAAATTATAGGTCAGCTTTGATTATTATTTTTCCAAGAGAAGTAGTAGCAAGACAAAAGAATGTCAAAATGTCCTGGGAAGACAAGTGTTTGTCTAAAGAAGACCATATGAAAGCCAGTAATACTGCTGGGGAAATTTACAGGATAGCCATTGAACAATGCAAGTTGTGAGTCCTCCATAGTGGGAGCTGCATCCACCATGGATAATAGAAGCAGGGGCAGACATATTATTGCTGCAACCAGCAAGGGCCCAAGAGGTAAGGTGGACAATTTCTACCTTCAAAGAAGGTGGAATAGTGCAGTATGATGACCTATTGGACTGCAAAGGACCCAAATATTGTTCTTGCACAGGGGCCTCTTCTGTCTATGTCCACTCTTGAATAGAAGGATCCTGAATAGTAAAAAATACCTCTACTATGATAGGAGATGCCAAATTGGGTCGTTCAAATTGGAAATCCCTTTTGATTGATGCTTTTTAGTGGCTCATAATGTGCTACAAAGCTCGTGAAATTGTGTTCTCTAGCAGGTCACACTCATTATCACTGTCTAGATAAACAATATAGAGTCAGGAGGTTCCTGCAACCTACATAAACTGTCTTTACAACTCAACCACACCAGCAAAGAAAGCGAGCTGTGGTTTACAGTACCTCCAGTACGCTAGTTCTTCCTTATTCTGTATTACTCATATTGTGCAGATGATCTCAGCCTTATAACGGTTTATTTCCATGTACGCTGTGCAGCACAGACTAATGACAGTCACTCAGTACTGAGAAGGTAAGCTTTCATATCACTGAATTTATTATTAATGAATCTTTAGAATATTAGAACTGTAATACTAAAATTAATTCAGAAGTGAGTCACATGTAATTTTTGGGTAAAAGGAATCAGGGTTGCCAACTTCCCATGAGTTCCAGGACAGTCTGTAAAAAGTGGTCACTTTTTTGTCCTGTCCGTAAAATAAACTTAAGGCGTTTGTGATTTTTTTGAAGAAACATACAGATTATTGTAACTGTAATTAGCATCATTTTACAGTTTACAGTAATTTCAGCTGATGTTTTCATATTAGAATTATGGGCTGTACACATGTATCACTTATAATTATAATGATTTATTATGGTTATGGTTTTCCAATGTGTCCTTAAAAAATATTGTCTGTCCATGATTTTTTGATAAGCTGTTGAGAAAAAATAAAAAGTCAAGTTGGCAATCCAGAAAGGAAGATCTCATTAACATACTAGACTTCCATGTTTTGTTCACACTTGTGTTGGCATCTGCTAATGGAAAAATTAGTTTAGTCTGAAGCACCATCAGCAATACTGGAGAACTAACAGGAACCTAATGGACCCCCTCATTAGTCAATAGGATCTGTCCAGATTCCTTGAGACCTATTTGAAACCATTGGTTTGATATTTTATTTGGGGTGCATTCCTAGCATTCTATTTTATGCTTTCCCACGTTATTTCTGGGATAAATTAAAGTGGCCGTTCTCTAAAAGACCACCACACTATAAAGACCCCAGCTTATCGAGACCAAATATTTCTGTGGCAGGTTATCAAGGACCTTATACAGTATAGTGAATCCTCCAAGATTGCAAAGTCCTTTTCAATGAAGAATAGGATAAAAAAAAATTGAACATCTCCCTCGTCTCTGTCTACCACCCTACCCGTCCTCTTTGTTCAGGTAATGACCTTAGACTAACATCCTCTATAATCCGAACCTCCCTCTCCCGTCTCCAGGACTTCTCTTGTGTTGCACTAGTTTTCTGGAATGCACTACCGCAGACAATCCGGTTAATTCCCAGTATCCAGTTTGAAGCGTGCCCTAAAAACACATTTCTTTAGACTAGCCTATCACCTCACCTCATTAATCTAACTACTACCTATTCTCTCTTCTACGTTTGCCGCCCCGGCAGGGCCGCTGCGGTCACGGTACTGGTGCACAGCAGTCTGAGTGCTGGTATGGTCTGACCGGGGCGCGTGCCAGTCTTTATCAATTGTGGGGGTTAATAATAAAAAGGTTCGTGAAGCCAGTTGGGATGTTTGGCCTGGCATGGCCGGGCACTGATGAGGGCCCCTGAGAGTTAGGTGGTGATGAGCAGTGCTAGATGATTAACCCTTCCCAACCAGAGCTGGCTCCCAGGGGAGTTGGGGCAGGATTGGCGCAGCAAAAAATAATTAGCTTTAGACAGGGTAAGAACCAGTTTGTACCTTTTACTGGAGTTTTTGCAAACAGTTCCCGAAGTTTCTGTACAGTTCACATACAGGGTTTTGGACAGACCTGCATGGTGAGGGTTCAGACTCTCTGCTGTGAGGTTGTGTAGCCTTCCTACTGCTAATTATACCTCTGAACCTACAAAAGACAAAAATATATCTCATACCCTACCATCATTATATATAAATGTAAAGCAAAGTTGCATAATAAATATAGGGTACTTAGTGAACTATTTTTGATCAAAAAAAGTATACAAGCCGTCCCACCAGCGGCAAGGTGACCCTAAATTGGGACGGTACCTATACTGCCTATATTAAAAACCTTACTGTATATCAAAGTTGAAGTAATGCATATAAAAGGGTAGACAAATAGGACCGGGTCCCAACTCCAGACCACCCAGGCCCGTGGTAAGCTACATATATACCAGTCAGCTCAACAAAGGGGATGCCACACCCTTAAATTGCACAGAATGCAAACAAGACAAAAAACCAGGCAATGTGAACTGAGGTCTAAGATGGTAGACATGCAAGAAATAGAAGCATGTTCACACTAGCAAAAAAGAAACAAAACCTACAAAAGACAAAAATATATCTCATACCCTACCATCATTATATATAAATGTAAAGCAAAGTTGCATAATAAATATAGGGTACTTAGTGAACTATTTTTGATCAAAAAAAGTATACAAGCCGTCCCACCAGCGGCAAGGTGACCCTAAATTGGGACGGTACCTATACTGCCTATATTAAAAACCTTACTGTATATCAAAGTTGAAGTAATGCATATAAAAGGGTAGACAAATAGGACCGGGTCCCAACTCCAGACCACCCAGGCCCGTGGTCTTGTTTGCATTCTGTGCAATTTAAGGGTGTGGCATCCCCTTTGTTGAGCTGACTGGTATATATGTAGCTTACCACGGGCCTGGGTGGTCTGGAGTTGGGACCCGGTCCTATTTGTCTACCCTTTTATATGCATTACTTCAACTTTGATATACAGTAAGGTTTTTAATATAGGCAGTATAGGTACCGTCCCAATTTAGGGTCACCTTGCCACTGGTGGGACGGCTTCTATACTTTTTTTGATCAAAAATAGTTCACTAAGTACCCTATATTTATTATGCAACTTTGCTTTACATTTATATATAATGATGGTAGGGTATGAGATATATTTTTGTCTTTTGTAGGTTTTGTTTCTTTTTTGCTAGTGTGAACATGCTTCTATTTCTTGCATGTCTACCATCTTAGACCTCAGTTCACATTGCCTGTTTTTTTGTCTTGTTTGCATTCTGTGCAATTTAAGGGTGTGGCATCCCCTTTGTTGAGCTGACTGGTATATATGTAGCTTACCACGGGCCTGGGTGGTCTGGAGTTGGGACCCGGTCCTATTTGTCTACCCTTTTATATGCATTACTTCAACTTTGATATACAGTAAGGTTTTTAATATAGGCAGTATAGGTACCGTCCCAATTTAGGGTCACCTTGCCGCTGGTGGGACGGCTTGTATACTTTTTTTGATCAAAAATAGTTCACTAAGTACCCTATATTTATTATGCAACTTTGCTTTACATTTATATATAATGATGGTAGGGTATGAGATATATTTTTGTCTTTTGTAGGTTTTGTTTCTTTTTTGCTAGTGTGAACATGCTTCTATTTCTTGCATGTCTACCATCTTAGACCTCAGTTCACATTGCCTGGTTAATTATACCTCTGGTAGACGATTCCTTGGATTTCCAGGGGTCCAAGGTAAACAGTTACTGGATCTGTGATCCCTTCCAGCAAGCAGGCAACATGAATCCTGTCAGAACACTCACTTTCTCTTGTAGCAGTGTCTTTGACTCCATGCGGTTGCTGAGCTCCTAGGAAAACACTTCGCTGCTCGTTATATGAAGACCGAGCAGGTTAACAGTTTAGCACAGACTCAGGAAATCTCTGTGCTCTAGGGACTGGACCCTGCCTTGTGCAGCTTTCCCTTGCAGAGAGCAGACTTCTCTCTCTTGCACAGAGAACTCCATGATGCTGCTTCTTCCTCACACTACAACTAGAACTGAAGCACCTCCTCCGCCCTCTGAGGGATGTGTACAACTTCCTGGTTTAGGCAAAAGTGTACAGTCCTTTAGTAAGGGATCGGGTAACAATATGTGTATGTAATGAAAACAGCAGAGAACTTATCCATCACCATTGCTGGCAATACATATGAATTATATTACATATGCAGGCATTTTGTGGCGCTATAGACAGAGGCGCCACATTCCCCCCTAGTGAAGAGTAGCACGTCCTCGGGCTACTTAGCCAGTAGGCAGTCCATAATAAAACAAAATAACATTAACCTGAAACATATAAACGGTCATATTAATCTAGTTGTGGATTACAGCCCAAAACCACTCCTGATCGTCCCTGAGTGCAGCTGCGGGGCACACAGACCATAATATAGAATTCACTGCACTGGCTGTTTTGGATGTCCCCTTGACAAAGGCACAATGTACCAGGCTCCTTTCAGTCCATAAGTCCTTACAAGAGTTCTTGTAGTAAAAGAAAGAGTAATGGTTGCTGAAATCTCACATTAGTCAATGGGGGCACATCTTATTTTTCAACATTTTCATTAAGGTTACATAAAGCATAGTTCAACATAAATACAAATCAAATCTTCTTATTGGTTTTCCTTGCTCTATGAATCATTCCTATAGCGAGAAGGGTTCTTCTATCCTGTGTACTACGCTGTGATTTGCGCAAAATAGGAAGGCTAGGCAACTTTCTACCACTCTTTGAACTTACCACAGGTACGGCAGGCGGACAGCTAGCAGGGGGCAAGTTTTATGGTCTTGGAGCATGCAAAGCATCAAGGGCTGGCGTTAGCTGCTCCTCTCTTTCAGAATGGTTTGGTGTTTCTGGTAAGGACCGTTGTGGGACTACTACCGCATTGTCGACTTGCAGCCAAGAATGGGGAAGTTCACCTAGGATGGTGCGAATCTTTGTGTCAGTTTCTGGTATTTGCTGAGGAACTTCTTTAGTTTCAACTCTGTCGCGCAATTGGGATGGACATATTTTTAGATTGTCTCACGATACAGTAGTACATGTTTTTCCGCCATCTTTGGAGATGGTACACACTTTGCTGTTGTCAAGGTTAGATGGTAGAATAGTGTAAGGTTGGGCCTCCCATTGGTCGTCCAACTAGTAGTTTCTTCTCTTTTTCTTCAACACTTGTTTACTTGGCGATAGGGGTGTTGCCAGCGCGTGCCAATTAAAGTCTCTCTCCTGTCTTTGTCTAGCTTGGGCAAGACTCTTTTCTACACATTGCTGAACTTTTTGATACTGCAGTTGTCTTTCTGTGTTCCAATCAGTGTCTAATTGGCTGGATATACAGGGTGGGCCATTTATATGGATACACCTAAATTAAATGGGACTAGTTGGTGATATCAACTTCATGTTTGTGGCACATTAGTATATGGGAGGGGGAAAACTTTTCCAGGTGGGTGGTGACCATGGCGGCCATTTTGAAGTCGGCCATTTTGGATCCAACTCTATTTTTTTCAATGAGAAAAGGGTCATGTGACACATCAAACTTATTGAGAATTTCATAAGAAAAACAATGGTGTGCTTGGTTTTAATGTGACTTTATTCTTTCATGAGTTTTTTTTACAAGTTTATGACCACTTATATGTGTTCAAAGTTCTGCCCATTGTGTTGGATTGTCAATGCAACCCTCTTCTCCCACTCTTTACACACTGAACACCGCAGAAGAAATGCTAGCACAGGCTTCCAGTATCCGTGTTTCAGATGCTGCACATCTCGTATCTTCACAGCATAGACAATTGCCTTCAGATGACCCCAAAGATAAAAGTCTAAGGTGGTCAGATCGGGAGACCTTGGTGGCCATTCAACTGGCCCACGACAACCAATCCACATTCCAGGCAACTGTTCATGTAGGAATGCTTGGACCTGACACCCATAATGTGGTGGTGCATCATCTTGTTGGAAAAACTCAGGGAACGTGCCATCTTCAGTGCATAAAGAGGGCAACACATCATCATGTAGCAATTTGAGATATCCAGTGGCATTGAGGTTTCCATTGATGAAGAATGGCCCCACTATCTTTGTATCCCATATACCACACCATACCATCAAGATACGAGATGTGCAGCATCTGAAACAACGGATACTGGAAGCCTGTGCTAGCATTTCTTCTGCGGTGTTGCTATCAGTGTGTAAAGAGTGGGAGAAGAGGGTTGCATTGACAATCCAACACAATGGGCGGCACTTTGAACACATTTTATAAGTGGTCATAAACTTGTAAAAAACTCATGAAAGAATAAAGTCACATTAAAAACAAGCACACCATTGTTTTTCTTATGAAAGTCTCAATAAGTTTAATGTGTCACATGACCCTCTTCCTATTGAAAAAAATAAAGTTGGATCCAAAATGGCTGACTTCAAAATGGCAGCCATGGTCACCACCCATCTGGAAAAGTTTTCCTCCTCCCATATACTAATGTGCCACAAACAGGAAGTTGATATCACCAACCATTCCCATTTAATTTAGGTGTATCCATATAAATGGCCCACCCTGTAGTTTCAGGGGTTAGGACTCCCATTTCCAGAAAAATGGGGAGTTGACCTGGCCATGCACGCATCAGGTAAGCTGGTGCATATCCTGTTGAGCTGGTTTGGATATGATTTTACATTTCTTTCAAATCAGGCAATTTCCTAGGCCATTGGTTCCTTTCTTCCAACGGTAGGACCTGTAATAAATTGATGACAAGATGATTCAATTTTTCGCAAAGACCGTTGCCTTGTGGGTGGTATGGCGTGGTTCTGATTTTTTTACACCCGTATATGGAGCTAAATTCCTGGAAGACTTCTGCCTCAAAGGCTGACCTCTGTCTGTCAGCACTTGATCTGGGTATCCATGGGGTCTACAGAAATACTCTTGGAATGCCTGTGCAGCTGATTTTGCTGTTTGGTCTTTCACTGGAACGACCACTTGGAAGTGGGAATAATGGTCGACTATGGTTAGAGCATAGTTATATCCTGATCGGCTTGGGGATAGTTGCACATGGTCTAGGGCCACTACCTTCAGTGGTTGCTTAGTGACGATTGGTTACAAGGGGGCTTTTTGACTGGTGGGATTCTTTCCTCTAAGATTACATGGGCTGCACTCCCTGCACCACTGTTCAATGGACCGTCTCATGCCTATCCAGAAGAAGCGGTCGCAGATGAGAACTTCTAGCTTTTTCCGCCTAAAGTGTCCAGCTTGATTGTGATAAGCTTCTAGGGCCATGGGCACATCTCTTCTTGGGACCACAATCTGCCATACCAGGTCATGCGTACGTGGGTTAATGGCTCTTTGGATCAATTTGCCTTCATAAGTGAACAGCTTCTTTCTCTGTTTCCACAACTGTTGGGCATCTGCAAGTGCATCAGGAGCTGGAGATGAATTTGCTGCACCAAGGAGTTCTTTGACAAAGCATATAGCCGGGTCACTGCTCTGCGTCTTTTCCCAACCATGGTGGGGTAGCGGATTAAGGGACACTTCTTCGACGGCTAGACTCCTCCCTGTTACACAGTTGGAGCCCTGGAGGACATCCTGGCTGTGGAATGCAGGCATCTCTATCTCCTCCAGGACTGCCAGATCTTCTTCTGAGTCAGGAGGATATGGCATGCAGGACAAGGCATCTGCGTTTGCGGGAACATGCCAGTACCCGCTGGTTAGGTCTTGAGTGGAGAAGTACCTAGCCGATTTTAATGCTTCGACAGACTCCTCTATGCGCGGTAGGGAGTAAGTGTCTTTGTGGGTGATTTTGTTGACCTTTCTGTAATCTATGCACATGCGCATTCTACCATCTTTTTTTCTAACCAACACCATAGGAGCTGCCCAAGGACTGCTGCTGTCCCTGATTACCCCTGCTTGTTTTATTTCTTTCAGCATACTTTTTGCACACTGATAAAGAGCTGGAGGTATGGGACGATACCTTCCTTTGATAGGTGGATGATCTGCTGTGGGGATATTATGTTGGATGCCCTTTACCTGCCCAAAATACAAGGGGTGCTTACTGAAAATCATCCGTACTCCTGGACCACTTGATACACGCCATTTTTCTGATGTGGAGGAGTGGAGTCAATGCCAAAATGCATCTTTTGAACCCAGTCCTCCAACGGAATTAAGGAGCCTTTGCCCTCCGTCGACTCAGACGAAGCCAAGGGTTTTGCAGCCTGAATATCATTATTGTTGACTGTAAACAGTTTGGCTATGTTTGCATAATGGGGCAAGCATGCTTCTTCCTCCCCACAGTTCAGGACACGTGCCAGAACCCTGCCCTTTTTAACATCAACAATCCCCCTTGCAGTCATAACAGTAAGTCGGCTGTCCAAATAGACAGGTTCTAATAGAGCCTGGTAATCCTGGCCCCTGATACCGATGGCTGCTCTGCACCAGATGAGAGTCTCACCCCTGGGGGGAAGCATAATGGAGTTGGGATCACTCACCCTTACGCTACCAATCTCTCCACCAGCTATCTCCAACTGCTGTTGCTGCACGAGAGCCTTGATTTCGTTATTGAGGGCATACTTCTCTAAAAGGGGCTGAATCTGCTATGTCTTGCAAAATGGTGATGACCTCACTTAAACAATTTTCTATCACATTTGTACCCAGGGTTATGGTAGAAGTACACTCCCTTCTTTCCACATCTACTACCACAAGGCCTTGAGATTTAAGCTCCACCCTTCCCACTTTAATGATAACCTCTTTGTACCCCACCTGTGTCAAAGGCTGACCATTTCTTGCTATTAAAGACAAGTCTCCATCAGGGAGACGGATGAAATCAGCATCAGTCCAATATCTCTGGTACAGTGTGTGAGGGATTGTCGTTACCTGCGAACCAGTATCCAAAAGGGCGGTGAAGGGGATACCGTCAATCACAACTGGTATGAATGGACGTCCGCCGACATACTTGTTTTTCCAGTTCACTGGACCAGACTGTCTAACTCCCAGGAGTTGGTCCGCTCGCCCAGGGGTTGCCCGTTTAAGGGACACCCTCTCTCGATATGACCAACCTTGTCACATCATCTGCAGATGGGTTGTCCTGCGGGGTCAAATTGATCTGTCCTTAAACTGAGCAAAGTCCATATCGGGTTTTTGCAGCGACATCATGCGCAGCTGGGCCTTACTGGAATCAGACAAAAGGCCTTTAATGAACTTCTCTTTTAGCATTTTGCTTTCATCTTGTACACGGTCAGGGTCAATTCGCCTGATGGCCCACAATGCCTCCTGCAGATTAAGTGCATAGTCTCCAACAGTGTCTTGTGCTTTCTCTCTGCAACTGAAAAATCTCACATCTTTAATTCTGAGGCAGTACGGGTATCAAAGGTATCTCTGAGTTTAACAAAAATGTCTTTTACAGTCTTTTTATCAGTGGGTGGCCAAGATTTTACTTCTCTTTGGGCGGCGCCACTGAGCTGACTCATAAGTATGGTAACTTTCTGATCTTCTGACATGGGGTAAAGTTCAAACAGACTGCACAGCATCTCTTTGAAGTCGCTTAAGGTGTGTGATTCGCCTGTGTACTGTGGCAGCCATGCTGCACCCAGTATATAAGGCATGGCTAATGGCAATATGGGAGACGCAGCTGCTGCCCCACTAGGGTTACTGGGATTAGACATTTCCCTACTTTTTAACCCCTGCAGGGGTGTGACTCACCTTTCCTGTTGCTGCAGGTCTTTACTCAGCTGATGCGTTTTCTGGTGGGATCCCAGGTAGCCGTACCTCAAGCGGTGTGAGCTAGCAGTGCTCCACCCACCACGAGTCTCGCCACTGCATGCACAGCCAATCACCTGAACTCCCTTGCTGCTGCAGGGATTTGAAACAAAACAGCGGTTCCTTAGAGGAGTTAGGGTCCTTAGGCGCACAGAATCCTGTTCGTGATGCCAGGAATCAGTCTATGCCGACCCGGCCGGGCCGCTGCGGTCACGGTACTGGTGCACAGTGGTCTGAGTGCTGGTATGGTCCGAACAGGGGCACACG
Organism: Phyllobates terribilis; assembly: GCF_046119375.1. Taxonomy (NCBI): domain Eukaryota; kingdom Metazoa; phylum Chordata; class Amphibia; order Anura; family Dendrobatidae; genus Phyllobates; species Phyllobates terribilis. The sequence goes on from NW_027362767.1 coordinate 374,638,987, forward strand.
CCAGTCTTTATCAATTGTGGGGGTTAATAAAGTAATATAAAGGTTTGTGACGCCAGTTGGGATGTTCGGTCTGGTATGTCCGGGCACTAATGAGGGCCCCTGGGAGTTAGGTGGTGATGAGCAGTGCCAGATGATTAACCCTTCCCAGCCAGAGCTGGCTCCCAGGGGAGTTGGAGCAGGAATGGTGCAGCAGAAAGTAATTAGCTTTAGACAGGGTAAGAACCAGTTTGTACCTTTTACTGGAGTTTTTGCAAACAGTTCCAGAAGCTTCTGTACAGTTCACATACAGGGTTTTGGACAGACCTGCATGGTGAGGGTTCAGACTCTCTGCTGTGAGGTTGTATGGCCTTCTTGCTGCTAATTATACCTCTGGTAGACCATTCCTTGGATCCCCAGGGGTCCAAGGTAAACAGTTACTGGATCTGTGATCCCTTCCAGCCAGCAGGCAACATGAATCCTGTCAGAACACTCACTTTCTCTTGTAGCAGTGTCTCTGACTCCATGCGGTTGCTGAGCTCCCAGGTAAACACTTCACTGCTCGTTATATGAAAACCGAGCAGGTTCACAGTTTAGCTCAGACTCTGGAAGTCTCTGTGCTCAAGGGACTGGACCCTGCCTTGTGCAGCTTTCCCTTGCAGAGAGCAGACTTCTCTCTCTTGCACAGAGAACTCCATGATGCTCCTTCTTCCTCACACTGCAACTAGAACTGAAGCACCTCCTCCGCCCTCTGAGGGATGTGTACAACTTCCTGGTTTAGGCAAAAGTGTACAGTCCTTCAGTAAGGGATTGGTTAACAATATGTGTATGTAATGAAAACAGCAGAGAACTTATCCCTTACCATTGCTGGCAATACATATGAATTAAATCACACATGCAGGCATTTTGTGGCGCTATAGACAGGGGAGCCACATATGCACTCAGTAGCACTTTGTATATATACTTGTAGACATACTGGCTGGTGACCGGTTGATGCACCATTATTTGAATGCCTCTATTTATTACATTGATGGCTTCATCTTTTGTTTCTCCTCTATTTTCAAATAGGTTGTAAGCTTGTGAGCAGGGCCCTCACTTCTATTCGCATGCATTGAACTATGTGTTGCTCTGTAATGTTTTTATTGTGTGTACAAATCCCCTCTGAATTGTAAAGTGCTGCAGTAAATGTTTGTGTAGCACCCTGAGGGCTCGGCTGCTACAGGGGTATTACACCTCAAGCCAGAGGTGTGGTATTCCACTCCCGGGTAAGGATGGAGTATGGAACTGAGCTCAGTTAGCTGCATGCACTACATACATCCCATTTCCGGGGGACAGAACTACGGTACTCCCACCAGTATATGTGCAGGTACGACAGCGTCTGTCCCTGGCTGGAGTGGGAGGGGGGTGGAACATCCCAGTAGTGTAGGGGCAGATAGGGGGAGTAGTCTGGGTAAAGCTAGGAGCTCATTGGGTGCTGGTCACCTGAGCTCACACATAGAGGGAGTATATAAGGTGGGCACCATCTTAGATCAGGGTCAGTCTTCTGTAGAGAGTCAGTCTTCTGTAGAGAGTCAGTCAGTCCTGAGAGAGGTCCAGGAGCGCCTGCAGAGAGAAGAGAGAGAGAGGAGAAGAGAAGGACCCAGAGGGGGAGAAGAAGGAACCCCAAGAACCCAGTATACAACCAGAAGGGTGAAGGGTTGGCACGCAAGGGAACCGGATCCCAAATTAGTGGAGGAGAGAAACAACCCTCAACTAAGAACCGGAGGCTGCGACATTACATGTGGAGCAGCCCCTCACCAAGTCCACTAAGAAGGCACACCGAGCATAGGGTCAGGGAAGCCAAAGAAGGTTCACCCAATAGGAGACCCGAGGGAGCCGGACATAAGTGGACCCCTGGTGGGAACGGCCAGTAGAGAGGACAGTCAGAAAGGGAGCTCAGGATCACGCTCCAGAATTGCTTGGGGGTTGGCCGAGTCCAGGACCTGGTGGACGCAGCACGGCTCGGGCGGTCACTCAAGGCCAGAGTGACCAACAGAACAGCAGTAAGTAAAAACCCTGAACTGCACAGCCCGACTCTGAGTCTTCTTACCATCCACACTGCACCACTACTACCACCATCCTCTACACCTGACCCCCTGAGGCTATACCCCTCCCGTTGGGGGTTATACTACCACAGCTGCACATATACCACCAGCCTCAGCGGACCCTGCTGCAGCGGCGGCCTTTTGACCGCAAATCAACAGGTGGCGTAGTCGACACTAAGAACAACTAATAACATCTGTAAAGACTGCCACACACTGAGTTTGACACCCTGGGCACGGACCGGGTCGCCGCCACTCGGAGACTACAACCCCCATCAGATCCGGCTCCGGGTAATCCCCAAACAGCACTGGCCCAGGGGGCGCGTCATTTGCGCTATAGAAATAAAAATTATTATTATTATTCACAGAAAGATCTGCCCTGCATCATAGAAGAGGTCTTTTAGGGTATGTGCACACAATGTTTTTTCTGGCCAGCTTGGAGCGGTCCACTCTGAAACCTGGCTGAAAAATAATTATTTAAAGGCTCAAAAGAATGAACATTGGCATTTTTATGTAAAAATGACTTGCTGTTCATACTGTACATTCAACGTTTTTAGCAACTTTTAACCGCTTCAGGTTCCCTAAGACGCCAAGTGCTTAAAAGAAGTGAGCTGACCGTTCTTCATTTTTCCACTCTGAAGATGCTCTATACAGGGCCGACTCCAGGTTTTCGTGGCCCCCGGGCAAAAGAGTCTCAGTGGGCCCCTTTAACACATACCACGATTCATGATGCACAGATACCGCAGAGAAATCTAGAGAAATCTAGGTATAGTACAATGTCAAAGATTTCACTTACTTCTTACATTACATGATTGATATCTATTGTAAATTCTACAACAGCTCAGAAACTGACAAATCCTTGCAGGGCACAGTGCGAGCCCTGGGGGACTATAAAGTGTTCATTTTAGACCGGACAGTATAGTACTCCATACAGTATAATGGGCCCCATATAATGCTGCATACAGAATATTAGGCCCCATATATTGCTCCATACAAAATAATGAGCTTCATATGATGCTCCATACAGAATAATGGCCCACATATAATGCTCCATACAGAATAATGGCCCCCATATAATGCTCTATACACTATAATGCCCCCCTATAATGCTCCATATAGAATAATGGCCCCCATATAATGCTTCATACAGAATGGGCCCCATATATTGCTCGATACAAAATGGGCCTTATATATTGCTGCATCCAGTATGGGCCACATATACTGCTCCATGCAGTATGGGCCTCATATAATGCTTCATGCAGTATGGTCTGCATATACTGCTCCATGCGGTATGGGCCCCATATACTGCTCCATGCAGTATGGGCCCCATAAACTGCTCCATGCAGTATGGACCCCATATAATGCTCGATGCAGCATGGGCCTCATATATTGCTCCATTCAGTATGGGCCCCATATATTGCTCCATTCAGTATGGGCCCCATATACTGCTCCATGCAGTAGGGGCTTCATATAATGCTCCATGCTGTTTTGCCCCTCATATTTTGCTCCATGCAGTATGGTCTCCATATACTGCTCCATGCAGTATGGGCCCCATATCCTGCTCCATGCAGTATGGGCCCCATATACTGCTCCATGCAGTATGAACCCCATGTACTGCTCCATGCAGTATGGGCACCATATACTGCTCCATACATAAAAAAAAATAAAAAATACTCACCTCTCCTCGCTGGCCGTGGCTCTGCTACAGACTCCTCAGGGTCGCAGTCTTCCAACTCTCTGCACTGTGACATTCAGAGCAGAGGGAGCGCTGTAGTGACGTCATCGCGCCCTCTGACCTGAGACGTCAGAGTGTCAGAAGATGCTGGAGCTGTGGAGGAACAGAGAGAGGTAAGTAATGCAAGTGTCGGGGCCCTAAGCAAGCAGGGGGGCCCACTCACACCCATAGCGTGCCAGGGTCCCCGACGGCGAGTGGGCCCCCTGCTTGCTCAGGGCCCCAGGCACTAGCCCGGATGCGCCGTTGCCGATGTCGACCCCAGCTCTATACTATACAGTATAAATCACTGTGAAGGCTTTTTGAGTGTTTTGAGCTGGAAAAGCACTTTAAAAGAAAAGTCACCAATGGCAAAAAATGTGGAAAAAGTGCTAGAGAAGCAACAAAAAACCTTTAAGAAAGATGTGTCAGGAAAAAATTAAGTCAGTGTTTCCTCTTGAAAAACTTGCCAGGCTCCACACCAAAAATTGCTTCAAATACTGTTACGGAATGTGCACACCAGCATATCGGCATCATGACATGCTGCCTGATCCAGTGGCTGCATGATGCGGCGCTTCAGAGAAAACATAGTTCACCACGGGGAAACAACCCGCACGTGAAACTAGTTGAACAGGCATTTCCCAGCAGCTTCTCTCCTCCTGCTGACAGTGACTGACAGATCTCTCCCTGTGTGTACCTGTGTGTTCCTGTAGTGGGCAGGAAGAAGCCGCTGGGGACTGATAGTTATTAAGCTAAATTTTTCTCTGAATATCAGCAGCATTTCAGAATTAAACGTATATGACTGAAATCATACAGCCATTCTCTGATGCATGCTGCCTGTGGATCAGGCAGCATACATTAGCTGTCAGGTTCCCTTTAAGGAAGACGCTTTAGAAAAACGCCAGGAGTGTTTTACCTGAAGCATGTTCTTTGACGTTCTTTGTGTCATCTCTGCGGCGCCTTTGCCCACGTCTTTTTTCTCCATTTCATATATAAAATGATGGTGGCTTCCATGCAGAATCCGCCTTAGCAATGGACAGGTCACTTCTTTTAGTTGTTTTACAGCTTTCGAAGCCTGAGGCGGTTAACATAAGTTACGAAAGATGGAACACATGCAAGTCATTTTGACATTGCCGTGCATATGTTCATCATTTTGAACGTTTACTGAGCACCTTTTTAGGCGGTTTCCAGGCCAAATCCACCTGAAAAAGATGCCATGTGCACATACCCTTAGGGTATATTCAAACTGAGGTTTTAGATGTGAATTTTGAAGAATATTAAAAGAATATTTGAATTGTGTTTTATGTGGATTTTGAAGAGGATCTAGTTCTAAAAAAAAGCTCCATGTGAACCTGGCATTATATTGACCCTTTTCTTTGGCAGGACTACCCCTCTTGGAGACCTTTTTTCACCACAATTTTTTTAGCAATCTTCTCAATGAAGTTTCACTGTATTATGCTATTATATTTTTACTATTTATTTAGTTATTTTACATTTTAACTTTATCTCTGACATTGCAGAGAAGGTGGGACCGTTTTGCATTTTTAGATATCTATAACCTACAAATTTTGGCAGCAAGCCGATGGGCCGATGTAAATAGTAGCAAGCAAAATTGCAATGGTGGACAGCTGCCAAATACAAAACCTACATGTATGACAGCACAGAAACAGAAAAAATAAAGGAATAACAGATTATAACATGCTAACTAAAAAGGGGCTTGATGTCTGGTAGAATCAGCTAGCGCCTGTGAGATGAACGTCAGCTATGTCTGCCGTGAGCGACCGTGAAGAGTAAAAGTAAGAGGTCTGCTTCTGTTCTCTCTTTTTATTCACTTTTTTTACTATAGTTTAGCATCACAGCATTTCGCTGTAGCCTTTATCTAAACACATGCTGCATGTATTGTTATACCATCTGATTGTCATTATTCATTTTTTACTGTCTCCATGCACTCTTTGCTATACTCTGTATTCCATTTGCCATTTATTCCTGAGACGATATCACCAATAATCCTATATTCTACATTTTATTCTGTGCATTTTAGATTTTTGAATTAACAAAGTTACCATTTTTAAAACATATGCTGTCCTACCTGTAGGTTTTATATTTTTAGATATCTGTAAAAATATAATAAATACAAGTGTATTGTGTTGGACTGGGGCTTAACTGCATTATTAATACCTGTATGTAAACAAGCAAGTTTATAGATTTTTATAAAAACATGTAACAATTGTCCATATGCAGGGTGTGAGGGAGTGACATCTTAAAGAGTATATTTCTCCTAGTAGCATGGCATAGGGGTCCGCATGGACAATTGCACCAGGGGCAAAATTCCTAAAAATACAAAATTAAAGGGAAAAAAGGAAAGTAGCAGTGTTGTCACTAGCATTGAAGATTTGGAGCAGTGCCCATGCTCCAGACTTCTGGCCAAGTGTCCTGGATTTTGGGCGAGCATCATTTTGAACTGTATTGGTGTCTGAATGATGCCAATACAGTTGACCCCTCTGGTAGAGCTGGGAGCCAATGATCGTGAAAGCTGCAGGCTGCTATAGACCAAAGACCTACAAGACATCAGCATCTCGGAACAGGCGGCAAGTATAGAGTGCACTCACCATCAGTCAAGAGGTGAGCTTTGGGATGGGTGTGACACCACTGTGCCGAACTGCAAGACCATGAAAGAAAGACTTTTGTGGTGTGGTAGAGAAGCTGCTGAGGTAGTGCTTTGAAGGTAACAAGTGTAATCTACTGTCAGTGACTAAGCCTATATAAATCAAAATTGCCACCAAGAATTATCCTAATCATGAGGAACCAAGGTACGCAAAGTAAACACCTCTCCGCGATATTTAAAAGAAAAAAACTTTTATTGAATAATCTTAAAATATTTAAACATACACTTAATACAACCAGTACCTCTAACGTGGAGGACAGTACAATATGACCTAGGGCTCTACTGAGTTATATAATTTAACAATAAAGGCACATATAGTCTCAAATGTATCAATAAAGGTGCAAACGAATCTATATCAAACCAGGATATCTGAATCTGTATTATAAGAAAGGCAATATGCGTTGTGTTACTGAGAGAGATTCAGGGTTCATATTTCCCTATATAGAATACGAGTCAAAAGTGCAAGTGCATATATTCAAGTATTAATAAATCCCAAGGTACTGGGCTATTTGTGGTGATAGCAATAACAATTTGCTGTATTATAAGGGAAAAAGACATTACCTCTGAAATAGAAATCTCTCAGATATGCTCCGTAATCCTGGTCAGTCTCGTCCCTCACCCCGACCCCGACGCGCATTTTGTAACACTTCCTCAGGTGATGTGTCACGGAGGGGGATGCCAGACTTTACATTGAAAGATGTGTCCAATGAAAATTGAGCTGTATGTCACTAAACCTGTTGTATTTTATAAATGTTTTAATCACCAGGCCTTTTGCCTCATGTAATCTGTTGGAACCACAAACCTTGTTGCCTCTTGCATATTTTTGTAACCACCAATCTTGTTGTCTTTTGTATATTGTTGTAACCACCAAGGCTTGTGCCTCCTGAGAGATGTTGAAACCACCAAGTTTGTTCCTTCACCATGAATAAAGTTCTCTTTTGAACTCTTTCATCCTTCCACCATCCGTTAGTGGAAAGCTGGACCCCCAAAAGGTTACTGTATTCAAAATATATATAGAGGGGCACACTGTCATCATCCGAATCTACTACCCCTTATATATTTGTAATCTTTGTAGTTCCAAGAAACCCTTTTAACAAGTAGGGATTGTATAAAGTGCAGAATCTTAACTCATTAATTCATCGATGTGAAATGATTCTTTAAGTAATTGCAGATAGCACAGTGCCTTAAAATAAAATACAATTCTTACAGATTTTGATTGTTTTTAGCTTTATTTACACATATGACATTTACTATATATATATATATATATATATATATATATATATATATATATATACAGTCATGGCCAAAAGTATTGAGAATGAGACAAATAGTAATTTTTCCAAAGTTTACTGCTCCATTTTTTGCAATGGCTATTGCATATACTCCTGAATGTCAAAGAGTGATCAGCTTAACAGCAATTACTCTTACTTGCAAAGTCAATATTTGCCCAGAAAATGAACTTTAACCCCCAAAACACATTTCAACATCATTGCAGTCCTGCCTTAAAAGGAGCAGCTAACATCGTTTTAGTGATTGATCCATTAACACAGGTGTGGGTGTTGATGAGGACAGGGCTGGCGATCAATCAGTCATGATTAAGTAAGAATGACATCACTGGACACTTTAAAAGGAGGCTGGTTCTTGGTATCATTGTTTCTCTTCAGTAAACCATGGTTATCTCTAAAGAAACACGTGCAGCCATCATTGCACTGCACAAAAATGGCCTGACAGAGAAGAGTATCGCAGCTACAAAGATTGCACCTCAGTCAACAATCTATCGCATCATCAAGAACTTCAAGGAGAGAGCTTCCATTGTTGTCAAAAAGGCTCCAGGGCGCCCAAGAAAAACCAGCAAGCGCCAGGACCGTATCTTAAAACTGTTTCAGCTGCGGGATCGGACTACCAGCAGTGCCGAGCTTGCTCAGGAATGGCAGCAGGCTGGTGTGAGTGCTTCTTCACGCACTGTGAGCCGGAGACTCTTTGAGCAAGGGCTGGTTTCAAGGAGGGCAGCAAAGAAGCCACTTCTCTCCAGAAAAAACATCAGGGACCGACTGATATTCTGCAAAAGGTACAGGGAGTGGACTGCTGAGGACTGGGGCAAAGTCATTTTTTCTGATGAATCCCCTTTTTGATTGTTTGGGAAATCTGGAAAACAGCTTATTCGGAGAAGAAGAGGTGAGCGCTATCACCAGTCTTGTCTCATGCCAACTGTAAAGCATCCTGAAACCATTCATGTGTGGGGTTGCTTCTCAGCCAAGGGAATCGGTTCACTCACAGTCTTGCCTAAAACACAGCCATGAATAAAGAATGGTACCAGAATGTCCTCCAAGAGCAACTTCTCCCAACCGTCCAAGAGCAGTTTGGCGCCCAACAATGCCATTTCCAGCATGATGGAGCACCTTGCCATAAAGCAAAGGTGATAACAAAATGGCTCATGGAACAAAACATAGAGATTTTGGGTCCATGGCCTGGAAACTCCCCAGATCTTAATCCGATTGAGAACTTGTGGTCAATCATCAAGAGACGGGTGGACAAACAAAAACCAACAAATTCTGGCAAAATGCAAGCATTGATTATGCAAGAATGGACTGCTATCAGTCAGGATTTGGCCCAAAAGTTGATTGAGAGCATGCCACGGAGAATTACAGAGGTCTTGAAGAAGAAGGGGCAACACTGCAAATATTGACTTGCTGCATTAACTCATTCTAACTGTCAATATAACCTATTGGTACTCATAATATGATTGCAATTATATTTCTGTATGTGATATAAACATCAGACAAACACTAATAAAAACCAGAGGCCAGCAGATCATGTGAAAATATAATTTTGGTGTCATTCTCAAAACTTTTGGCCATGACTGTATATATTAGATGTTACCCTGAGATCGTTTGTTTTGTTGTTATGTTGTGGTCAGGTATCTTGTTTTTCTCATGCTGGTGTTATTAATATCAAGCTTCTGACGTATGGCCTTTTACACATATCCTGTTTTTCAATATGCTTATTTTAAAATGGGTGCTAAGAGGCATACGCAACCTTACAGCCAGTGCGATATGTCTACCATTTACAGCCAAACAGATCTGTAAATAGGTTATAAAATTTGTGACTGAATGAAAATATATTTTACATGCAGTGAGTGTAACATGTAGTTACTCCAAGTATTTTATCTATTACTGCTGTGTTCACAGTTAGTGACAACAAAACTCAATCATCAGGTGAACGCTATAGATTGGAATATTGGACAATACTTAAAGGGCTTGTTCTGGTATATACATGGCATATCCGGAGGATACAGTATAAATGTCTGATAGAAGTGGGTCGGTCCCACCACTGGGAATGGGACCCCATGGTGCTCAGCTGTCAGTGGATTAGTGGACAGAAATGCAAGGCTCTCTCCATTCATTTGCATATACTGTAGAAAGTTCAGATGCCTATGTTAAAATTTGTTAACAAGATACAGATACATATGACATTTTCAATCAGATCTGTAATCACTTTGTAATCCATTCTACAGGGTCACTAACCAAATTTTTTTTATTATTATTTATTTTTAAAGCATCATTGATTCCATGATGCTGTACATGCGAAAAGGGTTTCATACAAAATGCATATATAAATTACAATGAACAAACTAACAGCCACAGACTTGTAAGAGAGGACCTTTTGCTCACGGGCTTACAATCTACAGAGTAATGGGAAAGGACAATAGGTTGGGGGGTTGCAGAATCTCAAGTTGTAGTATTGTGGCAGTGGGGTCATTGCAGGCTGAACAGATAAGCTTTTAGGTTACATCTGAACAGTTGCGTAACTAGAGTCCGATGGGCCCCGGTGAAAAATTTGGAATCCCCAACCCCCCCCCCCGCGTCCACATGTTGGTCAGATGTATGGACCCTTGTATTATTCTAAATCCTTTAAGGACATATGAGTTGCTCCCCCTCCCCCATTATGTAGTAATGTCCCCCATGGTGGGCTCCTTCCTGGTATATATGTTCCAAATCCAAGGCCCATTCTTGTATGTATATATACAGTGAAGGAAATAATTATTTGATCCCTGTTTTTGTAAGTTTACCCCCTGACAAGTATTAAGTGTTGTTTGCCAGAGGGATCAAATACTTATTTCTCACTGCAAAATGCAAATAAATGTATCTAATTTATACAATGTGATTTTCTTGATGTGATTTTTTTTGGGGATATTCTATCTCTCAATTTTAAAATTAACCTACCCTTAAAGTAATAGACTGCTCATGTCTTTGTCAGTAGGCAAACTTACAAAAACAGCAAGGGATCAAATAATTATTTCCTTCACTGTATGTCCTCTATCCCGGGCAAATCCTGGTATATATGTTCCCCATCCTGGTATATATGTCCACCATGCTGATATACTGTCCCTTATCCTGGGATATATGTCCACCATCCTGGTATATATGTCCCTTATCCTGGGCCACATCCTGGGATTTATATCCCCCATCCTGGTATTAATATATCCTCCATACTGATATATGTCCCCATCCTATCACTGTTTAGTGCATAGAAAAAAAAAGTAAATGATTCCACTCACCTTCTCTGTGCTCCCCCGCCACGTGGCGTCCTCTTCTGAAGCCGTCAGCTGACTTCAGCATGCAATTGAGGGGAGAGCATGACATCACTGCCATGCACCCCCAGTCACGTGCACAATGACATCATCTGCTGGCCTCTTTCTGGCAGCGTGTGTTGCCCATACACATCTTGTGTATCCGAGGACACACATCCAGTTGAAGTTTCTACTGGCGTCTGTGGACCACTCACCCACACTGGCCCGGTCAAGATGTCTACACCACAGTCGTTACGCTCTTGCTCTTCTACCTAACAAGTCTCTGCACCGCAATACACTTCAGATGAATGTGCGTCCGAGGAAGCACATTCAGTTGACGTTTGCTCTGGTGTTAGCAGGTGCCCCAGCCCGATTGCGCTTGTGACCACTGCGACCGCAATCCTTACGCCCCTGCATCTGAAAGTTCCAATTGTGGCTGACAGTCGGAAGGTTTAAGAACCAAATTACAGAGGATGGGAGAGACTCGGGAAAATGCTTGAAGGCGATTGAGAAAGTAATGTACAAAACTGGAGGACAGAAAGATGTCTTGTGAGGACCAGAGATTACATGTGAGAAATATCTGGAGATTAATTTGGAGATATATGGAGGAGACAGATTATGGACCTCCTTGTAAGTCATTGTTAGTAGTTTGAACTGGATTCATTGGGGAATTGGAAGCCAGTTAAGGGATTTGTGAAGGGCAAAGGTGGAGGGCAGAGCTGGAAGATTAGTGAGGGGAGAGACGGATTAACTTGGCCGCAGAGTTAAGGAGGGACTGGAAAGGTGCAAGATTGTTAATCAGGAGGCTACTGAGAATGGCAGTACAGTAGTAGTGGGAGAGATGATGATTGCATGCACTAGCATTTTAGTAGATTTGGGGTTCAAGAAAGGACGAATTCTGAAAATAGTTTTGAGCTGGAGACAGCAGAAGGCGGTAAGGGCTTGGATATGTGGTGTGAAGTACAGAGCAGAGTCAAGGTTTACACTGATTCAACGGGTGTGTGATACAGGGGCTGGTATGATGTCATTTATTGTGATAAGTCTGATAGGGGGATTGAGTGAGATGGAGGAAAGATGATCAGTTCAGTTTTGTCCACATTGAGTTTTAGAAAGCGTGATGAGAAGGAGGATATGCATGATAGACACTCAGGGATAGTAGACAGCAGAGAGGTGACATCTGGGCCCTTGTTTGTGTAATACAGGACAGGTCCTTCAGACCAGGAGACCATTCTAGAACAGGGATGAGAATTCTAAACAGAGGACCCCCTAAATAAGCTCAAAAATTCCCAATAAAGTGCATGACAGTAAACTCTCTAAACGGGACAGCTCCTTTATTTTAAACATAACACTGCTGACATTGATGGTCCATCTGAGTATACATCCAGTGGATTTTCTTAAAGAGTCTTCATGCCGTCACAATAATACAGAAGTCTTGCCATAATATTCAGATTGTTAAACTACCCTTTTATTTATGCAGATATCAAAGAAGATTTTCTACAAAAAAAGACCAATAGAAGCATGGCAAACTGCAACAATACCCAGGAATTTCGGCATACCCTATATGCTGTCACCTACACCATCATATTAATACCTGGTCTACTTGCAAACAGTGTTGCTCTTTGGCTTCTAAGGGGCTTCATCAACAAGAAGAATAAGGCCATTATATTCATGATCAATTTGGCATTGGCTGACCTTCTACACGTCTTGTCACTTCCACTGCGGATTTATTACTATATAAACCACACCTGGCCGTTTCGAACCTTTCTATGCTTGCTGTGCTTTTACCTTAAGTATCTCAACATGTATGCAAGTATCATGTTTTTAACTCTGATAAGTGTTCAGCGCTACGTCTTCACCGCAAATCCTTTCAAAGCCAAAGGATGGAAGAGGAGATATGATGTCGCCATCTGTGTAGGTGTATGGATAGTGGTCGGAGCTGCCTGTCTGCCTTTCCCTATATACCGAAGCTCTGGTCTAAGCAACACAAGTACTAGTTGCTTTGCGGATCTTGGAATGAAACAGATGAACACCATGACCGTCTTTATCATGCTTGTAGGTGCAGAGTTGTCTGGTTTCTTGATCCCTCTGATAGTTATTACATACTGTACCCTAAAAACAAAAAATCAATTAAAAAATGACTCATTAGGGTGCGTAAATATGAAGGAGAAACACAAGGCTTTACGGATGGTAGTAACCTGCGCATCTGTGTTTTTTATCTGCTTCACTCCATATCACATCACCTTCTTTTTTTATGTAATGGTCAACTCGAATATAATCCATAATTGTGTAGTACAAAAGGTTATTATGGATCTCCACCCATTCTCCCTGTGCTTAGCCAGTATCAATTGTTGCTTGAACCCCATCTTGTATTATTTTACTGCATCAGAGTTCCAGAATGAATTGGCCAAGCGTAGTTCTTCGGTGGTCCGTGTTCGTCTCATGAGCAAAGAAAGTGTTTCTTCAAATAGGTGATCCCTTGAATTTCTTGTAATCTCAATTTATTTATTTTACAACATGAAAATGAATGTTCCTATGCCAGGGTACTTTTTGTTTAAGTTTTCTAAATTGCAGAGCACCTTTAGAAATGGCGTGAGGTTATATTAGCCTGGTAAGGGGTAGTCACATCAAGAGATTGCACTGCTTGATAAAGGCTCCATACAGAAGGCTGAAACATGGTGTGTGTGTGAATAAAGGATAGTCCTTTCCACTTTTTTTTCATCTAATTGGATGTGTTGATGATTTTTTTTTTGATAGCTTTCATTGAGGATATCCAGTTTTCTAGCAATACAGACTAATCATAGCTACTGAGCAACTTGGTCAGATGGGTCTACAAACTGAGGTGTGGTTGTCCAAACTAGATACAATTTTTAATTACATTTCCTCTATATCTATTTTTACAAATGTATATTTTGGATTGTTTCATGGACTGGAATCATTTATCATTTTATGCTTGTAATGTTGTGTAATTCATATATGAAAGATCATTTCTAGAAAATCGCTTGTCATCAATGTTTCGGTATTTATGCCTTTATCAAGGATATCTGTTAATGAGTAAGTCGGTCGATAAGGGATCCATGTGTAGTCCACCAATGGTGGAGTGTGGGCACTCCAGCGATTGTATCACAATGCTCAGACATGTCGGTAGCTCTACTGACCCAAGCGTGATATCATCATATATTTCTATGCAGCTCTCACGATCGGGTCATGAGAGCCGACAGCCAGTCCGTGCACTGCAATGAGATTGTCGTCCGTGTTATACAGCTGTTTGGCTGCCCCCTAACCACCGATGCAGGATCCAAATAGCAAATTGACACAACTTGTAGGAATCAATATATTCAAATAATGCAAGGGGTTGAAGAAATTGATCGTTTGTTTGTAAGTGATAACCATAGAAGTGCCGGAACAATAAATGAAGAGTACCAGATCTATACAAAACTAGAGTCCACAAATGTAGAAGTACATGGGTTTGAGAAGAAGGATGTCCATCAGTAATAACAATAAAGTAAAGTAAAGCATTAAATCCAACTGCAGTGGACTATGAGAAACCTAGTAGGTAGAACTCGGTGACAGCAGTTTCATTCTTTTGTTTCATTGTGAGTACTGTCTTTTTTGGAAACTTTTAGAAATGATACATCTGTTAAATTTATCCTGTTAACATCACCTGCTAGAATTCCAGAAATATTTCAAACTCATCTAAATATCGGTCCTAAAACCGAATTCTCTTCAAGGGTAGATATAATGAGGAAATTACCTGATTGTTTAAATCAGGTGTTTTTATTACTTGTATTAAAAAAAACGGCAGGATTACACTCACAAGTAACACCTCTATACATCTGATAACACAGAACACATCCTCCCTCCCTTCACAATGATGTTTGCACATGATCATTAGATGATTCAATACAAAAGCTAGAGTCTATTCACTGTGCCGAATGTACATGTGTTGTTTCCTGAAACAACAGAAAGTTAAAGTTGAAAAATGCCCCACTGAAGAGTGTGAAAATTGCAAGATTTCTATTGTTTATTTTACATATGGATTGTGATATGAAAAAAAATACATAGCAAAAAAATAAAATAACACATTTAATGCAATACTTGATTTAATCAATAGGTCATTTTCTGATTATAACTTCTTTTTAAGCAATTAGTATAGATACACGTTTGACACAATTTTTGCCAGTGTCAGCTTACTAAGACATGATCAGATATAATTAACCACTTTTTTCTTTTTTTTCGGGTACATATAATGTATGAAAAAAGTTTTGGTAGGGCAATGGAAAAATAAGCATTCCTGCAATTTTTGGGAGAGATGTATTTTATGACGTTCGCTTTTCAATATAAATGACGTGACAACTTTATGATTACAAATAAATAATGAAAAAAATTATGCTACATTTGCAACAAAAAAAATACTTGAAAAAGAGTTAATTTCCCAAGTCAATAACATTTATTTGGCCATCGAAATAGCTTCTGTGAGGGGTCATTTTGCATATACAATTTTTTGATCAATTTTAAATTCCATTTTTTTAGTACATGGATAAACAAATTAAACAATTTTGCCTGTTTTTTCTATTTCTTTTTTTTTTTTTACTGTGCTCACACACACTACAGTGTGATAAAAATGCAAAAAATAGATTTAATGTTGAAATGGGAACATTCTTTTTAATGTTGCAATAAATTCAGTATGACCATAACCTGATCTTCAGTATAAGCCATGTAGTTTGGTACGACAGTCAGAAACAGAATAAGTCTTAGAAGTTGAAAGGAAAATCTATGAACAACCAACAAGAAGAGATTAAACATACAATTGATATTTGTTAGTGTGAAAAACCTTATAAAAGAAAAAGTTGATTCAACAACAGTTTGCACCAGAAATCTCATGTAAAACTCTTTAAAAATTAGCAAAATTTCTACACAATCATTTTACATTTAATGACTTTTTAAAAGTGGGTGGAAAACCTGGGTGCATGGTCAAGCAAAACCTGACAAAGTCAAAATAATTTAAGTGGCATAAATCTACTATATAATCGGCTTATCCAGTCTGTCTGTCCGTCCAGTAAATCCCGCGTCGCTGATTGGTCCGGCCGCGGCCAATCAGCGACGCGGGATTTCAGAACAAGCCGTTAGAGGCTCACCTGCCGCATGGAGGTCAGCGGCGATGCAGCCGGGAGATGACCAGCACTAGCCGGTCATCTCTCGGCTGCTCGCAGCGGAAGTACCCGCACAAGCAGTGCAGCTCCCCGGTCCTCACTAACACAGTTCGCAGATTGGTCGATATTGGCGCCAAATTTAAACACCGCTCTGCTGATTGGTCGAGGCCGCAGGCCGCGACCAATCAGCGATTTTCGCGCCAAATTTAAACACTCTCTCCGGCCAATTAGCACCGGATTTAAAATAAGTACGCCACCTTTGGGAGATAGCAGGGCTGACTCCGCCCATGTGGTCATGTGACTCACAAACTGCCCATGACGTATTGAACATGTTTTGTCAGTCACAGTGTGTGATGTACTTCTGTCACATTTAATGAATATGACGCCCCCCCTGGGCCGTGGGGTACCCGGTGCCGGGCCGGTAGATGCTGGAGGATGTCACAGTGGCGGTGACCCGATCCGTGACCCAGGGCGGTCAATAAAAAGGGGTTATTGATTGGGGATTTATAGTGATTGTATAAAGTTTGTAACGCCACCTGTGGTATGCGGCTAAGGGAGCCGCCGCAGCGGAGCAGGTCCCCTGGAGCTGATGTTACTGCAGCAGGGATGGTGTGGCTCTCCACACGTAGAGCTTAGCTCCAGGGCAGTGTAGATGTTATGGGTTATGCTGGGCGTTGTAGTGCAGGGATTGATGGCGCAGCAATAATCAGTCCACAACTTAATGGCGGTTTCCTCTTAGCTTTACTGGTGGTGATTAGACAAGCCGGGACTAGGGTACTGGCTAGAAGTGGAAGTCCGGGCAGCCTGGGAGCAAGTAAAGAATCCTCCTTGCCAGGTGAAGTTGGAGGCCTTCCCTTTCCACTAAACTCTTTGGCCCTGCTGCTTGTAGCTGTGCGGTGGCCCTCGTCCCCGAGTGCAACGTTTCTGTACTCACCCGTATGGCAGGCAGCTCGGGCCTTGCTGGTGCATTGCTCCCACGTGGCGGTGCTGGGCCCTCTGTGCTACTGAGCCTCTGGGTGTCTGATGGGGCCAGGAGACCTGCAGTCTCCTGCCCTCCGGTTTCTGCTATTGGGCCTTCAGTGCCCCCACAGTCTCGGACTCCGGTGTCCGGTTCCTCTGTGCTGGTCCTTCTGGGGTGAGCTGTCGCACAGCTCCAGTCCCCAGCTCCTCTCTCCTCGACCTCCTGACTTCAACTCCTCACACTAAGACTCACTAACCCCGCCCCCAGATCCCAGTTGCCAAGGGGAGGGACTCCCCTTGCTGGTCTGGAGCCAGGAAAGTGTTGCATGCTTAGCAAAACCTGATTAGGGGACCCCTGCTTGCTTCCAGGCATGGCATCACCTCTTGTGAGGGAGGCAATGCCACTGTGGCAACCGAACCCCTGGGGTGCCACAAATACGTTCTGTCAGTCACAGTGCGACATACAGTACAGACCAAAAGTTTGGACACACCTTCTCATTTAAAGATTTTTCTGTATTTTCATGACTATTAAAATTGTACATTCACACTGAAGGCATCAAAACTATGAATTAACACATGTGGAATTATATACTTAACAAAAAAGTGTGAAACAACTGAAAATATGTCTTATATTCTAGGTTCTTCAAAGTAGCCACCTTTTGCTTTGATGACTGCTTTGCACACTCTTAGCATTCTCTTGATGAGCTTCAAGAGGTAGTCACCAGAAATGGTCTTCCAACAATCTTGAATGAGTTCCCAGAGATGCTTAGCACTTGTTGGCCCTTTTGCCTTCACTCTGCGGTCCTGCTCACCCCAAACCAGGTCTGGTGACTGTGGAGGCCAGGTCATCTGGTGTAGCACCCCATCACTCTCCTTCTTGGTCAAATAGCCCTTACACAGCCTGGAGGTGTGTTTGGGGTCATTGTCCTGTTGAAAAATAAATGATGGTCCAACTAAACGCAAACCGGATGGAATAGCATGCCGCTGCAAGATGCTGTGGTAGCCATGCTGGTTCAGTATGCCTTCAATTTTAAATAAATCCTCAACAGTGTCACCAGCAAAGCACCCACACACCATCACACCTCCTCCTCCATGCTTCACGGTGGGAACCAGGCATGTAGAGTCCATCCGTTCACCTTTTCTGCGTCGCACAAAGACACGGTGGTTGGAACCAAAGATCTCAAATTTGGACTCATCAGACCAAAGCACAGATTTCCACTGGTCTAATGTCCATTCCTTGTGTTCTTTAGCCCAAACTAGTCTCTTCTGCTTGTTGCCTGTCCTTAGCAGTGGATTCCTAGCAGCTATTTTACCATGAAGGCCTGCTGCACAAAGTCTCCTCTTAACAGTTGTTGTAGAGATGTGTCTGCTGCTAGAACTCTGTGTGGCATTGACCTGGTCTCTAATCTGAGCTATTGCTAACCTGCGATTTCTGAGGCTGGTGACTCAGATAAACTTATCCTCAGAACCAGAGGTGACTCTTGGTCTTCCTTTCGTGGGGCGGTCCTCATGTGAGCTTGTTTCTTTGTAGCACTTGATGTTTTTTGCAACTGCGCTTGGGGACACTTTCAAAGTTTGCCCAATTTTTCGGACTGACTGACCTTCATTTCTTAAAGTAATGGTGGCCACTCATTTTTCTTTACTTAGCTGCTTTTTTCTTGTCATAATACAAATTCTAACAGTCTATTCAGTAGGACTATCAGCTGTGTATCCACCAGACTTCTGCACAACACAACTGATGGTCCCAACCCCATTTATAAGGCAAGAAATCCCACTTATTAAACCTGACAGGGCACACCTGTGAAGTGAAAACCATTTCCGGTGACTACCTCTTGAAGCTCATCAAGAGAATGCCAAGAGT
Source organism: Phyllobates terribilis (assembly GCF_046119375.1). Taxonomy (NCBI): domain Eukaryota; kingdom Metazoa; phylum Chordata; class Amphibia; order Anura; family Dendrobatidae; genus Phyllobates; species Phyllobates terribilis. Next base: position 374,657,964 of record NW_027362767.1, read on the forward strand.
GTGCAAAGCAGTCATCAAAGCAAAAGGTGGCTACTTTGAAGAACCTAGAATATATGACATATTTTCAGTTGTTTCACACTTTTTTTGTTAAGTATATAATTCCACATGTGTTAATTCATAGTTTTGATGCCTTCAGTATGAATGTACAATTTTCATAGTCATGAAAATACAGAAAAATCTTTAAATGAGAAGGTGTGTCCAAACTTTTGGTCTGTACTGTAGTTCAGTCACGTTTACTAAACACGGTCAGTCAGAGTGTGATGTACTTCTGTCACGTTCAGTGAACACGTTCTGTCAGTCACAGTGTGATGTACTTGTGTCACGTTTACTGAACACGTTCTGTCAGTCACAGTGTGACGTACTTCTGTCACGTTTACTGAACACGTTCTGTCAGTCACAGCGGATGAGGGGGCCGTACAAGCCAAGATAAGGGGGCCATACAAACCAGGATTAGGGGAATGACGGAGCCTTACAAACCACAATTAGGGGATGAGGGAGCCATACATACCAGAATATGGAAATTTAACAGTAGCTGCTGCATTTCCCACCCTAGGCTTAAACTCAAGTCAATACATTTTTCCCAGTTTTTTTATGTCAAATTAGGGGTCTCGGTTTATACTCGGGTCACCGCGCACAGGCAGCATGTGACCCCCGGCTGCAGCTGGCTCTTGCTTCCGCTTATGTCACGACTATTTGCGGCTGCAGCCAAGGGGTCTCCTGTTTCGCGTTCCACGGTGAGTGATGGGCTGTGGGCGGGGTTATCCCCAATCCCGTCACACCCGGCATCCACTGCATGCGCATTCATTGACAGAGCACGCGGTGGATGCTGGGTGTGACACAATGGGGGATAACCCGCCCACAGCCCATCAATCACCATGGTACGCGGAACAGGAGACCCCTGGCTGCAGCCGCAAATAGTTGTGATGTAAGCGGAAGCAAGAGCCGGCTGCTGCCGGGGGAATTACGAGCTGGCTGTGTGTGGTCAGCGATGTTGTCACAAGCAGTATTGACAACATGACGTAATTACAAAATTCATTAGGGGCCCCGGGGGAGTACATTGGGGGGTTAATTTAAAGTAATGCACAACCCATTTAAACACTGCTTCGCTGATTAGTTGCGCCCGGTCGGCCGCATACATATTCTAGAATACCCGATGCGTTAGAATCGGGCCACCATCTAGTAAAGAAATAAATGTAGTACAGAACATTGCCAACACTTGTGCATAGCAACAGAAAGATACAACAAATTTATTACAGGGCTTGTCTGGTCCTAAACCACAAGTCTGCAGTCACCCTATGTGACTGCAGACTTGTGAATCTTCACATAGCGTGCACGGCACACTGTCAGAATTCTCCAGTGCTGGAGCCGGCAGTCATGTGAGTGCAAGCATGCGATATACATTCTCCTGGTCACATTCCGACTAGATGGGTGTGGCCTTGCTCAATGCAAGTGTATTGAGTCAGTCTGGAAACAGTCTAGTCAGAAGGTTGCCAGGAGTATGCATTTCTTAAGACATCCCAAAATAACAGCTATTCGAAACATAAAACCAAGTTGACAGTTTAGCAGCTAAAGAAAAACGGCTAAAAGTTTTTTTGTGCATATTCTGGTCCTCATTGGTATACGTGCACCGCGTAAGATCTCATTCACGCTGTCGCCATTTGACATGTAATAACATGGGGTACTTAGTTAACTTACTATATCCTCATTTTGTTTTATTCTTTCTTGGGTTTTGTCTGTGAAGTAGTCACAGTGTGAATGTGCTCCTATACATTGCACATATACCAACTTATGTTCTGGCTCATTTCTTTGGTTTTGCCGTAGTTTCTTGTACTTTTTACAAAGAGGCAATGGGCTCCCTTTCTGAGCTTGGCATTTCATCTATATAGCTTCTCATGGGAAAATGTCTGAACAGTCGGGTCGGGGACCTGCTCCTCCCTTATCTATATTGAGGTCAGCTGACACAAGGTGGGGTTTTAACACTAGAGATAGGACCATCCTGATTGGGTCACCTTGTCACGGCTGGATGGCTTTTACGCTTTTTCTATCAAAATAGTGTTAACTAAGTGCCTTATATTATTTACATGTACTTTTACTATTTAGTTATTTACTTACCACGAGGTATATGTTTTTTTGTATTGCTTTTTGGGGGGGGAGGGGTTTGTTTGTGAAGTGGCCACAGTGTGAACATGCTCTTACACATTGCATGTATTCCAACTTGTATTCCGGCTTATTTCTTTGTTTTTGCTTTGTTTGATATACTCTAGTTGGAGGAAGAAAATCCCTGATAATACTTTTTATTGTGACAAAAATGTAAAATTTGTTTGCGTTTTTATTGTCAAGTTTTGGAAATTCTTCTTTATAGCTTCTTTTACTTCATTGTTCCTCAGGGTATAGATGATAGGATTTAATAAAGGAGTTACAATGGATGGGATGACAGAAATTATCTTATTCAAATGTATAAGATCACCGGTAGTAGGTCGAACAAACATGAAAATAGTTGTAGCATAGAAGATAATCACAACAATTAGATGGGATGCACAAGTAGAAAATGTCTTTTGTCTGCCAAAGGAAGTCGGAAAGTTCATCGTCGCTTGGATTATGCAAGTATAAGACACGATGATTGCCAAGAAGCATCCTAGTATTACAAAGCATGATGAAACAAAAACCATCTTCTGAATATGTGACGTTTCGGTGCAGGACAACTTAATCAAGGGTGCAAAGTCACAGTAATAGTGATCAATCTCATTTTCAAGACTGAAGGAAAGTTTTGAGATCTGTAAACAAGGGACAACTACGACTATGAACCCACAGATCCACGAGCCCAATAATAGTGTGGTGCAAGTACTTTGGTTCATAATCAATAAGTAACGTAATGGATTGCAGATAGCCACAAATCGGTCAATGGCCATGACAGTCAAGAGAAAGTTCTCAGTGGCACCAAAAGAAAAGTGGAAGAAGAACTGAGTTAAGCAACCGGATGGAGAAATAGACTCTTCCTTAGTTAGCAAAGCCCATAGTAGTCTGGGAACAGTGACCGAAGGGTACCAAATCTCAAGGAACGACAGTCCTCCAATGAAGAAGTACATGGGTTTGTGTAGACGAGGTTCACTTTTAACTATGATGATAATAAAGGTATTGGCTGTTACAGATAAAATATAAATGATACAAATGAGAATAAAAATGTAAGATCCGGCATCATTTAACATTGAAAATCCCACAAGAAGAAATTCTGAAACAGTGGTCTGATTGTAGCACCTCATTTTGAAAATTTCCATCTGAGAAAAAAAAAAGTAAATGAAAAGAAAACACGTTTTTGAGAATGAAAAGTAGCTGAGATGTAAACCTAATATAGAAGCCAACAATATTAAAATAACTTTTCTAAAGTTAATACAGGTAAAAAAGGAAGCATATCAATTCCATGAAATAATATGACCTTATCATGGGAAATACATAAAGAAAGAAGAAGGATTGTGTATATATACAAAGGCCCCCGTACACCTTAGCCTATTGTTGGCCGAACACGCTGATATCAACAGGTTGAGCCGACAGTCTAATGTGTACAGGGACTCCGACTCTCCCCCCGACAGATGATATTAGGGGAGAGAAGCATTTCCGATTTTGGACTGTCAATCTTTTTATCCTCTAAAAGATAAGTCGCTGCCAGGGGAATCTGGCAGCTGCTTCATCATAAAGTGCTCAACAGATTGAGTGCTTCTATGTATGGGAGAGTTGTCCAAGATAGCTACCGGCTGAATGGTGGCCAACCCTTCATTTGTCTGACAGCTATCAAAAGTGTATAGTTGGATTAAGACTTATGGATACTGTATAGCCCACACTATAAATTATAATAGTACAGTTGTGCTCAAAAGTTTACATACCCCGGCAGAATTTTTCCTTTCTTGGCCTTTCTGGTTATTGGTTGGGTGAAGCCATTTATTGTCAAACTACTGTGTTTTCTCTTTTTAAATCTTAATGACAACCAAAAACGTCCAAATGACTCTGATCAAAAGTTCACATACCCCAGTTCTTAATACCGTGTATTGCCCCCTCTAACATCAATGACAGCTTGAAGTCTTTTGTGGTACTTGTGGATGAGGTTTTTTATTTTCTCAGATGGTAAAGCTGCCCATTCTTCTTGGCAAAAAGCCTCCAGTTCCTGTAAATTCCTGGGCTGTCTAGCAAGAACTGCATGCTTGAGATCTCCCCAGAGTGGCTCAATGATATTGAGGTTAGGAGACTGAGATGGCCACTCCAGAACCTTCACTTTGTTCTGCTGTAGCCAATGACAGGTCGACTTGGCCTTGTGTCTTGGATCATTGTCATGTTAGAACATCCAAGTACGTCCCATGAGCAGCTTCCGGGCTGATGAGTGCAAATTTGCCTCCATTATTTGCTGATAACGTGCTGCATTCATCTTTCTTTCAACTTTTACCAAGTTTCCTGTGCCTTTGTAGCTCACACATCCCCAAAACATCAGCGATCCACCTCCGTGCTTTACTGTAGGAATTGTGTTCCTTTCATCATAGGCCTTGTTAACCTCTCTCCAAATGTAACGCTTATGGTTGTGGCCAAAAAGTAAAATTTTGGTCTCATCACTCCAAATTACCTTGTTCCAGAAGTTTTAAGGCTTGTCTCTGTGCTGTTTGTCGTATTGTAGGCGAGATACTTTGTGGCATTTGCGCAGTAATGGCTATCTTCTGGCGACTCGACCATGAAGCCCATTTTTCTTCAAGTGCCTCCTTATTGTGCATCTGGCAATAGCCACACCGCTAGTTTTCAAAGAGTTCTGAATTTCAGCTGATGTTATTTGTGGGTTTTTCTTTGTATGCCAAACAATTTTCCTGGCAGTTGTGGCCGAAATTTTTGGTGGTCTACTTGACCATGGTTTTGTTTTTACCGAGCCCCTGATTTTCCATTTGTTAATCGCAGTTTGAACGCTGCTGACTGGCATTATCAATTCCTTGGATATTTTTATGTATCCCTTTCCTGTGTTATACAGTTCAACTACCTTTTCCTGTAGATCCGTTGACAATTCTTTTGCTTTCTCCATGATTCACAATACAGAAATGTCAGTGCCTGGATAAAAGATGTAAGAGTCTGTCTGAATCCCAGAAACTCACTCAGCTTTTATGCACACACACTGATTACAAGCAAACAGGTCACAGGTGAGGATGTTACCTTTAGTAGCCATTCAACCCATCTGTGTCAAATTCTGTGCATGTTATCAGGCCAAAATCACCAGGTTATATGAACTTTTGATCGGGGTCATTTGGATGTTTTTGGTTGTCATTAATATTTAAAAAGAGAAAACACAGTAGTTTGACAATAAATGGCTTCACCCAACCAATAACCATGAGTGGAGAAAAAGTTTTTTTGCTATCATTCATATTCTCTGAAACAAGGCCAAGAAAGGTAAAATTCTGCCGGGGTATGTAAACTTTTGAGCACAACTGTAGCTGTAAATCTCAACTCTCCAAAGGGGATGTTCTCCAGCACCAAAGGAAAGAAGTTAAAACTTAGCCTTTAATCATATAGAATTAAAAAAATGGCAGAATGTGCACATATTAAAAAAAATCATAATTCTTACCTGTTTAAGGTAGAAAAATCCTATTATTAAGGGTTTCTCTACCTGATTCGCACATGCATATGTTTTCTTTTATACGAGCACATTCTGCCATTTTTTCTCTTGTAGGATTAAAGGCTGAGTTTTTACTACTTTCCTTTGCTGCTGGAGATCACGTGTGCACCACATCCAGACTACAGACCGTCTACAGTGGAAGTTTCCTGCTATACTTATCTCTAACACAGGGATGGTGAGCTGAATTTTTCTATTTTTTTTTGTAAATATGATATTAAGGCCTTTTCAATATTCCTGTAAAAAACAACATCTGAAAAGGCAACAGAAAGCTGTTGGCATAAGTTACAATCAGTTTAGTAACCAGAAGAAATAAACCATACCCTAGCTCTTGAAAACTCGACCCTTTTCTAGATAGTTTCTTGTACAGATGCAACAAAAGACACAAGTTCAGGGTTACAGGTAAGCTGTAAAAATAAAATAATTCATTACATAACATATATCAACTTATGCATCCTGCTTAAACATCAGTGTGGAGAATCCTACTATACATTCTGCAAGCAATATAAGGCTTTGTCTACTTATCCATAGCAATAAAGAACATGCTTGTTAATGTAATTTACTCTTACAGGAAAAGCCGAAGTTTTGACTTTTTATAAAATCTATTGGTCCACTGGTATTAATTAAATTGTTAAAGTAAATTACAATCTGTAATTAATGATACAAATAAGAATAGAACAATTGAGGGAATAGATATAAAACCCCAGGGTGTAAGGATGGTACAAAACAATAATGTATTTCTTCTCGGGTGTATTAGAATCAACTGTGGACAATTTCACATAGACTTTGGGGATTTTTTCTCTTTAAATAGAATTTGATTGTAATCATTTTTTCTAAATAAGTTAGATACTGTAGACAGAAAAGCCAAAAACCCTGAAAATACAAAGTAGATATCTACACTGGATAAAAAAATGTCTGATAGCAGCTCTCAGGCGAGCGTTCCTGTGTATGAGGAACGCGGGAGAAATAACTTAATGATCAGCTGAATGATTATTCAGCCAACAGCTATCTGTTATCTATGGGGGTCTTTAGATTCAACAGTATGTAAAGAGGTTCTACCAAAATTTGAACTTATCACTTATCCATGGGAGGGATAGGAGATACGTTCTGATCGCTGGGGTCAGTCTTCTGTGACTCTCCTGACTTTGAGAACAGGGGTTTTGAGTGATCCCTTTGAATGGAGTAGAAATTGAACTTGTACACTGTGACTATTGTAATCATGATCTATAGGATGGGTATTATTACCTAGTTCTAGAGCCTGCTCTTCCTACTGGCAGTGTTGCTAGCAAATTGAATACTAACTTCTTGCATGGCCTAAACCAGCGGGGTCAGTGTTTGGCTCCACAAAACAATATCTAGTTGCCAATGCTCCTGGAACCAAAAGATGATGATATTAGGCCCATTTAAAGGGGCATTCATTTACCTCTCACTGACTGGCATTTACGTTCTTCCTCCCTGACTCTGTTACTGAACTTGTCCTTGTTTCCTCACTATGCTCTTAATAAGCCTCTCTTAAGTATTACTACTGGTACTACTTCTGGTCTACAATCCTGGCTGTTCACTGAATATTCCAACTGGTATTGGTAATACTACTCCTGGTTCTGATTCCTGACAATACCTGACTCTGCTCCTGACTTTCTCATTGGATATTCTGCCTAATACTAGTAGAACTTCTCCTGATCCTGCCTCTCAGCTAGCTCCAACTGGCTCAAAACATTCCTCCTGTCTCATCCCCAGGCCTCTAGCATAATGACTAGTGATGAGTGCGCACTAAAATGCTCAAGTACTCGTTGCTCGAGTCGAACAAATTGGAATGCTCGAATGCTCGGTCCGAGCAACGAGCCCAATGTAAGTCTATGGGAAACTCGAGCATTTTTCCGGTGGCCCCCCTCCCCCAGCGGTCTGCAGAGGGCCTAAAAATTGCCCAAATCAATGCGAACAATGCTCAAATGACATGGGAACAGCATGGGGAAGACCCCTGGAAGCATCTCTGACTCCCAGGTCACTGCTGTCAACAACGTTGTCAGAGTATTACGCCACTTTTACGGACTCACAATAAGACATACAAAAACAAAACCAAAATGGATTTTCCTGTGAAATATGTCAAGGAACATCCTTTCCAGGGTAATGACTTGTATATAAATATACAAAAGCAAAAATACTCCTCCACACCTTGGGCTATGTGTAGACGTAGCGTTTTTGATGCTTTTTTGCACTTTTGCATTGCTTTCAATGGTGAAAAATACATTTACCGGTAAATGTCATTTTACGATTTTGCTACCTTATCTGGCCATGTGGTATGTGAGACATGATCAGACACATCCTGTTTTATTTATGAAGGAGGAACTCTGAAAGTCACAAAGACTATTTTTATAGGGCCATCAGGTGGCCCTTACTATTCTTAGAGGGCCAGCAGTCAGCCCTCACTATTGTTAGAGGGCCATCAGCCAACTATGCTTTGTTGTTCCCATTATTAAAGAGTGGATCTCCTATACTGTTATTGTGTATGCAGTAGAGAGGAGATGATTGGCGTGCTGTCAGCCTGAACCAACAAGGCGCTGGAGTGCGCTCTAACTACCCCCTCAATCACAGGACGCTGGTTTTCCTTGACCTACTGGACCCAGGTGCTATTTATCATCATTAAGGGCCTTAATAGCCCTATTTGTATATGGGACAACTACAAGTCCACTACCCTTGTGGATCTCCCACCATTGCCTTCTATTTAGTTCTGATCTGCCTACAAACCAATTTACAATAGCGACCAAAATGATTAAGGCCAACTAATAGGCCAAAACATCTTGTACTGTCGCCATCCACAATTGGTTTGATATTTCTATTTCTTTATTTTTGTATTAATAAATAAATTTTTGCATCTTCACCACCCGAGTGTACGATGAATCATATTTGAACTATTGCGTGTGCAGTGACTGCAAGGGCAACCAAAAATTTGTTCGCACCCCAATACCCCTTTTAAGAGACATACAGGAGGGCCTCGGCAAAAAAAATGTTCCCATTATAAAGGAGTGAGTCTCCTATAGTGGTAATGCCCATGCAGTGACTGCAAGGGCTGCCAAAATTTTGGAAAAACCCCAATAACAATTTAAAGAGACATAGAGGTGGGCATCAGTAACGAGAACAAAATGTTCCCATTAGAAAGGAGCTGGTCTGCTGTACAGCTATAGGATATGCAGTGAGTGCAATGGCTACAAAATTTGGTAAAAACCCCAATAACTATTTAAAGACACATGGAGGTGGGACACAGTAACGAGTATGACAATTTCCCCTTAGAAAGGAGCAGGTATGCTATACAGTTATAGGGTATGCAGTGAATACAACGGCTGCCAAAATTTAGGAAAAACCCCAATAACAATTTAAAGACACATAGAGGTGGGCATCAGTAACCAGTACCACATGTTCACATTAGAAAGGAGCGCATCTTCTATACTGCTATAGGGTATGCTGTGAGTACAACGGCTCCCAAAATTTGAAAAAAAAAACAATAGCAATTTAAAGACACATGGAGGTGGGCCTCAGTAATGACATGTTCCCATTAGAAAGGAGCGGGTCTGCTATACAGCTATAGGGTATGCAGTGAGTACAACGGCTGCCAAAATTTAGCAAAAACCCCAATAACAACTTAAAGACACACAGAGGTGGACCACAGTAACGACATGTTCCATTAGAAAGGAGCGGTTCTGCTATACAATTATTAGGGTACTAGATGGTGGCCCGATTCTAACGCATCGGGTATTCTAGAATATGTATGCGGCCGACCGGGCGCAATCAGCAGAGCGTTATTTAAATTTGGCGCCAAAATCGCTGATTGGTCGCGGCTAGCAACCGCGACCAATCAGCAAATCGGTGTTTAAATTTGGCGGCAATATCGGTGATTGGTCGCGGGTGGCGGCCGCGACCAATCAGCGAACTGTGTTAGTGAGGACCAGAGAGGTTGTTTAAATTTGGCGCTAAAATCGCTGATTAGTCGCGACCGCGACCACTCAGCAAAACGGTGTTTAAATTTGGCAGCAATATCGGTGATTGGTCGCGGGTGGCGGCCGCGACCAATCAGCGAACTGTGTTAGTGAGGACCGGAGAGCTTGTTTAAATTTGGCGCTAAAATCGCTGATTAGTCGCGACCGCAACCAATCAGCAGAGCGTTGTTTAAATTTGGCGCCAATCTCGCTGATTGGTCGCTGCCGTGACCAGTCAGCAGAGCGGTGTTTAAATTTGGCGCCAAAATCGCTGATTGGTCGCGGTCGGCCGGCGGCCGCGACCAATCAGCAGAGCGTTGTTTAAATTTAGCGCCAATCTCGCTGATTGGTCGCGGCCGGCCAGCAGCCGCGACCAATCAGCAGAGCGTTGTTTAAATTTGGCGCCAATCTCGCTGATTGGTCGTGGCCGGCTGGCAGCCGCGACCAATCAGCAGAGCATTGTTTAAATTTGGCGCCAATCTCGCCGATTGGTCGCGGCCGGCCGGCGGCCGCGACCAATCAGTAGAGCGTTGTTTAAATTTGGCGCCAAAATCGCTGATTGGTCGCTGCTGGCCGGCGGCCGCGACCAATCAGCAGAGCGTTGTTTAAATTTGGCGCCAATCTCGCTGATTGGTCGCGGTCGGCCGGCGGCCGTGACCAATCAGCAGAGCGTTGTTTAAATTTGGCGCCAAAATCGCTGATTGGTCGCTGCCGGCCGACGGCCGTGACCAATCAGCAGAGCATTGTTTAAATTTGGCGCCAATCTCGCTGATTGGTCGTGGCTGGCGGCCGCGACCAATCAGCAGAGCGTTGTTTAAATTTGGCGCCAATCTCGCTGATTGGTCGCGGCTGGCGGCCGCGACCAATCAGCAGAGCAGTGTTTAAATTTGGCACCAAAATCGCTGATTGGTCGCGGTCAGCCGGCGGCCGCGACCAATCAGCAGAGCGTTGTTTAAATTTAGCGCCAAAATCGCTGATTGGTCGCTGTCAGCCGGCGGCCGCGACCAATCAGCAGAGCGTTGTTTAAATTTAGCGCCAAAATCGCTGATTGGTCGCTGCCGGCCGGCGGCCGCGACCAATCAGCAGAGCGTTTAAATTTGGCGCCAATCTCGCTCATTGGTCGTGGCTGGCAGCCGCGGCCAATCAGCAGAGCGTTGTTTAAATTTGGCGCCAATCTCGCTGATTGGTCACTGCCGGCCGGCGGCCGCGACCAATCAGTAGAGCGTTGTTTAAATTTGGCGCCAAAATCGCTGATTGGTCGCTGCTGGCCGGCGGCCGCGACCAATCAGCAGAGCGTTGTTTAAATTTGGCGCCAATCTCGCTGATTGGTCGCGGTCGGCCGGCGGCCGTGACCAATCAGCAGAGCGTTGTTTAAATTTGGCGCCAAAATCGCTGATTGGTCGCTGCCGGCCGACGGCCGTGACCAATCAGCAGAGCATTGTTTAAATTTGGCGCCAATCTCGCTGATTGGTCGTGGCTGGCGGCCGCGACCAATCAGCAGAGCGTTGTTTAAATTTGGCGCCAATCTCGCTGATTGGTCGCGGCCGCGACCAATCTGCAAACCGTATTACTGAGGACCAGGCAGCGGCGCCGTCCCTCCCTTCACACTTGCCGTCGGGAGATCAGCGGCCCATGCCGCTGATCTCCCGACGGTAGCCGCATGGAGGTCAGCGGCGCCGCCCGTCGGGGTACTTGTGCTGCCAGCAGCGGGGAGATGAGCGGCTAGCTCCGCTCATCTCCCGGCTGCATCGCCGCTGACTTCCGTCCGGCAGATGAGCCGCTAACGGCCGCCATCTTTTTCTCAAATCCCGCGTCGCTGATTAGCCGCGGCCGGACCAATCAGCAGAGCAGTGTTTAAATTTGGCACCAAAATCGCTGATTGGTCGCGGTCGGCCGGCGGCCGCGACCAATCAGCAGAGCGTTGTTTAAATTTAGCGCCAAAATCGCTGATTGGTCGCTGCCGGCCGGCGGCCGCGACCAATCAGCAGAGCGTTGTTTAAATTTGGCGCCAATCTCGCTCATTGGTCGTGGCTGGCGGCCGCGGCCAATCAGCAGAGCGTTGTTTAAATTTGGCGCCAATCTCGCTGATTGGTCACTGCCGGCCGGCGGCCGCGACCAATCAGCAGAGCGTTGTTTAAATTTGGCGCCAATCTCGCTGATTGGTCGCAGCCGCGACCAATCTGCGAACCGTATTACTGAGGACCAGGCAGCGGCGCCGTCCCTCCCTTCACACTTGCCGTCGGGAGATCAGCGGCCCACGCCGCTGATCTCCCGACGGTAGCCGCATGGAGGTCAGCGGCGCCGCCCGTCGGGGTACTTGTGCTGCCAGCAGCGGGGAGATGAGCGGCTAGCTCCGCTCATCTCCCGGCTGCATCGCCGCTGACTTCCGTCCGGCAGATGAGCCGCTAACGGCCGCCATCTTTTTCTGAAATCCCGCGTCGCTGATTGGCCGCGGCCGGACCAATCAGCGACGCGGGATTTCCTGGACAGACAGACAGACAGACAGACGGGATAAGACGATTATATATATTAGATGCAGTGAGTACAACGACTGCCAATATTTGGTAAAAACCCCAATAACAATTTAAAGACACATAGAGGTGGGCATCAGTAACGAGTAGACATGTTCCCATTAGAAAGGAGCGCGTCTTCTATACAGCTATAGGGTATGCAGTGAGTACAAAGGCTTCAAAAATTTGAAAAAAAAAAAAACAATAACAATTTAAAGACACATGGAGGTGGGCCTCAGTAACGACATGTTCCCATTAGAAAGGAGCGGTTGTGCTATACAGTTATAGGGTATGCAGTGAGTACAACCGCTGCCAAAATTTGGTAAAAACCCCAATAACAATTTAAAGACACATAGACGTTGGCCTCAGTAACGAGTACGACATGTTCCCATTAGAAAGGAGAGCATCTGCTATACAGCTATAGGGTATGCAGTGAGTACAATGGCTGCAAAAATTTGAAAAAAAACAACAATAATTTAAAGACACATAGAGGTGGGCCTCAGTAACGAGTACGACATGTTCCCATTAGAAAGGAGCGGTTTTGCTATACAGTTATAGGGTATGCAGTGAGTACAATGTCTGCCAAAATTTGGGAAAACCCCAATAACAATTTAAAGACACATAGACGTAGGCCACAGTAATGACATGTTCCCATTAGAAAGGAGCATGTATGCTATACAGTTATAGGGTATGCAGTGAGTACAACGGCTGCCAAAATGTAGGAAAAACCCCAATAACAATTTAAAGACACATAGAGGTGGGCTTCAGTAACGAGTACAACATGTTCCCTTAGAAAGCGGATCTGCTATACACCTATAGGGTATGCAGTGAGTACGATGGCTGCAAAAATTTATGAAAAAAAAACAATAGCAATTTAAAGACACATAGAGGTGGGCCTCAGTAATGATATGTTCCCATTTGAAAGGAGCGGGGCTCCCATACTATTCTTGCGTATGCAGTGACTGCAACGGCTGCCAAAAAATAGGAGGCACTCCAATGCCCTTAGCAAGAGATATAGAGGAGGGCCTCTTGAAAACAATGCTCCCATTATTAGGAAGTGGGTCTCCCATACTCTTTGCCTATGCAGTGAATGTAACGGCTGCCAAAGATTTGGAGGCACTCCAATGCACCTTGGAAGAGACATAGAGGGCCTCCTGAAAACAACGTTCCCAGTATTAGGAAGTGGGTCTCCCATACTATTTTCCTATGCAGTAAATGCAATGGCTGCCAAAAATTTGGAGGCACTCCAATGCCCCTTGCAAGAGATGTAGAGGAGGTGATATGATAGATATGGTGGAAAATGATATGATGATGGAGGATGAGGAGAAGGAGGAGGACAAGAGAAAATAGACAAAATCAGGAAGCATATACCCATGTCTGGGTGTGAAAAGGTGCATGGTAATAGACCTCCCAAAAAAAAGACACTGGATTTGAGTTTATGTTACGCTGCTATCATTCGATGTTGTTGAGAAGTCTGTCCCAATCCAGCCCTTGTTCATTTTTATAAGAGTCAGCTTGTCAGCATTATCAGTTATAATTCCACAAGCAGCACTAAAAACCTGCTCTGACCAAACGCTAGCAGCAGGGCAGGCCAGGACCTCCAAGGCGTAGAGAGCCAGTTCATGCCACGTGTCCAGCTTGGATACCCAATAATTATAAGGCACAGAGGAATCACGGAGGACATTGGTACGGTCGGCTTCCTCAGCATCTTCTCGAACTTTTCCGTCTTTGTGAAAGAGAGTACCCCGCGCATCAGGGCCTATGTGATGGGAGGTTCTGAGAAAACTGTCCCAGAACTTTGACAGTGTTCCCCTGCCTCAGCTGGATTGGATTTGTGTCTCTCTCACCTGTACTTCTTGGTTGTCCAACGATCTATGACCTCTGCAGCCAGCGTTTTCAGATGGGAATTTTTTTAATAATTCCGCAACAAGGGCCTTCTGGTACTGCCCCATTTTATTAGGCCTGTCCACCGTGGGAATAAGAGATATAAAGTTCTCCTTGTACCGTGGGTCCAGAAGTGTCACTAACCAATAATGACTGTCACCCAAAATTTGGACAACGCGAGGGTCACGGGAAAGGCAGAGTAACATAAACTCAGCCATGTGTGCAAGACTGCTAACAGGCAAGACTTCCGTGTCCTCACCAAGAGAACGACTGACCATGCTCTCCTCCTCATCTTCCTCCTCCCTGTCCTCAGGCCATCCACGCTGAACAGATGGTATGACAGTTGTGCAGGTAGTACCGTCTGTAGAGCAGGAAACTAGCCCCTGTTCTTCCTCCTCCTCCTCCTCTTCCTCATTATCACCGAATCCACGTTGGGATGAGATGAGGCTGGGCTGTTTAGAATCACCCTGTATGGTTCCTTGCTCCATCTCCTCGCACAGGCACGGGCCCAGTAGCCGTCACAACATTTGCGACCGCAATTTTCACACCCCTGTTGGAGACCACAACCTGTAAATTAACTTTTGGAAATATCCACACTTCAATGCATGGGATAAAGCAAACCTGTCACCAGGTTTTCCCAATATTTTCCCAATATAAACTGTAGCCACCACCTTTGATGCCTCTTTTACAGCAGTCTAGTAAGCTGTATGTTACATGCACGCTGCTAGGTTCAGATAGGGGCGAGACGGGTTACATGAATTCTTTGGAATCCTGGGGCAACCATTATTAAGGGCGACCATAGACTGCAGCTCTCTCAGTCATACAGGGGGTATTGACCCTCAGGCACAGACTGATGGGTGGATTCACTTGCTGACCAGACACATTTGACAAGAGTCCTCATAAAGTTTAAAGTGGAGTTTAATCAAGTATGGCCAGTACCATTTAAGTCTTTTGAAGCAACAGGCTTCCCAACAATACAGCCTATTAAAGCAGGCACAGTAACGACAGTCTCTTCAGTAGCACAGTTCAGCACACATCAAATCTCTTAGCAGCACAGTTCTATCCATTCACAACAGCAATGCTCCCACCCGCAGTCACCGGCCCACAGTGTCACAGGCTTTACCTTCTAGTGCAGTGAGGTACGGGAAGGGTTAGAACAGAACGATGAGTCCAGTCCTCAGACGTGGTGTTCAATTCTCGCTTCTGCTAGACAACAGTTGACTCCTTTCTTCACTATTCCTCCTGTAGCTACCACTAGCAACCAGACGGCAGTTGCAGTGAGAGAGTTCTAGGGCCATCATCAGCCTGGTGAAGAGATCTACATCTTTTAAGCTTGCTCTCCAACTCAGAACTGACTCTTCTCAGTCTCTCTGACAGGCCTGGCCAGTCCCCCCTAACTGCACCCTGTTAACCCCTCTAGTTGCTGGATGCTTGACAACACCATGTGTGGTATCTACCCGTCACATGAATATAAGTCCCCAATCCCCTATGCATAGCCTAAAATATCTTTTATAATCCCCCCATATGATGTTTTCTGGTCCGATGGGCGTTTATGGTCTTGCTTGGGCGCATCTTACATCATCCACATGTTGCCTCCCCATCATGATCCTGTGCAGGCGCACTTCTCTTTGTGTCACGGGTGTGTCAGAGGTGACAGACAATCGCCCTGCAGTCGGTTGCAGGAGATCTCTACATTTGGCATTACAGACATCTTCTTAGAGGCTGGCTGTCTCTAGGACCCAGCGGCTACCTCCCTCTGGCTAATTAGCTCCCTGGCCTGAGTGTATAAATACCTGGTGTTTTTGAGAGGGAGGTGCCGGCGATATTCATTACTACTTGTGAGGCTTTAGCAAGAGCAGTACTTCGTCCTCTCTGGAGCTTGATAGGCAAAAGGCATATTATGACTTGGCACTGCAGGATGCCATGGAACATGCCAAGCTAAAGACAGAGATCTTAGCACGCCTGGGAGTGAATTTGGGGTTGAGTCCACCACTGGGCATACGCCAGCAACAAACCCCCTCGCTCGCAGATGTTTGACCTGCTGCATCTTGTTCAGAAGTGGTTGCAGCCAGAGTCCTCCACTTTGGCCCAGATGGTGGTGGTGATTGATAGATTCATGCACTCCCTTCCAAAATCGTTGCAGACTTGGGATGCCCAGGGCGATCCCCAGAACACAGATGACCAGATAGAGAGGTACCAGGTGGTTGAGAAATCCCTTGGGAAACCGGATATAATCACTGACCCGTATAATGTTCATGACGCCACCCGTGGTATGCAGCTATATGTGGCCGCCGCTGCTGTTCAGGTCCACTGGGGCTGTTGGTGAAGCAGCAGAGATGGTTCAGCTCTCCACGGGTAGAGCTAAGCCCCAGGACAGTATATAGGACTAGATGAGGTAGATGTTGTTGGTGTAGACTGTGTAGTGCAGGGCCGGTGATGCAGCAATTAAGTGAAGGATACAGCGGGGTGCAGTCTTCAAGTATTTACTCACAGTTATCAAGATGCTCGAGGTTACAATTACTGGATTATAACAACCCACGTCGTCCTGTGTCCTCCAGGGAAGTGATCCAGCCAACTCTCATAACTTGGGAGCACTTGAACGGGACCCCTTTCTTATGTACCTTCCCAGGTCGTCTCTCTGTGCTGGCTCTCTCTCTCTCCTGCCCTACACCTCACACACAGTGTCCTGAGCCAGTGGCCGCGGACCTTGTTGAGGCGATGTCCGGTCTGTCCCCTTTGTCCTATATGACCACCTTTTTAGCGAATGTATGTGGACTGTGGTTACAGCACATAAAAATACTGCAACCTCCGGTTTGCTAGCTGAGTCTTGTAATCCTCCACTAGTCTGGGGCCGGTCCCCTTCTGTGGCCTGATCCTTCCACGATCAGCATGAACTCGGGCGCACGGGTGGCATCCCCACTCACCGTGCCCCTAGGATCCCTTCTATCTCTGGAGCCCTCCTCACTGCTCCGGTGTTCTCTCCTCACTCTCCTCCTGGGCCTCTCTGACAGGGCCCTACTCCTCACTCAACTCCTCTGGAACTCCCCACTGAACTGAACTCCTTTCTACTCCTGCTACAAGGATTGGAACCAGGAAAATGAGCCCTTCTAGATGTTTCTACCCATCTTTTATACTGTCCTGTCAGTGCTCCCCTAATCTATTTCCTCCACCCACCTCCTCTACTTAGTTCCACCTTCCTAACAGGGACTAGCCCTGTGCTCTCCCTTAGGAGCTATCTGGACCCTCCCTTATGAAGTGGTCTAGTGTTGGATGTGAGTGTTTGGGTCCCGGGTAGTGCTGCCTCCTTACCTGAGAGTGGGGTACCCCACATCTAGCTGAGATGCAGTACCTCGGTGGCAACTGGACTCCACATCGCGCCTGTTCACGAAGAGGTCCGTGGCCACTTGAGGCTCCCGAATGAAGCTCCATCCCCCTTCAAGATCAAATTTGACCACGGTTCCCTTGGCGCGGGGACTGGGTTTGGTGGGATTGGCTTTGCGGGCCTGGGTTTTTGCCTGCATATTGCCTCCCACTGTATTTGACGTTCCCGCTGCTCTGCTTCCAGTTTTTGGAGTTCCCTCCGGCAATACACCTCTCTCTGTAGGGCCTCTGTTTGGGTCTCCCGCGGGAATCCCATAAGATTGCCCTCCAGGTTGTTCCACCTAAACTCCTCTCCTCCTTCGCAGGCAACCAGGAGCACTGGCGTGGGCATTAAAGGAGCTCCCTGTTGGTCCTCGATCCTTGTGGACCAGTCCCATGTTGCACGCCCGTACACCTAGCCGGGTGTAGGGGCCGATGGTTCTTCAAGAGGACCTAGGAGGGTGTCGGTGTCGTCAGCACCCGGGGCAGGGGCGCTGTTATTACCTGCGCTCACTGTCGCTACGGTATTAAGTGTCTACTGCGGGCTTAGAACAGGTCCCGCCGGGGCTAGGGGGCTGGTGGTAGGACTAGGCGTTGGCCGCTACCGGGTTAGTTTCTCCAGCAGCTCGTCCTTCCACTGCGCGACGGCAGTCTTCTGGTCTTCTTTCATCTGCCGGCCCAGCTCCTGTACCTCGGCACGCAGGAACCCCATATCCTCCAGGGGTAGCTTGCCCAGGACCCCCTCCAGGTTAAGGGGGGAATCTTTTGGCTGCAGGCCACGGGCGGGAGTCTGGCCATCACCTCCTTCCATGGCACCTGCTGGGTGTATTCTGACCCCTCTGCCTGTGGCCCTGCCCTGTCTCCAAGATTTTCCTTCTCCTCTCCCCTTTCGGGGGCGATTCCACTCCAGCTTGCTGTCGGCCACACCAGGGGGAGGCTCTCTCAGACTGATGGACAAGTCAATGTATATGGCTGCAGATGCATAGGGCGGACTCCGTTTTTTGCGCCATTCCGGAACCCGGCCCACGATGGGAGGCTTCTTTTCGTCCTTTAGTACACACATAATGGCGCCTGTAAGGACCCGGTAGAAGTCCACGCTGCGCCTCACCAGCAGCGCCCCAGCCCCAGCAAAGCTACTCCTGGACCAGGAGGTGACAAGCAGTGACAAGCGAAGCTGGAGCGGCCGCAGGAGCAGGTAAGGACGACGCCCCTGCCCCAGGCGCTGACAATGCTGACTTACTCCTGGGCCCGTTGACGAAACCTCCTACCCCAGGTGCCTGCCCTGCTGACTCGCTCCTGGGTCCGTTACCGGAACCTACTTCCCCGGGTGCACACTCCGCCCCCTTGCACCTGGGCCCTGCACAGGAACCCCCTGCCCCGGGCGCTTGCAGCGACAACCAGCTCCTGGGCCCTCTAAAGGAACCTGCTTTCCCTGCACCCACATGGTTGTATGGGCACCCTGCGTGGACTGGTCAGCCAATTTGAGGACCAGCAGAGAGCCCCTCTTCTACCCACGCCCGCGCCCCCGGTTGCCAGCCAGGGAGGAGAAGCGTACCGGTGGGACAACCCAGAGGGTAACCTAATGCGCTTCCCGAGGGAGACGGAGACAGAGGCCCTCCGGATGGAAGAGCAGTGTGAACAGGAGCTCCAGAAGCTGACCGTGGAGCGCCGGGAGCGGCAAGAAAGGTGGGAGACAATGGAGGCCCGCAACATGGCAGCCAAAACCCGGGCCCGCAAGACCAAGTTGGGGCTTCATCAGAGAACCACAAGTAGCAAAGGATATCTTTGTCAACAGGAGGGACGTGAAGTCCCACCTCCAGCAAGGACATCCTGGTCCAGACCAGTACCCTGGTGACCGTGTCACCTATACCCGGCATAAGGGAGAGCGCGGGTGGTATGCCCTCCATGTGCACAGGGTAGTGGAGGAGGAAGAGGACATGCCCCTGCAGTCCGAGGCTGATGACCCGGCTGGGCCAGCCTATGCAGGACAGGTATCTCCCAGGAGGAAGCACCACTATTGAACTGAACTGTATATAGTTACCCGGAAGGGTACATCATTGTTTGAGTGAGTTTGAAAGGTTTGTGTACTCATATAATTACCCGGTAAGAGTATAAAAACTGTCAGGCTGAGGACAGTGAGCAGCCAAAAACTTCTAAACTGTAAATAGTTTGCACTTCTTAAGGTGCTTCTTATTGGTTTTATACAGACCACAGAACAAAAACCCGTTTGGCGTGGCCGAAGACCTGGTCTAACGTGTGTATCACCAATGCCCTGCAGCTACGCCCAGGGCCTACGTTGAGGGTTTTCGGACAGGTCCCTCAAATTGCACCTTCTCCAGTGAGATGGACACCCGGTTACAGATCTCACTGTAGCTTGCCTAAAATGTGTTTTATATGAAAAATGTTTTATAAGTGTGAAGAAGAATGTTATTAAAAGTGGTTTTAAAATGTTTTATACACCGTATAAAGATAGAAACCTGAAACGTTTAAGAAAATGTGCCTCCCATAAAGGGAAGAAAAAGTTATGATTATTCTTATATGTGAATGCATTCTAAAAAAAATTTGTATGTCTAAAATACCTTGCTTTTACTCTGGTCCAGCCCGCAGACGTGCTGTGTTTTACCAAGGGGGTATTTGACTCCCCTGCGGGTTCAGTCGCCACAGAGGTACTGTGTCTCACCCAGAGGTGTGGTATCTCACTTTCAGGTAAGGAGGGAGTACTGCCCGGGACCCAGCCACCTGCATCCAACACTACACCATTCCAGACCAGCAGGCGGGGCAAGATGCATGAATCCACTGCTGAGCCCTGTCCCTGGTTGGAAGTGGGGGGAACTGAGAGAGGGGGAACCATGTAGTGGGTGTGGGTGGAGGAAGCAGTACAGGGAGCACTTGAGTAGGAGCTTAAGAAGGGAACCATCTTGAGAGAGTAGAGTCCAGTCAGAGATCAGTCTGAGGAGAAGGAGTGGAGCAGGAGCTCTGCAGGAGCTCTGCTCAGAGGAGAGAAGAGAGGAATGGGCCTGAGTTGAGAGGCCCAGGAGGACAGGCTGGAAGAGGACAGGAGCAGAGGGAAGGCTCCAGGAGTGAGGGGATCCCAGGGGCATGGCGAGTGCGGTAGCCACCCGTGCGCCCGAATCTACAGGAACGTCGAGGGATCAGGCCGCAAAGGGGACCGGCCCCTGACTAGTGGAGAACTGCAAGGCTCAGCTAGAAACCGGAGGCTACTGTACTTTTTATAGTGTTGCTGCTCACAACCGCAACTAAATCGCTAAAAAGGTAGCCGCATAGGATTCAGGCGCTGGTAACATGGAGTCTAACAACTGTGAATAAACCTGAAGACTGCATCCCCACTGTGTCCTAGAATTATTATCTGCGCCATCACCTGCACTACACTGCAACGCAACATCTACCTCATCAAATCATCCCTACACTGCACTGGAGCTAAGCTCTGCCTGTGGAGAGCTGAGCCAACTCTGCTGCGTCATCATCAGCTCTAGAGGATCTGCACCGCAGCGGCGGGCCCATATTGCCGCATACCACAGGTGGCGTCACAAACATTACATATAAAAGCTTTATTCCCTTTTCTTTATTCCCCTTTTATTGACATGCCCTGGGTCACTGACTAGGTCACCCCATCGGCACTGTGACACCCTCATCATCGACCGGCCTGGCTACCGAGTACCCCATGGCCCAGGGGGTGCGTCACTCTCCCTTAGGAGCTATCTGGACTAGTGTTGAGCCACCCCCGTAGTGTTAGAGTTCGGTTCGGTTCGTTGAACACCCGTATGTTCGCCGAACTGTTCGTCAAACTGTTCGTCGAACACCTTCGAACACCGTTAAAACCAATGGCAGGCAAACAAAAACACATAGAAACACATAGAAAACACCTTCAAAGGTGTCCAAAAGCTGACAAACTGCTCAGAAGACACAACTAAAGCATGGAAAAGTGACAAGTACATACAGTCATGCGAAAAGAAAAGAGGTGGAGGAGTAAAAGGAGGGGGAGACACAGATATAGGCATGTCATGCCCTTCTAAAACCAAAAAAGTGCGAAGCCGACACGGCCAGTCCGTTCCTGCCCGTGCGACCTCCGTGTCGCCAGGTTTGTGCCAGAGCCGCGGTGGACCCTGACTGCCAGCCCCCCTCTCCCAATACTTGTGCCTGTCCGCTGGTAGGTCGAGCGAGCTCCCTGCGGTGGAGGCAGGTCTAATCTTTTTAATTTAAATTGTCTCTCTAATTTGAATGAGTACACTTTAAATCCTTTTACAAGGATCTATTGGAGGGCAAGTCTCATGCCAGCAGCCATGGTAGCAGGAAGTGGAGGAGGTGTGGCCTGTGTTCCTAGCTGAGTGAGAGCTGTGTGGAGGAGCTCCTGGGAAGCTCCAACTAGGACTTTTTTCTAAGCCCGACCCTTGCCTCTTCGTTTTCCCAGGACCGAGGCAGGGGTGTCGGGGGGCATCCCCGGGCTCCGGCCCTCCCGGTTCGGGGCCGGGTGGGGTCAGAGGACTGAATATGGATCCATCGGAGGACTCTGTGTGGAGGTCTGGGAGGCTGTCCCAGAGTGAAGCGGCTACGGTGAGCATGCCGGCATCGGCTAACAAGGTGACTGGCAAGCCCAAGGGAAGCAAGGGGAGTGCCCCATGGGCCGAGAGGGGCCCGGACGAGTCGATGGAGGCTTTCTCCCAGCGGGTGGTGGAGATGCTGCGGTGCCACGAAAAGGGGAAGGTGGCACTGGCGAAACACCTGCTGGAGTTGCGGCAGGCCAAGGCGCTATATAATGCAGCAGCCCAGAGGAAGCGCCCAGCGATCGCCACGCAAATCCAGAGGGTCAAGGACAGGATTGCCGAGGTGGAGCAGAGGCAGGCGGAAATAGAGAGGGCTGCTGGTCCCTTTCTTGAGAAATTCTCTAATGATCGGTGGTTCTCGGGCCAGGAGGGGTTAACCACGCAGCAAGGAAGGGGGGCGTATGAAGGGGGCCTGCCGGCCAGTGAAGGCACTCCCAGGACTAAGCATGGCAGCCAGGAGCCTGGAAAGGAACGTTTGTCTGGAGCCCCGTCCCCTGTCCCACCCACCACAGCGCTGGGTGCTGCCCCAGGGGTTACCCCAGCCATGGAGGAGGAGAAGGTGGGGGGTGGAGGAAGAGGCTCGCTGTTAGTGAGAGCAGAGGATAGTGTGGGTGCGGGCACAAAGGCCGGGGATCGCGGTCCGGGGCTCCGCCCCTTGACCACCCACCTCGGAGCTCAGCATGGCGGCTGAGAGCCGCAGGAGGAACTGAAGAGCCCAGCGGTCCCCGGTCCAGCGACCAGCCCCTTGCTCCGCCCACCTCGGCGCTCGGCGTGGCCACCATGAGAGATACATGTGGAACTGCAGAGCCCAGCGGCACCCGGTCTGCCGGCCCGCCCCTAGCCCCGCCCACCTCGGCTCTCGGCGTGGCCACCATGAGAGGCACACGTGGAACTACCGAGCCCAGCGGCCCCCAGTCTGTCGGCCTGCCCCAAGCCCTGACCACCTCAGCGCTTGGCACGGCCACCATAAGAGACACACATGGAACTGCAGAGCCCAGCGGTCCCCGGTCTGTCGGCCCGCCCCTTGCCCTGCCCACCTCGGTGCTCGGCGCGGCCACCATGAGAGCCGCGAGTGGAACTGCAGAGCCCAGCAGTTCCCCGTCTGCCGGTCCGCCTCTGGTCCCGCCCACAGCAGCTCTCGGCACTGCCTCTGTACAGTCTGTGGGCGGAGGGAAGGAGGGAGGCAGGAGAGACATGAAAGTAAAAGCAGCGAGCAATGCTTATAGTACCACAAGGCTCAGCACGCCTTGCGCCGGTGCCCCGCCCCTCGTCCTGCCCACCGCAGAACCTGGAGTTGCCCAGAAGAAACCTGCGGCTGGGAGGGAGGCAGCAGGGAAGACAGCAGGAAAAACAGCAGGGAAGACAGAGGCGGATCCAGGAACAGTGTCCCAGGAGGTGGCAGTAACCCCGGTCGAGCAGCCTGCCAGCGTTACTGGGGAGCCTCCTAAATCTTCCGGTCTGCGTCCTGAGCAGGTGGCGCTGCCTGCCTCCAGCACATCAGAGGAGGAGGACATGGAGGCGTCTTCGGGGTCCGGGGGGCTCATGGCGGCCATTCGGTTGCTGGAGTCCCCGGTGAACCTCCAGCATTTTTGTTTCAGGGACGAAGATCCGGGACCCGGAAAGGAGAAGAAGGGGCGCAAGAAGAAGGCACAGGAGACGGTGAGTATGCGTTACGTGTTTAATGATGATACTGATGCTGCTGCTGTCTCCTGTGTAACCCCCGCCGGTCAAGGGCGCCCGGTTCATGAAGTTGGTCCTCGGCGCAGGTCCGGTGGGGAGAGTAAAAGCAAATGTAAGGTGAGTGGTGATGGTGTGGCGATCCCTAGGGAGGACAGTAGGGATCGCAAAGGGTCATCGCTGGCAGTGGCGCCAGACATATTCAGTGTGGTTGAGTTCCCGTCTCTGTCTCCCATGGCCTCTGGGTCTCGGCAGAGGGAGGTGGGGGTTGTGGCGGTGGAGCCGGAGCAGCTTTTTCAGAGATCTTGGCTGAGGTCCGGAGGATGGTGGGGGAGGAGAGAGCCACTGCTTCCATATCTGGCCTGAGGGTTGAGGGGCCACATGCTGGGGACAAGGCTGCCGGGGGTAAACCGGCCGGGGTGTCTGCACCTGTGAGGTTGGTAAAACCCGGCGCCCAAAATCCTGGCCCCTGTGATACCCAGCGCATGAATATTGGAGGGTCCAAGGTGGCAGAGGGGGAGAAGGGGAGTAAGGACAATGCTGCGGATGTGGTGAGTGTCCTGAAACCCCCCCCCCAGTGATGCCGGGACCTTGGGTAAAGCGGTTAGTACCCCACCTGTTCTGGCTGGCATGGATGGGGTGCATGAGGTGGGGATGAATGGGGTACATGAAGGAGGTGAGGATGTAGGTGAGGATGCAGGTATGGAAGTGGTGAGTGGTACGGCTGGTGGTGATGGTAGTGGTGCAGGGGCGGTAGGTGAGGCTGTGAGGCAGAGTGTGAGTGTGAATGAGGGGCCAAGTGTGAGGCCAAGGAATCCCGGTTCGTTGGCGGCCTTGTTAGAGGGTGGTTCACATGTCCGCACCTTTGCGGCGGCCGCTGCCGCGGGTAGTGGAGGGTCCTTGTCAGGGGATCCTGGGCAGGGTTACTTGCAATGCCGTCTCCTGGACGCCCTGAAGAGGGGAGAGCAGTCCATTACAGTAGAGGGTAGGGAGGTAGATTTATCATTCTGGATAGACCGACATGGTCTGTCCGCCTTCCGAGAGTTAGGGGCAGAGAACGTTACGTGGTCTCTGCCGACAGCAGGGCAGGGTGGCGTCCGTAGGAATGTGGTCAGTCTCCGGTGGGAAGGCAATGAAGCGTGCCCCTCTAGGGACAAGGTGGTGGAGCTTTTCCTGGGGATGGGCTTCAGGGCTGATGACATCTATGCCCTGATTCATCCCTATGGTGCCACCTTTTTCGACGTCAGCTTTGTGAGATTGGAGGGCCTAGAGCTCTTCTGGTCTCAGTATGAGCTGGCTCGGATTTGCCCTGAATGGCGAGGGTTTATAGTCCAGGCTATCTCTCACCAAAACTCAGTGAAGAAAGTGACCATGCTCACCAGTAACGAGTCACTTTCTGAGATGGACATCATGACCTGGCTGAGCAAGTATGGGGAGGTGGTCCAGATTCCCAAAAAGAATCTGGACAAGCATGGCATCTGGTCAGGGGCCTGGACCTTTATGGTAAAACTGAAGGTCTCGGGTTACTCGGTTACCCACATCCCACTTCAACATTCTTGGGAAGGGACGGAATCCTGATCTTTTACCAGGGGCAGCCGAAGTTGTGCCACAGGTGCCCCTCTCACTTCAGCGCGGGGTGCAAGGTGGAGAAGTGCGTGATATGTGGAGGGGTGGGTCATCTGGCCGCAACCCTATGCCAATGTTGGCCTGAATCCGGGAGGTGCTGGTAGGGAGGAGGCGAGGACCAGACCAGCCGGTGAAGGGACTAGCGGCGGCTTAGGAAGTAAGGGACTGGTGAGGAGCAGAACTCCCCCTGAGGCAGGAAGGAAACAGCAGCGTCCGAGGAGAGTGGTGGAGAGGGACCAGTGGGTTATGTCCCTGCCTCTGGTCCCTAGTTCGGGGGAGCTTGCAGCTGAGGTCCCGGACAGTGAGATAGACGAAGAGGTCAGGAGGATGGTCAGGGAGGATGGGGCCACCTCTCCCTTATCCTCATCCAGCAAAGGTGTGGATGAGGGGGGGAATGAAGAGTGGCAACAACAAAAGAAGAGGGAGAAGAAAAGGGTGAGGAAGAAGGGTAACTCGAAGGAGAAGGCCACCCGGGTCCAGGTGCCAAAGGAAGGCTCTTCCTCCCTTCCTCCGGTGGAGCTCTCCAACCAGTACCAGGCCCTAAGCGAGTCTCCCTTGTCTTCGGATGGGGGGGGAGGGGGGTCTGGTGCTGGGGGTTGCGGACAAGGATGTAGGGGCTAAAGGGGGCGCCAGGCCCTCAACATCGGGGGTCAGGGAAACCGGGCCTCTGGTGGGGGGGGTCAACCCTGGGCCTCCTGACAAGGGCAAGGGTGCGCCTGAAACAGTTGTGCCCGTTAAAGTTGTGTCTGGAACAGCAGGTATGGATGTGTCGGTGTGCCTGAAACGTGCTATATCGTCCAATGAGGAGGAAAATGGAGCACATGTAAAGGGTAAAGGGGGTGGGAAGAAGGTCGCTGTCCAACCTGATCACTCATGATGGCGGCACTCACCCCGTTGACGCTGGCGACCATAAATGTTGCCAGCGTAAAGTCTGATGCGGCTAGGTTCACGGCCTTTCATTTTCTCGGCCAGCTTGACGCCGACATTTTGTTTTTGCAGGAGACCAGGTTGGCCGATCTCACGTCCCTTAAAAAAGCTAAGAGGGAGTGGGTACACGGGCCTTCCTATTGGTCTCTTGCGGCTGAGCCGTATAGCGGGGTGGCGGTCCTTTTCAAGACCGCAGATGTAGTATGCCGACGAGTTATTGAGTTGGAAATGGGGAGGTGCTTGATCTTGGATGTGTTCATAAGGGGACAAGAGCTTTGGGTCATAAACATCTATGGTCCCCAGACTAAGTGGGACTGCAAGTGTCTCTTTATGAGTATTAAACCCTTTTTGTTTTGTAGCCGACAGGTGGTCTTTGGAGGGGACTTCAACAATGTCTCGAGGCCCCAAGACAGAGGAGGTTCCAGAGACCGGTTGGCCTACGATAGTGTCGCCTTGAATAGCATAGTTAGTGAGGCTCGCCTAGTGCATGTCCACATCCGGAACACCACGGGCCACGCGGGTTACACTTATTTCAGAGGTAGTCAGAGTAGGTCTAGAATAGACAGGTTTTATTTGAAGGAGGAGGCAGTCTCTTCACCTTTATCGGTGATAGAGGTTGAATTCTCCGACCACTGCCTGATTATGTTTTCTCTGAATGTTACAGAGACTCCTCGGATGGGAAGAGGCTTTTGGAAGCTGAATTCGTCACTCCTGAAGGAAGCAGCTGTAAGACGGTCCTTTGAGGATTTCTTTCAAAGTCAGGTACCGCTACTGGGCCTTGGTAACACTAAGTCAGAGTTGTGGGAGATCTTCAAACATCGGGTGGTGAGATTCTTCCGCCAGCTTTCTAACCTCAGAAGCCTGAACAGAGATCTCCTGTATCGGGGCCTGAGGAGGAAACTCGAGGAACTTGTCTCGACTGGGGGTGGCCATGAGGAAATCACCAGGGTGAAAGCCTTACTCAAGAGATGTCAGTATGATAGGCACACATCTTTGGTTTTTGAGAGGGACTTCAGGAAGTATCGCTCACCCGACCCTTACAGAAACTGCAAGATGTCAGTGAGTAGTAAGATAGTGGCAGGTCTGAGGGACAGTACAGGATCCCTGACCAGGTCAAGGTCAGGGATCTTGGAGGTCGTCAGATCCTTTTACTCACATCTCTTGGGGAGGAAGGAGCTGGATCGAGATGAGACGTCGGCTTTCCTGGCTGAGGCCATTCCTGAATCAGGGGTAGACCCCTCGCTCGATGTCTTGGTGGATGAGATCAAAGAAGAGGAAGTTAGACTGGCAATTGACGGGCTCCAGCTCAAAAAATCACCAGGTCCGGACGGCTTAACGTCGGAGTTCTACAAGACCTTTAAAGACCTTTTGGTCCCCTTATTGACTTAGGTTTTTAATGAGTGTCTCTCGTCGGGCACTCTTCCGAGATCAAAGAGGAGGTCAGCTTTGATCCTTCTTTCTAAGGGAAAGGATCCATCGCACATTGAGAACTGGAGGCCCATAGCGCTTCTCAATGTGGACAGGAAGGTTTTGGCTAAAGTACTCTTTAATAGGTTGGTGAAGTTTGCGCCACGGCTCCTTTCGGAGTCCCAGCACTGCTGTGTTCCTGGCCGTAGCACTTTTAGTGCTGTTCTCGGTGTCCGGGAGGCTGTGGAGCAGGGTAGGGCTGGCCTCTGGAAGGGGTATCTGCTGTCCTTGGATCAGGCCAAAGCCTTTGACCGGATTGATCACGAGTACCTGTGGTCCGCTCTTCTGAGGTATGGTCTGCCAGGGAGGTTCGTGGACTGGCTGAAGACATTGTACAGAGGGGCGGAGAGTTTCCCATTTGTGAACGGTTGGATTGGACAGGCCTTTGCGGTGGGCTCCGGCGTTCGTCAGGGATGTCCTCTCAGTCCCCTGCTGTATGTGTTCGCGATTGATCCCTTCATAAGGAGGGTGGATCGTGGACCAATAGCGGGGGTGAGGATGGACCAGGCGGGCGAATGGGAGGCCGCCCTGAAGGTAGTGGCCTATGCTGATGATGTCTCTGTTTTTGTCTCGTCTGAAGAGGAGGTGCGGGCAGTGATGTCTGAGGTGGAGGGCTACTCCAGGGCCTCTGGTTCCATTGTCAATCGGAGCAAGTGTGGGAGTCTTTGGCTGGGGGGAGGAGATCCCAGGTTTGATCTCCCGGACACCCTCCCAGAGCCCCAAGAGTATGCCAAGATCCTAGGTGTTGAATTTGGCCAGGGTGATTACCCAACCAAAAACTGGGAAGGTAGACTTAAAACTGCCGCCCAGAGAGTGGACCAGTGGAAGGGTTGGTCTTTGACCCTGAGGGAAAGGGTGAGCTTGTGCAAAGGTTTCCTGCTCCCATTGTTAATGTATCTAGGCAGCGTTTGTATTTTGCCAGAGCCTCTCTGGACGCGGGTCTACAGCCTGTTTTTCCAACTGTTATGGGGAAACAGGCTGAACCTAGTCAAGTGGGAGGTTACTTACCGTACGAGGAGACTAGGGTGGTTGAATATGGTCAACCCCGTGGTGTTCTTGGTTTGCACCTTTCTTAAGCTAAATGTATCAAACCTCTGGAAAGAGAGGGCTCCTCTGTGGGTATTCTCCTGTAGGAGATGGTTGCAGTCCTTCTTCCAGGATTGGGAGACAGGAGGGCGTATGAAGGATCTTCGCACACCGCACGGGCATCTCCCGGCTTATTTTACCCCGGTTTTGAAAGTAATACGCCGGTGGGGTTTGGGAGTGTGGGAGGTGAGGATTCTCACGAGGAAACTTCTCGAGGAGAGGATCTTATCGACCCATTTTCAAAAGCCACTGGCCCTCAGGGACTGCCCAAGTCGGGATCTGGAGGTGGGGTTGCGTCTTTTAAATTCAAAACGGATCCCCGCGAAGTATTGGGACTTGACTTGGCGCTGCTTTCAGGGTAAGCTGTATGTGAGGGACAACTTGAAGTACAGGAACTCCGAGGATAGGAATTGCCCTCGTGAGAGTTGTGCTAACACGCTTGAGAGCATGGAGCACTTCCTGCTTCAGTGTCCCTTTAATGCAGAGGTATGCAACAGGGTGGGCACTTCCATTGGCTGGCCTAGGCTGGCGGGACTCTCCTACGCTGAGTGGGCCTATGGAGCATTCAGAGACCTTGGTGGACGGGACCAGTGCACTCTTTTTCTAGTTAGCCTAGTGGTTAGGTTTTTCACATGGAATGCACGGTGTTTAGTGTCGACGGGCAGTAAAATCCTCCCAGTGGGTGAGGTATGTAGCAACATCCTTGGTGACCTGGTGAAGGTGCGCTCCTTGGAGTATGAAAGGTTGGGTGCATCGGGGGCCTCCCGTCTCTGGAGGGGTTTCTCCTTCCAGGTGCCTTAGTTCTGGATTGCTCCAAGCCTCCTGGTGGTGGGCTAAGTTCTCACCGTAGCTTTTTGTTTTGAGAATGGTATCATGAAAAGGGTTTACAAGCACCGAACCGGTGCGGATGGTATTTTTGTTATTGTTCTTGTTGTTGTTATTATTATTGTTGTCTTATTGTTCTTTTACTTTGGGGGTTAGTTAAGTGGGGTGGGGGTTTTGAGGGGGGTTAAGCATGAACTTGGACTGGCCCGGGCCCAAAACTGTCAGGGTTCGCCCTAAGTCCGGAAGGACTTTTTTTGAACTTATGGAACTTAGAGGCCGGTTCGGGTTGGGGGTATAGTGAGAGTTGGGGTAGTGTATGTGTTATTATGTGTTACTCATGATTTAAGTGTTGTGTGTTATTTCATATGGTTTATGTGTTTTATATTTTGTTATATGTATTTTGCTTCTGCATCTCTGGTTTTTGTTACGGCAGAATGAGGTGTAAGTCTGGAGGAAGTTTGAGGTATGTTTGGATAGGCTGTGGTTGTATGGTGGTTGTCAGGCAGGTGGGGTCCCTTGTATATACATTGTTTATGTATCGGTTATATTGCTGGAAATTGTTTTCGTTACTTGTACTAATTTGTGTTTTTACATTTATAATAAAATAGAATTCCAGCTCCAGTAGCATCCACTAAAGCTGCTGCAGTTAAAAAGCTTTTATAAGGATCGAGCTTGGAGGTCCACCGCAAGGCGTCCTACCGCCAGTCCCAGCCCCTGTGCCTTGGGGTGCCTCCCCGATGCTCTTCACTGAGTGTCCCGGGGGCCCGAACCATTTCCTTTGAAAAAATTAAGTGTCCAAACTACAGGTGGTGTAGCTTGCTTAACAGCTGGGTTAATCCGCTGACTAGCAGACACTGCTACTAGGCCCAAAGTATTGCTTGGGCTAGATGCAGTGAAAAATTTGTAATTAGATACTCTCGTTGGATGCTGAGAAAGCATTCCATAGAGTCTACTGGCACACCATATATTATTCTCTTAAAAAGCTTGGGGTAGGGGACCCTTTTATAGCCAAAATCATGGCCCTGTATCGCAATCATTCAGCTAGGCTGAAGATAAATGGAACATTATCATCACCTTTCATAATCACCAATGGGACAAGGCAGGGATGTCCTCTGTCCCCTCTCTTATACATCCTAGTGATGGAGCACCTGCTCTCATCAATTCACGATAACCCCAATATTAGGGGGATTGAGGTGGGAGGCACCGAGTACAAGTGCTCTGCATTTGCTGATGATGTCCTAGTATATATCACTCAACCACATATATCCATCACTGCTGTTATGGCTGAAATAGATCACTTTGGTACATGGTCAAATTTTAAAATCCATGCAGCGAAGTCTGAGGCCCTCGATGTCTCCCTCCCCAAATCCATACAGGATTCCATCCAGTCCAACTTTCCCTTTGCCTGGCCCTCACAGGGTATCAAATACTTAGGAATTCGTATTCATAGAGACCTCTCCCGTCTATTTTATCTTAATTTTGGGCCCTTTATTGAACAACTCCATAGAGATCTTACTTCTTGGCCAGTGAAGGATTTTTCCTGGCTCGGCAGAATAAATATACTAAAAATGAACGTCCTGCCTAAACTCTTATACCTCTTCCAAACCATTCCCGTGGTAATTCCCTCAAATTTTTGGAAAAGACTACGCAGTAGCTTTTGCAGATTTATCTGGGCAAGTGGGCGTCCACGCATTCGGGGGGACGTTCTGATCAGACACAAACAAAAGGGGGGCCTTAGCCTTCCGGATTGTAGAAGGTATTACATGGCAGCAGTACACGCTAGAATCCTGGACTTCTTCCATCATTCGGAGGGGAAATTGTGGGTCAAAATAGCTCAATACATTTGTCCTAAAGCTCTTACCACTCTCCCATCGTGCGCCCTTTTAATTGTCCCCTCTCTTGGCCTCATGTCATATAGTACTTATGCCACTGCTTTGGCTTTGAGATCCCCAAAAAAAGCTTATCCTCAATCGACCCCCAGGGCCCCTTGCTCCCGATTTCAGATAATCCAGATTTCCCACCAGGACTATCTGCAAATAGATTTCTCGGTTCAAATAAATCCCATCCGATATTATTTTCTCATGTCATCTCCAATATTTCGCTGCTCCCCCTCAATGACTTGTTACAGGGAAGAGCCACTTCCCGAAGGTTAATTTTAAATATATAGCCAGTTACAACACTTCTATTCAACTGTGAAGAAGCGCACACATCTTCATAGAGATCTCATAAACTTTGAAAAATTGAGCCTATCATTGTCACCCCCTACACACTCCATCTCCCTACTGTTTAATCTCCTCATTGCCCAGGTAACTGACAATAGGCTAGGATTCTGCGGTGCATGGGAAAGGGAACTGGGGAAGTCCTTCTCTGACTCACAATGGGATAAATGTTTCTTCCTAGCACATAAAACCTCAATAGGGTCCAAAGCTCAGGAAACCTCCTTCAAAATTATCTCTAGATGGTACCGGGTATCAGCAGTCCTTCATAGATGGTATCCAGTGGTCTCAGATAGATGTTGGAGATGTGGGGAGGGGGAAGGGACAATGTCACACATATGGTGGGCATGCCCTATAATAAATGCATTTTGGGCAAAGGTGGTTCCCATGATTGAGAAAATAACTGGTTTGACTATCCCTAATACGCCAGAAGCCCTCCTTTTATCAATGTTACCAATAAGTAAACATAGTTATAAAAGGTCATCAATAGGCTACCACAAGGATTAATGATAAACCAAACTTTCTTTATTACTTGGCCTATGCATTTCGTGGCTACACTGCCACTTCCGTATATTTACTTTTATACGGATAAAGCCCTATGTGCGCTGTCTTTTCTATCTTTTGCTCCTTACTAGGATGGAGCATCTGATTGCCATCTCACCGGCTGATGTTGATAGATGCTGTGTGATTTGGAGGGATTGGATTGATTTGCAAAACTCTGACGCCTACCATCTAGCCCCCAACTAAAGTTATCCGTGATGTCGGCACAACAATGATCATAATTGCACTCTATTGATTGGTGGTCTGCCGTGGTCCGCTCCCTCTCTCTCTATCTTTCATATGGAAAAATACATGCTTGATCTGGATATTGATGGAAAACCCTCCCTGTACCCCCCAATGTACTGTCGTTATGCATAGATTTATAGTTATACTACCCCTTTTACTATGTATATTGTATTTTCTTGTACTTTTTCAACACAAAAATTAAAAAAAACTTGAATTTGAAAAAAAAATTGTAATTAGATCTACAGGTGGTGGCTACTCCACTGACTAGCAGACACTGAAGCTTTGGAGCAGACCTCTGATTCCCAGGCTATAGTATGAGTAAACAGCTCTTCAGACTCAACCATCTGTGTTACCCCAAGCCATAGTGTATGTAGTTTCTTACGGTTAAAAGGGGGGGGAGACCCGACCCACCTGGAATTGACGATGGCAACGTCATGTAAAACACAGCAAGGGGACTCCAAAAAGAGTCTCCATTTTTTCCCAAAATTGTGGCACAGACACCACTTAAGTGGTATCAATTGTCCCAGAGTTGCTTAAAATGTTTGGTGAGGTGATTTTCCAAAATCCTCAAGCTTTTAGTCTCCCCAGAATGACACAGGTGGGGCAGATGGTGGTTGTCCCGGCCCGCTAGGCCGCATTGTAGCACAGTGAGCTTCGCACTGCAACTTATGCTTCATATCCATGTGACGGTTCATGCATGAAGTACTCAAACTATGGATTTTTTGGCCTCTACTTAGCTTTTGGTGACTAATGTTACAGATAACACGAGTTGGGTCATCCTTATCGATCTGAAAAAATGCACAGGCTATGCAAGGTTTAGAGCCCATGCGACTCTGCTACTAGCAATACTATCAAATGATTGGCTGGGTTAGATGCAGAGCATCTGTGTTTGGTTGGGGGTCCCCACAGTTTGCCTAGGCTAGATGCAGTTAAAAATTATTATTAGATACAAAGGCGGTGCAGCTTGCTTCGTAGCTGGGCTAATACGCGCAAAGTATTGGTAGACTCTATACTAAATAAGGAAGGATTCACTGACTGTGGTGTCCCCTCCGTGGGCCGTGGCGATTGGTGGAGATTTGGTGGATGATTATAGGAGAAAGCTCCTTAATAGAGAAAGTTGGTGGATTTATACTTTAAATACACGTGTACCAGCGGGTTTAAACATCAGACATGATTTGATGTATCATTATGAATGATCATTTATAGATTATTATTATATATATGTTCCCTTTTTCTTCTTTTCTTTTTCTTTTGGATTATTTACATTTATATGCATTGTTTCTATGCTATACGATTTTAACATGGTATGTGTGTTTAAATTTCTGATTAACTCAGCCTTGAACAGGTGCATAGCAGGACATGACATATAAATACCACTTCCTTGCTGTTTTTTTGCTATGCAATGATTAAGAACCTTTAGTTCAAAAAGCGTTTGCTGTTCTTCTCCAAGGTGGACTTTTAAAATATTTTTTGTATGACCCAATAAAAAGTAGATTTTAGAAGATTTGTTCAGCTGGATCTTCCTGGTTCCTCATGTTCGTCTGGTAGCAGTCCTGGCTCCGTGCTGTTGATCTTCTAGGTGGGTGAGCTGATTTTTTCCTTTCTTTTTCTGCCATGTGGCGATTGGTCATCCACTTTCACTGCCCCTTACTCAACAAATTCACAAACATCTCCCGTCGGTTTGGAGTCCCATTATGCCCAACCAAAAACATAGGCCCCACAACTAAAAAAAATCGTTCTTAGGCATCGAAATCGACACCACAGCAAGGTTGTTCTGCCTCCCATGGGAAAAAATACCAAAACATTACACCTGATCTAGGTTTTTTGCGCAGTATGGAAAGCAACACTACAGCAGATGCAACTATTACTAGGTCTCCTCGTGTTTGCGAGCCGGGTGATGCCAGTCGGAAGGGTTTTTTCTCTTCATTTATCGCCCCCAACAAAAGGGGCATCTAAACCGAGTCATACAATCAGAATCAGCAGGCAGCTACGGGCAGACTTAGAGGTGTGGAAAACCTTCTTACAATCATTCAACAGTCACACGTTATTTATGTCAGCAGAACAGTCCAACATTCAACTAAGATTATTCACCGAGGCAGCAGAATCAGGCGGATATGCAGCGATACTAAATAACCAATGGTGCCCAAGCTTATGGCCTCCGTATTGGGCAGAACAAGTGTTGACAAAAAAACAGACAGTCCTGGAACTGTTTTCAATAGTGGTAGCAATAGAAATATGGGGCGCGCCTGGCTAACAAAAATATACTCTTCATAACAAAAAACACCAGCCTAGCGCACTTCATTAATAATATGGCATCATCGTCTCTCCCAGTGCTAGGCCTACTACACCGGCTAGCATTCCTGTGCCTAAAACACAATGTATGTGTGGCGCCCCTGAGGGTTCGACCGCCACAGGGATGCTGCACTTCTTTAATGGAGTGTAGTGTTCCTCCTCTGAGGTAAGAACAGTGTGATGATCGGGACCCTTCCTTAGCATCCAACACCACATTTCTCCACAAGAGGGGCTAGTATGCACTAGGTGCTGCCCTCCTGGTTACAGGGAGACTGGGGAAGCAAGAGTTAGGGGAACCAGTTAGTGGGTGAGGGTGGAGGACTCACAATTTAGTGACACTTTAAACTTCATATTTAATAAAAAGCCATCTTGGTTCGGGGTCTTTCACTGGTCCTTGTTAGTCAAGTTTACTGGCTGCCATGTACTGTGATCTCCTACCCTGAAACTGGATCCTGTGTGGACCTGCAGCGGATGGGGACACAGCCCTCGTACCCCAGCCTTGGGACGAGGGGCAGGTTGCAGATAAGGAATGTCTCAACCCGGTCAAGGACCAAGACCAAGAAGGCCCGAGGCTTAAGAGTGTAGCTCCACAGCAAATGGATCCCGGGGAGGATGCAGACGGACCGGTGTATGACTCGCCCCCTGGGCCACGTGGGGAACCCGGAACCGGGCCTTTTGTGGGATGCTGGGGGTTGTAGTCGCCGTGGCGATGACCCGGTCCCGTGGCTCAGGGTGGTCAATCCAGTGGCAGTCAATTGATATGGTTTTCATTATTTTCAAATGTCCGACTACGCCACCCGTGGATTGCGGTCAGGATGAACCGCCACTGCAGGGCAGACCGCTGGGGCTGGTGTTGGTGAGCAGCACAGGAATGGTATAACTCCCCACGGGAGAAGTGTAGCCCCAGGGCAGTGTAGGTGGATGATGGGGGTGATGGTGCGCGGGAATAATGACTCAGAGTCTCTGTAATGCAGTCCAGGATTATTACTCACAGTTCGTTATTCCACGTTACTCCGGCCAGCTGTAACTTCCTGCGTCGCACCATGTTCACCAGGTGAGGGGGCTCGGCCAACTCTCAGATAATTTTGGAGCACATCGCAGGACCCTCTTTGTGTGTCCTTCCTCTGGCCCGTCATACCCCACCAGTGACCACGCTTCTGTCCGGCTGCCTCGGGCCTTCTCTGGGTAAACCTCGGCGCCAGTTTCCCTGACCCTATGTGGTGCCTTCCTAGCGGGTGTAGTGAGGGGCTGCACCATTTGCAATGTCACAGCCTCCGGTTTCTAGTTGAGGGTAGTTCCTTGCCTCCACTAGTTTCGGGGACCGGTCTCCCCCTTGACCTGACCCCTCTACACAGGTAGATGCGGGCGTATGGTGGCTACCAGCCGGTCCACACCCCTTGGGTCCCTTATTTCCTCTGTGTTCCTGGAGCCTCCTCCGCTCTTCTTCATTCCTTCTCCCCAACTCTCTCTCTCTCCTTTCAGTGCTGACTGGGCCTCACTGGCTAGACCCGCGTCCAGAGCAGAGCTCCACAGAGTCCTGCTCTGTCACATCTTCTCTCTGACTGAACTGAACCGACTTCTCTCTAAACTAAGATGGTGCCCACCTTTTGTACCTCCCTCTAGGTGTACCCAGGAACTGCTTCCTCCCTGCTCCTGCACTACACCCTTCCTCGGTGTTCCCTCCCCCCCACTCCAGCCAGGGACAGGGACTGTCGTGCTCTACTAGGAGCATATCGGTCGCCCTGCCCCCCGGAAATGTGGTGTAATGCATGCAGGTGTCGGGGTCCTGATCCACACTCCATCCTTACCTGAGAGTGAGATATCGCACGTCTGGAAGAGATGCAATACCTCTGTAGCAACCGAGCCCCCAGGGTGCTACATGTACGCCACCTGTCCTCACCAACTGATATATTCAGAGGGAGTCCGGCTGCAAGAGCGGTACCGGCCCCCGACCTTGCTACTCCATGTCCTGGTCGGGAAAGCCCGGTAGGCCCTGAGGATCCCACCGGGTATCGGAAAGAGCAGAGCTGTCACCTGTACCCTTGTTCTGAGAAGAGCTCAGAGGGAGACCCGGCCTATTTGCACACACACGGACAGGAAAGGATTCGGTCTGTAGTTCAGGAACACTCTGGTGCAGGGTTCTGATTAAACGCTGGACTTACTCGGAGGTTGTCGGACCCCCGTCCCTGGTGACCGCAGGACTCCGCGGGGAGCAGGGAGTCGCCTTCCTTCTGCCAACTCTAAAGTGAGTAAAGCCTTGGAAGTTCACCCCTATGGCCTCCGGACTGTTTATTCTGCTCCACACCGCGTGACGCGGCATCCGTTCTCCTCTACTCCTACCCCCTCCATCCTGCCTCCCTGCCCTGAGGCCCTGCTCCGCCTGTGGGGAGTAGTAATAACTATGGCCGCCATACCACCATGCCTCAGCGGACTGCAGCGGCGCTGGTGGCCTTCACCAGGTGCCACAGGTGGCTTAGTCGGAATCAGCCACTCAACCCGGATAAGCCCACACCATCCTTTTAATGTGACGGCCCTGAGCACGGGTCGGGTCCGGGCCACGGCTGCACCCCATCTCTCCATCATAGCACCTGACTCCGAGTCCCCCATCTCCCAGGGTAAAGAAAAGGGCTTTCGAGTAGAGGCGTCACATATGGGTCCGCGCTAGCCACGATGCTGAGGGGTATAACGCTGCTGCTAACGCTTTATCAAAATTCAATTGGCAGATTTTCACAGAGCTCCTCCCCAACGCCCACCCATCGGGCAACAGTTGCCCAGCCTCCCTATGGGATCTAGTGGAGAATAGTTGATGCCATTAAATAGAGCGTCAGTTGCCCCGTCGATGTGGCAAGCATATGGTAAGGCATGGGAACAGTGGACATGACTAGTAGCAGGCAGACGGGTTGACCAATGTGAACAAGCCAGATTA
This sequence comes from Phyllobates terribilis, assembly GCF_046119375.1. NCBI lineage: Eukaryota > Metazoa > Chordata > Amphibia > Anura > Dendrobatidae > Phyllobates > Phyllobates terribilis. Next base: position 374,695,714 of record NW_027362767.1, read on the forward strand.
CAAGTCACCATAGAATTTCTCCACCAGCTAATGATGAGGGGCATATCAGGGGCGTCAGCGCAGCGGTGGCTGACTGGAGTAGCATTTCACTTCCAACTACTGAATTGGGGACATGTGACAAAGAGATTCATCATCAGACAATCCATAAAAGGGTGGAAAAGGGGTCAGCCAAGTCAGGAGTGTAGACGTCCTGTCCCGTGTCACTAAGACTGATTTCTCACATCATATCTCTAACACCATTAACATGATACTCACAATTCGAAGCAACACTACTGTCTACTGTATTTGCGATCGCCTTCTTCGTGGTGCTATGCATAAGCGAATTAGTCCCTCAATCCAAAATTAACACCAGTGGAGGCTTATTACACCAGGACGTAGTCATAGCCAATAATGCAATATGTCTACGCATACGCAAATCGAAAACGGTTCCAGCGGGCAGGGGCACTTGGGTACTTCTACAACCCACAAATGGTACGCTGAGTCGGGTAACAATAGTAAAAACATATATAACCATCAGATCACAAAGTAATTTCTTCCTATCACACATTGATGGACCGCCATTATCAAGATACCAGTTCCAAGCTATATTCAATAAATGAATAACATCAGCAGGGAACCACCCCAAAGATTATGGGACACACTCATTCCGCATAGGCGCGGCCACGGAAGCAGCAAGAGCAGGACTGTCACAAACGGAAGTTCAGAGGATAGGGAGATAGCGATCCACGTGTTTGGTGACATACATGAGACCGGACTTGTTATCCTAACGTGGTTTGTTTCTTTTACAGGTGACGCTAAGCCAACAGTGTGGGTGATAGGCCACTCGTATATATATTGGGCAGAAAAAAGGGCGAAAGTCCGCCCAGGTGGGAGGAAATTAGAGTTTCATAACACATATTTCAACTGGAGAGGTATTAGAGGCCTGCAATGGCCACAGGTACTAATGGAGGTAATCAAGATAGGGAGAGAGGCAAGAGGTCCGGTCATCTTAGTTATACAGGCCGGGGGAAACGACCTAGGTTATCACAAGAGCGCATAACTAATGGCAATAATGAAACTAGACACTGAGCGCTTCAGAGAATTTTTCACAAAAATAGTCAGAGATTGTGCCGAGCGCGGTATGGCAAGGTGCCCGAGACATCACGGCCATCGAACGGACAAGGCGACTAATAAATATTTGGATGCCAAAATTTATAAGAGACAGAGGCGGACAACTGGAAGGAGATAAAGCAGGCCTCATACGGCCCGACTGTGTTCACTTAATGGATCTTGGACTGGACATATTCCTGTCAGGACTCCAGGACGGAGTGGAACAAGCGTTAAGCGTGATGGATGGGGGTCAGAGTCCTGCATACGAGTACGCAGGATCCTCCGTGGCCTGGAAATAGAAAGGACATGTTGGAGAGTTACACTTGTTGGCCAACTTGCCGTTGTGGAGACTGGAGACACAGGGCATGCTGCAACAAGCTGAATTATTTTAGAAATAAAATGCCTTTCTAATGTAATGAGTATAAACAGTTAATAAAGCTGTGACCGATCCTCACCCATCCAGTTGTAAGAGTTACATGATTGTATTGTCAATGAAAGGGGGGCGGTAGGGGGCTGAGCGTCTGGGTTTGGTTGGGGGTCACCACAGTCTGCCTAGGCTAGATGCAGTTAAAAATCATTATTAGATACACAGACGGTGCAGCTTGCTTCGCAGCTGGGTTACTACGCTGACTAGCAGACACTGAAGCTTTGGAGCAGACCTCTGAGTAAACAGCTCTTCAGACTCAACCATCTGTGTTACCCCAAGCCATAGTGTATGTAGTTTCTTATGGTTAAAAGGGGGGGGGGGGAGACCCAACCCACCTGTAATTGACGATGTCAAC